>NC_091128.1:64304321-64964321 GCF_040183065.1 Periplaneta americana
TTTCTGAGCTTCAAGACAATGCTAACTCATTTAAAGTTTGTGTGACTGTAGTCTCATATATTTTCGTTTGGTTTTACTTTATTTATAGTTTGATGTTTCTATTATTTCATTTGTATTTCTGGTGGTGTGGAAGAGAAGGAATAATGACCTTAACTACACCAGAATAAATAAACAAAGACAAATAAATGTATATAAATTTAAAAACAGTTGAACGTAAGGCATATGATGAGATGTTTTCTTTCAGGTGCCTGATCTACAGCTGTTTTAAATTGAGTTAACCCTGGCAGGCATTTGGCTAAGAAGTTCATTAATTCATGTAAGTGACGCTATGTAAAGATTCATATCTATGGACGAGGAAAGCTTGGTAAAGACAATCCGTTTTGGTTGTCTATAGTTAAGTTTCTGAGATTTCCAAAAAGTCTAACAACCAGTTTAATTAAAAAAAAAAAGAAGCAAAAATGACAACCTGAGCAACGCCGGGTGCTTTCAGCTAGTTTAATATAAAATGAATACAAGAAATATTTGCTTATAACATGTAGTTATGCTTGGTTTTAATTTGATTTTATCTAGCGAAAACGAGGCATATAATTAATATATATGCTTACTTAAGATCATGTGTTAAAACAGGCTAAATTGAAACTGTCACACAATTAGAGTAACTGGGCTGTAGGAACGATTGGCTGCTAATCCGGAGGTGCGTTCGAGCGTGGGATCGATTCCTGCTTGGCTGAATACCTGGTTGGGGTTAAATAATAATAATAATAATAATAAATAATAATAATAATAATAATAATAATATTATTATTATTATTATAATTATTATTATTATTATTATTGCTGTTGATTTTAATGTGTTCCTGAACTGATTTTATATTAAAACCAATGCGACGGCACATATTATTAAATTTAGAGGCCAGTGAATATAAAAAGGTGTCAGGTTCTTAAGACATATCAAAGAAGCGATTGTCTACAATTATCGTTTCTGTCAGCAGAAACAGACAGTGCGTTTCTTATACCTAACAATACCAGAGTATCTCATCCTTCTCCATATTGTAGCATGGCAGGGGTTATACTTCGCAAAGGCAATGGCAAATAGAAACTGAAAGTCCAAGTAAGACAAATTCAACGAACAATCATTTCATTCAATGCACAGAGAGGTACGACAGTCTGATTCGTTAACGATACACGACATAAATCAATCGAGTGGAAACGTTTTTGGAGTACCGAGAGAATTCTCAGAAGGCCACACGTTTATTCGTGCATTGAAGTCTCCAGCTTGTTTTAAATCGTGTTTCTTTGAAATATATTTCCGGTCCGGTTTCTTTAGTTCAATTCAAAGAAACTTTTGTGTGTAAATTACAAAGCACTTGTGGAGTTACCAATCACGACTGATTTAGATTAATGACATTCTGAACTCGATACGGTTTTATTACAAATGTTTAGATTCCAATGCGTTCAACGATCTTTTAAATTAGTTTTCTAATTAATGTGATACAGGTAGAGTTTTTGCATTACTTTATATGAAAAATATAGTAGGGTTATCTCAATATTTATTGATGCTGTATACTCTTATAAACCGTTTTCTTAATTCTTTCATACTTAACATATATCTGTGTGTAGTTGTCTATGAGTGTTTGAACATGTATGTCCCGTGAAAAAAAAAAGTTTGCTTGTCGAATTGTGTCATACACGTAACGTTTGTTCAGCTATTTTCATCTTCATTCAGTGATAATGTTCTTTGCATCCTTAACTTTATTAGCCAGAACGAGCGTGAACAAAGATAGACGAAATGTAAAGAAGCACATTCTATGTAAGATGAGAATAAAACTTGGAAAGAACAAAATAACATAGTAACATTCATAAGTTGAACTTAAAAGGAAATGTAAAGAAGCACATTCTATGTAAGACGAGAATAAGACGCCAAAATTTGGAAAGAACAAAATAACATAGTAACATTCATAAGTTGAACATTAAGGAAGCCGTGAAAAAATCAACACGATTCCAGATGCCGATGTTATTACTGCAATATGTTATATAAATAATATTGTTAAAATATTAAAATGAAAAATAAATCATTACATAACCTTACCGTTTGTTTTAAGTTCGCATTTATAGACTGGGGGGAAAAAAAAGACAGACGTATATCACGGCCTGCTGGAGTATAGTAAACACAGAAAACATTTTATAGCAACAATGTTGAAGATAGATATTTTGGTATTCCAAAGTTGCCGTCATTAAACAGAAACCAAGATGGAGATTTCATTGCAACTAATTAGAAATTCCTCTTTCAGGTATGTAATAAACGATCTTCGCACAAAATAATGTACGATACACGAGCGGTATATTTATTTTCATGTTCTCGGAAATTAAAAAAGCTCAACTACGTTTCGCTTTTTCAATCTTTTCCTCGAACATGAAAACGTCAACATACCGCTCTTGTAACGCATATTACTATTACGTTAAGTTCATGAGCACTTAAGGATGTATGCATTTGGCACAATTAAGAAAATTGAGAAGAAATGTATTAAGTCACCATCAAAGATTAGAAAGACTTTACATCTGTTTATCTTCCAAAAACAACCGTGATAGAACAGGAAGAATTAAATTTAAATTAAGAATCTGAAGAATGCTTAAAGAAGGTCGAGTCGACAAATCGGAAGTTGTCATCAGGTGTCAATCTCGATATGCAACTTCCTGGACATAGATTACACAGAGGAAGAATACGAATTGATACATAAGATTTATTCGCACCTTTCATTTTTGGAAAAGTTAGTCATTCAGAAAACGAAGAGCATGAAAAACACAAAGAGCACAAAGATGTGGGCAATAAGCACTACGACAGAAATTAGAGGTAGCATGAACTGCAAGAAAGAGGTAAATTTAATTATGAAGACAGAGCGAAGGCTGAAGAACGCTCACTATAGCTACCTGTCCTTAAGAATCTCCAAACAACCATGATGTGGCTAAATTTACGAATTTCTGTGATGTGGATGTTTCTATTCTCCAGTTCGATGGAAGCGACAATTGAGAGGTGGATACAGATTTGAAGATTCTGCAACTTTTTTTCGAGTGGAATAAAATGTAAAAGTGTGTATTCTCGAAGAAGACACTGTGTGACCCTCAAAACTAATGGGGAGAGGAGGATTTATTCAGTTTTAAAAGAGAAATATTCAAGAAAGTTAACAATGTTGAAGTACAAGAGATAATGTTGAGTAGTAAGATAAAGAACGAATAGAGTCTACTTAAAGTAGAAAAAGAAACATTAATTCAGCAAGTCATTGATTGTATTCAAGATTACAGTAAAGATGAAATAGTTCTGTGCGGTTCTAAAAACATTAGAGATTCTTAAGTAAAGGTTAAAAATTTACCAAGAAATGAAGAAAGAAAAAGTAGTCTATGTATGTTAGTTCAAGATACATCCTATATTCGTATTACAGGATTTCGACAGATATCTGAACCGTCAAAAAAATGAAGGCAAATCAAGTGCGGTGTTACAACACTGTGTTGCCAAATGGCACTGATCGTTTGAATGTTGCTCAGAGTCACTGAGGACAAAATGTTTGGACAAATAAAATTTAGACAAATCGCTAAGGAATGTACTAGTCGTAAAAAGATAAGATAAAGGTCTCTAATAGCAACTTGAACGGATTATTTAGTTAAGAAAGTGTATAAGAACATTCAAATAGAAGGGGTAACAGCCAAAAGTTTAATTGATCCGGACGTCCGGACATTCTTCGAGATGACGTCTATGAAACTACTGGCTCTCTTTGAATAACAAAGACAAATCTATCATTTACCGGAACAGGAAAGATTAGTATCAAAACTTTGGGATGATTTGAAAGAACAGTTATACTAGTCAAGCAATGTTACTTTGAGATGTACGTGATGCCTAAAGAATCGATGAGTATGGAAGAATTTCTACGTCAAGCCCAATTAATATGAATCGCGATAAATTGGAAATTAATAAACCAGAAATTTATCTTCCGCACTCTATGTAGAAGTCGTCTCTAGTAATAAAAAGTTAGTTGTATGAAATGGTAGTGTCGGTGGAGTTAGTAACAGCAACGATATTGGATTCGCCATGGAACTGCCCGACATTCGCTGTATAGTGGTGGAAAAACTCGGAAAAACATTACCAGCAGATACCCAGTCTAGGAGGAATTCGAATCATACCCGATTGCAGCTAACTCCTGAATTACTTACGTGACTCGAACTCCACTCAAAAGAACACAAGGTACTATATTATTTGGCAGTAAATACCGTCTAGGAGGAATTCGGACTCCGCCCGAGTGCACTTAATTTCTAGATTACGTCGGTGTTCCCACCTCCACTTAAAAACAACAGAGAGTAGGCATAATTAGCCTACAGGAAACAGGCATGTTCATTTCCACTGTTTGTGCTGCTTACTACTGCTTGACCGTCCAGGCAGGAAAAGAGTGGAGCGTACTGCATGAGAGCAACCAAGTTGTTTTCAATCTTTGGACGGATAGGAATTCCTGTGCTGGCCAAGACGAAATGCTTAGTACTAGTACTACCCTCTGTAATAGGTATAGGTGAGTGTGATCGCATGCTCCGAAAAGAAAGAAAATGTTCTGTTGCTTGGACCATCATTGTTTTGTTAAAGCAATATAGCAAGTGTGCTCAGTTTATTTTATTTTTATCTTATTTTATATTAAATCCACCACCAACAGAAGCAAGCATTCAATTATAGGTGCCTTCATCAACATTCATGGCTCTACAGCCCAAAGTGGGCCTTCGCCTCCTGCAATGTCCTCTTCCATGCTGTTCTATCCTTCACCAAATGTAACCATCCAGTAATTCCGCACCTCCTCATGTCTTCCTGAACTGAATCCCACCATCTATTCTTCGGTCTTCCTCTCTTCCTTCTCCCTTCTGGTTGACTGTGGAATATCTGATATACCTTCCTTTCGCTCGTCATTCTACCAACATGTCCCATCCATCTCAATCTGCTAAGTCTAATCGTAGATACTATAATTATCAAGTAGCGGTGAGTTACTCCGCGTAAGAGATGTTTACAACCTTGGAATTGTTCACGTGGTTCACATTCTGCATTGTTTGATATTGTTCGCTTGTTTCTGTCGCACTGGTTTTAGTCGCTCTTCACTTGTCTTCTTAGGTTTTTCCAGTCTTCCCTATGTCTTACTCTGCTTGTCCAATGGCTTCCTACACGTTCACTGAAGAGGTCGGCCCATCTTCTTCTTGGTCTTCCGCGCGATCTCTTGCCAATGCGGGGATCCCATAGTCTTACTGTCTGCGTCCATCTTCCGTTTCTAAGTCGTGTAACATGGCCTCCCCATTTCCATTTGGTGTTGGTGGCTTACAGTGCTGGATCTTTAATTGCTGACATCTTTTGTAGCACTTCGTTTGGAACTCTGTCCCTCAGTGATAAGCCTAGTATCCTTCTCAACATCTTTCTTTGGCATATTTGGAGACTGTTACGAAGTTTGGCAGTGAGAGACCATGTCTGACATCCATATAACAGTATAAGAGTTACGCAGGTCTCCAATATTTCTATACCGCCCCCAAAATCCTCCTCAATACCTTCCTCTCGAACACCCCGAGTCGCTTACACACATCCGCATTCAAAGTCCACGTTTCAGCGGCATATAAAACCACCGGTCTAATCAAGGTTTTATACATTTGGATTTTGGTAGTTCTAAATACATTCTGGCTCTTCATCACTGGAAGTAGTGCATAATAAACTCTGTTGGCCGATTTAATCCTATTCTCAACTTCCTTTCTAAGGTCATTATTACTATTTATAGTAGAAATACAAATTCATCGACTATTTCGAAATTAAAGGTACCAAACTCTTAAAATTGTCTAGCCGGCCTTGCATTCTATTATAGATGGCTTACATTGATACATATACAAAATACATAATAAGAAAAAACAAAAGAAACAACACAAACGAAAGGAAGAAAAATACATAATAGATGCTAGAATATAATATTGCAGTTAATATAGTGCCAAATGTCAATATAATAATGTAAAATCACTTCAAAACTAGGGTAAAAAGCATTATAATACACTTATTCATAATTTAAATATCTAAGAAAATACAATTTTTTTTAATATTGTATGAAATTTTTTAACTGTTAAACTGAAATCTAATTGAGAACCACACTTCAAAGACAGAGAGTTGTAAGTATTACACATAACAAACAATGGAGAGTTCTTGAAGGAAACAGTTCTAGAAATTGGAATAACAAAAGGTTGCCGATGACGTAATTCTGTTCCTTTTACATTGAACTGAAGGAATTTAAGAAAATCACAGTTATTCAATATACCGTTAACAGTCTTATAGAGTAAAATTAGGCTATTTATTAATCGTCTAGATTTTAAAGTTTTATAATTAAATTCAAAAAGTAACTTATTATATGAAATTTGCTTTTCATAAGTCGACACATGATGTTTTTTTTAAATATAAATAACGTAAAAATCTTTTCTGTATCCTTTCTATTTGCATCTGATGGGACTGGAACTGAGGTGACCACATTATAGACGCATACTCTAGCTTACTCCTAAGTAGAGTTTATGGAAGTAGGCGTAGCCCTAAATTAAAACGTCCTGTCCATTTCATTTATTATACATTGCGATGTGGTGATGGCGATGCAGTACTGTTTAGGGAATGTGAAAGATTCGTTAGCTCAGGAACTGTTAGCACTCCGCTTTCGAGTCATTACCCTCGCTAAATAACTGTGAGAACAGAACTAGCAAGTCTTTCTACCTTCCTCAAAGAAAACGATGAAATGTGACTTTTTACGAAACTGTTAGAAATTACAAGCCGCTTAGTTTGCTTCCGAAGCACGCAACATCGTAGTAATACTGTATTCACAAGATTGCTTCCTTTAGCCTACAGAACTAGGCATACACAACTCACAATCCTGCAAATGATAAAAAGTTTGGAACGCTTGCTATTCAACTGCCCATTATTCCACACCAAGAAACTGCAACGTTCCATACTGTTACATAAGCGCAACATTACGCACTAGGAAAGAGGCAAGCTATACCACAGTTTTCATTCACTGCTTCTGTTCCTAAACTACTGCAACTACATATGTTTGTAAAGTACACTTTTACATTCTAGCTGTGATTATTCCAAAGAATACGAGAAGTTTAAACTAACATAATTTCTTGTATTTCCCAAAGTGTTGCCTATCTTAACGCTTTTGACAGATTTAATGCTAATCTAAGTGGTAAATACCCTACAGATCCAATTGACACAACCTCCGTTCTCCGTTCGGACCGCCTCAACTGCAAGTATCTTTTTTTTAAATTAGAGATGTTTTTGAATACCTTCAGACATTACACACTAAACACACAGTATAGCAACGCCGACCAGTTGACATACATAATTAGACTACATAATAAAACAGCGGTTCTCAAAGTATGCGCCGCGGTTTCCAAGGACGCCTCCAAACGTTGGCATATTGTCGTGTGTCTCCTGCTTAGTAGTGGTTAGAAATGATGAAATGGCAACATCCGTATAGGCTTAGCGTATTTAGTACATAAACGAGTTCCTACTGTCTAGTGTTAAGTCTGTTGTCAATTATTACCGTTATTAAGCCCAATAAATTAATATTAGTGAATATAAAGTGAACTTCATTTCTCTTATTTTCAATGTCATTTCTTTTGTCCCGATAAGTATATGTATAGTAGTGGCAAAAAAAACAGGACCGACGGAATAATCAAAGTCCCCGAAATGAGCCACTGCGCATGCCACGCCCGCATCCACAAGATAGCGAGTAATCTATTGAAATTGTTGTAGTTTCGACTGCTGACGTAGCCCATTTCGAAAGCCATTAGAAAATAAGCTGGTAAAATTCATGTTCTGGGAATAATAAGTTAATTAAGTAGTAAAATATCGCTGCAATCGAAAAGTATTGGGAATAAATTTGAATAAGGAACAAAAAAAAAGTTTCCTTCCCAGGCAGGATTCGAACCAGGAAAGTCTTAGTTACCAGTCTATCGTGCTGTCACTGTGAACAACGCTCTGAAATCAGGTACAAGGGTCGGTCCGGTTTTTTTTGCCACTACTGTACAACAGATTTCTTTCACTTCTCCATGTAAAGTAGTAACCTACCTAAAAATAAACACTAGAATCAGAGTTTACCGGGCTATACGATCGTAATTACAGCCTGCAAATGATCAGCAACGAAAGGGAGCTGCGGATATTAAAAGTTTGGGAACAACTGTATGGACTACAATGTCCAACTTATTAGATCTTATAGAGAGAATCTAATCACGTATGATTTTCATGCTCCACAGAAATAACTGGCTTTATGTTATTATTATAATTATTACAAGTACACAGTTTTCATAAATTTTCAATAACTGGCCATCTTAACCAACCACGCACACCTCGTATTTCATTACTCCCGAACACCACGTTCTGTATCCAAGAGCGGTTTGCATTCACCTTTCCAAATATGATCTTTCAGACACTTTTTATAAATAGGTAACTCTCACACTGATATACAGGGTGATTCACGAGAATTTACCGTCGCTTACGGAGCTTATTTCTGAAGATATTCTGAGCAAAAAATGTCATATAATCATTTGTCCTAATCTCAATATTTTCAGAATTACACTAATTTGAAGTTGTTTGTAAAATACCATTATTCTTCAGTTTTAAAGGTAAAATAATATTACAGATAAAAATGAACTGTTCAGGAGTATTATTTCTTTAATTAGCTAATATTCTGAAGCTAAAAATGTGTTGTGAATTCCATAGTTGCTTCGTATAGTTTTTTTTTCCGATTTTTAACTACAAAATTACATTTTCTTACGCATTTATCACAACATTGTTACAAATCACACCACTCTTGTTAATTCTTCAGAACTGCATAAATTAAACTGTAAAGAATCAAGTTCCTAAAGTCGTATGATTTGTAACAATTTTTGTGATAAGTGCGTAAGAATCATGCCATTTTTAGTTAAAAATTGAAAATCAAAATCTGCAGAAAGCAATTCACAACACATTTTTAGCTTGAGAACACTAGGAAATTAAAGAAATGACACTTCTGAATAGTTCATTCTCTAGTTGTAATATTTTTTTACCCTTAAAACTAAAGAAAAAAAGTATTTTACTAACAACTTCAAATTACTATAACTCTAAAAATATTAAGATCGGGACAAATGTTTATATGACATTTTTTGCTCATAATGTCTTCGGAAATAAGCTCCGTAAGTGATGGTAAATCCTCGTGAATCAACCTGTATGTTCTGAAAATAGAGAAATGAGTGAACAGACTATTTTGTGAATCCGATACCAATTATAATTGTATTTATTATTAAAAGTTTACGTTCCATACTACTTTTTGTCATAATATAGACTACATTAATTCACAGATATGATTGTTGATTACAATTCCAGTACCTTAAGGCGTTTCAAGTCTTAGCCTGAAGAGCAGATCCCTGATATATTCTGATTTGCGAGATTAATTTTCAGTTACTGTAAAAGTCCAATATGACTCTTGATAATGACCATTCCTAATTGCCTTCATTTGTAAAGAAAACTCGTGCTTTGATTTGGTTGATGACTGTTCATTCCAAATTACTTTTCTTATAGTCCCAATTTTCTTGCTGGTCCGGAGGTGCAGTCGGGTCTGGGTTCGATTCCAGCCCGGGCTCATTATTTGGTTGCGGTTTTTCCAAGGTTTTCCAAACAGTAAGACGAATATCAGGTAATGTATGGCGAATCTTCAGTCTAATCTCGCCAAAGCACTCTCTCACCATAACCAAATCCATCGACGCTAAATAACCCAGTAATTGATACAGCGTCACGTCACCACTGTCTTTATGGAAGTATTCACCTCTGCACGTCATAACTTCGTATTTATATAAAATATAATTGAAATATAACTTATGATGTAGATAGAGATATTGACAACAAAATTAGCAAATTCCAGTGGATATGCGGAACAATAAATAGAACACTAAAAAATAAAACTAGAAAAGAAACAAAACTAAATTTCTATAAAACTATGGCAGTACCCGTGTTGATATATGGAAGCGAATCATGGATAATTAAAGAACGAGATAAAAGTAAATTACAGGCTGCAGAGATGAGGTTTCTTCGCAGAGTAAAGAGATGTACAAGAAGCGATCTGATAAGAAATAGGATATCCGTAAGGAATTAGATATATACAACATAAACGAAAAAGTTGAAGATTATAAAGAAAAGTGGAAAGAACACCTGTCTCGAATGGATAACGAAAGAATTCCAGCACTGATACAACAGTACCAACCTAAAGGCAAAATAGATGTCGGACGTCCTAGGAAGAGATGGAACTGAATAAAATGTGAAGACGGAACAGGCACTAAGCCTAAACCATGAAGTGAAGATGAAGATGATGTCGTTAAATAGCCAATTGAAAAAATACGGTCAATCTACTCTGCAATTTACCACTTAACTTCTCTATGGGTAGACTAACATCTTTCGCTAGGCCGGTCAAGATTTCTTCCTTTCGGTTATCTCTAACAATTCCTCTAATGCTTTCCTTCAATCACTGTAGAAACGTTCTAATACTTCCTCCATCCTCACACACATTATTTCCCCTGTATATTATATTTTTGTTGCAGACCTACCTATCTGTTGTTTATTCTGTCATATTGTGTCTTACCCACTATTTTCTCGATGTTTTCATAGTAACCGCCTCCAGCAGTTGCTTCCATATAGATTTATCGTCGACTTAGGTTACTGAGTACTCTAACTTCAGTTCCTGATGATAGAAAACTTGCTACACTCTTTATGAGCACGGTAATAGTTTACCAATAAATAAATATAATAATGATACACACTAATTACAATTTGCTACAGTTAGAAACGAAGAGCCGGTATAACAGTGGAGTTAAGACTACAATCAGCATTCTCGCAGTGTCGTTGCGTCGGAGGCCTATTTCACGTACTGCAATGTCCTGTAAGTTGCTTATCACACGTTTCATGACCCGACTTTGAGTGAAAGAGGACAAAGCTCCCTACAAGGAAGCAGATAGCGTAGGCCTACTCTGGTGACCTCTATTACCGGATCGCTACGTTCTTTACAACTCACCGGAAGTATCGAAATACTGACTTCTGCACGTCACCAGTGTCTTTATGGAACTATTCACTTCTGCACGTTATAACTTCGTATTTATATTAAATATCATTGAAATGGTTCAATTATAGCCCTTTAATCAATCATACAGTGTTTTCCGTAAGTGGGTATTGTAACATAGAAAATTAAATTAAGTTGAATATTTTTCATAAGTGACTGGAGTAGTAGACTGGAATTCAGGATTAGTGAATTTGCACCAATTTTCACTTCTATATAATATATAAAATAATGATATAATTATTTAAATTCAACATAATTGTCTACACCAGGAACAGCAAAGACTCTCGCGCCCAGAAGCAACTTCTCGAAGTGTTACCCGTAAGAACGTTTACATATCTCGTACCGTGGACGATGGAGGGATGAATGTACTGAACAAGGGTTGAACAATCGCAGCGGTGCGTCATACGTGACAGAGTTTACAAATAATTAATTTAATTATCGACATAATCTCAATATATAAACAAATTGTGTCCCATCTGATGTATTTGCAGTAGCCTTGTTTTTTTAGTTGGTTATTTAACGACGCTGTATCAACTACGAGGTTATTTAGCGTCGCTGAGATTAGTGATAGCGAGATGAGGCCGAGGATTCGACATAGATTACCTGGAATTCACCTCACGGTTGGAGAAAATCTCGGAAAAAACCCAACCAGGTAATCAGTCCAAGCGGGGATCGAACCCGCTCTCGAGCGCAACTTCAGACCGGCAGGCAAGCGCCTTAACCGACTGAGCCAAGCCGGTGGCGCAGTATCATAGTAGAAGAAATAAATCAGTCCGTACGTGTACAGATAATTTATCCTTCGAAATATACACCTTTGTTTAAAAAATATATAGTGCATAGAGTATTTTACTTAAGGATAATTAATTTAATGTTTCTGGCAAGTTAAATAAGTGCCTAAATAATTATTACGTAACGTACATTCTACTTTACTTCTAGACCTACAGTAACATAGTATTAAATGTTTTTCAGATTTTTACAGGGTTAGATGCTATCTGTCTAAACGTACGTAACTAACTTTAATATTTAACCAAAGAAATTGAAAAAAAGCTTATTGGTTTTTATCAATAGAATATAGCGAGAACAATAGCCTAATTGTTACTGGATCACAGTAAATAGATATTTATTATGGTTTTCGCACTGTTAGAGTAAAACTTTACTAAAATAGAATAATATAAAACCCTTGTTCAATTAGTAATTAATTTTCCGCTCTTTCCTCTGGTCATAGACATTAAACTTTCTAAGTAATCCGTTATATTTTTTATTTCTTAGTACAGTAACTAATAACAACAAGGCCTGTGTATCTTCAGAACTTATTCTCTGTAAGACGGGGATTTTATCAATATCTGTATTAAGAGATTTTGATACTGCAAAGCCGCAAAATAGCTTTCGATTTTTCATCCTTCATGTTTTCTCTCAATCTTCATATGATTCATTGTACATAATAACTATTCACAAGCATAGCCAAACATGGATAGTACATTGGTTGCAAATATTGTTTTTTTATTCGATTAAAAGAATTTTGTAGAATTAAATACGTTATTCACATAATTTTATGTTCTTATGTGTTTGTGTACGTTTTCAGACATTTTTGTGTGAAATGTTGTTTTTGCGATGGCGTATGATTTTAGCAGCCCTGATTTCGATTCTGTGGCGTAAATACGCCTGTTTTTTATATTTTAACACATGAACAAAAAATATCACGCTAAAAAAATAAAATAAACAAATCCAGTTTAAAAAGATGGAAAATCTACTCGTAAATTTACAAAGAAACAACAAAATTATTGAAGTCATTGTTGTCCGTCCCGGGTTACTTCTGCTTCCAATGAATGTTCTGGAAGAGGTGAAAACATACTTAAGAAACTATAATATGACAAACAAAAGACTGTCGAATCTAAGTATGATATCTATAGAGAAAAAAAAAACTTTTGTAGAACTTTACCGGGTGATATCTAGCTCCGCAACAAAAATTTAAACCAAGCTCCGCAACAAAAGAACCCCCTGTTAACCTTGTATCAAAGTGCGCAACTATCTCCCCTCATCAGTTACCTCCACTCTTTCACATCAATACTCAGCAAATTCCCTTCACACTTCAGAGTAAACAAATTAGTAATGCCACTATTGTGTACTCTGTTCCAGGATTAGGACCAGCAGCACAGTATACCTTTATGTCGATCAATGCTGGCGGTTTAAAAATTGCTTACTGCTGATATTGAAAACAATCACGACAAAATCCTCTTAGGCCTATGAAAATTTCCTTCCTTACTTTTTGTAATGGTATGAAGCACGCTGTAAGTACTGTAGTTTTGTTATGTGTTTAATATGGTAGAGCTGTTGTAATTCATGTAGATATTGTTTTCTCTTTCTATATTTAAGGTTAAAATTTTGTTTGGAAGTAGTATCGCTTTTCATTTTAACACAAACATCTACCTGTACAGCTCGAAGAGCTTGAATAAATACAAATATATTCGGATGTCGACTAAAAATGCTTCTTAATAATTATGTGCATGTCCACAATGAGGGAGGAAATGCTACATTATGTCAATATAATTCTCAACTAAGTAATCTGAGGAAGATTCGGCTTCACGGGTTTGTACGGACATAAGATCATTAACAAAAGCATCTTGCACTTCTGAAGAGTCTAATAGTGCTAACCCAATACCCATGTCAACCATCTACCACACTGAGAATTCTTATTACGGTAATTGCAGATAATGTTTTGCACTGTAATTAAATGTATCATCCACTAAAATTGTTGATTTCGTACTAAATACCTAAGAATAGTTGCTGCATCTCCATTTCTGTTCTTCTTTGCTCTTGTAATAAGTCCTGTACTTTTATCCATCAACTACAGTTTAATCATATTGCTTGTAGTTGCTGCAGGCCGAGGTACGTACAAAATAACAGTGCGCCAGTGTGGAGCAGTGACTGTGCCATAGCTTCGAGCAGAATAATCAGTACTGCACGCGCACACGGCAAATAGTACCTGAGCTTTCACAGTAGGGGAGGGGAAAATAGTAGGGGTAGTTGTTGCTGTTATGACCGCGAAGCATATTTGCGGAGTTTGAATGTATATTTGCGGAGTTTGAATATATCTTTGCGGAGCTTGATAACACCGAACTTTACCACATTGCCAGAATTTAAATACAGGGTAATAGACTTTTTTCAGAAATGAAGGATAGGTGCATCAAATTTATTTACAAGACAGTTAATTAAGATAAGATGTCAAAATTCAGAAATCACAATTTTATTACTGCATTTCATTTTGCTAAAAATGCTTCCTTAGAATCTGTGTAGAAAGGCAAATTAATAGAATTGCATTATCGGTAACAAAATAATACATTGTAATAGTAATTATAATATAGGACTATAATAATTATTTTATTTGTCCACCGTTGTGGCTGAGGGGTTAGCGAGTCTCACTCCGAACCCAGCGCTCCCGGGTTCGATTTCCGGTCAGAACGAACTGTCTGGGTGAGGGTTTTCGGAGGTTTTCCCTCACTCCTATGGATGAATATCAGGTCACTTTATAAGGCGATTGGAACCCCACACATCTTCGCCACCTCCTTTCCTCCCCCATCATCCTTTCCTCATCATCCCGCTTCTGGTTTTTCAGATCACTCTATCGGCGGTCTCCCGAAGCTGCTGACTCTCTCGACCGGCCTCCGTGGAATGTAGTTCAGCGATGTTGGATGGCTTCTGCAGTGGCACCCGAGACGGACCTACTCGGGGGAAGAGTTTCGCCTCGGACCGACAGGGGGGAATTCGCCGAAGCAGTAATTGTGTATGGATTCTGTCGGCTGTAGGGACCGGTCGTTAAGGGAGTCATGTGGTTAGGGCGGTGCGCGTAGGGGATCTGTTGCATGCAACTCATTCCATATCGAGGGTTAACGCAACAGATCTCAATAGTTCGCAATGCTGGGCCATCCGTGCCCCCTCAGTTAAATTCCATTCCATGATATTATTATGATTATGATTATTACTATTATTATTATTATTAATAGTAGTAGTAGTAGTAGTAGTAGTAGTAGTAGTAGTAGTAGTAGTAGTAGCAGTAGCAGCACTAGTAGTGGTAGTATGACTTTATTAGTGACTAGCCGTACCCGTGCGCTCCGCTGCACCCGTTAGAAATAAATATAAAGTAATTACATAATTAAAATAGGCCATTTGATCCAGGGAACATTCGTGTTTGATAGAAGGATAAATCGTTTAATATGTTACTTAATTTAAATTGCATCCAAATAATTAAAATGCGGTCATTTTGGTCCAGAGACACTCATTTGGTGCAATGACAATTCCTTTAACATGTTTCTTAATTTTTATTACATGCAACCATAGCTTAATGAAGATTGACATCACTTAGATTTAATGTGTATATTTTATTTTACTTGTTATTGAATTATGGTAATAACTTAATTTTAACCCTTGTTTCCTACGTATTCAGTAAATGGCGCTTGGCCCACTATGGTTCTGAACCCTTCAAATAACTTAAATAACTTAAATAAACTTCAAATAACATATTATATTATATATTATATTATATATTATATTATATTATATCAGAAGTTACTGTAATAACATTATAGCATTATGTCCATCTAGAGAAACTACACTTTCCAATGGTGAAATAATAATTAATTATACAAATCTGTTAATTTAGCTTCCGATATTACTTCATACAAACACAGAAACATTCTCTGTAGGCTATCTTTCATAGCTTTCGATTGTTGCTGTCCAAGGCCCCTTATAGACAAAGTCATTTGTTTTTTAATTCATTACCCGGCCTTAGATGGCAGTTATTTTAATTTTAAAACTCATTTATCTCATTAAATATCAGTCCTATCAACATTTTTCAAGGAATAAAACTTATCGTAAATTATTTTTAAAGAAACTTTTGTTATGTAACATTTTTCACAAAAATCAATAATAAGCGAGATATTTCGATTTACTTAATTCAGGCCCCCTTATAACCCCCCTTTTAAATAATGTATTTTGAATGCCATATAGCCTAAAATCTAAGTTACTACGAACTTAATTTATATTCCAATTTTCATCGAAATCCGTTCAGCCATTATCGTGTGAAAAGGTAACAAACATACAGACAGACATACAAACAAAAATTTCAAAAAAGCGATTTTCGGTTTCAGGGTGGTTAATTATATATGTTAGGACCAATTATTTTTGGAAAATCGAAAATTACCAGAAAAATTTCGGCTACAGATTTATTATTAGTATAGATAACTGCACTATAAGCTATAAAATGTTCAGTTATGATAAACTAAAATGATAAAGATAAACTAAAACGCTACTGTCTACTCTAGTAATTATAGCAAGCGTCGCCACTGATTATTTATAAGACAAAGAAAGTTGTATTTCTGCGTCCTCTTCATCTAAAAGTTGTTTTAAAGAAATAAAAAGATTGTTACTAGCCATGAATTGCAGAAACCCCACTTGACCAGGCAATTCCGATTTTTTCCAGAAAATAGCAAAAAAAAAAAAAAAATTAAAGTTCATGTACCATATGTCAAACACTACATCTTATTATGCTTTAATAAAAATTAGTACTTTCAAAATACCAAACGATTTTTAAGATTATCTCTTTGTGCCTCCTGAAAAATTTACTCAAATGGCCTTGTGGGGTTCTGCAGTTCACGATTCAATTATCGAGTCTAATGGAATAGTAGCGTGGAGGTACACTTATCTCAGTAAATTAAATCGTTTTCGTGGCAATGGTAGCAGAGTCGTTTATCTCGACGAGACTTGGTTCGACACCCATTAAGTGGCAAGAAAGGGATGAGACGACGGAATATGTTCTTGTGCGTTGAGCGCACCAACATCACGAGGAAAGCGGATTATAGAATTTCTGCAGGCCAAAGGGACAAAAGGGTGGTTGCCTAACTGCTTATTTTTGTCACTGAAGAATATTCTGGACGCAAAAGCAGACAGTCATGATGATGTGAACGCGTAAGTATTTAAAAAAGTGGTTTGGAGACAGTCACATAGATAATCTGCCACGAAATCAGAATTGCGTAATCGTTTTGGTCAAAGCCAACTACCATTCCAAACTACGACTTCGAATCTCTTCGATGTCAACTAGGTTAAAAACTATTCTGGAGCAAATGCGTGGATAAGGAGGGACTATTGCTGGCCCTGTTCCGATTAAAGCGGTTCTTCTAGAAAAAAAAATAAGACACCAATTTAGAGAAGGACTATGTGATAGATGGAATTGCAAGGAATTATGGACATGAGGTTTTGCGTTTACTCCTTTATCAGTATTGCCTAAATTCTATCAAGCTGATCTGGTCCGTCATACATTCATAACGTATGTTCATCACATATGATGATGATGATGATTATTATTATTAATATTAGGGCATCATTAATAGAGTATTAAAACCTTCATTAGTACAAAAATCAACTCGTACCTGTCTTTATCAAATAATAGCTCGACCATTCTTATGTTTTTTTTTTTTTAGTAGGTTATTTTACGACGCTTTATGAACTTCTCTGGTTATTTAGCGTCTGAATGAGATGAAGGTGATAATGGCGGTGAAATGAATCCGGGGTCCAACACCGAAAGTTACCCCGCATTTGCTCATATTGGGTTGAGGGAAAACCCCGGAAAAAACCTCAACCAGGTAACTTGCCCCAACCGGGAATCGAACCCGGGCCACCTGGTTTCGCGGCCAGACGCGCTAACCGTTACTCCACAGGTGTGGACCCATTCTTATGTTATGGGAGTGAAGCGTGGACTATAAGGACAAAAGATGAAAGCAGACTAACAGCTTGCGAGATGAGATTCATGCGCCGAACAGCTGGCTACACTAAATGGGATCGAAAGAAAAATGAAGATATCCTTCAAGAACTTAATATGTCATCAATACTGGACTATATCTCCAGATATCAGTTAAACTGGAAGGAACACGTCTCAAGAATGGTTTCATCTAGGATCCCTAAGGCAATAATGAAGTATCGTCCAAATGGGAAACGGTCACTTGGTCGACCTATGAAAAGATTGCAAGAAAATCGCTTTTTCAGGCCGTAACAATTCTTTTGGGACTAGTACTTGACAGGATGATGCTGATGATGATGATGATGATTATTATTATTATTATTACTATTATTATTACTATTATTATTATTATTATTATTATTATTATTATTATTATTATTATTATTATTATTATTATTAGGCAGCTTTTGTAGCATTGAATTTCTACTATTATTTTTGGAAATGTTAAAATAGCGACTATCTCACTATTTGTAAGAATATATTTCACAAACTGCATAAGTACTAAAGCATTATTATTATTATTATTATTCTTTTTAGAGGAAACGTGACAACGCTGGTTGCAGAATATAATCTGCAGTTATAAGTAATTATAGCCTACCCCTTGTTGTTGGCTAGTATTTTACAAGACATCTTAAAACGTTTGAAAGGAGAAGAACCATTTAAATTTTAAACAAATTATTTACTGTCTCTCCATGCAACCGTGTGCACTTCGAATGAGCGAACTTCGTTTTTATAATAGTTGTGGACATTAAATAGAAAATAGCGGGAATCCGTTTATTCAAAATCTTACTGATTCACAATCTTTTATGTACTGATTCCAGCCAATATAAATTTACGATATGTAAAATTTCAAAATGTTAACCGATTAAGCTAAGACTGTGGAGAGTATGTAATCATTGTCTGTCTGTCTCTCTCTCTTGACACGCACTTAGTTTTTTAATCTAGCGTTTAGAAATCTAGTGTGGAATACACCGCAGCAAAACTTCTTTGACTTTAGAAATGGTCAACTGCGCACGAAGACAGCCAGATGTGAGGACCACATTTATGATGGAGTAGTATAATGGTAAGTTGACGCCAAAATAATAAAACATTTCAGTCCAGAAGACATTAAACAACAGTCACAATGCAAGATGACACCATTTATGATCCAGGTATTACAATTTCCGAACCGGTAACATAAATCTACGCTGTCACTCTTTAATGCAAGGAGTTCTGTGGCCACAATATAACCTATAACAATAGACGAAGTGAACAAAGAACGCTGTACTTGCTCATAACCTCTAAACCACAAGATGCAACCAGCTCTTAGAACGTTCGTATAGAATACTTCTGTGTGTGTTTTATATATATCACTCACTGTACGTTTATGAGACGAGAAATAGAAATGGTGGATTACAGTCGACTGCATGCATTACGAAACCAAAACATAATAAACTTACTATGACGTGTCTCCGGCATTGAGTGCAATCGACAGTTTTCCTCCTGGCTCTCTGGTTTCTTTCAAGGTTATTAATTTAATTCTATTAAAAATCCCCACTTCACCTTAAATTTCCACTTATTTCATATAATTAATTTAGTAAGAAATACAGCATACTTCGAGCTCAGGTACACTAAGTCAATATGGATATGGATAGCCAAATCCAGAAATTACAGTATCTGTATAACTAATAACATTGCTGCCAACGACTTCTACAGAACAAGAATATAAATTAACAAATTCGTCTGATGAAAATGTTAGGCTTCAAGTTTTATAAAATGATCACTTTAAAAATTAATCTAAAATTATTTGTTAAGGAAATAAAGTAAAAAAATATGTTCTATAAAAGTTTCTTTTCTGCAATAAACATGGGCCTACTTACTTTCATAAAGTGTTTCGTCACAATTGTATTATTATTTGAAAACCAGATATCACCTGTGCTCGTGTTGATGGTCATGGTGCTGGTGATGGTAGTAGTCGTGCTAATGATGGTGGTAGTGGTGCTGGTGATGGTAGTAGTGGTGCTGGTAATAGTAGTAGTGCTTCTGGTAACAGTGGTGGTAGTGGTGATGATGATGGTGTTAGTAATGCTGATGATGGTAGTGGTGATGATGATGGTGTTAGTAATGCTAATGATGGTAGTGGAGGTGATGGTGGTAGTGGTACTGATGCTGATAGTGGTGTTGGTAATGGTGGCAATGGTGGTGATGGTAGTGGTGTTGGTAATGGTGATAATGGTATTGATGGGGCTGGTGCTAATGATGGTGGTAATGTTGCTGCTGATATTGATGGTGATAGTGGTGTTCGTTATGGTGATGATGGTGGTAGTAATGTTGATGATGATGGTAGTGGTGCTCGTGATGGTGCTGGTGATAGTAGTGGTGCTGGTAATAGTGGTAGTGGTGATGGTGATGGTGTTAGTAATGCTGATGATGGTGGAAGTGGTGTTGGTAATAATAGTAGTGGCGCTAGTGATAGTAGTAGTGGTGTTGGTAATGATGACAATGATAGTGGTGATAGTGATGGTGATGATGGTGGTAGTAATGCTGGTGATGGTGTTAGTGGTGTTGGTAATGATGGTAGTAGTACTGCTGATGGTGATGGTAAAAGTGGTGCTTGTAATGGTGATAGTGGTGTTCATGATTGTGTTAGTAATACTGATAATGGTGGTAGTGCTGCTGGTGATGATTGTAGTGGTGCTCGTGGTCATGGTGATGGTAGTATTGGTGCTCCTGATGGCGATAGTGGTGCTCGTGATCGTGTTAGTAATACTGATAATGTCGGTGGTTGTGCTGGTGGTGTTGGTACTCCTGATGGTGATAGTGGTGCTCGTGATGGTGTTAGTAATGCTGATGATGGCGGTGGTGGTGCTGGTGGTATTGGTGCTCCGGATGGCGATAGTGGTGCTCGTGATCGTGTTAGTAATACTGATAATGTCGGTGGTGGTGCTGGTGGTATTGGTGCTCGTGATGGTGATAGTGGTGCTCGTGATGGTGTTAGTAATACTGATAATGTCGGTGGTGGTGCTGGTGGTATTGGTGCTCGTGATGGTGATAGTGGTGCTCGTGATCGTGTTAGTAATACTGATAATGTCGGTGGTGGTGCTGGTGGTATTGGTGCTCCTGATGGTGATAGTGGTGCTCGTGATAGTGTTAGTAATACTGATAATGTCCGTAGTGGTGCTGGTGGTATTGGTGCTCCTGATGGTGATAGTGGTGCTCGTGATCATGTTAGTAATACTGATAATGTCGGTGGTGGTGCTGGTGGTATTGGTGCTCCTGATGGTGATAGTGGTGCTCGTAATGGTGTTAGTAATGCTGATGATGGCGGTGGTGGTGCTGGTGGTATTGGTGCTCCTTATGGTGATAGTGGTGCTCGTGATCGTGTTAGTAATACTGATAATGTCGGTGGTGGTGCTGGTGGTATTGGTGCTCGTGATGGTGATAGTGGTGCTCGTAATGGTGTTAGTAATGCTGATGATGGCGGTGGTGGTGCTGGTGGTATTGGTGCTCCTTATGGTGATAGTGGTGCTCGTGATCGTGTTAGTAATACTGATAATGTCGGTTGGTGGTGCTGGTGGTATTGGTGCTCGTGATGGTGATAGTGGTGCTCGTGATCGTGTTAGTAATACTGATAATGTCGGTGGTGGTGCTGGTGGTATTGGTGCTCGTGATGGTGATAGTGGTGCTCGTGATCGTGTTAGTAATACTGATAATGTCGGTGGTGGTGCTGGTGGTATTGGTGCTCCTGATGGCGATAGTGGTGCTCGTGATCGTGTTAGTAATACTGATAATGTCGGTGGTGGTGCTGGTGGTATTGGTGCTCCTGATGGTGATAGTGGTGCTCGTGATGGTGTTAGTAATGCTGATGATGGCGGTGGTGGTGCTGGTGGTATTGGTGCTCCTGATGGCGATAATGGTGCTCGTGATCGTGTTAGTAATACTGATAATGTCGGTGGTGGTGCTGGTGGTATTGGTGCTCCTGATGGTGATAGTGGTGCTCGTGATTGTGTTAGTAATGCTGATGATGGCGGTGGTGGTGCTGGTGGTATTGGTGCTCCTGATTGTGATATTGGTGCTCGTGATCGTGTTAGTAATACTGATAATGTCGGTGGTGGTGCTGGTGGTATTGGTGCTCCTGATGGTGATAGTGGTGCTCGTGATGGTGTTAGTAATGCTGATGATGGCGGTGGTGGTGCTGGTGGAATTGATGCTCCTGATGGTGATAGTGGTGCTGCTGGTATTGGTGCTCCTGATGGTGACAGTGGTGCTCGTGATGGTGTTAGTAATGCTGATGATGGCGGTGGTGGTGCTGGTGGAATTGGTGCTCCTGATGGTGACAGTGGTGCTCGTTATGGTGTTAGTAATGCTGATGATGGCGGTGGTGGTGCAGGTGGTATTGGTGCTCCTGATGGGTGATAGTGGTGCTCGTGATGGTGTTAGTAATGCTGATGATGGCGGTGGTGGTATTGGTGCTCCTGATGGTGATAGTGGTGCTCGTGATGGTGTTAGTAATGCTGATGATGGCGGTGGTGGTGCTGTTGGTATTGGTGCTCCTGATGGTGATAGTGGTGCTCGTGATGGTGTTAGTAATGCTGATGATGGCGGTGGTGGTGCTGGTGGTATTGGTGCTCGTGATGGTGATAGTGGTGCTCGTGATGGTGTTAGTAATGCTGATGATGGTGGCTGTGGTGCCGGTTAGCAAAGTCGGTAAATGTACTAGAGATGCTGGTACTATAATAAAGTAGTGAGGTGGTGATTTTAGTAGTAGTAGTAGTAGTAGTAGTAGTAGTAGTAGTAGTAGTAGTAGTAGTAGGGCCTACCAGTGATAACGATATTGGTACTATTGATAGTAATCTGAGAGAACGTGATAGTGTGATTGTGGTCGTAATAAGACTGATGATGGTAGTAGCTATGCTAGTACTTCGGTAGTAGTGCTGAAGTCGATGGTATGTACGAGGCAGAATCAAAAAGTAACCTTAATAATTGTTTTATTAATTGCATATGTACAATAAGACTACAAACACTTCATCACTTTTAACATAATCACAACTACGTTCAATGCAAGTGTTACTGTTATACTATGTTAAAAGTGATGATGTGTTTGTAGTCTTGCTGTACATATTCAATTAATAAAACAATTATTAAGGTTACTTTTTGACTCTCCCTCGTATGTAGATATGCTAACATGGAAAATGAAACTAAGGAAAAATTATTCCTATGTAAAGACCGGGAAATCTTTATGATTATTATGAACGGAAACATGAAGGTTTTAATAATCTATTGTAGAAGGCCGTCCAGTGCAGAAGGCAGACAAGCAGCAGTTCCGGCAATGTTCGTGTTTGCGTCATAGACACTTCCACATGCGAGAGGAATATAAATCGTGTATTATGCGTAACGGTACATCTGCCAAACGGATTTTAATTGTAGAATCATTAACGAACAGTACCAGGAGAGTAAATAAATACAGATCCATTTGCATTATCGAACAAAACACCTGGTGCTACTTGGAGCTGTTACGTGTTTGTACAAGGTCTTTAGTTTTACCTGCGGGACAAGAGTTGCAACAATTTGGTAGCGGATTTGGTTTACTACATGCTACGAAAATAAGCGAAGAAGCTTAGAAGCTAGGGACTTCGTGTTCTGAGGCTACGTTCTGACGTGACTTCGAATCCCGTTAGGGCCAATCAACCGATAGAATTTTGTCAGAGGTTATCCCCAACTGTGAGGCGAATGTCAGGCAATCTTATGACGAATACTGGAAATCGTCATGCCACATACAAAAGCACGATGTTCAGCTTTCCATTGGTCCATTTTTACAATAGCATATGTCTACGTTGCGCATGAGCATAATAAATAACTCATTCGTCTACATGTCATTGTTACGTCCACCGCTGTGGAATAACGGTTAGCCTTTTTAGCCGTGAAACGAGCGGGACCGGGTTCAAATCCTGGTTGGGACAAGTTACCTGTTGGGTTTTTTCTGAGGTTTTTCCTCAACCACTCGAAGCAGAATTGCTGGGTAACTCAGGGACGGGTAACTGACTAGACCCAGGACTCATTTCGCCTTCACTAGTATAATTCCATTACTTCTCTTAATAGTTACAGGTCGACCAGGAGGACATCGTTCCAGGATCTGCCTATAGGCGGAATCTGTCTGCGGAAGCTGCACATATCCAGCGAACCCGCAGGGGTTTTTAAGCGGACTGTTAGTAGCTCCTTCGGACAGATGGCGCCTTGGTGAGTCGTGGAATCGACTGCGACAGGTTCTTCTGGTTAAGGATGCAGCAGATTCAAGCACATGAATTGCAAACAGATGTCATCGCTCTAAGAAGGCCGTAGAACAACATCACAGGGAAGCGGAGGATCAGGTCTCCAGTCAGGACTGGATGCTGAGGCTGAATCGATACGATGGCACCATGCAGTGAATCATGCATGCGCTTGAAGAGCGATTCTAAATGGATTTAAACAATCATTCCAATAAGCCTAAGGCTGCGGTGCTTGCCTGCGGGCCCTCCTCCGAGAAAAAAATATTGTTACCAACTTATTGTATGTTAAGAATAATTAGATTCCCAAGGCTCTCCTTGTATTACATAAATAATTACATTTATTGTCTCCCTAATTTTTTAAAACGATCTATTTTTTTAATTTACAGGCAAACCTTTACTTGTTGAACTATCAACAAAAACATTTCCTTGACACAAACAAAGTCTGCATTATATGGTGCATTTTGAGCACTGCAGCCTTACTGATAGTCAAGAGAACTAACTGCAATACTGTTTTATTATGTGGAACTTTACAATACACTCACACTTTTATGGTGATTGAGGTCAACGGACTTCCGCACTAGAGTGTATGTGTATGGCATGCATTACTGGTAGGAGTGGGACAAACTGCGTGTACGGAGGACCCATTGTGCAGCCTTAAAAATTGTCGTGGGATAAAAATAGCTATCGCATTCAGGGAAAAGGGACTTCTAACTTTACTTCCCTTTCGAAGAAAGTCGTGTTATCGTCTATACAGTGTCTCTCCACAATATAGTAGCTGTGGCGGATTGTCGTCTCTGTATGACAAAAGTTTCATTAATATGCATTAAATCGTTCTTAACTTTTTGAAACTGAAGGTCTCTGTGAGTAAAGGAGTTACTGCTAGTAACATATGAACGAACATACTTGCTCTATGATCAGCGTTGTTTGTCCTGTTGTTGAATTTCAATAACTTTTCGTTTTCTTTTATTGGCTCCTAACTCAAATTGGCTTGGGAATTCCATTTTTAATTATGAACATTCCTCTAGAACACTTCATTACACACCGATAATGGTCCTATGCCAACAAAAATTAGATAAGCTGCAAGGAACAAAAGCACTAGCCACTTAATTTAACACTCAATACAATGAGAACTGACAATGTTGTTGATTTTGTCTACCGATTTCATTATTAATTATTTAAATGGGCCTCCTGTTACAGTTTGAGTGAACTGTACATGGTAGTTAACTTTTACAAGTTGGACACTTTAAACTCTGCAATCAACTTATGACTCTAAACTTAAAATAATAAAGTGATTTCTGATGTGTTTTTAAAAATAATAATTAATTAGGTTATATTTTCTCAATTCTGATTTTCAGTCGGCAGATTTGTTGTCTATTAGATTTGCATAATTCATAAAAAAAGCTTGTTCCTGCATTTTGAAGCCCCTAGAAACATGAGGCCCTGAGGAGAAGCACCATAGGCTCCTACCTAAATCATGCCCTGCATACAACTTGTATAATAATGTGCGAAAGAATCTCTGCACTGCAGGTTTTTTTTATTCAATAATTCTCCGAAAGTCCCGAACAGAACATTTTAGATTTTGCTGTATTTCAGAGGGATGCAATACAGAACTGAAAAAACCGGCTTATAAAACACTGATTACTCATGTCTTATGTAAAGGTCCCTGCCCTAACCATAATTAAATGCCTAGCTATATTTAATGTATCTATGATACAGCCAAGTCCGGTTACAGTGAACCTCTGCGGACCAGCATGTTTCGTTCACTATATCCGAGGTTCACTAAAACCGAAGTGTCTGTTTTATACTACTGACGTTGCTATACATACAGTATTAATGCCCGTTTGGGACAGACCACGTTCAATATCAGTACTAATGTTCGCTGTATCTTTCAACTTAGACACTTTACGCTTCGACATTCTGATATTCACATTTCGAAACTTTAATCTAATATGGCCATGTAGGTAGTAGACACTGACCGATTTCCCACCTCTTCCCACTAGAGGTAGGCTCTATGCTACTGTGTACTAGGCCTTGGAATTTCCCCGGGTTCACCTTTACAAAGATGCGAGAGAAGGGTTGAGGATCATTATACTGTAATCCTTCTTGTACAGTATTTATCCATTGGTCATCAATCTACTTCCTTTTACAAAAGAAAACACTTTCTCTTCCTATTCTTCTAATAACCTCTTTTAAAGGAGTCAGAACTAATCCTTTCTTTATCCCTCACTGTCAAGGAAGCTGAACAAATACTTTGTCTTTCAATGCACTTAAGGAGTAGAAGGTTTGAGATTTTGTTCTGAACATATTCTTGGAATATTATGGATTTATTAATTTGTCCTACAGAATAATCTCTGTAATATTGACAATTAAAATTTAAGGAGAAAAATTCGCTCCGGCGCCGGCGATCGAACTCGGGTCCTTGGTTCTACGTACCAAGCGCTCTGACCATTGAGCGCATCATCAACTCTGCTATTCCTAATTATTAGAAAATCAATAATTGAAGAATTATATACATTTTCTAATAATTATTTAACGTCAATAATTATTAATACACCCTTGTTATTGAATTTTTCTCAAATATTAATTGTCAATATTACAGAGATTATTCTGTAGGACAAATTAATAAATCCATAATATTCTCATAGCTAGCAATGCATCATAACTGCGGATTCCCGGCCAAATAAGTAACTCAATTGAGTGCGCTCCTAGTATAATGGCAGTTGACACTAGACATATAGGCTACGTCAACATATATGCCTAACTTGGAGTCAGGCCACAAAGGGAAACACTGAAAGAGAAAGATTCGATCCGGTGCTGTGGATTGAATTCGGCGTAGCTCAGTGGTCAGAGAGCTTGGTACGTAGAACCAAGGACCCAGGTTCGATCCCCGGCGCCGGAGCGAATTTTTCTCCTTAAATATTAATTGTCAATATTGTTGGAAGTTTATAGGAGAAAGGGTTTCCTAAATTACCATTTTGACCATTTTAAAACTACATTTTCTTGGGGAAGTTATAGTTTTAGGTTCACTATAACCGAAGTGAGGGTTCACTATAAACGGAAATATTAAAGTACTTTTTAATATATGCGGGTCGGGACCAACGATTTAGGTTCACTATAGCCGAATGTTCACTATAACCGAGTTCACTATATCCAGAGTTGACTGTATTTAGAACAACCCTTCCGAAAGAATCGTGAAAATTTATACACTGTGTACTGCCTTCAACGTTATTTATGCCAGCACTTTATAAAGGAGATAAAAATTGTTGCTTATTATGTAATATAAAACTTATGTTGAACTATATGGACACAGAGAAACCGTTGCTGAAAAAGAAGGTAAGAGTTGTAGCTAACAGCAGTAACATTAAGGAATTTTGTTAACATTCCACGACAGGTTATTCAATCTTGATATCATTCCTGGTTATACGAACGTACGCAAAGGTATTTAGTTTGATCATAGTCGCAAAAATAAGCAAGTGACAGAGAAAGATAGAATTTATACAAGAACGGAAGGCAGCTATTGGGTCATTGGCTTTCCTGACCGGTGACGGGGAACCGGACAGCGACATATGCGTCGCAATGCGGTCAGAATGCCACGGCGTGCCTTGCCGTGGGTGTGTTCTGCATATCGCACGTCACCTATATACTTACATGTGCAGGGCGGTGACTTCAGCACAGGGACCTTGCCCTGTTGTTCCGTTATGTAACGCTGGGGCCAGCTCGAGCAACTTCTACCATAGTGCGTATCATTCGCATTGCGGCTAACCCACTGACATGCCGTTCTCGATTGTTGTCATACTTGTCAATTGATTCCACGTCCGCGGGTTCAAATCTGGCAGGATCCTTAGCATGTCATCTTCCGAAAGTGAATTCGAGACTCGTGAAGATTGGGATGACTTCGGACAGCAGTATCTTCCTTGCTTTGGGTACAACCAAAGTTTAGTATATACAGTTGCGAAGCTTGGGATGATTTTTTGCATTTCTCGCGATAGTTGCTAGCCGCTTGGAGCGCTGTGAGTACTAGGAACAATAGACTGTGTCACTGCCATCGTGATTTAATATAGGCAGACCATGTGACTCGCTTAACCCGATCACGGAGGGTGGCGTTTCAACCAAATAAATTAGTTGCAATGTTTAAAGAGTAATATATATTTCTCTAAAATGTAGTGTAATTGCATTAACAAATTTAAAACAATGATTATGAGACACTTCAGACATAATTCACTTCCGAGTTAAGGTGTAATATTATTGTTGTGTGAAAATTACTTCGTATGTGTAATACCTGACTTTATTTGGACTAAATATTGCGAAATTCTTGTACATTCATTTATGCACGTTTCAATAATTTTCAGTTGCACCGCACGGATATTTTGATATGCTGAAATTATAGGTTATGTTTACTGTACCAAGACTTCAGTATTCGCATTTATATATTATAATTAAGCATAAAGTTACGTGTGATAACTTGTAAATGCAATTTGTCTCTATTTCAGTTGTATTTATTCGTTTCTTACGGTACTCCAATCTGAAGTCTGATTAATGTACTATGTTAGTAGGCTAAGCTAGCGCAGAGGTAGTTCCTTTGTACTCATACTCCTTGCATATACGGATCTGTGACAGGTTACGTTTGGTTAGTTTCTTTTATTATGCCTTGCTTATACGATCACCTGCACCTCCACAAAAAATCTCTTATAAATTCAACGATTTTCACTTCCGAAATCGCAGGAACTACCTCAGCGCTAGTTCCACCGCTTTATGAGTGCTGCCTAATTGACCTTCGGACACTTGACTATATTCAAATACGGTAACCTCACAGCGCTATTACTAGAGCAACTAGATTTACAAAGTCTCCAATGCCCTGCCATTACATATATAGGACTATGTTATGTCATATGGAAATTATAGGTTATTATTTATATTCCTATATTCGCAATTATACATTATAATTAAATATAATGTCATGTATGATACGCCGCACATTCAATTTGTCCGTATTTTAATCTACAATCGAGTATGTACTGAATTATTGTATTTATCTACTTCCTAAGAGACGAAGTAACACAATCGTACGTACACTAATTTCATAGGAGTGGTATGGTAAATTTTTTTATCTACAATTAAGGAAGGTAGATGTGCTAAATTAAAACCACAATAGAAATTCTTTTTTATTAAACCTCAAAATAGCTTCCATTCTAAACTTAAAATGTTGATGCGAATAAATTATGTTAACATGTAAAATTCTCTTCACATTAAAATAACACAATTTTGTAATTATTTCTGCAACAAATTATGCAATAAGAAGTAAACGGAACTTATGGACACATTATACTAAATAAAACTTAGCAATGATACACAATAAAGTTATATTATATAATATTTCACTGAACTCCATGCACTGAAATAGAAAAACCGAACATATATTATCGTCTGCTCGGGAAAGGGTCTGTGCTGAGGCGACAGTAGCGATCCTGGTGGTCAGCAACTATGTATGCATATTTAGTAAGTATTGAGCTTCGCAACTGTATATACTAAACTGTGGTACAACTTTGTTTGCAAGCCAACTTTTAGATTGCGACTGCACATGTCTGTCTCTACAAGATGACATCTTGTCAAGACGCAAAGGCCTCTGCTGACAAAGAAGGACAGAAAAGAGAAACTGAGAGGACGGCCACAACGAGCCAATGCGCACATTCTTTTCAAAAAGTGATGCCAGTTTCGCGAAGATCTTTGCTCACAACAAGCTCTCGATTCAGTTGACACTTTAATATACGACTACAATACCTCGACTGTTATTTAAAAAGAAAAAAAAACTCATTTTTTAAATATGTTAAGACTGCATTAAATTATAATACACTGACATCATTTTATTTTTACTTCAATTTTTATTGTATCTGAGTTTTTTAATGTACTTCACTTCCACCCCTTCTACTAATGAAGTTCTAACTCTCCTCCACACAGAATCAAGGCCGCATATAGTAAACAGAACTGAGTGAGTATAGTACGTTCCAGAAATATGTTCACGTTTTCCAGTGACGAAAGAGCTTTCAATATTGAATCATATTTTCGCACAGGTACTGTCGTCCGTTTGCCTACGGCGTCGCATCCCGATTTCCCCACCTGCTTCTGCTCGCCCCTCTGTAAAAGCTGGGATGTTTTAGCTCTTTTCTGGAAACCTTAATTTCTGTTAGGAATTGGACGTTTACGTAATATTATACAAATGTTTAAAATAAGTTAAATAAAAGGGCCTCCTTAAGTAATTAACTGTCACGTGATTTCCCCTCTTTCTACGATCCTGCGTCATAACCACTTGGACGGACAGTAGATAGCATGTCTGAGTAATTTTATCTGTGCGGGTCGGGCAGAAGTGAAGATTGAATTTACAGTACGTAAGGTACTCTTTTATAGAGTAGGTACAGAATTATTTCAACATGAGTTACTAGTACGAAGGACGAAACTGGCAATTGGAATTAGATGCAATAGTCTATAGTGCGATAATATGCACAAAAGAACTGGCACCTGTATCGAAATGAACGGCCACTATTTTAAAAAATGTGTTTAAATATTCATATTATGATTATTTTTCAATTTAACTTCTTTCTCTATATTGTACGCTAATGTGCTGTAGACAGTATAATATAAACAGCATAATGAATACGTTCGCATGGATAACTCATTTCGTTAGTAAAAACACTCATTGTTAATACTGTACTGTATTTCGATTAAACAAAAACCTAATGAAAATTATCAAATTCAAAATCGTGATATTTCCTAGTTTACGTAAATTGATGAACTACTTTTCTTCCCTCCTATACCTAGTAAAGTGATTTGTTTGTGTTTTACGTCAGTGTCATCGAACTCCAGTCGTGGAAGGGGGTAGCAAACTGTGTTTCGGGTTCTCTGAAGGTATAGCCAGGTTAATATTAAAAATGTTAATAAAAATAAAATGATGTCCCTGTATTAGGCAGGTATGTTTCTCTAATTGAAAACTATTTCAAAACATAAGACAATATGAGGGATTCACAACCAGAGTGGACCAAGTCCTTCTGGAATAGTTTTGAGAAATTTAGTCTTAAAGTTCCTGGTTCATGCTTAGCAACCTTCACCTTCCATAGGAAATGCTGCTCTCTGTGATGTAACAAATGAGTTCTGGACTTTGTTTGTTATGGCAATGAATAAATCTCAGTTTTCTTCATCCGAGATTGTATTAATCCACAAACTGACCACTGGTGGACTTGGTCCACTCTGGTTGTGAGCCCTTCATATGTAAATTTCAACGTAACTATTTCAAAAACATTGGTAGTCTAAGTTACAGACCATGAAATTCGCATTAGCATAATGGCTCCGAAGGTTGGAACTGGATAGGTTAAAAAACCTATTGTATCGTTAAAATATCGGTATAAATTTATTTGCTGAAACGCTGTCCACATTGTTGTACATTTAAGTGATTGCTGCTTTCATTTACTTGGGTCACACAAATCGAAACGAATCAAGACCTAATATTTCAATATGGTTTGGCCAGCGTTGCGTGGCTTCTTAACTCTGATAGTAAACGTAGCTACACTAAATACCTTCTGCCTAATGAACAACGTCAATGTGATAAAATATATGGGTGCTATTCACAGACATTTCGCTAGCCCGCGCTACGAGCGTGCTAAACAGGATTCATATCATATCATATCGCTAACTCTGGTTTATGAATACGAAAAATGTTAGTTCGCTGATCATCCACCGAAATCCCGCGCTAAGATTGTCTATGAATAGGGCGCTAAGAGTCTTCATTCTCATTACCTAAAACTTATAACAATATTATAAATACAGTAGTTGTAAGATATCCCTAGTTAGCCACCGGCGTAGCTCGGTCGGTTAAAGCGTTTGCCTGCCGATCCGGAGTTGCGCTCGGGCGCGGGTTCGTTTTCCGAGTGGGCTGATTACCTGGTTGGGTTTTTTCCGAGGTTTTCCCCAACCGTAAGACAAATGTCAGGTAATCTATGGCGAACCCTCGGCCTCATCTCGCCAAATACCATCTCGCGATCACCAATACCATTGACGCTAAATAACCTCGTAGTTGATACAGCGTCGTTAAATAACGAAGTAAAAAAAAGTATCCCTACTTACAGAAATTCTTTTCCGATAAGGAAGTGCAACATTATGGGTGCAGATGAATATTGGGTAACTTTTTTCCCAGTGCGAATACATTTCATATCTCTCGACTTTCTAACCATGTAAACACCGCCCGAGAGATCGCAATTAACTTGTGAAGCATTCTGGTTGATAAGCCAAAAATTTATTCAAGGAATGGGTAGACTCTCAAGCAATAAATATATTTCCTGTTAACTGCTGTATTTTGTTGGCCACGGTCAGGGTGTTGCCCAGGGGCGGCTTTTGGGGTAGTGCCAGTGTGCCATGGCACCACCAATGAAAGAAACAAAAATAATATCCTAGAAAGCAGTTGTAATAGTTTATAGATTTTATTCGTATTTCATTTGAACGAGCGCGCGCACATATCCGGACGCACTCTTGCAGCGTTTTTCCAAATGTTGGAGCCACTTCGCTGAGGCACTACCTGCGTCCATATAACACTGTACAAAAGGCTACTGCTTGTAGTTTATATGCGTTTCTTATGGCAGACTTTGAGCCGAATTCAATTTGACTCAGTAGTTAATATTCCGCCCGCTAGAGCACAGTAATGCAGAAATTTCGCTAGATGGCAGGGTTGTTGGAGACGTTATTTGTCTATGAGTTATAGTTCCTCGCCAAATGTTAATGTAATGTTGCCAATTCAAAACTAATGCACATAACTTGGATTTCAATGTGTAAATTATTATCCATTTAGCTATATTGAACGATTTGAACGCAGAGATAGTCATGGTTCTTTTTAGAAAGATAAGTATTTTTTTCATATTATGTAAAACTGTTTGTTAATGTTGTGTAATATTTGTTTTATTTTGCGGCAACTAAATATCGCTACATGTTGCTATAGTATTGATGCTTCTGTTAACGATACATGAGATCTGTGCAGGACATGAACATGTGTGTTATTCAGTCCGCTGCCTTGGATTCATCGGCCTGTTAAATAAAGTGCAAACGTGTTTGTTTATTATCTATGCCATTGTTTACCTCGTGTGTTTTTGCCAGTAATTTTACCAGTTATAAAAGTTATTTGTATTTGACTAACAATACTGTGAAAGTTTTGATTGCCTGTATCTGTAAATTTCGTTATTAGTTTCGGAAATGTTATTGTAACTGTTACTAGATACATGATTAACTGTACACCTGGTAAAATAGCTGGTTTAATTAATGTGTTTTATTTAATGTAATGCAAACGTGAACTGCGATTATTAATTTCACTAGGGTAATTTGCGTACAACGTTTTTCATTTTTGGCACCACCACCAGAATGTCTCACCGGCCGCCACTGGTGTTGCCACTCCCACGGATTCGAAACTCACTCAGGGCACAGATGTGCTGTATGTTGTCTAAATTAAGTCAAGGTTCGGCGTCGTATCCGCCTAGCGTCAGATAGAAAATGTGAACATGCTGGCTTAAGGTGAAATAAGTCCGCTTGAGGCATAGTGACGACGTTATTATACTGTAGGTAGGGTACATCAATTTGCAGATTGAAAAAAAATGTTTATTTTTTTGTTAATAATAAAATTAATGCACATGTAACACACATTTCATATAAAGGCACATCTACGGTAGGCCTATATAGTTCCGTGGCAATGACTGGTATTAAGACCTATTCGTGAATTACAACTGAATTCTGAAATAAAGTCTCAGCACGTATGTACTGTACTACGAAATGTACGAGCATAATTAGAACTCTGGTATGAATGACAATGATGGCAATGAATGTAACATTGACGTGAAGGAATTAATGACAGAATGAAGATTCGCTATTATTAATAAATTCTAATTTCGAAGCATTTGTAGCAATTACGTTTAAAATTAATGATTTTTTGTACCGAAATATACAATATATTTAATTCAAATTATATAACACGAGCCTCCTCCAAATAAGTTATATTTGTATACATCTTAATTTCGCCACGCTAAGTCATGCAAATTTTAATGAGCTACTTATATTCGACGAGAAAGCCTATTTATTGTGGTTCTAATGTTAAAACCAGAGTGTTGCATTGGAGTTAAATCGCTCGCTTGAACTCGGTCGAGTGTCGCACCCTCGAGTGAGATACGATCGGTCGTGATACGATCGTAATAAATAGAAGCACAGTACAAGGTCATCTCACCGACATGTCTTGTCTTGTATGGAAGGCGACATATAAGATACACGTACGTTTTGCTCACACGGTAAAAATAAGGCTTTATTTTCTGCGTTTATGACAAACGTTTAATGGCACGTACCAAAACAGGAACATGAAGTTATAAATAAGATAGTATGAAAAACTTCGATACACAGTTATTTTTGCTAATTAATAATTATTCAGTATTTGATTTACCACATAGACCATATAATATGATAGGTCCATACATAGTGTTCCGCCTATATACTGCGACAATGTAGAAACGTTTTACAAAATATTATTGATATAGCAGTAGATTCATAACAATATTAGTACAGATATAACGTGACGGAAAATATAATAAAACGAATAATCATGCTACACAACTGTTACGGGCGCAAAGATTGATATACTAATTATTAGATATTATTATTATTATTATTATTATTATTATTATTATTACTAGAAAACTTGATACAGTTCTTGCATTATCGTGATTGTGTTCTTCGTTTATAATAATTACATTTACATCCAATAACATCTATCAGATGTGGCAAAAACAAAATCACTCCAGTGTGGAAAAAAAAAAAAAAAAACATTGACTTACAACATTTATATCACATTTTAAAGCAAGTTTTGTAGTTGTACTATGGAGAGGTTAGTTAGGCCTAAACACTGCAAAGTTTTGAAATGATAAACATTATGATTTTACTACACAATTCATCACTGTAACAAGAAAGAATGTCTAACGCTCGGCTTATACCGTTCGAGGATTTTTCGCTCGTGATAATTTTACCCATCATGCATATGCGCTACCTATCGGATTATGCTATGAACTACTTGGCGCTCGAGCGAAAACGTCCTATGCAGACCCCTGGTTAAAACAATAGGCAGATAGGCCTGTAGAGAAGTCATTTGCTGTGTTCAATCGATAGTTATTCTAGTAGAAGCACAGTGAACTCGGATTCGGTTGTCAGGAGAAAAACTAAAATTTATGTTCCTCCCATGGGGATTGAGTATTCTTGTTCCTTGTTTTTCATATAGGTCAATGAGAAGTGAAAGTGTTTCTGTGAGTGCAAGAGCTGAAATGGTGAGAAGTGAAGTGAAGAATAAGAATGACGAGTTTATAACAGAAAATGGTGAAGTGGATGTTTCTGGTCCTAAAACGGCTAAGGAAGAGATGACTAAGGACTTAATAAATAAATTGAAATATGAATTAGAGGAGTGTAATAGGAAGTTAGATAAGACGATAGAGGTAATGAAATAGGTAAGGGGTAGGGTGGTGGAGGCTAGCTAGGATGGTGAAGTATAATATGTAGAAAATTAGTGAGATCGGAAAATAAAAGGTAGGGGAGAGTGTTGTACCTTTAAACACTTTTCATACTTTATTTTTTTTAACTTTGGGAGATGAAATTTTTTAAATGAAAAAATGCTTGAAATAATTATTGAAGATTCCTTTACAATTTCCTGTATGTATTTTCCTGTTTTACAGATCTATTAAGGATGTAAAAAATAAAATGAAGGGATATGTAATGTGTTCAAAGGTACAACAGGATCATGTACCTTGGAACATACACTCTTGTAAGTTGGAACACATGGAATATAGGTGGGAATATAGCTGTAAAAACTGACAATCATATTTAAAATGTATTTGTAATCATAAACCAGAGCAGGCTTCTCTGATTGAGATTTTATTTCCTGGAGGAGCAATAACTGCTTCAACAGCTTTCTTCAAGGCATCCGAATCAATTGGGGACCTCTTTAATTCCAGACTTACTTCGTGACATAACCTTAAAATAAAAGAAAAACAAAAACCGATAGTATCGTGTAATTTGGAATATGTTCCATGGTACAAGATGTTTTGTGTTCAAAGGTACAAGAGGGTGCACGTTTATAAAAATATGGCTCCGAAAACTAGAGAGTCAAATAAATCATGGAAATTAAAATATGTTATTACTCACCAGATGATAGGGAACACACCGTACTTGAAAGATATTAACAAATGCAATCTGGTTTTGTGTTAGAAAACATACATCAATGAACGAAATGTTTACTTTTGGTACTAAAAAAACTTCTTTTGTCTACGGAACTCACACTTTGCAGTAAATCAAACTGAAACTACGACCAGAGCTACTTAGCGGCTTTCTCTACAATCTACTTCATTTTGAGTCCTCTAGGTAGCAGCAAAAATTAAAAAACAAAAAATGTTCAAAGGTACACTATGCTAAAGGTACAACAGTCTCCCCTACACATGAAACAGACATAATAACGAGCATATTGGACAATGGTGTAATATGTTTTAGTAACACGTATTATTAGAAACAGTGTGTGTTCGATATAGTCTAAGTGAACTGAAAATCAAGAACAGAATGATAAAAGTGTCAATTTTGAATGAATTAGAGGGATGTGATAGGAAGTTAAGTAAAACGATAGAGATTGAGGAGTATGGCGGGGGAGGCTAGCTAGGATAGCGAAGTTCAGGGTGGGGCATGGGAACCAAGTGTTTTTTAAATGGCTTGTATTCGGTCATTATGAAAGAGAGAGACGTGCGGCAGGTGACATTCCATTCCGTGGCTCATAGCATTTCACCTGCAGTCGGCATCATGGAGCAGTGGACGCATGTTTGCGTATAATTTTGTTAGAAATGGCGAGTCGGTGACCTCGATATGGCGTGAGTTTTGCTACAGATTCAATATTAATCGCAATGATTCTGTTCCCGTGCGTGACACAATCTTATGTTGGGTTAAAAAAAAAAAAAAAAAAAAAGGCGCAATACTGAAGAATAAATCGCCCGGCCCCCAACACAGAGTGCGTACTCCAGAAAATTTTCAGTCAGATAAGCGATACTGCGCAGCCCAGGCCGCTCTGTTCGAAGACATTCCAACTGCTCTTGGAATCAGCAATCGTATGGTAAGACGGATTTTGCATGGCGATTTACATTTACACCCATACAAGATGGGTGGTTTCAGCAAGATAGGGCCACGGCGCATATCTCCAGAGCGTCAATGGCAGTTCTTTGCCTCCTGTTTTCCAATCGTCTCATTTCGAGATTTGGTGATGTTCCATGGCTCCCTCGGTCCCCTGACCTGTCCACGTGATTTTTTTCTATGTGAATACCTAAAGGCACGTGTTTACGAGGATAAGCCCCGAATATTAGATGAATTAAAGGACACAGTACGTCAACACATCCAAATCAACAGAGATCCCCTGGAAAGAATAGAGGTGAATTTTCGTCAGCGCCTTAAACAGTGCGTCAACACAGACGGACATCACATGCCAGATGTAATTTTCCGCTCATAATTGAAATGGTATGTTCTCACAAACGTTGTTCTATGAATAAAATGTGTTGAAAACAAAAACTAACTGTTTTATGATTATTTTAAAAACACTTGGTTCCTATGCCCCACCCTGTATAATATGTAGAAAATTAGTGAGATCTGAAAATGAAATGTACACAAGAAACAAACATAATAACGAACTTATTAGACAATGGGGTAGTATGTTTTAGTAACTAGTATTATCAGAAACAGTATGTATTCGATATAGTCTAAGTGAACTGAAAATCAAGAACAGAGTGATAAAAGTGTCAATTTTGAAAGATCTAAATTAAGTTGTTAGGTTTTAAAGGTGGGAATACTGATCAATTTAAATGGGGTCGAAAGTTAAATTATAAGAGCGTCTACAATAGGTATAACTGTAATGACTATAATTTTGGCACCGGATACAAAAATTGTGAGGTCCACATTACATGGATGTAAATGTTGACATCAAATACATATAGGCTATACATATAGGTCAATGTCCTGTTGTAACTCACGTGATGTTCTTGAGTCATGATGACCACATTTGCAGGGAATCCGCTACATGTGAATGTCTCCAATTTTGCTTCAAAATCATCACAAAAGAAAGATGGAATGGGGCAAAATTAGGTATGATGATGATGATGATGATAATGATGATGATAAAGATTATCATGATAGAAAATTGTATGCAATTTGCTTGGACTAATAGTTATTTCCTTTCAAATCAATATTTTTCTATTCGATAAAACTATGAAAAGGAGATCATATCTATTTTCTAGGGGAAATGAAAGGAACTTCAAATTTTCCTCTTACCTGGGAAGTACAGATTAAATAATATTGAAATGAGTGGTTATAACTTGCACGAAAATTTGAATATTTTTCAGATTTCATTTTATTTGCTGTCAATATAACCATTTGCAGTGTGAATAAATACATACAATACACAATTATCCTTCCTCTCAATATTTTCGGAGAGGTTGGCTTTCATATTGTAACAGCACAAAAGCATTAAAAAAAAAAACAAATGTTTGAAACGGCAGATATGGGAGTCTGAATAATCTTTTCAACAAACTACAATGCTTGCTATTACATATAAGAGAGCATCTGTTACGCCAACATCAACACTCCATGAAATGAATCCATTACGCAACAGAATCGTTTAATTACACATACATCGGAATGCTCATAGTGAAAACGGTCATTTACACGTTATAAATGTTTTAAAGAACTTTCATTTCAATTCAATGACATTAAAGTTGGCTTCTTTCATTATTAAAAATTGTCACTTTGCACAAACTTTCTCTTTATTTCCATGAAGTCTTCCTACTTGGATAGAAGCCATTGCTTATGGAGAGCGCTGAAAAATTCTAAATAGGAAATTACGGACTTGTTATGTAATTGTAAGATGTCTCCAAGGCATTGCGTTACCATACAGTCACGAACTTGAAGACTTCTCAAGAAAGTCTGTTGAAGGAGACAACAAACATACATACAGTCACAGACAGACGGTGTTGCTTTGTACGTATCAGGTTAACATAAACATTTACTGGCAAGACTTGGGATTCCATGAGTTTCCTCATAGTGATTAGTACGTTATAACCAGGGAAAGGATTTATATGTAAATACATATTTACTTATAAAGCTAATATAATTTATATTTTGCATTATCTTTATGTTTCACAATGTGTAGGGTTGAAAAATCCTACTTTTATTTTTCATATTTTTCCATATTTTAGAGTTTAGTACATATTTTCGTTAATTTCCATATATTTTCCATATTTCATATAAAACAGTCCATATTATATTAGGTTTAACAATAAAACAAAACAAAATTCCATTAACTTTTAAAAATACATTTCAACAATAGAGATTTAAACACATGTTCAGTAATCCCTTTAACATCAGAGTTATTTGAAAATTAGCAGTCCTATCAACAATGGGAAAGTAAGTTACAAAACTGTATTAATTTAATTTAAAATTTTTAACAGACTTCAGTTGTGCAGCTCAACAGTTAAATGCCAGTCAGAGTACACATAGGTTCAGTTTTGTAAATCATACTATAAAGACGGTAAATATGCCAAAAGTACGTCATTCAGTCAATTTAAAATCAAAACTAACAAGTTACATTTCAGAATTTAAAGAAGATGGTTTATCAACTGACAATAAAATATTATTTTGTAATTTGTGTCAGTGTGCAGTATCATCTACACAAAAGTTCCTGGTGCAACAACACATTACAACTAGTAAACATCAGGCCAACAAACAACTAAATTCCAAGCAGAGACAATTGTTTTTAACACAACCAACAACATCGAATGTAAGATCTGAGTTTAACATCGACCTGTGCCGTTCTCTCATCTCTGCTGATATTCCTCTCTACAAACTAAAGAATAAGGTCTTCAGGGAATTCCTTGAAAAATATACTCAACATACAATCCCGGATGAGTCAACACTTAGGAAGACGTATGCTCCATCCATCTACGATGAGACAATACAGAAGATAAGAGATGAAATTAAAGATAGTTCAATTTGGGTTTCCATTGATGAGACTCCCGACAAAGAAGGTAGACTTGTTGGTAATGTAGTTATCGGTTTGTTAAGTGAACAATATTCTGAACGAATTCTTTTACATTGTGATGTTCTAGAAAAGTGCAATAACAAAACTATAGTTAAACTGTTCAACGAAGCTATGGGTATCCTGTGGCCAAAGGGTATTATGTACGATAATGTGTTATTCTTTATTAGCGATGCTGCCCCTTATATGGTCAAAGCTGGACAAGCATTATCTGTTGTATATCCTAAATTGACTCATTTTACTTGTGTGGCGCATGCATTTCATCGTGTGGCAGAAGTGGTCAGAGACAATTTCCCTAAAGTAGATTTGTTGATTTCATCAGTGAAAAAAGTATTTCTCAAAGCTCCCAGTAGAGTTAACGTGTTGAAAGAAATGTACCCTGAAATTCCATTGCCACCAAAGCCAATTTTAACTAGATGGGGTACATGGCTAGAAGCAGTTGAATATTATGCCGAACATATAGACTCTATTAACAATGTTCTCCTTGCATTGGACTCTGAAGATGCAGTCTCAATTGATACTGCGAAAACAGTTACCTGTGACATAAGTGTGAAGAATGACTTAGCTCACATTCAGCATACATTTTCATGCATCATAAAAACGCTCAAAAGTCTCCAAAATAGGCACCTTTCACTATCTGAAAGTTTTGAAATTATAAATAGTACTGTGGAACAACTGAATCGTGGTAGAGGTAAAGTTGCAGATGCAGTAAGAGCTAAGGTGGACACTGTACTTTCAAAAAACCCTGGATATGAAGAACTACAAAAGGTTGTTGCTGTGATGAGTGGTGAATCAACAGTGAAGATTAACTTGGACTTATCCCCAGCAGACATTGTGAAATTGAATTATGTACCAGTTACTTCTTGTGACGTCGAACGCTCTTTTAGTCAGTATAAATCTATCCTCAGAGACAATAGAAGAAGATTCACTTTTCAGCACTTGAAAGAAATGTTTGTAACCTATTGTTATGGTAACAGACAATAAAAATTGTGTTTTGTTGAAACTACATTGGAAGATAAGGTACGTCCATTATATTTTTTGTTTAGTTTGATTAAAATGTACCAATATTTAACGTACATAGTCATTTTTTTATAATTTTAAGTCCATATTTAATTCCATATTTTGGTAAAAATCCATATTTAATTCCATATTTTGGTAAAAATAACTACATATATATTTACATATTTCATATATTTTTAGTCCATATAAATCCGTTCCCTGGTTATAACATATACTAAAATATTTAGACGTCACCCTTACACATGCAATATCACAAGTCGCGTAATAGTGATTTCGGCTGACCAACTTACAACACAGGAAGCACGCGTCCCACAAAGAGCACATAGCGGTATCATCCTCCTAACATCAAACATTATTGAACAATGTGGTGTAGTGATACTGTCCTTGTCTTCAAAACCAACTGTCGCAGCTCCGAACTTACATGGACTTCGAGGTGGAAAGAAACCTAACTGCAGAAGTAAAGCCCTTAGCCACAGAAAGTAGGTTTATTGCGTGTGAAACATGTACAGTAGTGGCAAAAAAAACCGGACCGACCCTTGTAGCTGATTTCAGAGCCTTGTTCACTCCAGAGCACGATAGACTGGTAACTAAGACTTTAGTGGTTCGAATCCTGCCTGGGAAGGAAACTTTTTTTTGTTGCTTATTCACATTTATTCCCAATACTTTTCGATTGCAGCGAAATTTTACTACTTAATTAACTTATTATTCTCAGAACATGAATTTTACCAGCAATCGAAAAGTATTGGGAATATATATGAATAAGCAACAACAAAAAAAGCTTCCTTCCCAGGCAGGATTCGAACCATGAAAGTCTTAGTTACCAGTCTATCGTGCTCTGGAATGAACAAGGCTCAGAAATCCGCTACAAGGGGAGGTCCGGTTTTTTTTGCCACTACTGTACTATTAATTTGCTCAGGAATAAACATAAATAAAGACAAAGTTCCATTATTTTGCTCTCAACACTTAGTGATGAATGTCGATACTGTGTATATCGATTGTGAAAATCTCTCACAGAGAGATTGTATTGTCGATTCATAACATCTGCGGTCTGTGACTTTAGATATCTGTATGGTGAAAACCGCAACCTACAAGTTGAAAATTGATATCAGTCAAGCAGACAGACTTGGGAAGAGGTAATGTTCTAATTCTCAAGTGCTCATTATTTGGAAACTAACCATTCTAGCATTTGAAGAGTTTTGGAACATTTTATTATTTAAATAATGGCTCTACAGTAAACAGAAATATTTTCAGCGAAATTTACATTCTATTGCGCAGGAAATAGAATTCCTGCTCTTTTAGCCTAGAAAGTTTGGGATGAGGTAAGTAGTTAACATGTCCAAAACCTTACGGAACTTATTTCTGAGGTCGTTTTGAGGAAGAAAAAGTTTATATCAACACGAGCGTGACTGCGAAGACTTAGGCAGTTATTTTCTGATTTGGAAAGTAAGTAACTATTGAGACTAAAAGGATGAAGTTATGGGAGAATGGAGAAAGTTACACAACGCAGAACTGCACGCATTGTATTCTTCACCTGACATAATTAGAAACATTAAATCCAGACGTTTGAGATGGACAGGGCATGTAGCACGTATGGGCGAATCCAGAAATGCATATAGAGTACAGATTGAGCAACATATTACGTACTCGTATATTTGGTGTCATTAATTTCTACTTCTGTTCTGAACTCCTGCGCAGAATTCACAATATGAGGTCGTTAACAGCAGTTACTACACTAGTCACAGTCTTCTCAATTAATACAGATAGGATTTCACGATCTATAATGAAGGAAATTACGTATCTTGCAACAATTTTAGAACTGCATTTCTATGAGAAACAAGTGTACTTTTCAAGTAACACCGATTTCCTTTTACTTGTATAACAGACTGGCATTTAGAGCAAAATAAGTTCATGGGGAGTGAAATTTCCTCAACGCTTAGTTAAAGATTAAATTACATTTTATACTCAATACGCGAAAGTATGAGCTGTTCTCAAGTAACTTCAAGCACCGAAACTGACGCGTAAAACCAACGTCAGGAAAGCCGGTCCATGTCATCGAGCCCCAGACCCTCGAATGAAAGAAGGCGAAGATAACACTACTCCACATGTAAATAAATTCGTATGATCTAAAAACAACATAAGATTATTACAGAATTTTCTGTGAAGGGAGAAGACATTTACAATAGAGGCCGACAACAGCCTACACTACAAATTGTATGAATTTTCTTTCGTAATGCATCGTGGCGTCTGTGAAGATTCTTCTTACATAAAGATATTATGAAATTGTGTAATTATGAAGTCTGGATTCAATGAAGTCTCAAGAACTACACAAAAATATAATGTCCTCTTCATCCTGTTCTAAGTTCATTGTTCATTACAGAATTCTATTAAATCTTTCCCTAATAATCTTCTGTGATTACGTCATGCACAATAGAAATAATGAGTTGTTTCCCTGGTAACTCACATTCTTTGTACACAAACAAAATAAGCCCATAGAACTGACAAACGCACATCCATGGGGATATGACTGAACGCAATAGCTTTAAGAGTTGCAACATGAAACTCTCGAAACGGCAACGAACCGTGGGGTACTGTATGCATTCTGATCTGGAACTCCGGAAACAAAGAGGAAGATCGTCCCGGAAACATCTTAACACAGCTTTCTAAACACAAGACTTCAAAACACGCATTATATGTACTACATGCATGTTTTGATGGTCATGTTGGCTGTGATAACAGTTATCTTGAGAACAAGACCATACTTTCTAGAGTCTTAAATTGAAAAGTAAAACACCTTCACTGACTATCTCGAACAAAAATCTGATGTTCCTTTGTTGTACAGCGTGAGAAGGATAGCCTATATTTCTTCTTATAAGAATTTACATTGAAAAGGAATGAAAGGAATACGTTTTCGTGAAAGTTAGTGCTGTAATCAGCTAAGACAGTGTCGGTCATTAAACGCATTTTAAAGATGAAGTGCGTAACCTACCCAATTACAACAAAGTAAACAGTTGAAATTTACTGTTCTTTGTTCTCAACAATCCCATTTGTCTTGTAAAGGATGCTCATCTTCGTTCTCCTCAATTACAGCAAAACACAGGAAAGCCCTCCCCCCCCCCCTCTTTTTTTAATTTCGGTTAGTAATACACTTTGACTTTCTGCGCTGAAATTGTTCACTAAGGTACGAAGCAGAATAATATAGCATGTGAGCCTTTTAAGTTGTATTTGATAACTGTTTCCATTAGTTTTACTGTTCAATATGCAATGTGCCAGCGGTGCGCCATCACCGAACAAGCAGGACTACACATATAATTATAATATAGGAATATTTATTTTATATGTTCAGTCGAAATGACTAATCAGTATTTAAAAAATTGATCTCTGCAAATATACACAACTCAATATTTAAAACATAAGGCCTGTGCAACCCATAATTCTATAGGGACATAATTTTATTTTTACTTCAATTTTTATTGTACTTGAGTTTTTGAATGTACTTCACTCCCACTCCTTCTACTAATGAAGTTCAACCTTCTTCCACACAGATCCAAGACCGCATATGCAGTCATAGTAGCCTTATGGTCATAGTAAACAGTACGTTCCAAAAATATGTTCGCGTTTTCCAGTGACGAAAGAGCTTTCAATATTGAATCATTTTCGCACAGGTACTGTCGTCCATATGCCTACGTCGTATCCCGGTTTCCCCCACCAGTTTTTATTCGCCAGCTAGTGGCTGGGCTGACTTAGCTCTTTTCTGAGAACATTATTTTGTGTTAGGAATTGGACATCTACGTAATATTATACAACTGTTTAAAATAACTTAAATAAAAGGGCCTCGTTAAGTAATTAACTGTCACGTGATTTCCTCCCTTCCTACGACCCTAAGACATAACCATTTGGACGGACAGTAGATAGTATGTCTGAGTAATTTTATCTTTTCGGATAGGGCAGAAGTGAAGATTGAATTTACAGTACGTAAGCTACTCTTTTATAGAGTAGGTAAAGAATTATTTCAACTTGAGTTACTGGTAACGAAGGACGAAACTGGTAATTGGGATTAGGTACAATAGTTTATAGTGCGATAATATGCACATTAGAACTGAAGTCTGTCTCGAAATGAACGGCCACCATTTTCAAAACTGTGTTTAAATATCCATATTATGATTATTTTTCAATTTAACTTCATTCTCTATATTGTACGCTAATGTGCTGTAGACAGTATAATATACAGTGCATAATGAATGCGTCCACATGGACAGCTCAGTTCGTGAGTAAAAACACTCATTGTTAATACTGTACTGTATTTTGATTAAACAAAAACTTAATGAAAATGATCAAACTCAAAAGCGCGATATTTCCTAGTTTACGTAAATGGATGAACTACTTTTCTTCCCTCCTATATCTAGTAAAGTGTTTTGTTTGTATATTACGCCAGTATCATCGAACTCCAGTCGTGGAAGTGGGTAGCAAACGGCGGTGATCCAGAGGTATAACCAAGTTAATATTAAAAATGTTAGTAAAAATAAAATGGTGTCCCTGTACATACAACTGCAGTAGCTTGAATCTAAACGTGAGTATTTCATAGCAAATTATTCAACAACATTTACTATATTTTTTTATATTATTAACTTACGACATATGTGTATTACAGAATGAAATGCTTCATGATTGGCTCAACCTCCTGTTTCGAAAGTTATACCTACATCCTACTTTGCAACTTAAATTGAAGGATCCGTTTGAAACATTTCGACGTCTGCTAATAAATGGATTTTAATAAAGGAATTAACATGAACTACAAGATTTTATCACTCCATTACAGTTATAATTTTAACAGTAATGCTTGACATAACATAACGACACAAACCATTCATATGTAAAACACATGTATGATCATGTGGAACACATTAATAAAACCTACATTCAGAAGTAATTAATAACACAAAGTAACATTTATATAATTTGAACCTGTTTTAAAGTCCATAATTTTTAACTTTTTGTGTTTCTATAATTGTTTTAATTATTGTTATAAATTGAAGTAGATATGAATATTGATTTGGTTTTAACCACCACACAAATAAATTAATTAAAAACAATAATTAACTCAACTGCTGTTCATTACTTATTTAATTTGTGTATGTTTTTAAGGTTTATTTTAAGATTGTGTGTGTATATATATATATATATATATATATATATATATATATATATATATATATATATATTTTAACTTCAATGAATGATTTATATTTATAAATATTTGTTGTTGTTTTTAAATTCTGATAAATCATTTCGACTGAACATATAAAATAAATATTCCTATATTATATTGTATTATATTATATTTTATGTTCGACCATGCCGAAATGTAATAATTATACACCTGGTAGCAGACCTTTAATGCATGTCATTAAAGTACACCTACTCATTAAAGGTCAGGTCTTTCAGCCAATGACGACTCAGGTTACAACTGTTCAGCCAATGACAGGTCAGTTTTCTACCGTTATAAAACCGCAAGTATCGATTATTCTCGGATATGCAATCGAAAGAGAATTAGCGAAAAGTCACGGAGGCTGGAAATCCAATACTGTCGCAGAAGATTATGTTCTGTTACTATAATAATTAGCGTTAATTGTAAATAATATTCAAATAAATTCAATTTGTCATCTCGTTTTTCAATGTCGAATTCAATAATCAAGGTTATAATATTATCAAGTTTAACGGGACTACGTCAAGGTCAATGACATTATTGTTCCTCGGAAAAAAATCAATACTTTCGCATCTGCGCACATCTCACAATTCACGACCTAGAACAAGGTCACTTCCGATCTTGTCAGTTACAAATAAAATGTATACATCTTAATACCGGTAATTTCAAGTTAGAAATATGGTCTAGCATAAAAAGTCGTATGAAACTCGCCTATAATGGTAATTAAGAAGCTCGTATGAAAATTATGAAACTCGCTTGCGCTCGTTTCATAAATATCCATACTCAATTCTAGCAACTAGCATAATGTACTAATATTATATTATTATATTATATTATATTATATTATATTATATTATATTATATTATATTATATTATATTATATTATATTATATTATATTATATTATATTATATTATATTTTAACTTATCTGAATATTATCACAATGCTTTTTAAGACTACACATGCTCGATTCTTTCGTTTTTTCTATAAAATGTGTTATAAGTGTTATAATCAATTACTATCCCTCTTCTTCCTTCGGTTCTCGAAAGTGATTGCATTCGACTTGGAAAACGCGTTGAAAATATTTACCGTCACAAGTTCTCTAGATAGTAAAAAAATAAATATAATATTAAAACCGATAGTTCATAGAATTTCAATCAGTAATTAATTCTTTCACTAACAGAAAAAGTAATTCTCACTCGAAATATAACAAGATCACTTGTGTTAGAACACAATCCCTTCTCGTGTTATTGCTGTTTCATCACGTAGTGAAATAAACGTACGACACAGTTGCATGTATGTTTCGCAAACAACAGAAGTGAGAGCATACGAGTATTTGCTTTGGGAGAAATCTGCATAGTGCAGAGTAATGTAGAGGAAGATACGATCACATGAAAATGATGATAACAAAAAATGAAAGCGAGTTTTCATAATTAGGCACAATTAGTAACAATTCCTGGAAATATTCTATGTCTTTGGGAGGGCTACAGCACGGATACATTAGTTTGAAAAGAGTACCGGTATCGAAGTGTTTCAGATAGATCTTTGAAAATTTGTACACATATGAAACATGCGGCCGAATAAGAGTCTATATTACATTGTGTATAAAATTGAGTTTACTGGAATAGAGGTCTCTGTTTCTACTTCTACCATTTACCAGACGATGTTCAAAAATAATCCCAAAAGGCACCAACACAACTTCGTATTCTGGTAGCTAAAACACGAAAAATTTCATTGGAATAAAGATCTGTGTTACAATCATACAATGTAAAGCATGTGACCATTAGCCCAACATTCGTCTTTAGAGCTGTACTTTGTAGTGTACAGAATATGGTGTCTTTAGACGCAAATCTCGATTCTGGAGTAGCAGTGGTAAAAACACAGACACAAGCAAGGACATCATTTCAGGTTTTGCCTGGAGGCAGGAAGATATTTTAGGAAAGACCTTATAAACACAGTCTAGAATATACAGTCACGAAGCTTGAGTTGTGAGAGTGCTAGGAACAATAGACTGTGCCGGTACTATTTCGCATTGTCTGTAATGAGGCGGTATTAGCGAACCTAGTGGTTAGCAACTATCTATGGATGCATATTTGCTACGTATTGAGCATCGTGACTGTGTTATAAAGTATATCGCGTCGCATCCCTCCCTATTTCCTGTGAAATTAACTATTTTTCATACCATAAACAGGGGTAAACCTGACCATAAAAATTTAAACTATAATATAAGATGCATTAGCTATACGTCAATGTAACCTGTCTTTTCATTGGTGTTTTATAATGTGTTCCGTACACTTACCATAAGGAGTAATCAGACATGGTACCAAGAATTATTCTCCACTACATGCTCAGAGTAAAGAGGAATTATGAAAGAAAATTTGGAGGGTTAAGATGAATCCAGAAGAAGATAAAAAAAAAAAAACATAATCAATGAAGTACTAAAATTATGATGTTATTATGATGATGAATTAAATATTAAGAACTGGTATAAATTCGAATTCTCTACTGCTGATGAAATGCATGACAAACGATGTTCAAAATATTTAAACATGAAAGGAAAAGGATTATGAAGATATTCAACCTCATTTTTTACCTGGAAAAGTTAAAGCGAATCTTGCGCTCTATGTTTCGTCAGAAATGAAATATTACAATCAAAACACCTCCGAGATAAGTCATCTTTCTTCCTTCGAAATTTGAAATGGCCAAGTACTAAAATTTTGTATCACATTTCCAATATTTCACTTCGAGTATTCAAGAACCTTGTTCAAAGATTGCAGATCAATATTAGCAAGAATGTTCATCATGACACTCTGCGCACAGTAACTGAAGAACGAAAGACATTCAAATCTAGTCTTTCAGGTGAAGATCCCTGTAAAGCAGATTTCAATAATTTCAAGGGAAAAATTGTTCCGGGGCCGGGTATCGATCCCGGAACCTCTGGTTGAACGTACCAGCGCTCTACCACTGAGCTACCCGGGAACTCCACCCGACACAGTCTCAACTTTTCCCTTTATATCCACACAACTCGCGTGGGCTGACGAAACGCCAGAAACCTACAACGAGTGCACACAATCTCTGTGTGACTTGGAATTGTGGTTTTCTGTTAACGAACACAGAGATTGTGTGCACTCGTTGTGGGTTTCTGGCGTTTCGTCAGCCCACGCGAGTTGTGTGGATATAAAGGGAAAAGTTGAGACGGTGTCGGGTGGAGTTCCCGGGTAGCTCAGTGGTAGAGCGCTGGTACGTTCAACCAGAGGTCCCGGGATCGATACCCGGCCCCGGAATAATTTTTCCCTTGAAATTATTCAAATCTGCATTACAGGGAGCTTCACCTGAAAGACTAGATTTGCATAACATATACGTTACTGTGTTCGTTAACAGAAAACCACAATTCCAAGTCACACAGAGATTGTGTGCACTCGTTATGGGTTTCTGGCCTTTCGTCAGCCCACGCGAGTTGTGTGGATATAAAGGGAAAAGTTGAGACGGTGTCGGGTGGAGTTCCCGGGTAGCTCAGTGGTAGAGCGCTGGTACGTTCAACCAGAGGTCCCGGGATCGATACCCGGCCCCGGAACAATTTTTCCCTTAAAATTATTCGAAAGACATTCAGTTCCAACAAGATAATCTTGCACTTATTTGCCCAGAAACTGAGACACTAGTACTGAGATACTCGCACTACATATTGTAGTAACAGTCTGCCGAGTTAGATCTGTGGTAGCGCGTCTGCCTCCAGATTAGCCGGCCTGGGTTCGATTCTCGGCAGGGTCAGAAATTTTCATGAAAAATTTCTACCTCGGGACTAGGAGAGACGGCGGTGTACAACTTGTAGGGCCGTATTCATAGATATTCTCAGCGCGGGCTTTCGGTGGATGATCAGCGAACTAATGTTTTTCGTATTCATAAACCAGTGTCAGCGATATGATATGATATGAATCCTGTTTAGTACGCTCGTAGCCCGGGCTAGCGAAATGTCTATGAATAGGACCCCTAATCACTAAATTGTACACCAATATGCCTGAGTTAAATTTCACATCACTCCGCAGTACATATGAAGAGAAGACATGTCACTGTTGATAGTGATTCGTCCGTTGGATGGGGACAAGCCTGGCGGCTCCCTTGGTATTATCTGACAGGAGTTGGCTACGTGCCGGCACCGGGTTTCTCCTTGTATCTATCTCATCTTCATCATCATTAGACGGCGGGCTTGGGATACCTTTATGGCGGCAATAGGTTGATGAACAGCGGAGCTTAGACATGTGACGTTACTCTCGTAAGTACAGGGACATCATTTCATTTTTACTAACATTTTTAATATTAACCTGGCTATACCTTTAGAGAACCGGAAACACCGTTCACTACCTCCTTCCACGACTGGAGTTCGATGATACTGGCGTAAAACACAAACAAATCACTTTACTAGGTATAGGAGGTAAGAAAAGTAGTTTATCCATTTACGTAAACTAGGAAATATCGCGATTTTGAGTTCGATAATTTTCATTAGGTTTTTGTTTAATCAAAATACAGTACTGTATCAAGAATAAGTATTTTTATTCACAAACGGAGTTATCCATGCGAACGTATTCATTATGCAGTGTATATTATACTGTCTACAGCACATTAGCGTACAATATAGAGAAAGAGTTAAATTGAAAAATAATCGTAATATGAATATTTAAACACATTTTTGAAAATGGTGGCCATTCATTTCGATAGAGGCTTCAGTTCTTTTGTGCATATTATAGCACTATAGACTATTGCATCTAATTCCAATTGCCAGTTTCGTCCTTCGTACTAGTAACTCATGTACCTACTCTATAAAAGAGTACCTTACGTACTGTAAATTCAATCTTCACTTCTGCCCGACCCGCACAGATAAAATTACTCAGACATGCTATCTACTGTCCGTCCAAGTGGTTATCCCGTAGGATCGTAGAAAGAGGGGAAATCACGTGACAGTTAATTACTTAACGAGGCCCTTTTATTTAAGTTATTTTAAAAAGTTGTATAATACTACGTAAACGTCCCATTCCTAACAGAAATAAATGTTTTCAGAAAAGAGCTAAGACAGCCAAGCTTTTACAGAGAGGCGAGCAGAAGCAGGTGGGGGAAATCGGGATGCGACGTAGGCAAACGGGCAGTACCTGTGCGAAAATATGATTGAATATTGAAAGCTCTTTCGTCACTGGAAAACGCGAACATATTTCTGGAACGTACTATACTCACTAACTCAGTGCTGTTTACTATACGCGGCCTTGGTTCTGTGTCGAGGACAGTTGGAACTTCATTAGTAGAAGGGGTGGGAGTGAAGTACATTCAAAAACTCAGGTACAATAAAAATTGAAGTAAAAATAAAATGATGTCCCTGTACATTTTGTTAAGAACGCAAAATGATCTGTCAGCCGTCCCGTTGCGTGCTATAGGAACCGAACCTAAGCCAGCAGAGTACTGTGCGCAGTCATAGTGAACAGTTGCCTGGCGTTAGTATCGAGGTTGTTCGTCACAGTGTTTACGTGTACAGTAGAGCGTCTCGTTTAGGCACAGTGAAAACGTAAACAAAGTGCAGGTAACGTGTGGGAGAGGACGAGCCGTACGATAAACACAAGGGATGCACAAAGGTTTAGTTACAATTAATTATATTAATTAACATTAATTTACATTATATTTTCCAAAATCACACAAATAAAAGAACACAAATTGCATAACATTATCATATGAAGAGTCCACTGGAAGAATGATGGATGTCACTTTCTTGTCGAAAATGAACCAAGACTGTCGTCAATGCATAGCTTAAGACATATAGAATGTACATATAGAGTTATATGGCATTAACACTGATAGTCATTGTCCAGTAATGATCGGAAAATCACAGTTAAGCTCTGAGCGCTAAGCATTTAAAACTTTCAATTGCTTCTCCTGAAAAATGTATTCCAAATGACATCCATCATTCTTTGCAGTGGACTCTTCATATACACATTTTAACAAACAAGGAATTGTAATGTTGAAATAATTCAATATAACAAATCAAATTTTGCTACTTAGTCTATATGATGATGTTTTCAAGCAGCATTTTTACGGTCATGAATTTCATTCTCTGTATGACTAACATAATATCACCGTCTTCTGTACTGCACCTGAATAAATTGAACTTTAAGAAGGGATAATTACTATGTGTAGGAAATAGTGTTGTCACTTCAGACCGATCTGTAGTTTTGTTAATTCGGCCACAGAAGACGGTGATATTATGTTAGTCATACAGAGAATGAAATTTATGACCGTGAAAAATGCTGCTTGAAAACAACATCATGTAAGTTGCAAAATTTGATTTGTTGTATTGAATTATTTCAGCATTACAATTCGTTGTTTGTTAAAACGTGTATATGATAATGTTATGCAATTTGTGTTCTTTTATTTTGTGTTTTTGGAAAATATGTCAATTAATGTTAATTAATACAGAGTGATTTATATAGAACTGACACATTTCTTTCATTAATTGTTTCAAAACGAATTGTGCTAGCGACAACTTATTATACCTAAAATGTAGAGGAATTCTGGGAGATTGTTTACCTCTATAGCAAATGTTGAAAATGTCCTCCATCTTGCATAAGGCAAACTCAACACGTCGTTCCATGTTACTGGCCACTCGTTGGAGGACTCTGTTGTCAATAGCTTTAATTTCCTGTGTGATGTGCTTCAGATCATCCAATGTCTGGGGACGTGTGGCATAAACCCTGTCTTTTAAGTAACCCCATAGAGAGAAGTCCGGCGTTGTCAAATCCGGAGATCTCGGTGGCCACAGGTTCTTGGAAATTATTCGGTCGTCAAAGAAACTTGCAATTAGTTCCATGGCTTCATTTGATATATGGCATGTAGCGCCATCTTCCTGAAAATATCCTTGACTCAGCTCTACATCGTCCAGTTGCTCAACAAACTCCATGAAAATCAGTCGGTACTCTGCAGTGTTCACAGTCTGGTTAAAAAAAAATTGGCCCCACTATTCTCTGTGCGGATATTGCGCACCAAACTCCGATTTTAACCGGATGCATAGGTGCTTCATGGATGACATGTGGATTTTCGATGGCCCAATGGCGTGAGTTCTGTGAGTTCACATAACCGGATAAATGGAACCATGCTTCATCTGTGAACCATGTGATGGACAATATGGCAGGATTTTGCACAATGAAAATCTGAAACCAACGACAATAATTTAATATTTTATCCTTATTTGGTTCGTGTAGCTGATGAACAACCGTAACCCTATATGGCTTTAGGCTGCCAACAATAGAAATAAAACATAAACATCTGCGCATCTAGTGACAAGGAATCGAAACTCCAGAACATTCTGCTTAATTTGGTGCTAAAATTGGGTCATTGAATGAATTTCCAACGGAATAATTAAAGAAAGAAATGTGTCAGTCCTATATAAATCACTCTGTATAACTGTAACTAAAACCTTGTGCATCCCTCGTGTTTATCGTACGGCTCGTCCTCTCCCACACGTTACCTGCACTTTGTTTACGTTTTCACTGTGCCTAAACGAGACGCTCTACTGTATTTGGTAACGTGTACAAGTTTAATGTGGAAACACCTGTCGTATTATTTGCATTCACCATCGACATCCTGTGATGTTGAACGGTCGTTCTCAAAATATAAAAACTGTTTGAGTGATCGCCGCAGGACGTTTCAGTTCGCAAATTTTCGAAACCGAAGAATACAGAACCTTGCATGTATAAGATATGTATTCATGTACTTTATTTTCAATCATAACCAGACTGTACTACCTTTGTTTATGTCCGTAGTGTGTGCCCAGTACCGAGTGTGTAAGAGCTGTAGTCAATGCTTGCGTACATTGATTGCTAAAGTATCCCGGTTCCACCCTCTAATCATCATCTTCATCCATTCCCTACACTACACTTACACATACACGAACATAACTCTTCACAGATACATATCATGCGTAACATGGCACGCCGAAGTGGTGTGCAACTTGAAAATGGGTCACAGTTCTGCCATCTATCCACAACATGCGGCACTGGAATCACGCAAAGTGAAGTGGGTAGGCATTAGACACACACATATGCTAGTAACTAGAAAGCAGTCTCAAATATTTATCATCACAATGCCACCACCTATCTTCAAGGTCTGAACTCTTAGGTTCATGCAAAAGAAAAATAAATTAATAGGCCTACATATTAGGAATGGCAGTCATGGCGGAAGGTCAGCACATAATAACGGGACACACACCCACCTCTAATAGGTGAGGGATAAATTTCCACTTCTCTGCCAGAAATCGAAGTCTGGTCTAATTTACTCATCTCGTACCTAGAAAGTCCACTGATATAAAGCTGGCATTTCAGACTATAATCTTTTCGCTGTAAGAAAAATCCTAATGTAAACAATAGCACGTGACTGAAGTGAGGCTTCATTGGCCGCTGTTTGGCGCCATAGATTCTCAGTACATGTTCCCTCCTACTGTTGTACATTCTGTTTCATGTTAAACATTTCCCGTTACTCGTCAAGTAGACCTAACCTCACTACTATGCATTAGTTTTCTTAGGAAACATTTATTTTATAATTACTGTAATTACATTATTTTTAAGTCTTATGTCTTCACAAAGGACAGTTGAGGATGTAGAAGCCATACTTCAGTACCACGTGTTTACGTGAACTACTACGAGCTCAAGTGACGCCATCTTGTTACAAGAACAGACTCCTCGGTATTACTGTTGGTATTCATCCGCGTTTATAGTATATAACAAAATATAAAAGTAGCTTTTCTCTTACATATCGTTCTACATATGAGTGAAGTTAAATGTTTCATCGTGTTTAACAACTAGAATTTAATTTTTTATTTTCAAATAATACAAGATTGTGGTTTCCAAATACGAACTATATTTTCCTGCGCCATGTGAGTGTTTCGACTGGGAGCCAATCACGGGTATGACAGCAACGTGCTTATGTTTACATTAGGATTTTTCTTACAGCGAAAACAGTATAGGTAGCAACATTACGTATTCCCCAAAGAAAAACTTACGAGTCCTATTGCTAAGCACCAATTTATAGTGCAGTATGAAAATAATGGATAGCAGTTACTTCCACTTGTTTATGTCAGATGCGACGAGACAAAATATCTGAAGTGAACTATGGGGCATGGATAGCCTAATTGTCCGGCAGAGGGCAGAATGGTAGCGGCTAGACACACGTAATACGTGACCCCGTTGTCACGGAGTACCGCTACCTACTCGCACGCTCACGCATTCGAATGAATAAATGCCAAGACGTGTGTTCTGAACCCTCTCTGTCCACTATTTGAGTCTTGATTAATGTTATTTAATTCGTCTCTTTACGTAGGCTACTAAAATCATATTCAGTGTCACGGTAACGTTTGTACTCAATATAGGCTATTACTGCTGCGTTCAACTTCCATTATAAAAATGCCCTACGTCAGCCGCGGCGAAAATGCGACTCACGAGCACATTGTGGCTCGCAGTGCTTTTCTCTCGCTTCCTCCCTACAACCCCCACCCTCTCACTCACTGGAGTCAAACTCTATTCCATTTGTATTTGTCTTTGACCTGCGAGTGGCGTATCGTCGCAATGTCTCTCTCGAAACCATGTACCTCTACAAAAACGGAAGTTTCAAGTAGGATGGGAGGATGCATTCTTTTGCTTACAATATGATGAAAATATTAAATGTTTGATTTGTTCACAAATAATACTAGGAAGACGGCTGTATAACATAAAACGGCATTATAAGTTACTACATGTTACTGATGAAACATTAAAAGGTTAAGTGTTATTATTATTATTATTATTATTATTATTATCATCATCATCATCATCATCATCATCATCATCATCTCTGTGCGTCGATTCTTTTACAGCAGATGTACGAATAATGCGGTTAGATTTTCAATTTAAACTCATAGATTTACAATGTGACGTTAAATAAAAGCTAGATGTAAGGACTTGACAGATATTGAACTTTTCAAATCTTTGGAAAAATATAAATATCCGAAACTTCGTTCTTTCGCTTGCTCTGTTGAAGCCAGTTCGCTGTAACTTACGTTTGTGAAAAATTATTTCCAACAATGAAAATAGTAAAAATCAAATTTAGATCACGACTGACAGACAACTACCTTCATGATCAACTACGATTGGCAGTAAGTGACATAATTCCTGATTTTGAAACTTTGTCGCAGAGACATTCTGAAGACAGTTAATTTTAGGTTGTGATAATGTGTCCTATGTTTTCTTGTTCATTTCTTTCTTCGTTACACGTCCTAAACATTAACTTCCCCTTCGGTTGTCCGCCTCCCTCCACGTTGCAGCTTACACAGTGGCTCGGCGCACCATGGCCTTTTCGCCACGGCTGCTCTACGTTAATATCAATACACAGTCCTCCAAAATGAACGAATTTTAATTACTGACTTTTCTATTTTACGTTCATTTTTCAATTAACATGCAGATAATGCCTGGAAAGCAACTATTGAAGACGATATATGATTCAATGTGACAATGAAAATAAAAATAGCAATAATATAAACAAAACAACAATAATAATAATACTTACAAAGTACTTATAAATGGCTTTTAAGAAACCCGCAGGTTCATTGCCGCCCTCACATAAGACCGCCATCGGTCCCTATCCTGTGCAAGATTAATCGAGTCTCTATCATCACATCCAGCCTCCCTCAAATCCATTTTAATATTATCTTCCCATCTACGTCTCGGCCTCCCCAAAGGTCTTTTTTCCTCAGGTCTCCCAACTAACACTCTATTCTGGGTTCTCCCATACCATGTATTGTGGGCCCCTATCACCACTGCATGGCGCGTCCTCAGGTTGCGGATAGAGGAGACGGCTTCCAGATATGGAGGGTAGCTGCGAATATATTGAACAACCAGTCGTGGACAGCCGAAAAAGGATGATCCTCCAGCTTGGGGATTGGGCGTAGGACTAACAACCCATCACCGTAAAAAAACAGCTTGTAACGAATCCATACAATAAACTTCGGAAAGGGACTGATTCTCTGGCACAATAATAATAATAATAATAATAATAATAATAATAATAATAATAATAATAATAATAATAATAATAATAATAATTTGCAAATGTTCATTTAAAATTTTGAGAGAAAGTAGACAATTACAGGTAGGCCTATAAACTCCAAAAACTGTAAACTGTGGTATCAGCAACCGGAACAAAGTATAAGAAACTTTCATATTGTTCGTCGAGCACGGAGCCACGACTCCTACGAAGTTACGTCACAAGGTAAAGACATTCAACTCAGAAGAAATTAATATAAAATAATTTTGAAATGGTTTTGTTGTTGTTTCAACTGTCCGAAGACAAGTCTGAACCTCGCAAATGATACCAACATGATATCACTTATGAGGCAACTAGGCCAGGAGATGTTGAGGTAGGGTTGCCAGCTTCTTTCCCCTGCGATTAGCTACATAATACACTATCAGACTTCAAATGCATAAAAACAATTTGTTCTTCCTCTAACACATATTGCCAAATAAGATGTACTGCCTGATAATAGATGTACATATCAGCCAGAACCTCAATCAGAGAATGTGGTTTGGTTTGGGAATAGAAATATTAACATCCTGTTTATTCAAGGGTATATATTTTGGCTTCGAAATCTTGAGAAATCTTGGGAAACCCACAGGCAAGAGGAACGCTTTCAATTTAGAACACCGAACCAATTGGATCATTTTTGTGACTGTAATAACAGTGGTTCATGTATATTATTATTATCATCATCATCATCATTATTATTATTATTATTATTTTGCATTATATATCGAATTTATTAAATAAAATCATCTGCCCTTCAATAAGGGTGACCGCAAAGATCCAGAAAAATATACTCGACTCGTATATACATAGAAATTTAAAATGAAACAATGAAAATACAAACAATAAATTTCAAAAGAAAATTGAAGTGAATGTGAAACTATATTAATTGAAACAGAGGTGAAATTGCAAAATCTGAATTGAATCTTCAGAATTTCTCTAAGGATTTTCTCATTATTGTAAAATGTGAATCCCATTGATTATAAAAAAAGTTATAGGTGTATTTGAAGATGGTACCACGATCTCCAAAAAGAAGTCCGTGTACTGACCAACGATTATCCATGATGTTATACTGCTTGCTAAAACAAGGAATGCAAGATTCATAAATACATATTCTTTTTCCATCGTCAGTAAATTTTTGCTGTTGTGTATCTCTTTCAAACTTGATAGTAGGGTCTAGTATTATTCTTTCTCTATTTCCAAAGTCGGTTAAATTTAATTCCTCGTAAACATTTTGGAGATACACATTCATCACTTTTTTGGTCACTTCATATTTCAACAAGAAAACATTCAAGATGAAAGTTATTAGAATAAATTAGTAATAAATTACCAATTGACTATTAGATATTTTATCATAGTTTAGGATAGAGATACAGATTGGGAGACAAACACTCAGCATGCAAATGTTTCATATATGGAATGCTTAAACGTGTATTTCTGTGAAAATTTCGTAATGCATATTTTGCAATATCGCAATATTTGCTAGCTATATTCATATAATTATGGCGTGTTTTTATGGCGTGCGGACCGAAACATAAAGAATTAACGTATATAATTTTAAATAATATATTGTAGTATATGCGAAATATATAACAAAACAAATCCGTGATTAAGTATAATATATACGTGACACATCTGAAACATAAAACAAACTTCTGGAGGAAAAACTCTCTAAACATATCTACATACGGGGCTTTCATTTCACAATTTCCCACTCTAAATAACTAGTTAATTAAATTGAATTCAATTTAAACAAAAAAAAAAAAACACGTAAATTTAGATATCAAGGGGGAAATCTTAAACAAGGCTTAATTGCATTTTAGATTTCACCTCCCACCCCCAGCCACTCCCACTTTAAAATTTCAAATGGCACCCCTATATTTTTATACTTTAATATGAAAGAGCATTCAATTGTTTATGCACCACATTCATTTGTTTTCGCATCTTTTCTTTTCTATCGTCGTCGTCTGGCAACCTGCATTTTTGTTATTGTTGATTAGAGCCGAAGAAAATAAAGCTACAAAAACTTATTGAGCATTTCTTGTAATAGTTGTGTTTGTGTATTAAATTATTTAAAAATGGTGTATACCCTTCAAGAGAGGACATAAATCATCCCTATTGATTAAATGTAGGAAATGCACAAAATAAGCTGTGTTTTCATCCTACAATCAACTGATAATAACAACGCTTCTTATAATCACTACAGAATGCCTCATAATTAGATAAATTTTGTTTTATCCTATGCACTGTTCTGATCGAAATAAATTCTTGAGGGATGGCTCTGATTGATTCACCTTTTTTAAACCGTTCCAATATTAGTAACTTCTGCTTCAACATAAGCACACATTTTTTGTTCCCCTTGCTGCCGACGTGTACGAGTATCTGCACACTACTGCACTGGTTAACCCTGTGCAGCGCGGGACAGGATGCGTTGACTTACCTTGTATCGTGAAGTATGCGAAGGTGAGCGTCTATTTGTGGAGTTCAACTGTACTACACGCACACGTCAAGAGTCCTAAATCGGAAATTAGACCATATCTTAACAAGACTTCGTTTCATAATAAAAAAGTAATAAAAATTGAAAAGCCACTTTTCTCAGCTGGAAAGTTATCCAACACACTTTCTTATACTCCGCTCTCACTGTTCGTTCGCGCGACATCTGTTAGAGCTATAAAAATTTAAGGAAATCGATATCAAATTACAACATTCTATGACTGAATAGTGTAATCTGTGCCATATTGTTTTTCGTTACCGTTAATACAAAGAATACAGAATGGAAGTTACGAAGCTTCAGATTAGAGTCCTTCTAAAGCAGTACTGAAAACAAAATTAGCCTATAGTTACTGCCGCGGGTGAAGGTGTCGTGTGAGCTTGTAGCACAGCTATGGTTCCAGCGTTTCAATAATGCAGAATGCGGTTATTTCTGTTTACTGAAGTTTCTCTACTAATGCAGGATAGTTAGCATGTGCATGCGCATATGACGCGTGACACATCTGACATTGATGGATGGATAGAATAAAATTCGGAGCTGCTCTTTACAATTGAAGAGTCCACTGCAAGAATGATGGATGTCATTTGGAATACTTTTGCAGGAGAAGCAATTGAAAGTTTGAAATGCTTAGCGCTCAAAGCTTAACTGTGATTTTGCAATCATTACTGGACAATGACTATCAGTGTTAATGCCATATAACTCTCTATGTACATTCTATATGTCTTAAGCTATGCATTGATAGTCTTGGTTCATTTTCGACAAGAAAGTGACATCCATCATTCTTGCAGTGGACTCTTCAATTGAAAAGTACAGGGAAAAAAAATAAAGTCACAATTCTCTTAAGAGTGATGTCAACATCTAATTCAGTATCTGTATATATAATTTGAACTGGCAATAGAAATTACGGGAAAACGACTGAACGGATTTTAATGAATGGCCCGTCATTTTGAAGCTTGGCATCCAAGGATTTTCAGGAAAATAGTAACTTTCAGTGAAGCGTTAGTTTTCCTACAAAATTTTCCTATTTTCTAAAATCCATCTTTCGTCACTTTTGAGAACTAATTGCATTTCAGAATAAAACAAAACACACACTACAACAAACAACAGGATATTACACGAAGGTCATGACCTGCAGGATTGCTGACATATTTAGAGTTCAAGTTCAATTGGTTATTAAAAATTTCAAGACTTACTAAACATAATTTACAGGTCTGATTCTGCGGTGTGTAATTTTCTGAGTACAGCCACTTCTAGTATATACAGTCACGAAGCTTGAGTTGTGAGGGTGCTAGCTGGTAGGAACAATAGACTGTGCCGGTACTATATCGAATTGTCTGTAATGAGGCGATATTAGCGATCCTAGTGATTAGCAACTATCTATGAATGCATATTTATTACGTACTGACCTTCGTGACTGTGTATACTAGATTGTGGTACAGCTGTGTAGGCCTATTGAATATTAAATTCTACAAAACTTGAGGTGGTTTGATGACATTATTACCATTAGAAAATAAATATTATTATAGTTAATGCCATGATGTTAATATATACATAACTACAAACTTGCGTAAGATAATAATATTGTTATTAAAAATCAAATATTTTTATAGTTATTAATCAAGTGGGGTTGGGTCTTTTTCATCTACTTAATGGCGGTGTGGTGTAGATATTTATATGCGTCATTCTCTTCAGTATTGGCTCGAGAGAGCGCAAAAACTATAGTTCCTAGGAAAGACCAAAAAGTATTACTTACTGATAAAATAAGAGGCCTACAAAATATTTTTGTCTCCCGATCATTTCAGCAAGATCTCTTAGCAGGATGAAACGATTTTACCCTCTACATTTCAAGCTCTACATACAGCAGCTATACCAAGATGCTATGTCTATTGTTCGAAAGCATAGCAAACCTAATTTTTTTTTTTTAATTTCTCCTACAACCCACAATGACCTGAAACAGCTATTGCTTTACTCCCACTTGAAAAACCCACTGATCGTCCTGACATTGTTACTTGCGTTTTCGCGTTGAAACTAAAAAACTGAAGGTGGATAGGTTCAAGAAAAAGTATTTGGCATTAATAAAAACTATTCAGAGGGAGTATGTTTCATTATTATGGAAGCAAGTAACTTTCAAAATGTCTGCTATTCTTCATTGAAAATAAATATGAAAATTTTTATTTGAACGTCTAATGACTTAGTTTGCAGCATTTGCTGCACAAGCCACTATATGTGTGTGTGTATATACATATATATATACACACATATAAACTTATCTTTATTAAAAAGTAATGAAAACAATAGTTTAATTTTTTTACAACATTTATACCCAACATTACACTTTCTGCAGAGTCTGAAAGCATTTCGAAGGTATTAATATTGATATTCATCTTTTGATTCTCCTCGAATGACACTGACAATTCACTGCTATAACAATATAATATTCAAATCATAATTATTTTAATTTTCAATGACACTGCATAAGAAATTTCTGCAGCAATGTTCAAGGTTAAACCCTCTCCTTAGCAAATAAACTTCAAGCCTGAAAAAAAATTACTGCATTGTTGTGAAGTAATTAAATAAATAAATTAATTAATAAGTAAATAATAAATTAATTAATTGATGAACTATTAGGCGAACGAAAGAGTAAACGAACGAGCGAATACACGAACGAACGAACGAGCGAACCAACGAACGAACAAACAAACAAATAAACAAACAAAAATAAATACATAGTCATGAAAGGCTCACTACAGGTACACCGCGACTGCAAGTTACTAAGGTGAAAGAAGCCGCTATGACACACACACAGATATTTGCTGAGTAGAATTCCATTAATGGGAATTTCAGGTGAATCATAAATGCTGAAATCTCAACCTTCGAAAATGTTCCCTCTGCATTTAAAAGGACCCTTACCTCAGAAGCCAGAAGGAAATAAGCCCAAAATCTCCATTTTGAGACATGATTAGATTAATGTTACACTTTAAATGTCCCCCTTTCTAAACAATATATCCTAGTGATATGAAACGTGGTATTTATTATTTAATTTAAATTGTTGCTTTCCTTGTCCCGGGCCGTGGCGTCGTGGTCTAAGGCATCCTGCCTAGGACTCGCGATACGGAATGCGCGTTGGTGCGAATCCTCATGGGGGAATACATTTTCTCATGAAATGTCGGACAGTGTATGGGACCGGTGTCCACCCAGTATCGTGACGCAATTGGGAAGCTACGATAGGTAGCGAAAATCCGGTTTCGCAAACCAGCTATAACGACCGGGGGGATTATCGTGCTAACTACATGATATCTCCGTTCTGGTTAGATGATCGTCCACGTCTGATTCGGTATGTGGACGTGAAACCAGCTGTTGACTGGTCGATCTTGCTCCTTCATGGGCTGTAGCGCCACGGATTTACTATTTTACTTGCTTTCCTTTTAGCAGCAATCAACAGAGAAATTTTCACATTTGTCACTTACTTCTTTCGAATATCGAAAAAATATTCGCAACAATCCATCCCTGCAATTAGGGAGTAGCAACATCAAAATCCTATAATATGAATCAACCGTAACCTAAAAATCTATTTAGAAAGCATGTTGTAAATATTCAGATTGTCAATGTTAATACAGATAATACAATATAATATTTGTTTTATTCAGTCTTATGACAAATCAATTATTAAAACAATGACATATATTTCATAACATGTAGTCATTGAGTTTTATACAAAGTAAGTTAAGAACGTTTTCGCCCATTCAGGCATCTTCAGGTTCTGAGTACAATATCTCATTATTAATCTGTATGATAATTACAATGAAGTCGATGAGATAGACTGTTTAAAATTGATCATGATATATATAAAATGTACTAACATATGCATAATTAAAATGTAATCATGTTACAAGGTCATAAAATTGTGAACACGTAGTGTTTTACATTTTAAACTTCATAATACTCAGTGTAGATCTTGTTTTGTAGATTCCATTAAAATGATGAATTGTATCTGAAATATATAATTATGAATTAGAAAAGAGCAAACCTTCAAACTTAAGAGTGTAATTGGATTGAATTATCAAATGTACTCAACGTTATTAAAACGTGGCAACTGCACAGGCTGTTGTGATATATCATTATGATCTGAAGTAGTGTTTATCTGTAATGAAAACTTTAATGTCAAAAATTATGAAATTTTTTTTTAAAGTATTGAAATATACTAATTATGTGAACATACTTACGAAGACACGAGGCGACCTTGCTGCTTTAGATACTATGGCTAATGTGACGCGAACGATGTATGTGCTCGTGTAGAAAGCTGACGCGGAAGGATATTACGTTGTGATGGGGTTAAAAGTTGTATAGGGGATTCCGGATTCGAGTCAAATTTTCATTGAGGATGCCGTTATCCATTTGAATCTGTTTTGCAATATAATATTCCTCTGCAGAATTTATCAATTTTGTATCTATTCCAGATTTTAGTATTTTTAAGGTTTTGTGTATCGGGCCTAATTCATGTCCAGTGGGAGGCGTATGTGGATTTTTTACGGTTATGTTTGAAATCCGAAATGTGTCCATTGTATCTAATTTTAAAGTTTCAGAACCTGAAGATGCCTGAATGGGCGAAAACGTTCGTAACTTACTTTGTATAAAACTCAATGACTATATGTTATGAAATATATGTCATTGTTTTAATAATTGATTTGTTATAAGACTGAATAAAACAAATATTATATTGTATTATCTGTACTAAAAATCTATGTTTTGTCGATCACTTCCTTTTGCCTTATGACGCAAGACTGAATTAAACATTATATTAAAACCATATTTAAGTCGATAATGGTTGAGGAGAATCCGGGAAGCAAATGAGGTAGAATATGTGACGAATATGTTAGGTTTTGTAATCCTGTGATGGAAATAAATTTCTCCAAAGCCTACGCCTGTCCGTTAACATCTATTGGTTCAGTTGTATTGTTTATTTGTGAAAATTTTGTTAATAAGTGTGTAATTTTCGTTTTTAGTTTGGGTTATCAACCTAACAAATCTAAGAGAATAAGAGACTTCGCCGAACCTCGAGAGTTATGACCCCGGGGATGGAACCTGTATGTAGTTGAATATCGGATAAATTATATTATACTTAAAATTATACTTATACTTTAAATTTGTCTATATAAACCTTTTGATTACCCAACAAAATTAATTTTTCAGGAATTTGGTGTATCAAATCTAGGACAAATTTATAAATAAACATTTGTGATTTACTTCCATAAAAATCACAATAAATTTAAATTTGATCCTCATGAATACCATACGGTACAAAACTACAGTTTCTTTCTAAATACTTCCAAATGCCACACAACTGCTGGATTAAAACACAGCAGAAATTTTGGACCCAAAATATATAGTGCATTAATTAGAGCTTACCCTGAGCTAAGTACACTTAACACACATAGATTTAAGAAACAAATCAGATTAATTATTTAATTGTTTAAGCTAATAGAGTTAAAAATTGATACTCTAATATTTATGTACTTTTGTATTTTCTATTTGTATATAGACCCTATTATTACATGCTGTATGTATTTTACCATTTATTAATGTTATTGTGCTCAATGAACTCTCTTAATTTTGTGATCTATTTTGTTTAACTGATCTGAACTGCGCCCGAGCACGAGCTTCTGCTCTTTCGGGCTGCAATACCTAATGTAGCTCAAGTGTAAAGTATTAAATAAATAAATAAAATTAAAATTAAATTAATTACTTAGTACACCACCCCAGGTCTGAAATCCTGAAATATGTAGACTAGTCTACTTAAGCATCCATAGCTAGGCTAACTCACGAAGATTGGAGCTTGCAGTTCCCGTGTCAGAGCGATTTGCAGTCGATGCATTGTAACAAGTGACGTATTGTTTGCAGTTAATGTTACCTGAATACTCCCTGGTTAACGAATTATAGGAAGAAACCTCAGCGCTACGTGTCCGGTTCTTGCGTCACATACCGGAGAATGCACTGTCCTCCTCGTGGGCAGGACGACGCACTCTGATTACGACACCAGTATTCATCATAATAAATTGAGCATGACAGTCCCACGGTCGGACTCGTGCATGGGAGGTCCATGGATCGAATTACGATACTTCCTCTTGTTGTCAAGAGGAGGTGTACGGCTCGGATTACATGGTTCACTTCTGGCTTGATTTATGTTCCTTTTTTCTCCCTCGATGTCGTTCGTAGCTCCGAAAGTCTCCACCTGGATAATTCAAGAAATGTGCTGTTTCATTTTCCTCGCTCTACAGTACAATTGTTATGTTCAGGACGTACAGTAAGCAGTTGTAGCGTTATGTCTCCTTGCTGACCGTTACTGTTACACGAATACAGGAAGTACACCGATCCACTCTCTCCTAGAATATTGTCTTTGTCAGTTTGTCGGATCATGTGTAATAAAGTTTTGTAGTTCTTTACTTCTGTCGTCGATTTGCTAACAGGGACATGTCCAAAATGACAGTGTTGGGAAATCGCAAAGAAACCATAACAGACTTAAAAAATTAAAATGTTCATTGATCCTGAATGTACGAGTATGTACCTATTGTGATCTAATTAGAAAAAAAAAATATGAACATTTTAATTTGTTAACTTAGTTACAGTTTTTAAGATTTTCCAACACTTTGTTATTTTGGACATGTCCCCTTTTGCAAATCGACGACAGACTTCCGTTTGGAATTATAGTTTTGTAAAATGGTAGGCCTACAGTTAACTTTTAGAAGTTGTAAGGTTTAGTTTCTTAAATTAAAATCTGCAGATTCGAGAAATTTATCAACCATTAGTGAGTTTTGTTCTATGGAAAATAGCGCTACAGGTAAAATGTTGCTAATGCGAGTACTTGATGTGATAAATGTTAATACAGTGTAAGGAGTTCCCTGCCACTGTGTGCACAGATGGTAAGGAGGATGGTGACTTGTGGAAGATGTAGAATGACGTAAGGGGAAACTAAATGTGAGAGTCTAAGACTTCAAGAAAGTATCTCAAAAGGGAGAAGTATGGTACCGTACTTTATTAAGTAATAATTAACAGGAATGCAGTCTCGTAGATGGAAAATATAATTAAAGAGAAATATAAATATTCTTCTTGTAGTTCACTTTATAACAGTTATTGATAAAATGTAAGAGCTTAAACATTTTAAAGTGTTAGAATTGTTTATAAAAATAAACGCTGGGTTATGAACTTTGGCTTTCCGTACGATCCCGTTTCGGCGTGATTTCCGCCTTCGTCAGCTGTTGGCGGTCTAGGCCGCTCAAATGGCGTGTACGCGATGCTAGCAGACGAGATTCGCTGTCACAGAGGGGGATTATCTGCAGCTAAATCCGGTGGGCTTCAAAGAATTACCTGAGCCATGTATGTTATCTTCAGAGTATAAAATTCACCTGTAGGCTCATCCTTTCTTCATTCTCTGAGCTGTATGAAATGAGGGGTTCACAACCAGAGTGGACCAAGTCCATCTGGAATAGTTCTGAGATATTGAGTCTTAAAGTTCCTGGCTCACGCTTAGCAACCTTCACCTTCCATAGGAAATGCTGTCCTCTGTGGAGTAACAAATGAGTTATGGACTTTGTTTGTTATGGCAATGAATAAATCTAAGTTTTCTTCATCCGAAATTGTATTAACTCACAAACTGATCATTGGTGGACTTGGTCCACTCTGGTTGTGAGCCCCTCAAATATGACCTGACTGCAACAGGATCTCGCGTCTTTCGTTACCCCCCTCCCCCCCTCTCTCTCTCTCTCTCACACACACACACACACACACACACACGCACACACACACACGCACACACATATTCATTCCATATTAATTTAACGTCAAATTTGGAGGAGAGGGGGATATAGCTCATATGAGATCAAACGTTGTGAAAGCGCGTCTGCCTACAGACTAGTCGGCTCCGATTCGATTCCTGGCGGGGTCAGAAATTTTCATGAAATTTCTACCTCGGGACTGGGAGAGATGGAGGTGCACAACTTCTGATCACTAGATTGTGCACCAATATCCCTGGGTTAAATCCCAAGTCTCTCCGCAGTGCATATGAAGAGACGGCATATTTCATTGTTGATAGTGATTCGTCTGTGGGATGGGGACGTTAAGCCTGGGGACCCCCTTGGTGCATCATCATCCTCACTCATTCCATACACTACACTTACACGAACACTTACACATACACTTGCCCTAGTACACGACAAAATTCTTCACAGAGACACATCATGTACAGCGTGGCCCACCGAAGTGGTGTGCAAATTGAAAATGGATCACACTGCTGTCATTTATCCGCAATATGCGGAACCCGAATCACGCAAGTGAAGTGGATAGGCATTAGACACACACACACACACACACACACACACACACACACACACACACAGAGAGAGAGAGAGAGAGAGATGAAATGTTGTACTGCATAGTTACACCAAACACGAAAGGAAACTAACATGAAAATGTAAGTATGCATAAGGTACATACGCTGCAATAATGAAATTAGGCTGTAATATAACGTGGGTTCGAATCTCGCTTGGGATAATAACCAAATAGAGTTTTTCACGATTGTAAGTCCTCGGCTTCATCTCGCTAAAACATCTTCTCGCTGTCAGCAATTTCACCTACGAAAGATAACCTGATAATTGAGATAGCGTCATTAAGTAACCCATTAAAATAATGAAATTGTGTCTGCCATGATCGCTGACACATAAATCATCGCTACACCATCAGAGAAAGGAATCATTCAACTACTAGGTCATTTAGAGTCAATGGAATTAATGATAGCGAGATGGTATTTGGCTAGATGAGGCTAAGGATTCGCCATGAGATACTTGGCATTCGCTTTATGGGGAAAACCTCGGAAAAAATCAATCATCTAATCAGTCAAAACGGAAATTGAGCCCATGCTGAGCAATTAAAACCTACAGAACAATCTGAAATTAGGCCTATATCATGTGTCCAGAATACTAAAATCCATATAAACTGTTTAATTATGCACAAAGTGAAATGAAAAATATAGAACTCATGCGAAATCTTTGGAATTACAGCCAATGCGACACGCCTTGGTATCAACCTAATGATTCACGATGATAATGTTGATGGTGATAGTGATCATGATCGATATTATGTTCGAGCATATAATGTATCAATTGTCTGGATGAAATGTATCCAAATAGAATATAATGATTATATCTAACAAACCATTTATTATACACATTCATGGATTATTTCCTTACACAGGGAAACAGTCAAGGTTTTTCAGAGTAGGCCTATATAACTTTGTCAATACATTTCCAATGGTGGCACGAGAAATACCCAGACGATACTCGACCTTGTTGTATGTGCTTGGACCTCGTTCTATGTGACTTGAAGTATGTTTGGTGTTACCCTGGCCACAGTGTCCTTTAAGCGGTCTTTCAGGTGTTGAAGACTATTGATTTTAACTGCTTGATGATGTTCTTCACATAATCCCGAAGAAAAAAATCCATCAGTTTTCTCTGCCATATCTACAACAAAATTTGTATGTACAACTTTGTCATTAAATTTTAGTGCATGAATCATTTGATTCTTGTATGCTCTTAGAAGGAGTCTTTTGTGTAACACGTCATAAACTGTGGAACATGGAATTTATAGCTGGAAGCTAGCAATACTTAGTAATTTGCGCGGACTTTATTGAAATAACTCTCTAATGCAAGTGACATTTTCTTGAGAATTCCGTGACTTTCCATGAGATTTTACACGCAGCACACACCATCTGTACTTCTCAGTTTATTGTCCCAGTGTAGGAGGTTGACGTCCACATCGGGTTCTGAAACGACGCTGCACAGATATAAGGAACTGTAACTCTAATAGCCACAACACACTTGAACCTGTTGCCATGGTGCTGCCATCGTTGAATTGCATTCAATAGAATTTCGGGAGGGGTACACTAAGATCTAGCATTGCAACCTTTCAAGATCTATTGCGCTAACCTACAAGCTAAGCGCATTCCCAAACCTACACCGACTAGTTACCAAGGTGCATTTCCATGTACATACCCAGGTTTCGAGCAGGCAACAACACTCGTCCCTAGGCCAGCCCCCTCTGTGCGTCGTCAGCCGGCATTCGAGGAAAGCTATGGAATGATGGTAGAATGAAGAAATGTTGACGTAATTATGTAAATGACTAACATGGGGAAACGGGAGAACCCCGAGAAAATCCCAAATGTCTATAGATTTTTTCAAACCTAACCGGCATACGAACCCGGACCGCCTGCGTAACAGGCTCAAAGTTATCGTTGTGCCGTCACCAGCTGGCGCATGGAGATGCGTGTCACCAGCTGAAGCATGCAATTACGTGGAATGAGAAAAAAAACTTTTAAGAGATTTCCTTTGTGATGGTCTAACTTCCAATTGTATGCGTATGTCTTGAATCAATCTCTCTGAGCATTTGTGTTGCTATATACATTGAAAAGTGTTTAATATAGAGAAGAAGACAGAGTGAATCGTAAGTAATGTAATTAATTTTAAGGAGTTACTCTTTCAAATATTTCAAACACAAAAGTTTAATACAATTTTACTCGTTTTTACTTCCTCTTCGAAATAAACATTATTTTATCTATACTAATAATAAATCTGTAGCCGAAATTTTTCTGGTAATTTTCGATTTTCCAAAAATAATTGATCCTAACATATATAATTAACCACCCTGAAACCGAAAACCGCTTTTTTTTTTTTTTTTTTTTTAATTTTTGTTTGTCTGTCTGTCTGTCTGTATGTTTGTTACCTTTTCACGCGATAATGGCTGAACGGATTTCGATGAAAATTGGAATATAAATTAAGTTCGTTGTAACTTAGATTTTAGGCTATATGGCATTCAAAATACATTATTTAAAAGGGGGGTTATAAGGGGGCCTGAATTAAATAAATCGAAATATCTCGCTTATTATTGATTTTTGTGAAAAATGTTACATAGCAAAAGTTTCTTTAAAAATAATTTTCGATACGTTTTATTCCTTGAAAAATTTTTATATGACTGATATTTAATGAGATAAATGAGTTTTAAAATTAAAATAACTGCCATCTAAGGCCGTATAATGAAATAAAAAACAAATGACTTCGTCTATAAGGGACCTTGGACAGCAACAATCGAAAGCTATGAAAGATAGCCTACAGAGAATGTTTCTGTGTTTGTATGAAGTAATATCGCAAGCTAAATTAACCGATTTGTATAATTAATTATTATTTCACCATTGGAAAGTGTAGTTTCTCTAGATGGACATAATGCTATAATGTTATTACAGTAACTTCTGATATAATATAATGTAATATAATATAATATAATATAATATAATAACAATTAAGAAACATGTCAAAGGAATTGTCATTGCACCAATGAGTGGTCTCTGGACCAAAATGATAGCATTTTAATAATTTAAATACAATTTAAATTAATTAACATATTAAACGATTTATCCTTCTATCAAACACGAATGTTCCCTGGATCAAAGTCCTGTTTTAATTATGTAATTACTTTATATTTATTTCTAACGGGTGCAGCGGAGCGCACGGGTACGGCTAGTATTAAATATTTCATAGCGTATTTTGGGAAAGCTAATGAATTAAATCCCAATATGCTCATTCAATTTAAGAGAGCAGTGTATTATGATAATGAATGATTGAAAGAATTTTAGTTTTGTCATGATTGAAAGAATTTTAGTTTTGTCACTTACTCGTAAATGTGAAGAAATTTGATCTGAACAAATGTAACTTTCCATTCTGAAAAATAATTTTAAAATGTTACATTTGTTCGGATCAAATTTCTGCACATTTAAAGGACAAAACTAAAATTATTTCAATCATTTGTAATCACAATGCACTGCTCTCTTAAACTGATGGAGCATATTGGGAATTAAATCACTGGCTTTCCCAAAACGTGCTATAAAATGTTTCATATCAAACAATTTTTATCTCCAAAAGGAAGCAAAGTTTTATTAAAACTGTTTGTTTGAAATATCTCAAAGAATAGCCTAACTCCTTGAAATTAATGACATTACTTACGGGTCACCCTATATTTTACTTTTCACCTATCTGTGTCGCCAACAGTAAAGATGGGTGATGTAAGATTAAGTTGAATTACATATGCACATGGAAGCATTAAGTTTTTCTTTGTAAGCATTGTGTAATATTTGTAGAATGTGTCCAGTTAGCAGTTTTTTTCCTTGCACAATGAAATGCAGCGGCTTGGAAACGTTGTGGTTTCAAACCACTACAAGACCGGCAGTCTCTCCTTCAGTCTTTCTGCAATCCCACTTAATGTAACGAGAAGTATCGATTACACATGTTTTTGATCTGGTTGCTGGACACGTTTCTCGAGTTTGCAATCTCGTCTTAATACAACGTCCCGAAACCCCAATATATGTTTTTACTTTTTTTTTTTTTTTAGTCAACTATACGAAGACAAATCTGAACCTCATAAGTGATATCACTAAGGAATTACTCTTGAGGCAACTAGGCCAGGAGATAATGGAGTAGGGTGGTCAGTTCCTTTCCCCCTCCATTGCATACATCGTCGATTAGCTAAATGTTACCTTACACTACTCAGGCTTCAGATCCATATATAAGTTATCTGAGCTTGGTATCGAAGTTGGGTAACTTCACTTTTGCTTTCTTTACAGGCGAGACAAAAAACTAGATCCTTGGAAACCAATGTCACCGTTGTACGTACATTTTTTTTTAACATTCTCATGGGTCATAGAAATATTTGTTCAGTCTCAAAATGTGATTAAAATTAATATTCAGGTCGAAATTTACGTTTAAAAAGTGGGGTTGTCCATCTCTGAAACTAAGTCATGGACTTGTCTGTTTTGAAACCAAACGAAGCCATATTTAAAGTGGAGTTGTCTGTTTTTGAAACCAAACGAAGCCATATTTAAAGTGGAGTTGTCTGTTTTTGAAACCAAACGAAGCCATATTTAAAGTGAAATTGTCTACTTTTGAATCTAAGTCACTTGTAACTCGATTTTCAAAGCAAACTTACGTAAAACATTACTTATTCATCAACAAATCGATTATAATATAAATAGTCAGCCATGTTGGATTCACGATGCATGATGGGAAAAGGTGGTACGAATGTGGGTTTCTAATTGGCTACTGAAGGAATTGTCCCAATTTGAAACCAAGCCACAGTGAAGTCGTCTACATTTCGATTCTAAAGCGCACAATTAAGTTTTATTTTCGCTTTGTTCTGTCCGTTTTTGAACCTAAACAGTTCCGGAATCGCATTCAGCATACAAAAAATCTATGAGAAACAATCAATATCTCGAAATCGCAAAAAAAATGGAGTTGTCTAACTTTAATACTATGCTCCTCATATATATATATATATATATATATATATATATATATATATATATATATATATATATATATATTGTAAGAAACATTTTGACTTCATTCTGAGTAAATTATAATGTTAGTTGTTTGCAGAATTTTGGAACGACAGTCATCACAATCAGTAACGTGGCAAATGAAATAAAACCTCACACCATTATTATTATTATTATTATTATTATTATTATTATTACCATTATTATTATCATTATATTATTACCATTATTATATTAATATTGCATTTTCCTATTCTTCCTGGTTATCGTTCGTCTGTTATTTTTAACCAATACGTTGATCCAAGTCAACTTATTATGCAGAAGTGATATTTAGTTGTCCGGCTAAGACACAGAACTTCATCGAAGATCTTAACCTACTAATATCCTTTTCTTAGTAAAAAGAACCGTACCGGTACTGATTTTATGACTAAAATGTAAATCTTCGGATGTACACCACAACTACAGACAGTTTAGAACGAAATTCCTAAGTTCATCAAATGTGCTTATGAGTGGTTCAAGTTTCAGAGTGAAGTGATCTGGAAATGTTTTCCGAGGCTAGATTCGGGCCTGTATTCGGAATCTGTTTGTGTTGTAGTTTTATCAGGTTTTCCCCAAGGCGAATGTTAAGAAATCCTACGCCGAATTCTGCGATTCATCTTTCCAAATGCCATATCGCTATTACTAGTTCCACCGAAACTAGTTAACTTCACAGTTGATACAGCGCTGATAAACAACCGTTAAAAACTATAGGTCAATCCGTTCCTATTCAGTTCAATCACCAGAGCACCATGCTGCAAGAAAGAATGGGCAACTCCATCCTGAGAAAACTTTCGTGCGAGTAACAGCGATTCTAATTTCACAGTCATTAAATTGTGATTTAACTTCTGTCATGGAGTGACAATGATGCTTCCAGAGTCGCATCAACATTTCGTAGTCCAAGGGCTTCACATATGGAGCCGAATGAGGTATTTAGAATTGATGTTACATATCACCATTCGAATGGCATAATGTTGAGGATGAAGAAGTCTGACAGCTAACAAGCAAACATTCTGCTGGAGGCAGATAAAAAAGTTAAATTTTTTCTTCCACCATGTTAATAATGTCAAAACAAGTGCTTATACAAATTCTGGCCATTCGACCCTAATTACGAGGCCATCCAGAAAGTAATTTTCCTGGGTCCGATTACAGAAAAATAGTACAATTGCATGGAAAGATTTATTGAAACAGATATAACAATTGTTCCGCTATTTGTCAACATATCCTCCATCAGAACTGAGGCATTTGTCATACCATGGGATCAATTTTTGTATCCTTGTGTCGTAGAAGTCAGCCGCCTGAGATCGAAACCAGCGTTTGACAGCCGTCTGCACCTCTCTGTCGATCCCATGGTATGGCAAATGTCTCAATTTCGGTATGGAATATGTTGAAAAATAGCTCAATAATTGCTGTGTCTGTTCCAATAAATTTTTCCAATGAAATTGTGTTTTCTTTCTGTTAAACGACCCCTGGCAAACTTATTTTTTTACTTTCCTCGTAATTGCGGTCGAGTGGCCAAAATTTGTATAAACGCTCAGTACAAATATTCCTCTAAAGAAATTGAGTGATCCCTATTTTAGAGGTTTTCTTCAGAAATTCTCTCGATGCAAAAACTCTTTAAGCGATAGGCGAAGACGATTCAGCTTCGACAATTTACGAGAATATATCGTCGTTTACTGCAACGCTGGTAATTCCATCAATGATGACGAGGACTGAACCTTGCAAGGTATGTACTACAGTACTACAGTACGTTATTTTTCTTTTCCTTCTGACTGTACGGAGATACAGTAGCATATTGACGTCGTCTGTTTACGTTTAAAACCTGTTCAACCAATGGTCTTAATGAAAAAAAAAAAATGTAACATATAGTAAATGTGCACTTACATTCAACGATAAGTCATCCCGCATCTACTGTCTAGATATGACATAAAATTAACTTTCATTTCCTTTCAGCTCAAGGGAACGTAGTCAATGGTAATGACGGATCGAAATATATTAATCGGTAGTAAATAAATTAAATGCAAACCTTTCCGTAGTAAGACAATATATGAGGCGTTTAGTTGCAAATTCAGATACATCACTAAAACATAATTTTTCAGTATGAAGGAAAAACGTTTGCAAGGAATCAAGGATTTGCAACCAATACTATTTTTCATCATACAAATCCATGTGACGTATCTGGCTTTGGAGCATAACAGTGCTATAGCAGTTGTAGAATCATATGAAGATTTGAAATAGGCCTATAACATGAGCTCATTAAAAAAAAGTGATGTATCTGATTTTGCAACTACACGCCTCATATAGAGTTCTGCCGTCATGATTTATATGACGCCAAGATCTTAATACCTAATTAAGGTCACAATCTTCGATACTATTTTGAAATCTATATAATAAAAATATCAATCTCCTCAAACGTTACATGATTGCTTTTTTTTTTTTTTTCTTTTTTTTCTAGGTACAGGAAATGGGACCGAAATCGTGAGTCTTAGCGTCTGCTCTGATGTCGAAGTAAATTATCCACTTGAGGACAATTATCCTAATCTGGTCCCTGAACCTTTCTAGAGGACATTCTGCAGAGATAATCTTGTTTATGTTCCCTCAGAAAGCCCACTTGATCTCCTTATCTCCTTTAGATGTCAACGATTTCTTGTATTCTCGTTGGACAATCCTGTATGCTATTCTTTCTAACGAAACTAATTTGTACCTTTATATTTTCTTCTTTAATAAGCAGTGTTCTCGTGAGACGTTATTTCCCAGTCAGAGTTGCATCACAGTGTTGTGCTAACACAGTGTGCCTTGTTTAAGAGAGTATGTGGCTTTTTATGAAGAAATTATTTGCTGCATTGAGACATTTTCATGATTCTTCTGCCTCAACTTCATTTCCATACCTAAATGGTGGAAAGCTAACCTGATTACCTTTTACTTTCTTCTAACAGAAGTATTTCTGCGATCCCTGTAGCTCAGTCGTGGCGAAAATGTGACTCACGAGCACATTGTGGCTCGCAATGATAGCTGTGTATTTCTCTTGCTTTCTACCTCCCACAACCCCCACCCTCTCACTCACTGGAGTCAAACTCCGTTCCATTTGTATTTGTCTCTGATCTGCGAGTGGCATATCGTCGCAATGTCTCTCTCGAATACATCTATGTCTACAAAAACGAAAGTTTCAAGTAGGATGAGAGGACGCATTTTTTTGCTGCCAATAAGATGAGAATATTAAATGTATGATTTGTTCACAAGTATTACGAGGAAACGGTTGTATGACATAAAACTGCATTATACTACATGTTACTGATGAAACATTGAAAGGTTGTGTTGTTATTGGTATTATTATTATTATTATTATTATTATTATTATTATTATCTCTGTACGTCGATCCTTTTTCAGCAGATGTACGAATAATGCGATTAGATCTTCAATTTAAATCACAGATTTACAATGTGATGTTAAATGAAAGCTAGATGTAAGGACTTGACAAATGTTGAACTTTTCAAATCTTTGCCGAAAAATAAAAATCCTAAGCTTCGCTTGCTCTGTTGAAGCCATGTTCGCTATAACTTACGTTTGTGAAAAATTATTTTCAACAATGAAAATAGTAAAAACCAAATTTATATCACGACTGACAGACAAATATCTTCGTGATCAACTACGACTGGCAGTAAGTGACATCATTCCTGATTTTGAAATTCTGTCGCAGAAACATTCTGAAGACAGTTAATTCTAGGTTGTGATAATGTGTCCTATGTTTCATTGTTCATTTCTTTCTTCGTTACTAAACATTATTTTGTAGCCTTGTACTGCATAAAATTGTATTTATAATCTTTTCGCTGTAAGAAAAATCCTAATGTAAACAATAGCACGTGACTGAAGTAAGGCTTCATTGGCCACTGTTTGGAGCCATAGATTCTCAGTACATGTTCCCGCCTACTGTTGTACATTCTGTTTCATGTTAAACATTTCCCGTTACTTGTCAAGCAGACCTATCCTCACTACTATGCATTCGTTTGCTTAGGAAACATTTACTTTATAATGACTGTAATTAAATTATTTTTAAGTCTTATGTCTTCACAATGGACAGTTGAGGATACATAAGCCATACTTCAGTACCACGTGCTTACGTGAACAACTACGAGCTCAAGTGACGCCAGCTTGTTACAAGAACAGACTAGCTCGGTATTACTGTTGGTATTCATCCGCGTTCATAGTACATAACAAAATATAAAAGTAGCTTTTCTTTTACATAACGTTTTACATATGAGTGAAGTTAAATGTTTCATCGTATTTAATAACTAGAATTCAATATTTTATTTTCAAATAATACAGTATTGTGGTTTCCAATTACGAACTATATTTTCCTGCGTCATGTGAGTGTTTCGACTGGGAGCCATCACAGGTATGACAGCAACGTGCTTATGTTTACATTAGGATTTTTCTTACAGCGAAAACAGTATAAGTGCTTGACGTAAGGAAAATGAAAATCCGTTAATAAATAAAATAGTTGCTTCACTTCCCTTTCAGGTGTCCGCCTCCCTCCATAGGTGCTATGCACGTTGCAGGTTACACAGTGGCTCGGCGCACGATCACATTTTCGCCACGGCTCCTGTAGCTTAATATATTGTTGTTACATGATTCCTTATTTAAAAGTGTATTGTCTGTGATCAGACGAGTTTTCTACAGATACCTTCGAATCAGAAAAATTATACATTATACCGTACTGTCAGAATAAAATATGCGATTAATTATTTCCTGTCTTCTAGATAATAAAGGGAAGTAGATCCTATTACCTATATAGATAAAAATAAATCTAGTAGGGCCTCCTTGAACTAATGTAACCCTTCTCCCACAGCACGTGCTGGGTGTAAGTAGGCCTATCACTGCAAAGGCAGTTCCTCACGGTATCTAATCAGGCACTTCCGGTGATGGTGAGTCCTTGGGGTATGTGGAAGTATGCTGAACAGAACCGCAATGTACAGCAATCAGCGACTGATATTAAACTGCAACTAATTGCTACAATGGATCTGATACAAACATCAGGTAAGGTAATTACAATTACTCAGTGTATAAATAACAATATTCTAATTGCTGAAGTGAACGTAGAATAAAAACTGTTCCTCCACTTTGGCTTAGGTCTCTTAAATCTAATTTCCTAGAAAAGAGCCACATTCATATGCGATTTTGGACATGTGTAAAGCAGTTCTGTTGATATCCTGTTGTAATATCTGTACGAGTATCTACTACACTACTGGCTTATGCAGAAAATGCTGTAAACTGAGTTCATTAGACGTTCAAATAATTTTTTTTCAGATTTATTTTCAATAAAGAATAGCAGATATTTTTAAAGTTATTTGCTTCCATAATAATGAAACTTACTCCCTCTGAATGGTTTTTTATGCTAAATACTTTTTCTTGAAACTATCCATATTCAGTTTTCGAGTTTCAACGCGAAAACGCAAGTAACAATGTCAGGACGATCAGTGAGTTTTTCATGTGGGAGTAAAGCAATAGCTATTTCAGGTCGTTGTGGATTGTAGGTGAAAGTTAAAAACGTCAGGTTTGCTACGCTTTGGAACAATAGACATCTTGGTATAGCTGCTGCATGTAGAGCTTGAGATGTAGAGGGTAAAATCATTTTATCCTGCTAAGAGATCTTGCTGAAATGATCAGGAGACTGCAAAATTTTGTAGGCTTCTTATTTTATCAGTAAGTAATAACTTTTGGTCTTTCCTTAGGAAATGTAATTTTTGCGCTCTCTCGAGCCAATACTGAAGAGAATGATGCATATACGTATCTACACCACATCGCCATTAGCACTGTATATCAAAAAGTCCCAACCTCACTTGATTAATAACTACAAAAATATTTAATTTTTAATAACAATATTATTATCTTACGCAAGTTTTGTAGTTTTTATATATATATATATAAACATCATGGCATTAACTATAATAATATTTCATTTCTAATGATAATAATGTCATCAAACCACCTCAGGTTTTGTAGATTTCAATTGGTATCCAATAAACAGCTGTACTCAGAAAATTACACACCACAGAATCAGACCTGTAAATTAATTTAGTAAGTCTAGAAGTTTTTAATAACCCATTGAATTTGAACTCTAAATATGTCAGCAATCCTGTAGATCATGGCCTTCATGTAATAGCCTATTGTTTATTGTAGTGTGTGTTTTGTTTAATTCTGAAATGCAATTAGTTCTCAAAACTGACGAAAGATGGATTTTGAAAAATAGGAAAATTATGTAGGAAAACTAATGCTTCATTGAAAGTTATTATTTTTCTGAAAATCCTCGGATGGAAAGCTTAAAAAATGACGGGTCATTCATTATAATACGTTCAGCCGTTTCCCTGTATATATATATATATATATATATATATATATATATATATATATATATATATATGTACTTATACATAATTTAGGGCATTTTTTATTGAGAACCTTACTTACGTTGTAAAAAACAATATCCATTATCTTATCCAGAAATTCCTGTTGTTGGTGGAACATTTTCTTATTTCAGGTCAGATATTCTTGAATTTTTCTCTTGTTTACGAGGCCTAAGTAAGCTTACCATGGAAGTAATGAACAGGTTTTCTGACTGATACTATAGCCCATCTAATGTAAAATGAGGAAATCCGATATCATTTGTGAATATAGTTCTGGGTTGACTCTAGCTTGGCCAGCAGGAGTATAAAAAGTGTAAGGCCCAACGATACCTCTTCCGCACCATAAAACAAACTTTTTTCTATGTAATGGTTCTTCATGGATCTCTTGTGGGTTAGCAAAATCTGTGATTGCATTTGTTAACGAAATCAGATAGAATAAATTGACTTTTAACACTTATCAAATGGTTTTAACAAAGTCTGAATCATTCTGTGTCACAACTTTTCATTTCAAACAAAATCCAAAATCATGAATCAATTATTTTTGCCACCTTCATAATTTTAACCATAGCCTGCAATGTTCAGTAATTTTAAATTAACACTAGTTCATTTAATTGTCCAACATTGTAAATGAAATGACATAGCTAAAATTTGTTTAGAAATATAAATGTGTTCAATTTATTTAATATTATCTCTTGGAAATATGAAGACTGATTAGTCTATATATTACTAGTCAGCGATGTATGCAATGGAGGGGGAAACGAACTGGCTACCCTACTCTATTACCTCCTTGCTTAGTTGTCTTATGAGTGATGCCTTATTGGTGTTACTTATGAGGTTCAAATCAGTTTTCAGGCAGTCGACTAAACAACAATCTCCTGTATCAGAATACCATGGTACAATAAATATAGAGAAATGCCTTGAGGCTTTATGAAACAGATTTCTGTTATTACAGTGAAAAATAACGAATCGAAATATATTGAAACACAAAATAATATACGAAATAACGTCAAGAAGATGTGAATTAAAGTCATGGTCCATGTATATAATGCCTGAAAATAGCTATTGATCCTTTGTGTGTTTGTATTTAAAATAATGTGTTTAATCTGTAACTACAGTCAGTGTATTGTTATTAGTATCTCTTTGTTGTTACGTATTGCTTTAAAAAGAATGTGTTCAACTTGTAATTTATTTTAAGTCAATTTTTCTACTATTCCTTTACTGTTTACATTTGTTTTTAAATCTTTTGTATTGCCCCTACTATTAAGGTGAAGTGCCCAATATTCGTCCCCTTGCCTAAATTCGTCCCCCACAGTATTTAGCCCATAATGTGTCGCACCCTAGTGATGGTCAGTAAAGACTATCCCTCTTTATGCAGTAGCAAGCGTGCTTTCAGTTGGAGCGAGTGTTATTGTCTGTTTCGTTGTTATTTAAGTTTTAAATATCTGGAAGGTGAAAAACTGTTCTTCTTATATATTCTCAGCAGTATTTCACAGCCTAAGGTACGTATTTTCATAACATTTTTTGCTCCTATATATAGAGCAAAGGGTCTAGTGTAAGAATATATATTAAATGAACCGGATATTGCAGCGTGCTTAGAACGAGATGCCGCCATACTTTTGTGGTGCACATGCCTAAATTTCGTCCCCCAGGACGTGTCTAAATTTCGTCCCCGGGACGGATTTCGGAATGATATTTCCATATCATGTAATTTCAGTAAGGCTGTTGTCATTTATTTTTCTAGTTGCCTTCAGATGGGAAAACGGAAACTCTGGAGCAAGGAGGAAATGATGGAAGCCGTAAAACATGTTAGGGAGATAAAGATGGGCTACAAATTGGTATCTAATCGACATCAACCTACCCAAGTGACAGAACATCAGGATACTGAACTTGAAACTTCAAATTCCGTATTCAGTCCAGAAGATATTCGGAAAGTTCCAGTGATAGAGCCATCGTTTTCCAATAAGCGTGGTTCAGCACTTATAGTAACCAGTACAACCCATAAGAACAATCTTCACACAGCAGCAGAAAAGAAAAGAAAAGTTAATGAGTCTGAAAACCAAAAGCGAAAGCAGACAAGAAGAAATCTTAATGTCGACTTCTGTACCACTGTCGCTTCACAACCTGCAGCCTCAGTTTCAACCAAATAAAGTGCACCGAAACAAACAAAAAATAAAATTGTCTGCGAGTCTTTTAGCGACAGTGGGAGTGATGATGAAGACAATGATGATGAAGATGTAGTATTCCCGTTATGTGGGAAAAATTTTCCTAACATAAACAAGGACAGAAAGGGATCAAATGCACGCAATGCTGCCATTGGTCCCACGAAATGTGCTCATCTTGTGAACACAACAATTTATTTGTGACGTGTCTGAATGGGTGAAACATAAAATTGAACGGTTTTAGTTCTATTGGACGTAATTAACTATTTAATGTTAGGTTAAAAAGTTAAACTGTAATTTTGTTTTGGAAATGCTAAGAAACTTAAGAAAATATCACATGAAGGAGTTTTTGTTTTACAGTATTTTAAATAATTTTCTGAATGCTGTCTTACATACTTTCTATAATTATTAGTTATTAATAAACATTCTTGGCGTTCTATGTTTTTATTTCATTGTACTATTGAAATAATTGTCCTTCAATATGTTAAAAAGTATAGGGGATGAAATGTAAAAAATTGCATAATTTCATTCTTCATGTTTTATATTCAATTTTATTCCAAATTTATGAATTTCGAATTCTGTGACTCGTAGTTAAATGTTGAAAGTTCTTAACTAGATTAGTTTCAAGTCTTCAACTTTAATGGTATATGAATAGTGAGACAAAACTAAATGGGGGATGATAAATGGGCACCCTACCTTATATGTTCCCCTTCAAGAATTTCGTTATTCGTTAGTTGTAAGTCATTACTTGTCTTATTATTTTAATTATTGTAATTGTTCCTGAATCACGTATGTAACTTGTAACCGTAAATCATTGCTTGTAATATCCCTTTATTACTCTTAACTGTTCCATTGTTCATGAATTAAGTATTAATTTGAAAGTGAAAGTCAAACTTTGTTATATTAATGTACTATTGATTATCTTTTTAGGTCGTGTATTTACCCTGAAACGGTTAGACATTCTTGTATATCTTTTGCATTGATTATTCCTCAAACATCTCATTAATCTTTAACAGGATCCATTTTTCATTAAGGTGCATTCCTCTACATAATTCATGTGAATTGTAACTTTGACCATTATTTTAAATTATAACTTTACTATTGTTTATTGGTTATAAAATATGTATTTTGATACCAACTATAACCCTAATATACCTCAGGGTGAAATAGGGTTTATTAAATTGGATAAGAAAAACTGCTGCAAACTTCAGAAGTCACACATTGAAATTAAAGGAAAAAAAAAATCCGTCTTTTGTTACTGGTATAAGATGGTCACAGCGTGAAGGTGACTCGAATGCGGCAACAACGCCCACTTTTCGTTACTACGAGTATAATATCAAGGTTTATTGCTTCACCACAAGGACAGATTAAATTAAAACACTTTACACAAGGAAAATGCACTTCAACAAACCACAACATAGGTACGACACTTTCGTTCTGTTAGTTCGAGACCATGAAATATCGGTAAATTGAACATTCTTCTTAACGATATTTTCAAGAATTCTCTTGAGATAATATGTCAAGGTTTAAACGACACTAACAATGTTATAAACTGAAATGAAAGTAATTATTATCCTTCAGAAGTCTATTTTATGATAGCAATCAATGTGCAATCATACACAAAGCATCAAACGATGTAACTCAATATATTGACAATAATGTGATCCAATTGAGTGCCGTGAGCATGCATAAACCTTCATAACTCCCTACAGCGTAGGATATTGTTCGAAGGAGGCTCTGGTCAATGTCACGAGGTCACGAATTCCAGCGAGTTCTTTTTGTATCTTTAGTATGATTCCTTGTTTTCTTGTTGGCTATTTTAGTGAAGTTATGAGATGTTGTATTTAATGCTGTCATGTGTGTCCAGGTTGCCTTCTTTCATTATAGTTCATTTGAAATTATGAACAAGATTTTTTGAGGTCGATGAACCCACACGTGCAATGTCCCTAACTATGCATCTAACTCCCGTAAAAAGAAATATCTTATTTTATGTTGAATTTATGATGATGACGACGACGACGATGACGATGACGATGACGATGATGATGATTATTATTATTATTATTATTATTATTATTATTATTATTATTATTACTACTACTATTATTATTATTATCAGTTATTCATACATTTCAAAAAGGCATATGACTCGGTTAAGAGAAAAGTTTTATATGATATTCTTATTGAATTTGGTATTCCCAAGAAGCTAGTTCGATTAATTAAAATGTGTCTCAGTGAAACGTACAGCAGAGTTCGTATAAGTCAGTTTCTGTCAAATGCGTTTCCAATTCACTGTGGGCTAAAGCAAGAAGATGCACTATCACCTTTACTTTTTAACTTTGCTCTAGAGTATGCCATTAGGAAAGTCCAGGATAACAGAGAGGGTTTGGAATTGAACGGGTTACAGCAGCTCTTGTCTATGCGGATGACGTGAATATGTTAGGAGAAAATCCACAAACGATTAGGGAAGACACGGGAATTTTACTGGAAGCAAGTAAAGAGATAGGTTTGGAAGTAAATCCCGAAAAGACAAAGTATATGATTACGTCTCGTGACGAGAATATTGTACGAAATAGAAATATAAAAATTGGAAATTTATCTTTTGAAGAGATGGAAAAGTTCAAATATCTTGGAGCAACAGTAACAAATATAAATGATACTCTGGAGGAAATTAAACACAGAATACATATGGGAAATGCCTGTTATTATTCGGTTGAGAATCTTTTATCATCTAATCTGCTGTCAAAAAAATCTGAAAGTTAGAATTTATAAAACAATTATATTACCGGTTGTTCTTTACGGTTGTGAAACTTGGACTCTCACTTTGAGAGAGGAACATAGGTTAAGGATGTTTAAGAATAAGGTGCTTGGGGCTAAGAGGGATGAAGTTACAGGAGAATGGAGAAAGTTACAGAACTGCACGCATTGTGTTCTTCACCTGACATAATTAGGAACATTAAATCCAGACGCTTGAGATGGGCAGGGCATGTAGCACGTATGGGCGAATGCAGAAATTCATATAGAGTGTTAGTTGGGAGGCCGGAGGGAAAAAGACCTTTAGGGAGGTCGAGACGTAGATGGGAAGATAATATTAAAATGGATTTGAGGGAGATGAGATATGATGGCAGAGAATTGATTAATCTTGCTCAGGATAGGGACCAATGGCGGGCTTATGTGAGGGCGGGAATGAACCTCCGGGTTCCTTAAAAGCCATTAACTATTATTATTATTATTACTACTATTATTATTATTATTATTATTATTATTATTATGCGGGAACATGTCACTGCCATGATGATGATGATGATGATGATGATGATGATGATGATGATGATGATGATCTGAAGAGATAATCATGATGGGGAGAATGATACTTTAATTTTGAGGCAGAGAAAGGACATCATGAGGACAATGGTAATGATCATAGTGTTCTTGTCTGGCCAACTGTCCTAAGACAGGTTGGAACCTCTTAAGTGACACCAATAAGGGATCACTCATGCGACAACTAAGCCAGGAGATGGTTCGAATGAATATGAATATAATAATGTGTAAAAAGGAGTGTGCTCCTCGCAGGGTTCCCAACTGTCCAGGATTTGGCGGGAATTGACCAGAAATCGTATGCTATGTTCCCGGAGGAATTTTTTTACTTCACTGAGATGGCAAAAAATCCCGGAATTGAATAATTTCTGATAAGTAATACTTTCTGAACATGAGTTATATGGAGAGAAATAAGTTTCAGCCAAGTGCATCTCTTCTTTTGATAAAATTTTACAATATGCCTACCTTTCAAATTGGTATAATTTGAACGGTCACTTTTCTTTTTTTTTTTTTTTTAATTTCTATCTTGTCTTTGAAAATTCTATTCACATGGAATGACCTAGATATCTTGGTTAATGGTCTTCAGCTCAATATTGAACTCTCAATGGAGATGATGTAAAAAATTCATTTTTTTTTATTCAGATTCAGACAATCACGGATTTAGCAATCATAAATTTGTATATATATGATCTAGTACTTTACACTCGAAAAAATATCGACAATTACTCATTAGTGGCCAATATACATGATCATGAAATTATAAATAATGAACAAATTAATATTCCATATTGTAGATTACACAAGAGCAACACAAACTTTTTAATTATGGGGATGAAATTATATAATAAGCTCCCAAGTCAATATTATAAATTACCAATCAATAGCTTCAAAACTAGATTTTACAATTGGTTATTAAAAATTCCTTTTTATTCTGTTGCTGAATTTTTCAACACAAATTTGTATGAATTTGTATTTTAATAAATAAGTTTAACTGCAATTTAGTTAGTTTTCTTTAATTTAAAAGTTTCAAATTATTTCATGTTTTCTTTGCATTATTTAAATTTTACTGTTTGTTTTATTAGTGTTTTTCAAAATGTATTTATATGTTTTTCAATGTATTCCGACGAAGCCTAAAACTGTATGTCTAATGGACAAATAAACTGAATTGAAATGAATTGAATATAATTAACTCTTGAAATTAGTTTCTACTATTTTATCAATGTCTCTTTTCAATGTTTAGGCCTAATGTGAGACGGTTTTAGTTTTAGTCCATAGATACTACAAAGCATTATTATTACCAACCAATCGTGATGGACCGTAGCCTACTTTATTCAAATAGATTATTTCCCCATAAATTGTCGTTTTTGGTTTAAGAACATAGTTTTCCTGTGCCCCGTATAAATTGTTCTGGAATGCACCGATGTAAAATTTTGAACCCTATCTTAGGAGGAGGATAATGATAAGAAAGAAGGTGATCATGAGGACTATGATGCATAATCTAGTTATTTTCTTTACCTAGGGCTAAATGAAACGTTACAAGTGAATAAATTTTCGTGAAAGAATACGTTTTTAAACTTATTATAAGTAATGTTGCCATAATGAAGAAACACAAAACCAGAACATGATCCACGTCAATTCGAAACGCATGAATTCCTGAGAAACTTACACCTTATTTAATGTGGACTCTAAATATAATTTATTTACTATAGACACTAAATTAATATCACTTATTTACTTAATACGGACAGGTTTGGACACGTCAGTAATACACATAGGCATTACATTTATTTTAACTCCTACTTGTCAGAACTGTTAACAGAAGAAAGCAACTCTGTTTGACTGAAACTTCCTGAAATTCACTGAAATTTACATTTTTCATAATATACTGTATCTGCACATTTGCTCTTACTGACTTAAGTGACAATCTGTTCCTTTCTTTTGTCCAATGAGTATTCATAAAAAAATTACTCTTTCAATGTTGGCATTATACAAAGAAATAAAATTCTACTGTTTTCAGAAATTCTGTATACTACACCACACAGAAACACAGCTATGGGAATAATTTACCCAGATTTTATGAGTAAGCATATCTTTATCAATTTTCTCCTTGTTATCCGATAGGAAATATTTCAGCTTGTATTACCTTGCATCCACTTGAGTGTAATTTCGACACTGCCCCACAAATTATTTCAAATTGCTAAATTTCTGTCGGACTGCATTCAAAATTACGGACTCTCGTCTTTCAGTCCGGACTTTTTTTCCTAAGCTATAAAATCACGGACTGTCGGCTACAGATTTATTATTAGTATAGATTATTATTATTAATATTATTATTATTATTATTATTATTATTATTATTATTATTATTATTATTAAATATGTACTTCTTTGTATATATATAGAGGAAACTCGGCTAATTCTGCAATATTAAGAAGTAAATCTATCATATTTTTATCAAAATGTTTATTGAAAAACATTAGGCCTATCAAGGTATTTAGACATAAACGAAAACTTTCATTACCAAATGAGATAAAGAGACCTATTAAAATGCAAATATATTTAGTTGTACATACATTACAGTTGAAAAAGAACTCGGGTAATTCCGCAACAGTGCGGATAAATCCGCAATAGGACTTTGCTAATTCCGCAGTCGTAAATAATTATGTTATGAAAGTAACATAAAAGGAACAATTTATATCTAGCAATGCTCACTTTCTTCACAGCTGTGTAGCAAAACACGAAAAACAGCCAACTTTCGATGTTTCACTGTATTGCCGACAGAGGTGTCGACCAATATCCTTGATTTTTTCTATAGTACTGCAGAGGGCATGCCTCCTGTTGACAGCCTCTCAAAACTTACGTTCACGCTATTGTAAAGCCGCAGTAAAAATCATACTACTGCGGAATTAGCCGATTTTTCCTTAATATGCTTTATGTTTTATGTCATATGTATGTAATTTTATGTAATACGTCTGCTTTTATGTCATATATATGTTTCTGTGTGTAATATATTCTACATACTTACATATGTACTTGCATGTGATATAATTGTCTGTCTGTTATAAGTTATATATATTCCTTAGTAAAATTTGTGTACTTATTTGTATCTGAAATATATTTAATTATAACTCTAATATAGCTTATGGTAAAATAGGATTCAATGTATTTGGATATTCAAAAGAAAAATGATTACGAATAAGTTAAGATATGTATAAATCTACCGGCAACTTCAATCTTGCAGTTGTAACATTTAGAGAGTGGACCTGTTTTAACTCCCAACATGTCTCAAAGCTACACGCTCATATATCCCATAGGAACGTAACATGAATTCTTCACGGGGTTAAAGTCGTGTCTTGTATTTCAGAACTATAACTGCACTATTCGGCGACTGCATTGTTAGATTTGCTGATTATCTGTAACAAGAAGTGCGATCTCGACTCAGTTAAGAGACTACCCTCCTCCCCTTGACATCAGGAAGTAACCGTGATGACACAACAATTCGTTCTACATCGTACAACTTTTATCTGGAATGGACGTTGTCTCAAAACTGGCATGAGAGTGGGTTGAACTTGATTCACAGTTCGATGCTAATCTCAAGGGCGTAATTTCGCTATACGGACACATGCTGTTATATGAAAATAACTGCTTGGTCTGCTACAACTTAGTCAACCATCAAACTAATTTCTCGGTTTGCATTCCATATAATGATTTATTTATGTGAAACAGTAATGTAATAGTCATTGATTATAAACAATGGATATAGGATCTATTTCTCCTTCAAGAGACGATTCTTACATTAAACTTTTAAAAATGATGTACAATTCTGGAAAAACGAAAATACTGGAAGAACGCTTGCAAATTCAACCAGAGATATGTCAATGAAAGTGCAACACAATGCTAAAAAATTAATAACTCCCTTAGTTTCTGCTATCGAACCTCACGCTTAATTATTGGAGGAGGAGTGACTACATACACTCTTGTAGCAAAGATAGTGGAATGAATATGGCGTAGTTAAGATTAGGTGCATGGGTAGGTCATAAAATTGTCACCGAAGAAAGAAACCGCATCTGTCCAATCGAAAAGAAGTGATGGGAACACATTCTAGCGCAGGCTAGCAGAACTGGGCGACAATTACGGCCGGTTGAGACGGTGGCGGGTGGAGTTCCCGGGTAGCTCAGTTGGTAAGAGCGCTGGTACGTTCAACCAGAGGTCCCGGGATCGATACCCGGCCCCGGAACAATTTTTCCCTTGAAATTATTCAAATCTGCTTTACAGGAAGCTTTACCTGAAAGACTAGATTTGCATAATATATACGTCACTGTGTACGTTAACAGAAAACCACAATTCCAAGTCACACAGAGATTGTGTGCACTCGATGTGGGTCTCTGGCGTTTCGTCAGCCCACGCGAGTTGTTTGGATATAAAGGGAAAAGTTGAGACGGTGTCGGGTGGAGTTCCCGGGTAGCTCAGTTGGTAAGTGCGCTGGTACGTTCAACCAGAGGTCCCGGGATCGATACCCGGCCCCGGAACAATTTTTCCCTTGAAATTATTCAAATCTGCTTTACAGGAAGCTTTACTTGAAAGACTAGATTTGCATAAGTTGTTTTAAGTTTACTCCAACCACTTCAGTAGAAGTAGAAAGCATCAGGTTGTGACATGTACCCAAGGTAAGTGAGTGCCTTATGGGATAGTTTAAGTATTTGTCTATTTTTTGCCTGCTTCCATGAATAATAAATGCCTATTTCACTGTCTATTTGTACTATTTTAGTGTCTTTATGCCTGCCTATTTTAACCAAAATAAATGCCTAAACATCCGGGCTCTAACTATAACATAAATTGCACAAATTATATTAGCGTAATTAATTAGAGACATAATACCTCTTTGGATTACATGAGAAAGTTTTGTAAGGAGATGAAAATATGAGTTGCACACATGTACAGAGGTCATTGCGAAGAGTCTGTAAGAAGAACAACACCCTTGAGAGGCAGTCGTATTACAACACGATGTGACTGTACGGGAAACATGCATATCCATTCATTTTGTTTTCATGTCGTGACTACACGATTCGTTCTGTTCACTGTACAATTGTGATACCGAAATAAAAAGCATTAACTCTCAGAAACTGGCATCAATGCCACACAACGTTTCTTGATAAAGTGTGTGAACATTTTCCACGAGAGAATACACACTGGCATTGTAGCAATATTTATTTGGGAAATGGTTGACTTTCTACAATATTGGTTTCGTAAGGAAGTTGTCAGTTCGGTATCTGCAGAAAAATAAAGAAGCAAATAGTCGATACGATACATATTTTGTAATAAAATTAAGTTATAAGCGATTCGCAGCAATTTGGTTAGTTTTTTAAGTCGCCGGTGGTATTCTAACTTAACAGTTAAACTATCATTCAGGAGACAGGCGCAAATTTACTATGCACCTAAATAAGATAAACTTGGGTGCTATTCATAGACATTTCGCTAGCCCGCGCTACGAGCGTGCTAAACTAGCCCCGACTATCGACTGCTTACTTGTACAGGATTCATATCGTATCATATCGCTAACACTGGTTTATGAATACGAAAAACGTTAGTTCGCTGACCATCCACCGGAAGCCCGCGCTAAGAATGTCTATGAATACGGATGAATTAGTATAATTGCACGAATTAAGACATCTGACTTCATTAATAATGTTTAGGCCTATAGTTTAAGTTGATATACAATATATCACTAAATTTCGACAACTTAACATAAAATGTTTATACGTTATAACCAGGCTTCGAGACTTTGGACCCAATACAATAAGTTTACTGTGCATGCACTACAGGTTATTGACTCGCTGCAGGTAGATAGAGATGTGTTGAGGTAACAACGTTGCTATTTAGAGTAGAGTACGGTAGTATGGGGAAACACATATGTACATTGTGAAAGTAAATATACATTACACAATGTTAATGTCAAAAGAATGTGAAAAGCATTTATTCTCCTGTCTTTTATAAGCATTTGTGTTTAATTATACACAGTCTTAATGATGGAAATAAGCATGTATCAATTTTAATTTTTTCATTTATCCTATTGGTCGTCTTTAGGAAGTGCTGTTACAGTACCGAAATGCAATGTACTACAAGATACATTCTCAGTGTCTCAAACGTAGATCTTTTTCGGTTATCTGCCAAAGTTTGTACTGTAGAAAGCTGCGCTCTACGTCGCATGACGTGATAGGAGCAAAACGAAAAAACCTAACATCATTGCAGTCTCTAAGAGACAGTCCTTTATTCTCGGGTTACTCTATGTCCACTAATTTGCTGTTTATGTTACACAATGTTCCATATCCGATATTTTTACATAAAATTGATTTCCACTTCTGTTTTACACGTTCAGTAATCGGTGTACTTGATGTCTCATTAATTCTCTGCATCATTTTCCAAATTAATTTGAGGGGTTCCGGCATCTCTTGCTCTGATTTTTCTAACCGTGTAATAGTTTCAGACACAGTTTGTATGAAAACCAAATTATTCGTCAGAACCTTCAAATCCAGAACGTTTTCCTTTGCGTATTTGTTGGCATCCATTCTACAGTACCCCCCACCCACTGTACGTTTTACCACTATACTCAGTACTCCGCTATGCGGATTTCCCACTGAACTGCTCTATTGGATCCGAAGTCTCGAAGCCTGGTTATAACCATAGGTAGGAAGTTCGTACCAAAACAGTGGATTCCAGTTGAGTACAGCGAGAAGTATAGATGTCAGCCGCTCCTCGCTCTATTTGCGCTCGCTACAGACTATACGCAGTTCACTAGCAACGCATGCTATCATTTCGTGGGGCTGTGTACAGCCGTGAATAGTTTCAAGAATATTGTTAATTTATATTAATAGCTTAGGTTTTGAACAACTTGAGCTATTATGTTATTATTATGTCATTTACGTAATATTAATATTATGCATGATTTCAAAAAAGTAAGCTTATCTGTTATTAAATAATTATGCAAACAGGAGTGTGTAACATATTCATTTTTTCCCGGATTATTCTCGTTAAATGTTGACATCTCGTGCTGCTATCCATTCAACATCGGAATTACGATACGAACTTCCTAGCTGCCATTACAATATATAGAAATTGAACATTTCCTTGAAAAGAATTGAGTTTAATATTATGTGCCACATAGCTACGAGATGCACTATTTATTATATTCACAAAGCAGTTGTGCAACTGATGACAGTACGATATAAGCCTGCTCTACCATATTTAAGATTTGCTCCAGTAACGTCTTGTGACGCAGAACGAATATTTTCAGAGTACAAATATTGTTTTTTTTTTCTGAACCTAAAAGGAGTATTTCTTTTGATAAAACGAAAATGTTCATTGTTATTTGTTGCAGTGAGGCTAGAATCATAATTGTATACTTTGTATCATATTTTTATATGTATAGGGTAAATTAATTTAGATTGGAAGTTGCAAACTTTATAATTACAAATTATTGTTTTTTATATTATTTTCTTGTTGTTGGGCTCTGGACGACTGGAGCACATATTTGGTTACCTCCCGGCTGTACATGTTAGTCATTCTGTTTTACTGACATTGAGAGACGCGCTATTACTTTTCATTCGGTAGAGATATAGTCCAAGCTCACACAACTTAACAGTTTTGGTACCAACTTTCTAGCTCTAATTAAAATCATTGCTATATTATTATTATTATTATTATTATTATTATCATCATTATTATTATTATTATTATTATTATTATTATTATACAGAGTGATCAAATAAACCTTTACCATTGTAATAAATTAAAAATTCCGAACAAATAAGCTTCATTTCCATCATTCACTTTTGTATATACAGTAATTGTAGGAGAATTATGTTTCCATTTCGCAGCAAATTTTGAAGTTTCCTCCACTTCATCCAAACAGAATTGTACCCGTCACACCACATTGTGTGAGGTTTCCTGAAGTGGTCGTCAATGTTGTTGATTTCTTTCCGAGTGATTTTTCGGAGATGAATAAATGTCTTTAAACCCTTTCTGTAAATTCTATCCCTTAAATAGCCCTAAAGGAACATATCTCGAGAGTTTAGGCCCGCTGGGAATGGGGGTGCCACTGATTCTTTGAAGTTATCCAAATATGCCAACAAAGAAGCTCGACTCGTGTGATTAGTAGTACCATTATGTTGGATGTAACCTGCCGCAAATTTGATATCCTCATCTTGTTCCACAATTTTTCCAAGGAGATTCAATATTAAAATAATTCTTAAGGCAAACACTGCACATAAGATCCAACCTATTAAGACTGCAGTGGAGTATGATGGATAACATGGGAATTTTCGTAAGTTCAGAATTTGCTTATTTGAGAGTTGCGTCATCCATAAAGAATTGTCAGCCATTTGCATGTTAATGGAGCTTATTTTGAGAACTTATTAAAGTGACGTTAAGCGATAGCTTTGCAATTGTTACCTTTATTTTTAGCGTTTTTATGTGATACAAGCAGATCGCAAGCAAAGTGTTTCATTTAATGGCAAAAAATTTGATGTTATGAATTATAATTATGGAATTCCTCAGGGCTCCGTATTGGGTCCGATATTGTTTTTGCTAGCTACTAATGACCTAGCTTATAATATAAATGCTCATACTGTTCTGTACGCGGATGATACTATTTTTTAATTAACCATAGTGTTATTAACTATTTGCTCAACATAATTTAAGAGAAGCTGAAGTTTGGTTTAATGCAAATGAATCTTTGTTGAACCCAGTTAAAACTGAACGTGTGATTTTTACTCTTAAGAAGATCGATCATGAACAAAGTCAGTTTAGGTATTATTGTTGATTCCAAGTTGACATGGGAAAGTCATATTGATCACATTTCTACTAAACTTTCAAGAACTTTGTTTCTCCTTAAGAGATTAAAAACTGTTGTACCTGAAAACTATATTCGTGATGCTTATTTTGCTTACTTTCAAAGTACTCTTACCTATGGAATACTGCTTTGGGGCAACAGTGTTTTTATAAATAGGGTCCTATTGCTTCAAAAAAGGGCCATAGGAATTTTATCAAATGCAGCTTTTAATGTTCATTGTAAACCATTATTTGTGAAGAACAAAATCATGACTAATTAATTTATATATTCTAGAATTAATTTTGTATGTTAAAGATAATCTTCCAACTTTAACATTAAGAAATAATATTCATTCCTATGACACAAAACAAGGAAATGATTTTAATATCATAACATTTAGACTTGCTAAATCCAAAAAAAAAACTTTTGTCAAATGTCATTGAAGGTTGTAAATAAATTTCCATCCCATATTTTTAATTTAAGCAGAGCTGCTCTCAAATTTTACACCTCCAGTTGGTTAATTTTAAATCCGTTTTATAATCATGACGAATTTTTTCATTGTACAATCTCTTTGTAATTTAACTGACCTCGTCTATAGATTTTGTTTTTAGATATGTAATTTAAATTATTAAACTACACCTACGAAGCTTCTAATGTCCCTTACTTATGATTGTACTATATTGAAGAGAAAAAATTTTAGGTGGACGTTGCTTAGCTTTATGAGATAAATCAGAATATATTACATTTATACACTCATTCTACATGAAATTTTAAAGGAGTACACTGAACAATTCTTGATGTAATTTTCAGCACTTAACTTTATTGATCCATTTAAGAGATGTTGGCTTGCAGCACTTCATTATGTGACGTAATACGTATAGGCCTACATATATGTGAAAGATACGTCACTAAGTAGACATGAGTCATTAACAACTAATTCCAACTGTATTACGAGAGAAAGACAAGCATAATCGTGTTCGGAAACGCGTCGTTGGTCCCGTTCTTTTCTCGTTAAAACAAGTAATCAAGGCTACGAGGCAGATTCTTCTCGGGACTAGTGTCGCCGATCATAATGGTGGATATTTTTCGAATCACCTAGCCTTAACTAAACGCAAAGAGTATCAGTATGCTTGTGGCAGCAAAAACTAAACTATTGACAATTCTGATAAATATTTAGTTTGCCCTTCATGACTTTTTATTGATTTGTTATTTTTGTAACTAGATCATAATACTGCCCCATTTTAATTGCTGTTTTCTCAGTCCCAATGCTTCTTCGTCTTTGTGTTAGTAAATAAATAATACTAATAATGTACTTTGTCCACCGTTGTGGCTGAGGGGTTAGCGAGTCTCCAGCGGTCCCGGGTTAGATTACCGATCAGGACAAGTTGCCTGGGCGAGGTTTTTTTCGGGGTATTTCCCTCACTTCTATGGATGAATATCAGGTAACTTTATCAGGCGATTGGAACTCATCTTCACCACTTCCTTTCCTCCCCCGTCATCCTTTCCTCATCATCCCGTTTTTGGTTTTTCAGATCACTCTACAGGCGGCCTCCCGGAACTACTGGCTCTCTCGACCGGCCTCCGTGGAGTGTAGCTAAGCGACATGGATGGCTTCTGCAACGAGCAACCGAGGCGGACCTACTCGAGGGAGGAGTTTCGCCTCGGACCGACAGGTGGGCCTTGAGGGAAATTTCCGAAGCAGGAATGGTATATGGATTTTTCTGTTGGCTGTAGGAAACGGTCGTTAGGGAGTCATGTGGTTAGGTCGGTGCGCGTAGAGGATCTATGGCACGCAACTCATTCCATATCTAGGGTTAGCGAAATAGACCTCAACAGGTCGCAATGCTGGGCCATCCGTGCCCCCTCACTTAAATTCCATTCCAATAATGTACTTTTGTGAATTACTACGAGGGCTATAGTCTATTATTCCCTAGATTTACTATACTACAAAAAAAATAGTTCTCAGTTTAATCTAATTAGTAGCGTTTCCATTTAACCGCGTCTGTGGCTACAGTGCTTGAACGCTGGCCTTCCGTCCAGGCGGCCCGGGTTCGATCCCCGGCCAGGTCATGATAGGATTTGTGGTGGACAAAGCAGATGCTGCAGAGGATTTTTCTCTGGGTATTCCTGTTTTCCTCTATCATTACATCACCACTCTCCACCTCCTCATTTCATCTATCATTTGCAATAATACAAATACAATGGGGTGAAGGCTTGGGGGTAGTACGGATTTCCGATCTGATATAGGAAGGGCAAATACGTCACCAAATACGACGTCAACATAGTATTAACGTTTAGCGTACCACGAGGATGCGAAAACTTTCCATTGTATTCACGATAACAGTTAAATAATAATTTCAGTTCTCTAAAACACTCCGCCTTCTTTGTTTGTCTCTGTATTATTTTGCAGCCACATTCCACAAACAAGGCTTTTCCATCAGTGCGTTAATCAATTTTATTTTAACGGTATTTTCTTTCGTCCACTTCAGTACTTCAAACAACTTACAGCCAAAACTAAGAATCGTATAAAAAAAATCAAGAGGTGCTCCTAGTTCCGCGCCACAAAATTGAAAGTTAGTTGCTATAGAAACTGCACGAACTTCGCCTAATTGTACCGACATTGCACGAGCAAGTGAATTGATTTGACATGTTTTCCATTTCTGCTGGAAAACACGCCAACATGTTAAAAGTGTTAACTTCAACATACTCAGTTAACATGTTAAGTCAATTGAGAATTGAAATGTCCATATACATGTTAAATTCAACATGTTATATTTAACATATTGTTGTTAAATGTTTACTAGTGGAGACGAGGCTTAACTTTCTTGTGTTTGTTCCGTATGTATTATATATATAATAATAATCAAATCCTTTATATATACATATATTATATATACAGGATGTTTAAAAAATACGGGGCATAATTTCAGGTATGTATTTCCCATATGTAGACAATCAAAATAGTTCATTACAATATGTGTCCGGAAATGCTTCATTTCCGAGTTATGGCCTTCACAACATTGAAATTCACCGGAACGTTTTTCTTTCCGCAGATCGTTGTCATTACAGAAGATGTTCAAAATGTCCACCTCCTTCTTGAATACAGACCTCACATCGATGTCCCACTGACCTGCGAACACGATCCCAAACTCCAGGAGTATTGCGTATGTCCTCAGAACATACCACAATTCGATTCCGAAGGGATTCCAAATCAGGCACCGGAGACGAATAAACCAATGATTTTAAATGGCCCCACAAGTAGAAATCGAGAGGGTTCAGATCAGGTGAGCGTGGAGGCCAAGCAACCTCTACCTATCCATCGATCAGGAAACCTTCGATCTAAGTACCGGCGAGCCGTACGACTGAAGTGTGCAGGAGTGCCATCATGCAAGAAGTGAATGTGTTTACGATTGATCAGTGGAGTGTCTTCTAAAACATGAAGTATGGCGTTTTCCACGAAATTTGTGTACGCCTGCCCCGTAAGCTGTTTACAAGTACATGGGGTCCAACTAATCGATCACCAATGATACCGGCCCACATGTTGAGGGAGAACCGCACCTGGTGATGAGATGGAACAGTTGCACGTGGGTTTTCATACGCCCATACATGCTGATTGTGGAAATTTGTTATGCCATCTCGTGTGAACTGTGCTTCATCTGTAAATAATACTAAGTTCGGATTTACACCACACTGCTGCAAGAACCACTGACAGAACCTAACTCGTGCAGGGTTATCTGCTGGTGACAGGGCCTGTACACGTTGCAAATGATAAGGATACAATTGATACTCTTTCAACAGTCTCCAGATAGTCGTATGAGGAACATTGACTTGCAACGCTACCCTCGTGTGCTGATAGAAAGAGTCATGTTCACAGCCTCCAGAATCTCGTCCTGTACTTCTGGAGTTTTAGATCTTGGTCGTCCCCTTCCCAAACCAGGAGAGTTAAATTTTCCATACTCGCACACACGGTAATGGAGACGTACAAATGTCTTCCGATCTGGACATTGTCGCTGTGGTTACCTCTCCTGGTACAAACGACGAGCCAGCGCAGCATTGCCGTCCGCCTTACCGTACATGAAGTGTATCTCTGCCAGCTCTTGATTTGAAGGCATGTCGCACAGTCTAACGCCTACACAACACTGAATGTAACCTTCCCCTCGGAATGAACTGTCAGAGTGCCCTCTTAATGTCTCCTTTGACGGCAACGACCTGCGGAAAGAAAAACGTTCCAGTGAATTTCAATGTTGTGAAGACCATAACTCGGAAATAAAGCATTTCCGGACACATGTTGTAATGAACTATTTTGATTGTCTACATGTGGGAAATACTTACCTGAAATTATGCCCCGTATTTTTGAAACACCCTGTGTGTGTGTATGTATATATATATATATATATATATATATATATATATATATATATATATATATATATATATAAAGGATTTGATTATTATTTATAAGAATTGTGAATATGATTGAGAGTAAAACAAATTTAGTTCAATTTATGTGTTGTAAGACTGGTAATTTTTTCTCCTTGTCTTTATTGAATATGCTTATATACCATATATCTATGCAAGTATTTACAGTGGAATTACTGGGTTTCAACTGAATGATCCGTTACTAAGGAAGTGACGTCAAAAGTTGAAATTTTTGTAACATTTGATTGATTTGACACTCTAACATAAACGTTTGACTTTAAAAGAATGCATATCTAAATAAAAATAAGTGATACGTGTCGGTTACCTAAAGTTACAATTCACAAGAATAATGTGATGTATATTCGAACCGAAAGACGCTTCTGAGAAATTAAACGAGTCTCAACCAAATTCATCACGGAGAATCCATAGCCTGAAATGACTAATATCGCCTGTCCCCATACCATTAATTTTATACTTCAATTTATTTTATTTTATTTTCCCCTTAGTCTTGTTCGAGTGTCATGCCTGATTTATATTTCAGAACCAGTTCCAGGAAATGCCATTTGTTGCTTACCTTAAGAATTGTAGACTATTTCACATTCGTGTACTTACAGTTTTTTCTAGTGCTGCTGATCGATCAAAATATTTAATCGATTAACTATTTGAGTTCTGATCGATTTGAAAAAAATATTTTAATATACTGTAATACACAATTATTGTTAAATTTAACTTGTGTTCGGTGATAAGCATAAGTATTAAATGTTGTATATCTGTATATATTGTATCGTTATATTACAAAACAACTATTTTAATTGCTTACTAACATATTTATTACGAGACTTATAATTTATTCTGTTAATTTCTCCGGGAATATTTGAGACAAACAGGCTAAATAACAAAATGTAGGTATGAAGACTCACGTAGTTGATACTGCTTCATCCATGATTTTAAATACGTGAGTGCATTCACATGCTTCGAATAAAGTGCCGCTCTACGTTTAGTAACAATGTTTCCTGCAGCACTAAACACAAAAATCCTTTTTTTTTCTGTCAAGCACTTCTCCACGATCGTTCAATTTAAATCCAAACGTTTCACCGAGTTTACCTCTCAAATTCTCTCATGACATAATGGAGTTGACACTTTTCACAGACCACAGAATACTGATATTTTTCTTTATCAAACTAAACACACAACCTCCATATAGCCTACAAACTCAGTACATAAAATGCAAATGCAAAAGTACAGCGGTCGAAACAGAAGACTGGCCCTTATCATAATCCAGTTACCAGATCTTAGAAAGAGAAGAAGGTAGCTACGCTCTCACTTGCACACAGTGTAGACATGACTGTTTTGTAAGGGATGAGGGAGACGAATCCCAGAAAAGTATGTATTTCATATGTTAGGAAGATGAGCTGACAACAAGGTGGAAGTTTTCTTGGAAAACCATAAAATTTAATAAAGGTTTCGTATTGTGTTACAACTTTCAATAGAGGTAGACTAGATCACAATCTTCATATCTACAACTCTTTCTAAAGTGTTTGTGCATGGATTTTCCCTACGCTACTTGCTTTGCAGTTAGAAAATAACAGTACTATTGTGCTTTTAAGTAAGCAGTTTCCGAGAGAGGAATACTGTCGGAATTTTTAGTATGAGTTTGTATTAACAAAATAATAATTAATATCAACTAAAACCGATTAATTTTAATCGACACGATTAGTCAATTAAATATGTTTGGTCGATTAATCTCACTATAGAAATTGATCGATTAATCGATTAAATCCCACAACACTGTTTTTTTTTCTCAAGCATATAATGCCGTGCATTCGTTTCGTCTTACTTTCTACATTGCATATACTTTAATAGTGAATTATGGTCAATGGTAGAATGACACACCAGCTGATAGGCAATGAGAAAGCATGCGTATCTCAACACCGTCCACCACAATTACGACTGGGACTCTCCAGATATTGAACTAGGGCGCCCGGCATGGAAAGCCGGTGTAACAGCAGTTCTGTTAACTGTGAGCCTCTACAGCTCTAGGTACTGTACAACTCTAGATCAAGACTAACAATGGAGCCAGACATGACTGATTAGATTAACCAAAAGCACTCGAACTCGAAACGTTAGTCTGCAAGTTGACTTCCAGTATGGCAGGCATTATAGAGTGTAGTTATGGCCAGCTGTGAGGCAACCAACCAGAGAGCAGCCTTATCGGAACTGACCTTTTATAACAGCGCGGCAGTACCGTTACAATCCGCATCTTGCCTCGCTACTTAGGTAGAGAGAGGAAAGCCAAGTCCCGCATTGCAAACTCAGATTCTTTTATTCTCCATAATTGCGTATAACAAATGCAAGGAATTCTGACCAAACTGCCGTTAAAATCTCCTTACACGTGCAGTCTTCATAATATTAAAATACTTACGTCGTGCTTTGTGTAGCTATTAGTAGAACTAATGACTTCGTGAAGAGAAATAAAGATCGAAAACCCGCAAACCACAATCAATCTCATTAATCATCTTCCTTTAGAGATAATTTCCTTCCACATACTAGTTTCCAGTTATTGAACCGATGAACCACACATTGGTTTCAGAGACGTGAAGAAAGTGAAAATCTCCGGTGTAGCTCAGACGGTTGACGCGTTTGCCCGCCAATCCGCAGCTCCTCTCGGGCGTGAGTTCGATAGCCGCTTGGGCAAATTGTCTGGTAGAGTTTTTCGAGGTTTTCCCTAGATATAGGGTAAATACCAAATAATCACATGGCGAATATATTCTCGACCTCATCTCGCCAAATATAAACTCTCTATCATCAACTTCATGGACGCTAAATAACCTAGTAGTTGATATAGCATCCTTAAATAATGGACTAAAAACAAAGAAAAAAGCGTGATAGAGGGGTAGTGAGTAGAATGTTAATACACCTTTGTAAAACGGAGCAATTTAATAAAATTCATCGTGAAAAATATGGTTACTTGGCGATAAATTGGCAACATGATCTCAGAGGCAACGTAGTACCAAACTTACCTATGTTGATAGAGGATTTAAATGCCGCTCTGTGGGTCAGCAATCAATGTGTCGATTAAATTAAATTATGAATACAAAGCTTTTCTCAGTAGGTACTAGTACTTAAAATATACTGGTGAAAAAATTAGCAGACGATAAAACGTTGCTTCAATCCAGTCGTTTCAAAGACTGAAAACAAATAAAGTGCGAATTTCGACTGTGATCTGTCATCAAATGATTTCGGTCATAAGGAAAGACAAAAGGCAATAGATACTTGATACAATTCCTAGTATCGAAGATATTAGAGCAGTGGTTGCCAAACACCACGAAATTGTGACGTAATGAAATGCAACCCGCACACCACTATCGCAGAGAGAGGGGTCGAGTGGGTATCTCCTCAGGTAATACAGTGAATAACAGTGCAGAAACGGACTGCGTGACCAAAACACAAAAGCAATATAATATTCTTCTACTTATTAACTATACACACTTTTTTCCATGTTAATTTTTTATCTTCCTATTCATTATTTTTGTATTATTAATGAAATAAAATAAATATATTTTCCTATTTACCATAAAAAGAACGTGTACTCTACATCAGCAGATATTTGAAATTAGAAAAACGTACCAGGCTGGTCACGGAGTCGTAAATCACACTACAAACTTAAAAAAAAAACGTCGAAGTATTTTACTCCGATTAAGACATAAAAGCCGATACTTTTTATTGTTTATTTATTAATGAAATATTCAAATTACACTACATACTTGGAAAAAAATGTGGAAGTATTTTACACCGATTAAGACATAGAAGCCAATACTTTTATTGTTTATTTATTAATGAAATATTCAAATTACAATACATAAATAAAAAACCTGGAAGTATTTTATACCGATTAAGACATAGAAGCCGATACTTTTTATTGTTCGTTAATGAAATATTCAAGTTACAGGTAAGGGCGTGGTGGTCTTCATAACAAGAAGACTAATGACAACGTACATTGTTCTTTTATACTTGATTAAAAATTTTATAACAAATTAAGTAACTCATATTTTTGCCATTCTGCACAAAATAAATACTTTTCCTCCCATGCTCCTTAAAATTAAGTTTTTATTTATTATTTGCTTTCGAAAAGACATCGGAACATATTATCCTACACACTTGTAACATTAGATGCGTACGTCCGCTGCTGATAAATGTCTTACTTATATCGAAGTGATGTCTGTAAACAGAGGATGGGGGTATGATGTCATGGTTACGTTTGAGTGGAGGCAGGGGCATGTGTCGCGACACAGCTTTTGGCGATCACTGTATTAGAGTATAGTTTATTGTCCAAAGTACGAACATGAGAGAGGCAACCAAGAAATTACGTACTTGCATTGTTATTCCATATGAAAAACTAACAGCAAATCTCTGATAAAATCCTTAAGCAGTTAAAACAGGACGGGGTGGAGTGGAGGACAGCGAATATTTTCATAACAAGGCTTAACAAATATGACAAGCCGCCTTCTGCAGCGGAAATATCGAACTTCGCCATACTCGACACACTTAAACAGAACATAGTGCCTGTAATGCACGACGCGTCAAACAATTTTGCTGCTCCTACATTAGAACATTTTAGATAAAATTTCGCGAAAGTTATATTATTTTCATTCCTAATCCTATGACAGAAGGTCATGAATTTCTCTAACCTCTCTTTTAGCACAGATACAAATTTTACTCTTCAGAATGCTACAATTTTTGCGAAGCCAGAATACTAGTCTTTCTTTAAGTGAGTTCGAACATTAGATTGCCCTTAGTTTATCATATTGTATTATTAGGACTATTACACTCTTACTACGTCATACTACTTTTGACCAATAAAACGGTACGAAAGGGCGTATTTAAACCAATCATGGCTGCTTATCGCACAATTTTATCGCGTCCCTAGCATTTGTTTAATTTTATCGCGTCCCTAGCATTTGTTTAATTTTATCTCGTCCCTAGCATTTGTTTCTTTGTTTGCCAACATTTGAAACTGCGCTGGTCTGGACGTCAAAAAAAAAAAATAGAAAATTACAAACCACTCTAGTCCATGCACAGCAGTTTCAAATATGACTCGCATTGGCATTCAAGAACAAGAATTAATAAAAATCACTGATCATACCTACGCATCTTCTGAAATCCTATTTACAAATAAATGAAGGGCACCATTCGGAAATCCTGAATAAGTTGAATACACCATGTAGGCCTACATCAACGAGTTCCACTTCTATTACGCACACGTCCAATATAACATCAATTGAACCACCAACCACATTCAAATTTGAAAATTGTACATTCAATAATTATTCCTTTTAATATTATTCATGTTTATTTTTTATGTCATCGTCGTTAATTAGAACTTTTCTAACACTTTTGTATATTAGTTAGGTTATGTTATAGCTTCTGCTATATGATATTATGGATAGTCACGTATCAGAGATTGTTTAATATTAAGATTTATTGAAAATCATCTGTCAAGTGACGTTGATTACTGGGATTCGGATAATTGAAGTGGAATGTCGCATTTTAATAAAAATGAAACGATCAACAAAGCCTTCTTGACTAGTAACATTGCCATCGTGTATAATAGATCGAGAACTTCTCGACAAGAAGGCATTGCTCACTACTGCCATCTAGGATGTATCTAGCGTAATATTTGTAATGTTGAGATGGTACAATAATACATTTGAAGACAGTTGTATTTTCGTAAGGCAATTAATATTTTATTGTATTGGAGTGCTTCGTTACTTCTAATCTTTATATACTTTCTTCTAATCGTGTAATAGTCAATTAAATCCCACTCGAGTTTTGATTTTCTCTAGATAAATCAAAACGTCTAGTGAGATTACTGTTGATAAAATGTTAGGATAGGTGAAGTTAGACTTTGTTAATTTAAATAATGTTAGTGTAAGTTAGGTAAGAAAGGTTAAGTCTTAAATAATAAGTACTGAAGTCTTGCGTTGCGTTGCAATATTTCATATAACGTTTACAGATATACTTTTCTATCATTTTCACATGTCATCTCACCGAAATCAAAGAGTAAGTAATAGGTAACCTTAAATTTACCCTAAATCATTTAGGCTTATCCAGAATGAGAGTATACATTTAGAATAACGATCCTTCAAAAATGTTTCTAGTAGTGTAGACGATAAGGTGTCTTGTTCCAACAGAATAAATAATACTCCTTGTATGATACAAATCTGGCTTTCATGTAAAGCTTCCTGTAAAGCTGACTTGAATAATTTTAAGGGAAAAATTGTTCTGGGACCGGATATCGTACCAGGGACTTTTGGCTGAACGCGCCAACGCTCTACCGACTGAGCTACCTAGGAACTCTACCAGTTCCCAGCTCAATTAGTCCTCTTATATATGTTACCGTTAAAACCCGAAATTCGTCAAAACCAGTTTCAACTAGTAAAAACTAGTTTAAGCAAATGTAGATACATAGAAACCGAATTTTCGTAAGATCTAGAATCAATGACAGGTTAGGTGTGGGGTTTGGACTTTTTCCATTGCTGGTTGTCACAATAAAAAATTAAGATACAACGTTTCGAAGGGTGGAGAACCACACCACCCTTCGAAACGTTGAGTCTTAAATTTTTGATTGTGACAACAAGCAATGGAAAAAGTCCAAACCCCTCACCTAAACATTAACGATCCATCACTGCTTTCGAACTCCTCATTTAGATCAGGTTAGGTGTGGTAAGATTAGGTTTTTGTTTGATAAAAGCCCGAACAAACCAAACCTATTCTGTCATTGATTGTAGATCTTACGAAGACTCGTTTTCTGTGTATATACCGGTACGTTTTTAAACCAAATATTAATTTTACTAGTTGATACTGATTTTAACTGATTTCGGGTTTTAACGGTAACATATACACATACCTCAAGTAAGTTGACAATACATCAGAGACTCAACAGTACACACTTTCTGTGTGACTTAAATTTGTGGACCGGATTCAAATCCAGATTGAGGCAAGTTACCTGGTTGAGGTTTTTTCCAATCATTTCCCTCAACCAATCGAAGCAGAATTGCTGGGTAACTTTCGGCGTTGGACCTCGCATTCATGTCGTCATTTTAATTACACTTCACTTCTTTCATCATCATCATCATCATCATCATCATCACCATCTCCGTTTCTTTCCTAGGTTTCGAGCTTGCTCCGATGTAAAATCGTCTGTGGGCCGCCACCGAAATTGGACCTCGTGCATATGTGGTCATTTGTTGTTGGTTGTAGTACTGCTCACCGTGGGCTCTCCATTGGGTTCATGGTAACTCGTGGGACCGGGGTTGAAGGACCGCGGAGAGGACTACGTGGAAAGGTAAAGGGATCATGTAGGCTGTAGTGGAGTTCGGAGGCGGCGCACAGAGGAATCTGTAGAGCGGGGGGGGGGGCCTTAGGGCATGCACACCATTTCATTCCGGGTAGTAGGCTATAATGGGGCCACCCGAGCGGCCTGCGTGCGAGGACAGTCCCTGTCCGTGTCCTCCTATGAAGAGGGAATAATAGAATAGAATGAAAATGAAATATTACTCATTTTTTAATTGTTTACTTTTATTCATTTAACTAGCTAGCTAGCGAGTATAAATTAAAATTAAAAAACAAAAGTGTTTCTAGCCACTACCGTAAGAGCCAGGCTCGTGTACGGTGTGGTATTAGCCAATATCACTTATCACATAAACACCCTACCCCATTATCTCCTGGCCTAGTTGCCTCATAAGTGGTGTGATATTGATAACACTTGTGAGGTTCAGACCTGTCTTCGGACAATTGACTAAACAACAACATAAACAAAATGTAGGAGTTGTGTCTTCATGGCGTGTACTATTTTTCTCTAAAACAATTTTAGACTATAGAATAAAAATTCAACATTCCGCTGCAAATGGGAAACAATAATATTTTCAAAGATTACACGAATTTATTATAGTGCTGTATTTGACCAATTAGATGGGGTGAGAAGCAGACTATATAATATGTGACGTTAGTATAAAATCTTGCCACATTGATTTTTGATGAAATAACATGTTGGAAAGGTATGAGAAGAAATGAACCGCAGTCAATAGCATTTATTTCGCCCATACAGGGAACATGTAGCATGCAAAATAATAGTTACTGCAATAGAGATTCTGAAACTACAGTATTGTCCAGGGATAACTAATAATATTCTCGCGGTGTAGTTCTGTGAGCTGTAACACAAAATTATTTATAAAATATAATGAATTTAAGTGATAACCCCATTACAATTGGTGAAGCTTAAATAAAATTACAGAAAGAATATTTGTCGCTGATTTATAAGAACTATGCCTACCTCGAAAAGTGTGGGTGCTGTAACTAATAACTAATAAGTAGCTTATGGAACATCACAGAACGTTTAAGGTGACTGGATAGAGATTCCTATACAATTAAAGCATTTCAGTACAAAAGTTTAGTTCAATACTCCTAGGATTTCAGTACTCAGGGAAAAATAACAATTGTCATGTTTATACAATAAATCATTCTGAATTTAGCGGAATAGAAGACAACTAATTAATTTCTTATTCAAGTGCAAAAAATGGGGTCCTAACTGACAACCTGTTTTTTCCATTTTGCTAAATGTACCTCAAACTAAAAGTACACATTACTTGCTACAATCTCCACTCATAGATTTGTATTTATTTTTAAGTTCAATCTCCACTCATAGTTTTTGTATTTCTTTTTAAGGGGTTAGGTACATCTTACAGCAGTAAAATGCTTGGAAATATTCAACATTTTTTCCCTCCATTACTGTATCTTGTACAATAATGAAAATTGGTACGTGTATAACACTGTCCTTCTGCTATATGAAAAAAATATTTTTACGATTTAAAAAAAAATATTTTTTTTTTTTTTTCAAAATTCAAAACGGTGGAAGTTCACTGTGCAGTGATGAAGCATTTCTCTCATAACTCTTAAACTTGTTAACTTTTTCATGTTCGCTCTCTTTTATCTTATTGCTGAAACGAATGTTTACAATATCATGCTCTTTCAACTACATTCCTTAATAAATAACATATTTTTTACTTTGTATTAGAAGAAAATACTGATATTTTACAATTTTTTAACGAATTTATGTTTTGTCAGACAATCTATCAAAAGTAGAGAAGTGATTTTGCATCATATTTTAGATATGACATGCATAAATACACACAACAAATTTAATCACAGAATGTTGGATAGTTTTTGAGTTCTGTGGGAAAAACTTCATCACTACACAGTGAACTGAATTTAAAAAAAAATATATATATTTTTTTTTTAATCGTAATTTTCATTTTCATATAGCGGAAGGACAGTGTTTTACACATACTAATTTTCATTATTGTACAAGATACAGTAATGGAGGAAAAAAATGTTGAATATTTCCAAACTTTTACTGCTGTAAGCTGTAAGTTGTGCCTAACCCCGTAAGTTATCAAGTAATGTATATCGTAAATTCTACAGCAATATTATATTAGTTAGTGGAACAGAAAACAAATATACATTGATTAAGAATATTTGCCATTTTTATAAATGAATATATATTTTTTTCTTACGTTACGTCTGTGACATTTATATCTGTAGCTTTATACCTGTAGTCTAATTTGTAGAATACAGGTTGAAGGAAACTCTGTACAAATTTTATGTAAATAAATTCACTAGTTTTAAATGGAAAACGCACTTAAGTTTAAAAAAATTCTAACTTACGGAAAACTACAGTACATTAAAAAAAAGATGTATGAATTACATGTGATACCATATTTAAAGAGAACATTTAAATTGCTTATCTGTATACATATCAAGTAGGAAGAAGGCAGTCGCTTGAAGTCAGTCACGAGATGAAAAGGAAAAATCATAGGAAACGTAATCACGTACCTAATATCAAATCCTGCATGTGCTATATGTAAGCTAGAGCATTTTTTTTATTGTATCTGAGTCCAGATAGAGAGCGTGATGGCGACAAGTTTTCGCATTCCAAGGACAACGAGGTGGCGATGTGGACGCTGATGGGAAGGACGGTTAAGTTATTGGGTGTGGCTGCATGCCTGGCCGTGTGCTAAACGTCTCGATCTACAGTCCTAAGTTGTCTTTGTAATTGCATGTCTATTCAATAACTTAATGAAGGGAGCGCAAAATCGAGTCAGTAGAGTTTTCTCTTTTGATATTTGTAATATTACATCTTACAATTTAAAAATCTGGCGCCTTTCACCTGTCTGTGAAACCCGGTCTTCAATCTGATGCACCCGTCCTATAAATTCATTGCCCTAGACACATTTAAAAACCCTTTCGCTTGAACCCATTTCACTTCCTTTCTCTTACAACAGTATGACAAAGATGCATTCTCTAGCAATGCTATAAAAATAAAAAATCTAGCCATGAAGCCTTCAATGTAGGTTGATTATTTCCTACACATAATTGCATTACCTGGAATACAGTCCACAATTCTGTGAATGTAATTCACTCGTTATGGAAAGATAGCGTAAATGCAATTTCAACATTATCAGAAATTTGAAAACGAAATTCCAATTTAATTTATATTAATGAAGTTCTTTTACATTTGTGTAATATTGGTTTCAATTTCTCTCAATTTTTTCATTACATTTATGTAATAATAATAATAATAATAATAATAATAATAATAATAATAATAATAATAATAATAATAATAATAATAATAATAATAATAAACTTTAAATTCTATATGACAAAATGCACTTTCGAATTATGGTTCGTTTCTGTTGTAAATGTAGTCCTTGTGAAGAGAAAGAATAGCCAGTGAATTTAATCTTTCTTTTATCATAGTGTTTCTAAATAAAAAATAAATAAGCACTTAAGGGTGCTTAAACAACGCTCTGCTTCGGCAGTAGCCACAGACTCACAAGAACTATTTCCAACAACTTTGTTACTTCCTGGAGTGTCTCTGTAAGGTCATTTTCATGGAGAAAAACATTAACGCACTAGAGGTAGATACGTTCCTGAACGTGGGATTGCAGTACAATGCACTTAGTTCATTTCTAAGTATTTCCTTATTCACATATTTTATTGCGTAATAATGGTTTGAAATAATGACTCAGGGAAATTATCACAATAATAGGGATTTTTTTTTTGGGATAAACTATTGAAAATGCAGAAAAACTTCCGAAGTTTGGAATCTGTCACTTATTTGACACGTTATGATGTTACACTCTATTTTTGAATTGACACATCTAAAGTTTTAAATGCTATAGCGTTGTTAATGTGTGTTGTAGAATTTTCATGTGGTTTTATGCTCTCAGACAAAAATGCTTTAAATCTGTACACCCCTTATTAGTTCACAGAGTTTCGCCTCTCAAAAGCAGACAGTAAGAACAATATAACGATTTTCGTTTCTCACATGCCGTTAACCATTCCTTCTTTTCGAACCATTCAGAACAAAATTTTCTGCATTTCTTTCCGTCCTGTTGAACGATATTCATATTTTTAACAACAATTGTTATTAAAGGAGAAAAAATCGCTCCGGCGCCGGGGATTGAACCCGGCTTCTTGGTTCTACGTACAAAGCGTTCTCTCTCAGCGGTTAGAGCGCTTGGTACATAGAGACAATAACCTGGGTTCAATCCCCAGCGCTTGAGCGAAAATTTTTCCTTTAATAACCATTGTTACCACAACAGATATATTCTGTAGGACCAAAAATTAATCTTCACGTAAATATATTTAGGCTGAAAAGGTTCGAGAGCTTTAATTGTCAATTTATCTCCTAATTTTAACCGCGAGAACGGAGTTTGAATCAAACTGTCTACTGTATTCATTCTTTCGAACACACTTTATAATACTTTTACTTAATAGTGTATGTTATACACACTTTTGTAAATGTACCGTACTTATCCACAATAAACGCTGTACATACACTCACACGCACTTTACGTTGAACTTAATGTATTATAGAAATTCAATTTTAACACAGAATTGAACAGAAGGGCAGGCCCCAAGTAACGCTAGAAGACTGTGAGGTTGGTGGCGAAAGGGACGGAGAAGAACAGCTGAGGCTGTATTACCCGGAAAAATCTGCAGTGGCGCAACACAGCATAGAAAAGGAGCATAAAATACTGTTCGACCACACCAAGGTCATTAACAAATCAAGCCACTACTGGGATCGTACAATCAAGGAGGCCATAGAGATCAAGCTGGAGAAAAACAACTTTAACAGAGACAGTGGACTCCAGCTCAGTCAGGCATGGACACCGGCCTTAGACCAACTCAGGCCCTCTTACAATCAAGGTCATGAAGATCACGGACCGAGGACGGCAACCGATTCCAACCGGCGGAACAGGGCTCGCCGCCCGCCAAACTTCACGCAGGAATCCCGGGAGGGGCGGAGCTTACGAGCGATGACAATTCCCGGCCCCGGATTGGCCGATCCGCCAACCAATCCCGTTTCACCTGAGACAGCCTAACATCTATATAACCTTTCGACTTTCTGTTCGGACATCACTTCCCTGAAGATGGCTGCAGAGATAGCAGTCGAAAGCTTGGAGCATTCCAAAATCTTAACTCGGCTGATATCCCGCGAAAACATATTAGCGAACCAACGCCGAGAAAGCCTCAAATCATACAAACAGCTATATAGTCTGTTACAGTCCAACCTTTAGTGCTAAAATGAACTACGTACAGGGCGGATTTTCACGGGCCCAGTCAGTCCATTCTCTCGCAGAATTGCGTCAATGCATAATATTTCTTTCTTTTTTGTATTGGAAACGCTTTAAGAAAGATGACTTTAATATGAAATATACTGCACTATATTGTAATTTACATTCTTCAAAATGGGGAGCGGGGCTAGGCCTCAATGGCCCTTAAAAAGGAGCCGCCCCTGCTCCGCCGCACTATGGTCCTAACGTATACTCAGTCTCTTACAAAAATAAATACCAGGCAAGCGCGGCCAGCACTCAGAAGTGACATCCCTACTGCTATTTAGTGTCGATTATCTCGTAAAGTAGAAGCATTAACATCCTGCCGCCCCCAAGGCCTTTCCAGGCCTCTAATGGAATAGAATTTTTTATAGAAAGTAAAATACGTTTGGCCTACATAAACGTATCACAAAAACAATGTAATAAATTTCCGAATGGACTTAAGGAGAATATAGACTCTACAATTTATTTTGTGAGAGATCGTGCGTATTTGCTTGTTTTCCGCACAGAACCAATACGCGGTAAGTGTGAAATACCACATTCAGTATTCCAAACGTAACACACATAACAATTTCCCTCTTCTTACCGCTTGATATTACTGCTTTAGGCTTTTAACATATTATTTTTAGAGACGTTCGATATAGTAATAATTATAAATTGGAAACTTACCACTGCAATTTCCCCTAAATTGCACTGTTAATTATTGTTTTTAAATATTTGAAAAAATTAAGTAAACTCTACAATTCCACTAAAGTTACTGCATTCGTGATGCAAGTAACATTAAGGAAGCCGTGAAAAAATCAACAAGATTCCAGACTCATCATGGCGGCTACTTTGAACGAAGGAGATGTGGATCTAATATAATATAATATTGTTAAAATATTAAAATGAAAAATAAATCGTTACATAACCTTACCGTTTGTTTTAATTTCGCATTTATAGACTGAGGGAAAAAAAAAGACAGACGTATATCACGGCCTGCTGGAGTATAGTAAACACAGAAAACATTTTAAAGCAACAATGTTGAAGATAGATATTATTGTTTTGCAAATTTGCCGTCATTGAACATAAACCAAGATGGAGATTTCATTGCAGCTAATTAGAAATTCCTCTTTCAGGTATGTAATAAACGATCTTCGCACAAAATAATGTACGATACACGAGCGGTATGTTTTCTTTCATTTCTCGGAAATTAAAAAAGCTCAACTACGTTTCTCTTTTTCAAACTTTTCCTCGAACATGAAAACTTCAACATATCGCTCTTGTAACGCATATTACTATTACAGAACGCTATTAGCATTTACATTACCCTGACTTCGATTGCAAAACATTATCTGCATTTCCGCACTTTGGAGAGGTTCCTACATTTCTTTTGTAGAAGTACACTTCGCGTTATTTCGGTTCATTTTACTCTAACACAAAACAAAATATCAGCTACGGAACTGAAGGAACAATCGAGATTGAAGGCTTCTTACAAAGCACCGGTACGTATACGTATACTGCTGTTCAGTTCAGACGAATGACCTTGTACTGGGAGACCTCGGTAATTACAAAATCATACACACCCTGCTACACATTTCTCAATACGCGTGACCTTGCAGTAATATACCTTCAGGAATTCAAATAGCGACCCAGTACTTGTGCACAAATCGTATAATATGACATGCACACCGTCTTGTGATTGTTTCAAGATCTTTCTGCAAAAAATGTCTATATTTAGGCTATGATTGCGAGATGGAAGGAAAGTCTTGGAAATAAATCATCAACTTTGGCTCCCACACTTTTTATTACTAGATAACTTTATTCTTCATCACGTGAGCCAACAGCGTACTGTAGCTCACTCGGCAGGCGTGTTTGCTCGCTGATCCGGAGCTGCGGGTCGGGTATGAGTTCGATTCCCACTTGGACTAATTACGTGGTTGAGTTTTCTCCTAGGTTTTTCCCAATCCTAAGGCGAATGCCAGATAATCTATGGTGAATTTTTATTAGGTTATTTTGCGACGCTGTATCAACATCTAGGTTATTTAGCGTCTGAATGAAATGAAGGTGACAATGCCGGTGAAATGAGTCCGGGGTCCAGCACCGAAAGTTACCCAGCATTTGCTCGTATTGGGTTGAGAGAAAACCCCGGAAAAACCTCAACCAGGTAACTTGCACCGACCGGGATTCGAACCCGGGCCACCTGGTTTCGCGGCCAGACGCGCTGACCGTTACTCCACAGGTGTGGACTCTATGGTGAATCTTTCGTCTCATCTCGCCTATACCTTCTCACTATCACCAATTCCACCGACACTAAATAACTAATAGTTGATATATGTGTTTATTTTTGTACATGTAAGAAAATGTATGTCAAAGCATCCTAAAGTAGTAGTAGATATAACGCACCTGCTTTCTTCATGGAAAGAATGACTAAACAGACGAAAATTACTTGAAAAAACTTAAGAACGTTGTTCCTCTTGACAGAAATACTGCATTAAACGTGTTATATGAAAATATTACTAGTGCCAGCACTTGATGTAGGAATTCCGTTGAAAAAAGCTGCAAAAATGCCAATAAATACAGAAGCAATTCACTTTGTATTCAGTTTGCTACATATCACACTAAATAATATTTGACTGTTATTGTATTTAAGGTCTAGGCGCTAATATCTGAATCGACTATCATTCAACTCCCCACTCCACCTTCCCCGGTTTTGACAGTAATGTTATGGTTCGATACGAATAGACAGAAAGGTAAGCATTACTCAGTGACGGATTCTATAAGGTAAGCATCATAGCTTTACGAAATTTCAGCTCTCGCTGGTAGCCTGAAATCCACCACTGATGCACAGAGAGTTACTGTGCGTTTGTTTATAAGACGTTGTAAGCGAAAAGGACATGGGCGGGTGTTTCTGCGTTCCCTTTCATTTATCTGTTGTGCCCAGAGTTGTTCAAATTCTTATTACAAAGGTACCGAACAAAACTTTTTTTACACATAAATTTTGCCCAAGTACTATGTGACAAGACTTAAGGCACATTTGATTCCCACGAAAAGAACTGTTTGAATGCTCGAGCAGAGGTCGTCAAGACCGTATGAGTCGCCGAGCTCACTGCACAGGCAACTTTCTTTTGATCTTGATGCACACCAAATCCGGCAGGCTACGTGGCACAGCCGCAGTACGGAGAGAGCATTACAGAAGATGCTACATTGTGGACACTTGTTCAGGGGATGTCAAATTTTTTAGACTTGTTCAAGAGAAGTAATTTCCTAGTCTTCTTTTTCTTCACATTTTCAATATTAACATCGGTTACTACTCCATAAGAAGGACAAGTGACATAACGTATTATCTTGATCAGCAAGCCAATATTATTCTACAGTTAGTGAAAGAGAAGTCATAATCAAACAAATTAAATACTATTGACAGCCGCCGCCATGGTCTAGAGCAGTGATTCCCAAACTATTTTGATCGCGGATCCCTTTCGAATCGAAAAAAAAACTTCACGGATCCTCAAATTAAATTAAATTAATCGCTTGATTAATATAGATATACATTTAAAATATCTTCACATTTATATTCTGTACGGGGGAAATCGTAAAACATCGAACGCTAAGCTCCGCCCACGATCCCTTTCCACTTTTCCCCTACAAGCTCACCACATACTCTAGCGGGAAAGAGTGGAAATAGGGGTTTAGGGTGGGATGACATCTAGTGGAGGAAAGTGGAACAAAAAGAGTGAATGCGGCATCTACGAAGCAAAAGACGAACTTCGTTCCGTTACCCCCCCTCTCTCTCTATCCAGCCTCTCCTTCTCTCTTCCTTGCTTCATGTCTCTCTCTCTCTTTTTTATGACTTTGCGGAGGGCAGTATTCGATCCGTCGATCTTCCTAACTTCCTAACGCACGCACGCTTTTTGGTCACACTTTAGACCTCTCGGCTACCGAGGCGAGTTGGTGGTAGAAGGGAAAATGAATCTATTTATGTTCGAGGGAACTGGCATAACGTATTGTAGAAATGCAACGTGGCGCGGGGGACAATGACCGAATAGCGTGGGTAGAAAGTGGCGGGCTTGTGAACTTAGCTTGGTAGGGGTTGACTGCGGGGGTGGCATAAGTGTTAACGCGCGCTGGTAGAGCTTCATTGTGTCCTTGTCCAGCTTCGAGTACAGACGGAACGACGTGTTGTGATGAGCCGTCACGTGGCGGGTCCTGATTACAGCAAACGAGGCTCTGGTGACTATTGTGTTACTTAGGGGACAGTGCAAAGTTAACAGGTGAGTGTTGTTTTATTCAAAGTATGTGCTAGTTCGAGGAAAAAACTTATATATGATACGTAAATATGAAATACGTGCGAGGCGGTAGGAAGTGATCCACCAGTGTTGTTTTATTCGAAGTATGTGTTAGTTCGAGGAAAAAACATAGTGTCTAATGCACATTACTTGTGGTTGTTGTCTAATGTACATAAATTTGGTTGTATTGTGTTGTGTTGTAAAATACGAAATACGTGCGAAGCGGTAGGCAGTGATCCACCGAAGTGGGGTAGATAGAAGAGAGAGAGAGAGAGAGAGCAGGCGAGCGAGGTGCCGAGTGGCGAGGGTGGGGATAGCTTCCCCTAATGGCGTTCGCTGTTTTACGATTTATCCTCTGTACGTATTTAACATCGACAATATGTCTACATTAATAACTATGCATAGCCATGACTTCATAAACATGAGGTAGCATTTACAAAATGCGTGAATTTTTTTTCAGTAATTACATGCATATTTAAAAAAAAATACTTTCAAATTGCTAATGTGAATAATGGCGGTGTTTCTTCGTCTCAAAAATTTCTTTCAAGTTGGGGGAGATAATATCTGATGTCGCATCCAAGCGGTGACGGAATTTTGATTTTGTTGCTGCATATCGTGAATATCCTACTCCGCACAGATATGTTTTTCGAAATGGGAGGAGTTTCGCCACTGCACATTTAGAAATTTTCGAATATTCCTGAAGTAGGCTACACCAGAATTCGGTGACAGGAAGTTCACTAAGCTTTGTTTTATTATATTTTCGTTTCTTGGTTGATTCTCCAGTTTTTAAATTAGCAGCACTGGAGCGTGATAGATTAGATTAGATTTATTTATTTAATCTGGTAGAGATAAGGCCGTCAGGCCTTCTCTGCCCCTCTACCAGGGGATTACAACTATAACATGAACAATAAGATTACAATTAATATTAAATTTACAATTACAATTACAATAAAAATTAAAGTACGACAAGAATACCTGATTAATGAAAGCTAGACATTTTATCATAGAAGTTAAGAACAAAGAATATTTTTGTGACAAGGTGATTGACTGGTTTCTGAATTTGTATAACTGTCATTTTTATTGTCTATTATTAGTCACCGATCCATTGAGATGACACTTTATAATATGAAAATTAAAATTATCCGTAATGTTAAATTAATAAGAGTATGCCAATCAAAGACACGTGGTTATTAACACACAGTTTAACACGGACACCTCACATAAGCCTGCTCGTACTGAATGAATGAAAACTGACTTCACAATCAAAGTTGTTGTTGTTATCTAATGCTGGGCTTTGGCAACGAAGCCATTAGCGCTCTTGCTCTCCAATATTTCCCTGTGGTGAGTCCATCAGGTAGAACTTCACAGGTTTGTAGATGATCTTCAGTAATTTCTTCTTCCTTGTTGCTTAGAGAACAATTTGAATTCGTGTAAATTCGTATTTTATTCAAGTGTTTGGTCAAATAATCGTGTTCCGTAAGCAGTCTGAATTTTGCTACCGCAGTTTTACGTGGGATTTCTGGAATAATTTCTGGTTGTTTTATTAAAATGTCCATTTTTTATCATTGGCTTTGTTACATAGTGCTAGGTTTTGCTTGAATTTATATTTGTTTTTAATTAGTCTCTTCACAATAAAAGTAGCAGAAGCAGAATGCGTACACAACAATAGACGAACTTCGTACATGTCAAATTTTATTGCTGACTAAATAACATTATCAATAAAATTTATTTTACAATTAAGACCTTAATTCTTCGAGCACATATACAAAACTTTTTCTAACACTGTTGGTCTCGAGAGAAAAACTGCAAACATTCACACACACTAAGCAGATACAGTGCGATCCAAAAGTCCCTCCGCAGCTCCATTAGTTATAGTAATCCCATAGAAAGCTGGCACGTAATTCTGTAGAAAGTTGACACTTCCCCATTAATTCCGGTTTGACAACCTCACATCCCCAGTCCATCATATGCTTAGCTGCCAGTGCTGCCGCTTGAATTCTCTGCCTAATGGATTCTCGGCTGCATCGTGGCTACACAAGCACTGCGGAGAGACTTCTCGCTTGCACTGTATAATTAACTAATAACTCGCCACCCTCGCCAAGCAAACAAATATTTTCAATAGAATTGACTACCTTAACTGAAAAAAGAAAGTCGTGTTTTTACAACAGCTCGAAGCCCAGCTCACGCAAGGATCATCTACCCTTGCCGATATACTAACTTTCGCAAGTACAGTCGCGTACCGTACTGTACAATTTCGTCTAGAAAAACTGTAGTATTATATGTTATTTATTTCAAAATATTTATTACCAACCGTGGATCTCCCGACAAGTGTTCGCACTCTTTAAGAACCACTGGTCTAGCCGTCTAGCCCTAGAGGTTAGTTAGCGGGATTCGAGCTCCGACGTGGGTTCGAATCTCACTAGTGCTGATTACTTAATTGAGTTATTGTGAGGTTTTCTTCAACTGTAAAGCAAATGTCTGAAATTCATGGTGAAACCTCATATTCTTCTCCTTAAAATGCCATGTCAAATTCATCAATTTCGCTGAGGCTAGATAACCACGCAGTCGATGCAGAGTTTATTACCAATTTAAAATATTACAATCCCTCTTCCATTCGGGGCTCGAACTGGTCACGAACCGGACCGCTCTCTTCTTGTTGTGAATGAGGTGGTGTTGACGACTACGACGGAATTAAAGACCAGCGAAATGACGCCGAGAATTAGTATTCTGTATAAATTGAAATATTTATATACATATAATATAAAAATTTCGGAGACATGTCTTCAAAATGTTCATTGCTTTATAATATTTATACAAACGGAAATCAAGAACAGTATAATTTAATTGAGTCCAAAAATTTGAATAAAATGCACACATTCTCAATAATTTGTTTCGACGTGCAAGTATTATTACTAGCAAAAGAGAATGATTTCCGACCCCACACTTATAACACGAACCACTGTTTCTCACTTAAGAGTAGTTGAAATAGATATTCAGGTCGCAGTGTAAACAGTAAGAAATCCGTCTCGCTGCCTAGCAGTGGCCTATGATATCCATTAGCTCGATATGGAATGATAAAGCGTTGCTGAGTTCCTGTCCTTTTAATTTCATTAACGCTGCACCAGTGTTCAGAAACTCAACGACACTCAACATACAGAGTGAATCAAAAGTCTAGAACCATATAAATATCTTCCATAATGCTTGATTTTCGATTATTATAGGTGTTACCAGTATATGTAAGAACAAATGCTCTATCAGTGACACATTCGATTCTAGCCCTCAGCTATCTCAAAAGCCGCAATTTTGGATGAAACTTCTAAATTTTAAATGGAAAGGGTGTCATGTAGGTACTCAAAATCATGTGACATTTTCAAAAAAATATGATGGTGCAATCCGTTTTGAGATCTCTAATCGTTTTCAAATTATTTAAAGGTAACTTTCAAAATGACACAAATATTAGTTACTGCATCTACAGATATTTTGTAACATGATGCATTACTAAAGAGGCTTTGGAAATGGTATTTTTATGCAATTCTGTAATTAACATTTCCTGCTTTATTGTTTGGTTAACCTGTGACAGTTTCAATCCATTGCTGTGATTATTTGAAGAGCTTTCCTGTAACAAATTTCTTTATTTTCGTGATGGCATCGAAAGAGAGAAGAATTGATATTATTCTTCATTCTAGTAAGCTGTGCCACAGAAATATTGCAGCAGTCTGGACGAACAGTTCCCTGGACATTGGATTAGTCGGCGTGGACCAGTAAAATGGCCGGCCAGGTCTCCAGATTTAACGTCCCTTGATTTTTGCTTTTGGGGTTACATAAAGAGCTTGGTATATAAAGAGAAAATTGAGAATGTGAACATTTAATATATATATATATATATATATATATATATATATATATATATATATATATCATTGAAGCCTGTGTTAAAGTCACCCCGGAAATGCTACAAAATGTTCTCTCAACCTATTTCGCTGACGAAAGAGAACTCTATTTACATTTAAATGTGAATTCTTGGAGGCAGAACAACATTTGATTACTGTAAAAGAAAAATCCACTTCCTACCTGTAAAGAAACAGCACACTGGACTCTGGAAACCAAGCGCCTCTGACATACTCGTACATACCTGCAAGAAACAATGAACACTGACTATACAGAACATGGATACTTTGTCTTATAAGTTACTTACAAATAAACTAAATATCTGCTCTCACGAATACTTAAATTGTTAAGATAAACTCTTTTAATTTAAGTGGGGAATGAATTGCTTCAGTAGCATAATTCCTGCTAATATATTTGACAGTAGGTGGAAGTAGGTAACGGAAATGATCCCTACGTTATAGTCAGGCTTCGAGACTTCGGACCCAATAGAGCAGTTCAGTGGGAAATGCGCATAACGGCGTACTGAGTATAGTGGTAAAGCGTACAGTGGGTGGGGGTGCTGTAGAATGAATGCCAACAAATACGCAAAGGAAAACGCTCTGGATTTGAAGGTTCTGACGAATAATTTAGTTTTCATACAAACTGTGTCTGAAACTATTACATGGTTAGAAAAGTCAGAGCAAGAGATGCCGGAAACCCTCAAATTATTTTAGAAAATGATGCAGAGAATTAATGAGACATCAAGTACACCGGTTACTGAACGTGTAAAACAGAAGTGGAAATCAATTTTATGTAAAAATAACGGATATGGAACATTGTGTAATATAAACAGCAAATTAGTGGACATAGAGTAACCTTAGAATAAAGGACTGTCTCTTAGAGACTGCAATGATGTTAGGTTTTTTCGTTTTGCTCCTATCACGTCATGCGACGTAGAGCGCAGCTTTCTACAGTACAAACTTTGGCAGGTAACAGAAAAAGATTTAAGTCTGAGACACTTAGACTGTATCTTGTAGTAGGTACATTGCAATTCGGTACTGTAACTGCACTTCCTAAAGACGACCAATAGGATAAGTGAAAATTTTAAAATTGTTACATGCTTATTTCCACCATTAACACTGTGCATAATTAAACACAAATGCTTATAAAAGACAGGAGAATAAATGCTTTTCACATTCTTTTGTATATTTACTTTCAGAATGTACATGTGTGTGTTTCCCCATACTACCGTACTGTACTCTAAATAGCAACGTTGTTACCTCAACACATCTCTATCTACCTGCAGCGAGTCAACAACCTATAGTGCATGCACAGTAAACTTATTGTATCGGGTCCAAAGTCTCGAAGCCTGGTTATAGTCAATATCTTCGACAAACCATTTCCAAATTGCAAGATATTAAACCAGACTTCATTGTATTGTCCTTTGTAAAATGATTAATGTGTATAATGACCGTACTGTGCGACATAAATGTAACCTACACCTCTGTTTAATTGTTCAACTAGGAGTCTTTCACATCTGAATCCATACAATTTTCAGAAGTTTTAATGATATACTGTACGGTAGCAAATCTATACATTTCTTGAAGCGGCGATAATCAACACAACAAAAAATGTGTTATATTATATGATAAAATACGGTATTAAAACACTAGAAGTATTAGAAATCTTCTTCATAAAAAATACGACAGGGAATTCATAAAATCCTTACAATTACGTGGAACGTGTGGTTCGTGGTTATGTGATTTCAAATAATCATAGGTCACAGTTTGATGAGAATCATTTTAGCATACTCATAAGACTTGAACTTTTAATTAATACTGTAATCAGTGTAAGAAATTAAATGCAACATTCACTCTTCAAGCTACTAGCCACACAACTAATTTCAGAACACACACACTTCTTGACTCCACATTACACTACACAAACACACCCCCACACGAAGAACAATCAGAAGGCGCGAAAACTAGGACCATTCAGTTCTGAGGGTAGCCTACGACAGGCTGAAACTAGCCAACAGGTAACCTATTGTTATAGAGAAGAAAAATTCGCTCCGGCGCCGGGGATCGAACCCGGATCCTTGATTCTACGTATCAAGCGCTCTAACCACTGAGCCGAAGTTCAATCGACAGCACCGGATCGAATCCCCCTCCTCCAGTGTTTTCCCTTTATGGCCTTACCCCATGTTCGACATATATGTTGACATGTAACATAACAGATAAATTCTGTAGGACCAAAAAATTAATATTTACGTTGATTCTTCGCCCAAAAATCCATACTCTAGACTGCTATAAAGAAGTCGTCTTTAAAATCATGGTTATTAGGGTAAGTTCGGGTGAGACGCCCCAGAGGGAGAGTCGCCCCACCCTCTCAAAATGACATAAGAAATATTAGGAAAGAAATTCTTTCTTGTCCGTATCTTCAGTTTGGTGTTAACATTCGACGGTAGCTGCCTATTGTATTTTGTGTGCGGAAATATCTACAGTATACCGTTAGGTTGAAGACGAGAAGCCGATCTACCTGGAAGAAATTTTCCTGCTAATCTGATGAAACCTTCTTATAGGCGAAGTAAGGGATTATTTAAAACCTTTTGTCACTTAAAATGTTAGTTGAACAATCAAGTTATATGCCAGTGACCTTTTCAAAGCTAATTCTTTCCTGGAAGACAAATTATTTGCTGGGGCATCACTCCCTCACATGGAGGGTGAGAAGCCCCAGCAAATAATTTGTCTTCCTCACTTCGCTGAGGGAGAGATGCCCCACATGACAAAGTTTAGTTTAGAAAGAATATTATTATTACAATCATTATTCCATCACTGATGCAATGGAAATATTAAAATAATCCAAATTAAAATGTTAATATTCATCACAATTATTCAGATCACTTGCAGATTTTGACAATTTTAATGGAAGTGTCATTTAGCATGCCTAGTAAAATCAAGCCAGTAAATTATAAATTCTTAATAATGTCTTCAGTTATTGTAGGAGATATTAGATTTTTATTACCTTATTATTATTATTATTATTATCATTATTATTATTATCATTATTATTATTATCATTATTATTATTATTATTATTATTATTATTATTATTATTATTATTAGATACATAAAAGTCTGTTTCTAGTTACGCAATTTCATTGCGAATAAATTGGTACACACTCGTTATTGATAAAAAGTAAGCATGAAGAAAGAGCAGAATGAAATGTTCTTTTAAAGGAAACAGTTTAGAAAAAGAAAAATGATGTCCATTGCCGTTGGACAGAGGACGATTTGAAGAGATCCATCGATGCCGTTTGGGAGAATAAAATAGATGTGAATGAAGCCTCTCGAAATTTTGGCATTCCGTCTAGAACACTAAGAAGGCGAATGAAGTCACTTGGGCCATCTGCATGTTTAGGCGATGAAGCGGAGAATAAGCTGTTGACGCATATTCAGAAAAAGCAAGAAGTTGGATTTGCGCTGACCAGAAACGATGTAAAAAGCATTGCATTCAAAATAGCTCAAAAGCTGGGAATCAAACATCATTTTTCCGTCCACAAAGGGCAAGCTGTCAAGGACTGGTTTAATTCGTTCATGAGGCGCCATTCTGAAATTAGTATTAAGAAAGCTGAAGGTGTGTCTTTGAACATAGCTCAAGGAATGAGCAAGGATGAGGTCTGAAAGTATTTTGAACTTCTGGAAGAAATACTTCAAGAGGAAGAATTGTTGCAAAAGCCCAGTTATGTTTTTAACATGGACGAAACAGGACTCCAGCTGAACAACAAGCTTGGTTATGTTGTCCCAAAGAAGTGCTCGAAAGATGTTCATCTTCTGACATCTGTAGAAAAAGGTGAAACCATATCGGTTCTTGCTTGTTCCAGTACTGACGGATATTTTCTCCATCCGTTTTGCATATTTGAAGGAGTAAACAAGTAGAGAGAATTCGAAGATGGCATGCCACCTAGTTCTACAGTTTTAATGTCAAAAAAGTCAGTTTGTGTCACGTCGGAAATATTTTTGATATGGTTCAGGGAACATTTCCTCGCAAGGAAACCCGCAGGCAAAATATTAATTATTCTCGATGGACATTCATGACATGTAAGCGACATAGAAATCCTAGAGTTCGCCATTTATATTGACATAATCCTCTTGTGTCTGCCCAGTCATACGACTCGTTACCTACAACCACCAGACCATAGTTTCTTGAAATCCTTGAAGTCTTGCTTTTACGAAGCCTGTCGTACGTGGATGGTGACAAATGAAAATAGGAAGCTAGGGAGATTACGATTTGGGTAACTTCTGGGTAAAGCCTGGGGGAAAGCTGCAACAACGGGAAATGACATGTCTGGATTTAGAACCACGGGGATATTCCCTTTTGAACTTTTTGAAGTCCCGGAACATGGATTCCTCCTCTCTGGCCAAGCTGTTAAAGAAGACCTGGACCAAAACAGTCAAAATGAAAATGAGCCTTCTAAATTTCAAAAGAATATGGAAGTGAGATCTGAAGGACCTCCTGATCTTCTGGGAACTTCCTCAGCTTCTGGCAATCCTGTGGGTGGTAACGACGACCAAAATGCTGGAGGCATGGTAGTAGCTACACCACGTAAAATACTGCAGTAAATTTCTCTGTACGGACACTGCTACAAAGCCGGCCAAAAAGAAAACAGTCGGCAGCCGTCTTGACTTCAGACGAAAACATGCCGTTCAAAATTTCTGGAAAAAGGTCGAATTCACAAGAGACCGATAGCAAGCGTACCTATTTCCAAACGTCAGCGCAGGACTGACTCCGAGGATGAGGACGACCCTGAGCCCTTAATCGTAGAAGATGAGGACGAAATGTGTGCTGAATGTGAGGAAATTTATGCTGAAACCACAAGCAAGTGCGACTGGATAAAGTGTTTGGATTGCAAAAAGTGGATTCATGAAGAATGTACAATGTATGGTGATCGTTGCAATTTGTGTGGAAAGTTATTTAAAAGGCAAAAGAGAAAGAAGTGAGTGGGGCGTTTCACCCTCCGTCGTGAGGCATCTCACCCGCACTGTCGGGAGAGTTGGCCGTTGCGTGCTATTCTACTTTAATATAAACAAGCAGAAACAGAGTGCTGACAGACACTGTAATTGTTCTTTAACATGTTCTTAACTGTGTGTTTTACAATTTCATTTGTATTTTGTTAATAAATTTTGCATTTAACTGGTCTTAATATTAGATTATTAAAATGTGGGGCGACTCACCCGACCTTACCCTATGTGTTTCGTTGAAGTGTGGAGATTCCTTATCATTGCTCGATCTTCGATGATGAATGTTAATAGTTTATACATGTTGTGTCTATGCGTCTTCGTGCAGCATTGCAGGCATATTTATTTACAGGTACCTTGTGAGACTTTAAATTTACTTTCAAATTATTATTATTATTTTTTTTTTGTATAAGGCTGAAGAATCTTGTGCACTTGTGTATTTCATTCGTATCATTTCACTTCAAACTTTTCCGTTTAAGAGTAGTCTATTAACTCTTCGAAGTTGTAAATTATTTTCCCATTTTCGTCGTTGCCCGTAGTGACCCACAGAATATGAAAATACATTAAACCAGAATGAAGATGAATTGATGAATAAAGGATCATTTGAGAAATATTTTCAGAAGATACAGGGGTAACACGAGACTTGTCCAACAGACTATCCGTCGGAAATTCGACTTCCAATTATCGATATTTTGAACTCAGATGTTTCGAATGAAAAGTCGACTCTCTAGTCTCTGGCAATGACTCGAGTGAAGAAAAATTGCTAAAGAAAGCAGCAGAAATAAGAGATGAATTTTGTTGAATTTATAGAATATTAACTTCATAAAATATGAACCTTTCATACTGCTAATGCAGAGTAAGATAAATTGATTAGGGAAAGTCAGAAATAGGAATAATTAAACAAAAAAACTTATGGTGGGAGAAACAAAAGTGTGCGATGATTCACATGGTGCAACACCGGCACACCTCCGGTTTATGACGGAGTGGCTTTGACTCTTTGAAGTCTGGCAAATGTCCAGAATATCGTATGCTTCTATAGTTAGAAAGAGAATGTATCTGAAATACCAAGAGAGAGAACCGAGACAACAGATGGATGAGTCATGCGATTCTGTTATTCATGAAACCGGTATCCATTACCATAGGATCACGGCCACTTATACCACATAAGGAAACACTTCAACTACAGTAAAAACTCGCACTACAGTGTACCTAGGAACAACAGCGTTAATTCTTAGTGATCTAATAACAACTGTGTCTAATTGCACAGTTTGAAAATGCATCTTGTTGTGAACAATGTTCAGATTTATTTTGTTTCCGATTTGCTTCATGTTATATATAGCAACACTTTAATATTGTTTCTAAAAAATATCATCATATGGTGTCTATTTTATATCTCCATTCATAATTGTGTGAAAAAGAAAGAAAAGAATCAAATTTTCATCGAACGTCCCGCATTGTGGCGTCGTGGGTATAAGTTCCAAGGCATCCTGTCAAGGACTAGAGTTACGGAATTCCCGCTGGTTCGAGTCCTCATGGGAGAAATACATTTTCTCATGAAATTTCGGCCAGTGTATGAGTCCGGTGCCCACCCAATATCTACGATAGATATGCGAAATCCGGTTACGAAAGCAGCTATAACAGCTGGGGAGATCACTGTGCTAACCACACGATACTTTCATTCTGGTTGGATGATCGTCCACCTCTGCTTCATGATGTGGACCTGAGGCCAACATCCGGTTTGTCCGTCTGGGCCCTAAAAGGGCTGTACCGTTACGGATTATATTATTATTATTATTATTATTATTATTATTATTATTATTATTATTATTATTATTATTATTATTGGCGTAATGTTATTTTACTGCACATCAAAATACAATTAAAATCCAGCTACTTTCCATAAAACATATAGGTTAATATGCAAGTGGTACATCAAAACACATTGTAACAACATATATCCTAACAACTTATTAACATACATACAAGTGTGTTATTCGATAGTTTTCATTATCCGTGTAATACCTTCTTTACTTCGTGTCATAAACGTCAACAGCTGATATTCTAAGCTGCCTTGTCTTGAAGAGGAACAATTCAATCTTTTGTTGATATACTGTACTCTCCCATGAGGTCAAGACATGCAACCGAACCACTATTCCGACTTAGCATCGAGGGTGTTAGATAATTATTTTCTTCGAAGATGCTCTGTTTCCTTACAATGCGCTAGAATGTGCTCCCACGACTCCTTTTCGACACATAATGGACAGATGCGGTCTCCTTCTTCGGGAAAATTTTATTATCCTTCCATTAGCCCAATCTTAATCACGCCAAATCCGCTTTACTATCTCTGCTACAAGAATTTATACAGTCAGCCCTCCTCCAATTAGCATGAGATCTTATTGTGAATGCAGTGATGATTTTTCCGAACATTGGAGCTCAATCGCTCGCCTCTCAATATCTATTAAACGCTGTTTCACATTACACCATACATTTCGTTTATTATTTGGTCCTTTTTCCCCAAACCCAACCCATTCCTATATGATGCAACCTTTCTTTAGTTTATAAACCTATCCTTTTTTCCCAACCCCCTCTTTGTTGAACTCTGTAACACATCGTCCGTAAAAGCGAATAGTCCCCAGGTTTAATTCTTAATCAGTACTTTACCACCCAGATTTCAATGTGAATTGCTTAGTTTTGAAATCCAAACTCCTTTAACACCCCGCAATTAGCTGTGTTTCTTGCAATGCCAAGCATTTGTTCACACGAAAGCAAGATTGTGCAAAGACGGAAAATATCAAAGTAACATTTATTTGATTTTAGTTTTAAACAGGGTGTAACAAGATCTAATCGACAAACTCTGAGAAATGATAGGTCACAAAGAGAGGATCATTTTTTGTTAAGGAACTTATGCTCGATGATACGTCCTTAAGGATCTATGCATCCGAAAAGTCAGATCTCCGGCAATTCTTTTATTGAAATAAAATTTAATTTTCCATGCATGTTCTGACAATTTGCAACATATATTACGGTCCACACCTGTGGAGTAACGGTCAGCGCGTCTGGCTGCGAAACCAGGTGGCCCGGGTTCGATTCCCGGTCGGGGCAAGTTACCTGGTTGAGGTTCTTTCCGGGGTTTTCCCTCAACCCAATATGAGCAAATGCTGGGTAACTTTCGGTGTTGGACCCCGGACTCATTTCACCGGCATTATCACCTTTATCTCATTCAGACGCTAAATAACCTTAGATGTTGATAAAGCGTCGTAAAATAACCTACTGAAATAAAAATAAAAACATATATTACGTCCTGTACAATACCTCATTTCATTTTTAACACCCTCGCAGAATTCATCATCCAACTATGTCAAGCATGACAGGGTTTGTGTTCGATTTGTTAGATGATAAGACGGACGGACTGAAGCTACGCCACACAGGCCAGTATCAAACTACTGTAGTGTAACAGAGATGTTGAGGACTTAAGGTGCACACTTATGCAACATGTGCGAAGCGGAATGCGCTTATAAAAAGAACGCATAACTCATGAAGGGCATGTCATCGAGCATATGTTTCTTAGCAAAAAATGATCCTCTCGGCGTGATCTATCATTCCTCAAAGTTTGTCGGTGAGGTCATGTTACACTCTGTATAGTTATCGATGTTTTAACCTGAAAATTCTTTTGAAATCGATTGAGGCTTCGCTCCTGCTTTCAGCTGTTAACCTGATCTTCAGTTTGTTGGGATGTAGAAATTCCTTTCCACTCTCTTCTCTCGTTCTCTCATCGGGGTTTTACATAATATTCGTTTCCTTATGTTTAATCTACACCTATGTTGGTTTTAAATTAGTGGTTTTACCCAGGCCGAACACAAAACCAAAAAATCACTCTGATTTACGTGTCTTGTTTTGATGCTAACATTATAAAAGGGATGGTTATGACTATGGTAACGATAATAGTACTAATGGTAACGAATCAAAGAGACTGGTGTAATAAGCAAATCACATGGACATCATGGACAATTTCCACGAAGAAAAATAAATAATTATATTACGAGGAGAATTCCTGGTATAGCTTTTGAAAGCGTACAGAAAAAACAGACCCAGTAATACCAAGAATACATATAATAGTGGTAGTGGTGATGACAACAACGATGATAATATAAAATCAAATATATAGATTCGCCGACGAATTATTTTTTCTGCAGATCAGCCGAAATTTAGGAAGCTATTCGAAACTGCCATTCATCTCTTGTTGTATATTTGTTGTGTGTTATATTTGCTGTAGCTTTGCACTATATTGATCACATGGCCAGGAGTTACATTGCTTGTAAATGTACAATGTAGGTTCATAATTCGCAGGAATGAAGTGCGATGGACAAATTACTCCAATATTTGACGTAAATAGAAGTTTATTTTTATTTTATTGTGCTTCCTCAAATTAGAGGCTGCCATTAGACAAAGCATACAAAACAATACAAATGATGAAAGATAACAGTGTAAGAAAAAAAGTAAACAAATATACAAATTAACAAACAATAGCAATTTACAGAACAAAAAAGTTACAAGTAAAGAAGCAATGAAAGCTAATAAGAGAAAGAAAAAAGATAATGTTGCGTTAGTTTTTTCAGTACACTGAATTAGAGTCCATATAGGTGGTTTCGTAAAAGCTTGACTGACTTTCTAATTATGAGGAGGGCCAGTGCATTCAGAAACGATTTGTGCAGTCCTAGGGTCTTACAGAATTGAGAAGAGAAGTTAGGTATCGTTCCTCTTGCTCCGAACATCAATCCCGTAACATTGATATCGTGAAGTTGGTATTTATCTTTATAATACGGGATGGTTGGAACGTAGATTGCTCGTTTCTCCTCATGTACGTCTTCAGGCTGTCCTTTATTCGTTTCAAACCTGATGGTGGGGTCGATTATCATACCCTGAGACAGGGATTCGCTAATGGCGATTATGTCAATTCGTCTGTTACTGCCATTGTCGGCAATTCCGTGGACTTCTTCATAGACGGTGTATTTTAGTTTTCTAAGGGCATCGGCCAGTTTAGTTCTAATTGCATGGTGCTTATGTATACGCAATGTTTCGCCATAAGGGCAGGCTCCCAGGACATGTCCAAGGGTTTCTATCTCACTGAGGCATCGCCTGATGATGACCACGATTAACGAACCTAGTTTTAATGGGCGTAAGTAGCCTCTCGCATTTATTATTGTTATTGTTATTATTATTATTATTATTATCATTATTATTATTGTTATTACTATTATTATTACTATTACTATTATTATTATCATCATCATCATCATCATCATCTCATTATTAAACTAAACAAATTCTTGGGGTGCGCTGTGCCGTCGAGGTTAAGGTTGCGCTTCAAATCGGGAGTTTGCGGTTTCGATTTCCGATGGGACCATGGATTCTTGCAATTCATCTACCATTTTCAAATTCACCTAACAGAAATGAGTACCAGGGATGAGAGTAAAAGCAGCTAGCACGTAGGAATGACGTCCCTACATACTATTAATGTCAATTATCTCCAAACGTTGAAACCTTAACTTCCAGTTGCCCTGTGGGCCTCCATGGCCTGTAACAAAGGTAACTTCATCCTTTTATGCAAGCTCTTGACTGCTGAGTTAACAATGCAGTTCCTGCCAGTATGTCTCGACAAGGTGTTTTCCAGTTACTGATTTGGAGAAATGTAAAACTATTCCGCAAGTTGACACTATATTGCAGCCGGGATATGCCTGCAGGACCTCTTCCTCAGACATTTTGAAAATACTTGTTTAGTGTTTCTTTCTTTGAAGCTCTGATAATTACTGCAGACCTCTGGTTTTCAGACTATGAAAATCGTAATTTTAGGCACCTAATGTGAGATACTGAAACATTAAAATAAGCTCTAAAATACTATTTTAGACATAAAAATATAATTTATGTACCTCAAAACCACATATAGATATTAACATTTTTTAATATAAACTAATATTATAATCATTGACAATATGAAGAGCATAATTTCAGGAATCTTAACTGATTTAATTAATTCCAAGTCCTTCATTTATTACCTCCGAAATTAACTTTCCATTGACTGATAATATATTTTCATTGTTTCAGTGCTCCAACGTTACAGCTCTTTCCTTCGCTTTTAATAGATGGCGGAGAAAAGAGGAAGGCAGAAACTAGAAAAGATTGGAGAAACCTGGGTTTGCAGTTAAAGACCTGCCCTTGGGCAGAACATTATGAATAATAGTTGCCATTGCAGTAGGCTACATAATTATGCAGACACTTAAGTAATGTGTGCAAACTTAAATGTAGATATATTTGACATGCTTATTTCCTCTGATAGGCATACATCCTCTCCTATTCATAACATTACTACATATTAGAATAGAATATGCAAAGTCAAGATTTTTTCGGCATACTATTTCGATTGAGTGGAAGAGAAGACCTCACGGCCTTAACTATGCCAGAAAAAATTAAGCATTATTATTATTATTATTATTATTATTATTATTATTATTATTATTATTATTATTTCATTTAATTCTTTTTTTTTCACTAACTATTTCTAACTATATTTGCATGTCTAAGTATCGTTTATGCTTCTTTAATGCGAGATATGTATTTGTTCTGGAAGATATTTTCCATTTGCTTCACGCTTGGTTAGGTATTGAGAAGAAAGGAAAAATTAGAATGGATGGTAACAATATCCGTCTACTGCTGCAATACTGCTGGCATAATATGACACAGCGTCGATACAAGTGTCTCAGAAGTTGTAGAGGAAGACTGACTGCATGAAAGGTTGTCGAAACATTGCTGTCCAAGATGGACATTTACAAAATACTTTCCTCACTTATCACCTACTTGCATGGATAAATCTGCGCCAATGAATAGTAAAGGCAGCGATCTCTATTTGTGTTCGATAGCAACAACCTATTTCCCACGCCATACACCTTGCGGAATGTAATGTGACTAAAATCTCCAAGCTTTCACAGAAGTTCTGTAAATTGTAAAGTCTTAGAAAAACGTTTTGTCACATAGATACTTTACAAGACACAGAAAGGACGCAGTGCGCATGATCAGGGGACAAGCGACCTAGTTCACAAGAGAACGACTAGTTGAGGTAATAAAATTAGTTTTCTTTCACTGTATGTCTGATCATACTTTATTTACAATGATTTTAATCAAAATATGTAATTTCAGGTTCCAAAAATTAGAAACAGGTGCTAATGGGTAACATAGGTATTTCTATGCACAATAAAATATTTACACTAATAGGCCTACTGATTTTATGAGTACATGAAACATCAAAATACAATAGGTTTTTGGTTACTTCTTCAGGAAAAAAAAAAGGAATTTATCCTAAAATCCGAAGTCTACTGGTAACGTTACAGATACGTTTCAGTCGTCTGGTTTAATTTTGGGAACCAATTTGTTATCTGTTGAGCAAAAAGAGATAGACAGACATACTATAACATTTACTGCAATGTTATCATGAAATTCTGAATAGTAATAATAATAATAATAATAATAATAATAATAATAATATGGTGATGATATTATATAATATATTGTGGAAGAGAAGTCCTAAGGTCTTAATTCTACCAGACGAATAAATAAATAAATAACTTCACAATTCCATTGGGAACCTATACGTCATTCCATATTGTCTGACAGGCGATGTAAACATTGTCGACAGAAGAGGAGAGAAATATAATTGCTGTTCAACCAATGGCAGAGGTCTCATTCCATGATCGTCTTGAAGTTGGGCGGACTGAAGCGTTCTACCTCCGTCAAACTTCAAGACGAGCGTGGAATGAGACCTCTGCCATTGGTTGAACAGCAATTATATTTCTCTCAACCTTCGTCCACAATATTTACTTCTCCTGTCAGACATTATGGAATGAAAAATAGATCTTTCGAAATATTTTTATTAAATTCTTACGTTTGACAGCTCTTAATTTGCCTGTTACTTAGGTTAGCCTTACGAAATTACAACAGAATCTATGATTGATACCTTCATTCATAATTAAATTATTGATGTAAATGTTTTACCTTATTTTAATAATCTTAACAATAGGTATAACTAATTGAGTGTAATACTAATAACAGCTATTTACTTCGTGCATTTGGATATTTAGGGTAAACACTGGTAATTTCGTGATAATTTCATGAAAATTAATTTAAAATGCAAATGTGTAAATATATCCTTATTCCGATTTTTTCATCTAAAAGACGATAATTTGCTGTGCAAATCTGGAGACATAAAAGATTGGACACGTTCTTGAACAAGTGCCAGAAACCACTTTTACAACTTAAGCTAAAAGGTTGGTTATTTCGTGATAACCTTGGTAATTTCGTGATATTACATTGATAATTTCGTGAGAGGTAGAAGAATTGTGGAAAAATTCATTAAAGTCAAATGAAATTCTCATTTATTGTTACAAGACTTCAAACATAGTAATTCCGTCTAATATTCATAGCAAGAAAACATGGAAATACATATCAAAACATAATAAGAATGAAATCAAAGTAAAAATCGAAATTTAAAAGGGAACTTCTTTGCCCTGAAAGGGTGAACACTTTTATTACGGACTTTACTATAGCCTATATTACTTGGGTAACTTCAAAAGTAATGCATAACATTTGTTTAAAAATTATATTTTTATTCTATAGCTTTGTTATTTTCACAGAATGTAGATGCATCCTTTAGGAACAAGATGTCACTTTTCCACATAATCGCCATCCATTTCAACTGCCTTACGTAACCTAGGAACGAGGGCCTGTAGACCAGCACGCTAAAAGTCTGGACCAACACGTCTGAGCCAATCTTTAGCAGCGTGCACAAGAGAGTCATCTTCTAACCTCGTTTCGCGAAGGGATCCTTCAGTTTACCAAAGAGATGGTAGTCGCACGGTTCCAGTTCAGGACTGTAAGGCCTATATTAAGGCCTATAGCCTATAGCCTATATTACTTGGGTAACTTCAAAAGTAATGCATAACATTTGTTTACAAATTATATTTTTATCCTATAGCTTTGTTATTTTCACAGAATGTAGATGCATCCTTTAGGAACAAGATGTCACTTTTCCACATAATCGCCATCCCTTTCAACTGCCTTCCGTAACATAGGAACGAGGGCCTGTAGACCAGCACGGTAAAAGTCTGGACCAACACGTCTGAGCCAATCTTTAGCAGCGTGCACAAGAGAGTCATCTTCTAACCTTGTTTCGCGAAGGGATCCTTCAGTTTACCAAAGAGATGGTAGTCGCACGGTGCCAGTTCAGGACTGTAAGGCGGATGTTTCAGTATTGTCTATCCGAATTTTCTTATGTGGTCTGTGGTCTTGTGACTGACATATGGCTGTGCGTTGTCGTGCAATAGCAGAACATCCTACTTCTCCCGATGTAGTCGAACACGACTCAGTAGAGCTAGAAGTTTCTTGAGAGTTGCAACATACGCGTCAGAATGAATGGTGGTTCCGTGTGGCATGATGTACGCAAGCAAGAGTCCTTCTGAATCGAAAAAACACAGTAGCCATAACTTTTACTACCGAAGGTGCACTTTTGAATTTCTATTTCTTTGATGAATTTGCATGATGCCACTCCATTGTCTTCCTCTGTCTCCGGTCCAAAATGGTGGAGCTATGTTTCATCTTCTGTCACAATTCTTGCAAGTAAGTCATCTAGCACTTATCATTGGCACTTAGCATGATAACAAATCAAACAGAAGCTACACTGAACCCATTGCGTCCCCCTTTTCTTTTTTGTTATCACATCTCATCTTCAGATTTCTAAAATTCGCATTGTAATACAATTTTTAAAATAGTATAAAATGTAACGCTTAATGCTCAACAAAATTTCGCCTCAAACATCTAATATTTCTATCAGTAAAGCTAAGCCTATATGGCGACTACACCTGTATCTAAAATTCCAAAAAACATTTCCTAAAATTTCATGAAGATGCAATAAATCTTTGTACCAAATATCATATGCTTACCTTTAGTAATAATAAGCCTGTAATGTAATTACAAACATCCACATAATTTGTACGCCTGAGAAGTCGACGCTAACTTGCTCTCTCCAAAAATAAAAGCTCACTGAAGCGGCTACAATAGTCACACAAAGCGTAGCTGTATGTTTCTGGAAACTGGACAACATATGCAATCCCTTGGCGGAAATTTGAATCTCGTAAGACCATTGGTTAGTTCACGAAAGAACAAAGAAAAAGTATCACGAAATAACCACTGCCACGAAATTACCAATGTTTACCCTATGTGCTTTTGCACATTGTTCAAATGAGAAATCCAAGTTCCTTAAGGGGTTAGGTACAGCTTAGAGCAGTAAAATTTTTTGGAAATATTCAACATTTTTTCTTCCATTACTGTATCTTGTACAATAATGACAATTTGTATGTGTAAAACACTGTCCTTCTGCTATATGAAAAAAATATTTTTACGATTTAAAAAAATTGTTTATTTGTTTTTTTTTTCTAAATTCATAATGATGGTAGTTCACTATGCAGTGATGAAGCGTTTTCCTCATAACTCATAAACTTGTTAATTTTTTCATGTTCTCTCTCTTTATTTTATTGCTGAAACTCATGTTCACAATATAATGCTCTTTTAACTACATTCCTTAATGAATAACATTTCTTTTTATTTTGTGTTAGAAGAAAATACTGATATTTGACCATTTTTAAATTGAATTTATTTTTATCAGACGCTCTATCAAAGGTTGAAAAGTGATCTTGCACTATATTGTAGATATGACATGCATAAATACAGACAAAAAATTTCATCACAGAATGTTGGATAGTTTTTTAGTTATGTGGGAAACTCTTCATCACTGCACAGTGAACTGAATTTTGAAAAAAAAAAAATGTTTAATTAATTTTTTTCATACAGCAGAAGGACAGTGTTTTACAGATACTAATTTTCATTATACAATAATGGAGGAAAAAATGTTTAATATTTCCAAAATTTTACTGCTTTAAGCTGTACCTAACTCTTTAATAGATTTACTGCAGTTCAGGCTCTGGGTACATTTCTTTACTTTCGTGTTCAAGGAATCAATTCTCCTTCATTCTCCGTCTTGAAGTAGGGCTACTCAAAATTGCGACAAGGATTCAGATGACGCAAAAGATCGTGATGTTCCTTCAATGCAAACGACTCTGCCCCAGACACGAGAAGCGATGGGCGAGAGTTGCTCAATGCACTGAGAGAGGCAGTGGACCTACTAATTTACGAAGTACGTAGTGTACCTACGGCTAAGGGGCCTTGAAGGAAAGAGGCTTGAGATCAGGAATACTACTTGCATTACCTAGCGAACAGCGACGAAAAAGCCGTACAGAGTTTGGTGATGATATTTGTAAGATATAGAATTACTCCCTGGCGATGCGGTGAGACACAGTTTCAGGCGAGACAAGGAGACCAGAGATCATTACTATTAATACTTCCAGGGTCCCGCAGGGGAGTGTCTTGGGGCCCCTTCTATTCCTTGCTTTCGTATATGATCTGCCAGTTAACATCTTGTCCAGGGTTCGATTATTCTCGGATGACTGTATCATATATAGGGATATAAAAAGTCATAAGATACTACTCTTCTTCAGAATGACCTCAATAGAATAAACGATTGGGCAATGGCCAACAAAATGAAAATAAATTCTCTAAAGAGCAAAGCCATTAGCTTTACAAGAAAAAGAAATAAAATAATCGCATCGTATATGTTAGGGGGTGAAACCATTCCGGAAGTTAACAAATGTAAATACCTAGGAATAACATTTAGCAGCGATCTCGGCTGGGGGAACACGTTACTGACACAGCGGGAAAGGCATGGAAGGCGTTACACTTTGTAATGACGGTACTAAGGAAAGGCTCTGATAAACCCAAAGAGATTGCATATAAATCACTAGTTCGTCCAGTAATGGAATATGGTGCTGCATGTTGGGATCCTTACAGATTAGAACATATTAAGACACTGGAAAAAATTCAAAAACGGGCTCTCAAGTGTTGCGTAATAATTCACCGTTAAAATGGGACACACTCACGGCGGACCGGAGAACGCGAATTTGATTATGCGCAATGTTCAAAACATGCAGAGGTGAGCCTGCCTGGAGAGAAATAAAAAATAGGTTGCAGCCGCCAAATTACTCTTCAAGGAACGACCACTCTTATAAATTGAGGGAAAGAAGACAGAGGACGGACACTGGAAAGTTTTCTTTTCTCAATCGTACTATCAGGGACTGGAATGCTTTACCTGCAGACTTACTAAAGGCTTTACCAATAACCAAAAATGTATTTAAAAACAGGCTTAAGGACTTTACTAATAGACGGTACTATATTATACATACTACTTAAAGGGTGTAATTGATATCTTGTTATTTGAAGTGTTCTATCAGTGAGGGAGTGTATTGTTTCAGTGAAGTGTGTAGTGTCAATGAAGTCTATTGTGTAAGTGAAGTGTGTTGGTGTCAGTGAAGTGGCTGTGCAAAGTATTTGAACAGTGAAATGGTTAGAAGTGTTAGTGAAATCAGGTAGAATCAGTGCAGTGAGTGAGTTGACAGCGAAATAAGTGTAGTGCCGAAAGGTACTTGTGCAGGTATGAACCTGTCACACTCGTGGGTCTTAGTTCGAACTTAGGGTTAAGATACAAATTAGATTTACTTTAAATGTTATTTTAAGTGACCATGCTTCATTTAATTTAGGATGCTCATTATTATTATTATTATTATTATTATTATTAATTATTGTTTTTATTAGTTGTGTTTATTATTAATTGTCATTATTGAGTGTAATCAGTTACCACTGCCACCGGGTATATACCCATTTGCAGTGTGAATAAATACATACAATATAGCAGGATAAATTCCTACTTTCTTGCCTCAGATCTAATCCACATCCAGGATATCAAGCAATATGATTAATTTTATTTCAAGTTTACTAGGATTACTAAAGTGAAAATATCGAAAATATATATCTACACATGACACTTGTTAGACATTTGAGAAACGAATGATATTATACATTAATAAGTTAACCATATTACTCGAAATCATTGTAAAAGACAAACCATAAAAATAAATTATGCAGGATTAACAAATGCCAAATAAATTTGTTTAGGATTTACTACTTAGTAATTGGAGGACGTATTCCTCGACTCATTCACATCCCATAAACTAAACACACCTAATAATAAATAGCTATATGAAAGTAACTGCGCGATTAAGGTTAGAACATCTTGAGGCTCGAACTACTGAACATGTTTAGAGCAAAGACTGTAATTTGGTATTAAATAAATAGGAGAAATTTCTTCGGCTTAAAAACTATATTCTTTGCTTCGAATTTCACAAAGATAACATGATATTTTGCTATTCATCAATTAAAATATTTTTTTACTTTTTTCGCGATGGTCATGGTATTGGTTATTTTACGGTCTTTTATCAACTGCTATGGTTATCTATCGTCTGAATGAGATGAAGGTGATAATGCCAGCGAAATGAGTCCAGAATCCAGCGCCGAAAGTTATCCAGCATTTGCTGTTAATGGGTTGAGGGAAAACCTAGGAAAAACATCAACCAGGTAACTTGTCCCAACCAGGATTTGAAATCGGACCCGCTGGTTTCATTATCAGGCATGTTAATTGTTACTCCACAGCAGTGGAACATTGTACTCGCACCACAACGTTCACATTGATGCAAGCTGCACTGTGTACCCAGGACACATACATTATGATGAAAGATCACTGATCTACCTTTGATAGATTGTCTGATAAAAAATAAATTCGATTAAAAAATTGTCAAATACCAGTATTTTCTTCTAACACAAAATAAAAATATACGGTATATTATTTATTAAGGAATGTAGTTGAAAGATCATGATATTGTAAACATGAGTTTCAGCAATAAAATAAAAGAGAGAGAACATGAAAAAGTTAACAAGTTTGTGAGTTATGAGGGAAACGCTTCATCACTGCTCAGTGAACTGCCACCATTTTTAATTTTGAAAAAAAAAAATATATAAGTAATTTTTTAATCGTAAATTTTTTTTTCCATACAGCAGAAGGACAGTGTTTTATACATATCAATTTTCTTTATTGTACAAGATACAGTAGTCTAATGGAGGAAAAAATGTTAAATATTTCCAAAAATTTTACTGCTGTAAGCTGTACCTAACCCCTTAAATCTATATTGGGACTACGTTCTGCCATAGTAGATCAATATCCATTATTTTAGCGTATCATAATCGCTCACGCTGATAACTTAAGATGTCAGGAATATAAACTTTTTTTCAATTGAATTCTGAAGCTAGGAGCAGTCTGAACAAGAATTTACAATGTAACTCTGGATAATGAGATATAATAAAGATATTTTATTAAATGTAGTATGAATTAACTTTTTGGCCAGAAAAGTAGAAAGTTGGTGTCGACGTAATCATTTGCACAATTATAGATCAAAGAAACAGAAACAAGTCGGATCCGGCCCGGTCTACTTCACTGGAGCGCGAAATTACTTTCAGAAATAGATAAAATAAAACTTGTTGCAAATCGACTTCTTTTTGCGTTCTTCTCTCTTACCAGTCGTACGACATACATTAGTTTCAATTATTGTAATCATTTTGTAAGATATATATATATATATATATATATATATATATATATATATCAATGTTCATATCGCTTTTAAAAATAACTTTAATAAACAAAAAAAATATACGAAATTATTGCAGTATATGAATAACATTATATGAAGTTGTGCAAAATAAATGACATATAGCTAATTAAATGATAGAATTTTTTTTTAAATATCTTTAAGTGCCTTTTGTCACCAATTCAGAAAACGAATATTTATCTTCTTGGTTGTATGTATAATAAATAATTTCATGTATGTAAGCTTATGTGTGTATTCACTAAAATTAACTACAAGCGTATTATCATCATCATCGTGATAAATCAACTGCAGTGTTGCAAAACGCGTGATAAGGACAATGAGAAAGTATGTGTTACATTCGTTCAATGTTGCCAGATTTTAGATATACCAAGAAGGGACATCTTTTTTCCAGCACTTACGTTTTGTTTGAAAAAAGGAAAATATATATATATGCAGTTGAAGTGACTAATATGAATCTAAACATTGCAATTTTAATAAAAAAAAAGGTTAAGTACAGGTTTCGAAGTACAAAACAATATTTATTTGGCTGTAAGTTACATCGCATTTCTCTGACGTCTTTCTGAAGGGCTGGTGGCAATAATATGTTATGAAAAATGATTAACTTAATTATTTAATAGTAGTTCTGTATCATAATTTTTCTCAGACGTTTATTATTAACAGTAAAGCACAAATTCCAAAATATGCATTACATAGGATGACAAGAAATTTAATTTCAAAATTTGATTACAACGACATAAAATTTATTGATATCTAAATCCATATTTATTTTGTGTCTTAGCATATCAGTATTCCAAACCCATCATTTAACATACAGTATACATTTTCAGAGCTTAGGGGGGCCTATATGCATATGTATCACTGGACTTTAGCATTTTCAACAAGCTTTTTCCATTTTCTGTACCATGCATTTCTGATGAACGTCTCTTTTTTAATGTTTAGAAAGAACATATTCACACTGAATTCGCTGCCACAAACCTTACATTAGCCAAAATATTTGATTTTTCCATTGTACAAACTTACATTGTTAAGAGAATTAATTTTAATTTAATGTAATTATTTAGACGTAGAAGAAAATAGTTACTAAGTAACGATAAAATCAAACAAGTGATGTTAATTTTCTGAAGGAGGAACGTTTTGCGTCCAGCCTTGAATCGAAGCGGGTCTCGCGATTTTTAAATGAAAATCGGGACATCTGGCAACCATGCGTTCGTTACACTGATTTATTGCTTCGATAGCGGTTTTTTCAGCATCACACATCTACTTTAATGTTATAACTTGGTCAGTTAAACACTCACTTTCAATGACAATATTGGGGCGAGAAATCTCATAAATGTAATATCACACATTTTGAAGAGAGAGAGAGAGAGAGAGAGAGAGAGAGAGAGAGAGAGAGAATGGAAACTTTTGGGGCCAAAACTAAGATATTTCACTATATTGGAGTCATTCCGAAAACTAAAAAGAAAGTTATTACTTTCCTAGAACTTTACATAACATAAATAAAGTTTATTTCATTCATAACAATAGTAGTAATGTTGAAATAATTCAAATAATTCATATATTCTTATTGCAATTATAGGCGTGGACCCGCAAAAAGCTTAACAAGAACATAGTGCAATGGGAGTAATTACATGAATGAAACCAACAGTGGGTCGTGACCATAACGCTGGGAAGTGGGTGTACTTGAAGTAGGTTACACTGCTTGGTGATCGGTACATGTTCGAACCAAGGAAAAGTAAGTCGCCCAGACCTGATCGACAAACGAAAGAGAAGGGGTCCGAGATGATTTGAGCTCGGTAGTGGGGAGATATATACAGTCTTTGCTTCAGACACGTCCGCGGGCACTGTCGCGAAATGAGGATATAAAAAAGCGTTTTTATGGATCTTGCTTTCCTTATTTCTTGTACTATGAAACCGTACCCTTCGCCGTTTCAGTAAAAACTCAGCTCAAAAGCAAAAGATAAAAACAGAATTTACAATTATTCACCTATTTGTGAAGTATTACCTTGTTGACTGAGAATAGATTGGTTAGGCTGCAATCATTATAGAACTGTTTGCTTCCTAGATGCGAAACATTCTCTCGTATATTTAAGCATTTCATATACAAATTATATCAAATTACATGACTACAGTAACAATGAAAGTGTTAAGTACGTACACCACAAAGTCATTAGAACCAGTGTTATGCCGTGGACTATAATTTTACGTAGCGAAACCTCTCCTTACGGACATCCCAAAGAAACAGACACTCCTCATATGCGGACAGATTTTTATGTCCCAACTGAAATAATATATAAATAATGATAAATTAAACTCTCGTTTACGGACACTCTCAGACACGGACACGGATAGCTGTTTCACAGTCATTAAGCTTGCTTTATCTCCTGACTGCGGACAGAACTTGGATTTCAATACCGTAATTTCACACAACTATGGTCCAATATCTCATCACTTTTTAGATTTCTCAATGTAATTTACAAAATAAAACTAATAGAAGAATTTATTTTGTTGATATCAACTTTAGAAAGGTCAGGAATTAATATCAAACACTTTTGTTATTCGAAATGTAGTTGCTATATGGAACATCTTTTCATAAACTGTGGACTATAGTTGTGTTATGAAGTCACAACTACAGTCCATTGAATATATCCTAATATAAATCGCTCATAGACTACAGTTGAGAGGATATTTTGCAACTGTGTCATACAGCACTCAATAATTTTTAATATAAAATACAGATTTTGCAGAAGACAGTGAGAAAAATTATTTATTTCTTAATTTTAACATAACCGTTGTTTCTTTAAGAAAAAATGTGTATCAAATAATCAAATCAATATAAAACCAAAAAAAAAAATTAAGACAACCATTCTTAATCAAAATCAAACATTCTCAAACAGATACATAATCAGTTGGTTAATTTTTTGTTTAACTCCATAGACCTTCAAGTTCAGGCACATGGAAAAGCTTCCTTTTCGTACTTCGCTACTTTGGCTTACTGATAGATCGTTTAATATCTTTTAAGAATGGTTTGAAGTATCTTCGAGTGTCTCTTCAATGTCTGACAAGTTCAATGGAGATCTGATGCCAAGGAATATCCATCTTCATCTTTCACGGTAGAACTCTTTACTGCCTTCCCCTTGCAATAACCTTTGTTTCTGCTTGAGCAAATTGCAATTTTGGAGGTAGATGGTAATGCAAAATTTTCAATATCTGCTGCTGAAATACTTTTACCTGACTCAACATCAAGTTTCTTCTTTCTCCTCTTTATGGATGTTCCTTGTTCTATTGCTTGATTCGTTGTCATTTCTATATATTTTATGAATGTGTCTGAAACAGCACTTCCTTCTGGGTTTCTGACGTTAGGATCAGAACATGATGGCAAACTTCCTAGAACTTCAACTGCACAAAGAGGAAAGATTCCAACTTTCCTGAATTCAACTGCAAATTTGCTTGCGATATCGGAATACAGTAACTTTATTCCAGAGCTTATTTAACAATGGAGGAAATGCATTTTTTTAATCTGTTGGCATGCTTCTTCCATCTGGTGTCCCTTTTCACTCGTCAAGTATTTGCCGCCAATGGTATTTCAATTTCGAAAACAAGTCCTGTTTAGTGGTTGCATCAGATCGGTCACATTTGGAGACTGCAAAACCTGTGATAATTCATTCTTGTGACGTTCTGAAAAGCATTTTGCCCAACGTCTTTCAGGTAGATTCTTAGTGAATGCTGGTACTTTGCGGTCTTGGCTATCCAGGTACATTTTCACATTACACCTGAAGTAGAATAACGTTATCAGAAATCCAAGACTGGACATGGATATAGCATGTTCGACGAATGCACGAATGTTTTTTTTTTTTTTTCTGAAGACAAGAAGAACCATTGTCAATCAGGTGAGTTTAGTTTATTTTCATGCAGTGCTCTCGATTTAGGTATTATAGAACTACGAGGTATTTTGTACTTTTCTGAGGCTTCCCGCTGCGTCAGTACCTTGCTGGTGATATCTTTTATACAAAGATCCATACTTCTGTCATCATATAGCTTATAGGACCTTCCTGCCAACTTTCTACGAAAAATTTTATTATGTGGCACCACCAGAAGCTATGAAAAAACATTCTATAATGTAAGAACCGAAACCAGAAGTCGGAACACAACTATGGTCCACAAAAATGATAGGACCATAGTTCAACTCCAAGTACCATTTTTTATTATTCTTCCAATAAATATGAAAATACATATGCAACTATAAAAATATTCATTAAATATATGTAAATACTAAATTACCTGTCATATAGATCATCAAGAACACAGAAATTCTTGTTGTGGTAACTGATTGCAGAGAAAGTTTCCAGTGGACGAGGTAACATGCAAAACCTAACTCCAATTGACAGTTGACTAGCGACAAAACATGGCAGACAGGATGCGTTTCATAACCCTCAAAATATTATTATATCTATGCTCTATGCTTTAGTATTTAAATAATCACTAACTGTCACTAGGAACTGAGATATCACTGTTTTCGTGAGCGCGTGTGTTTGGACCATAGTTGTGGCTTAGGACCATAGTTGTGTGAAATTACGGTACCTAATGTGTTACAAAAATGGAAAATTAATTTTGAGAACTGTTCAGAAATTCCTTAACATGAAACATAACGTAAGTGTCTCGTAGGCTACCACTAGCCCAACCGGCTATCCCTTGTTAGATGGAAGTGGGAGAATAAACAAAGTCATAAAATTTAACCTGTCTGATGGGTCCAAGGTTTCCGCGATCGTGAAATTGTATTCGACACATGATGGGGTTAGTAGGATTATTCTCTTCATTTCAATCACTTGTTCTGTTTCGAGAAACATGCCACCTATACGTAAAGGTTAAGTTGAAACTATAAATTACAATACTGCCTAACTGTAGACCTAGAATAAAATTACATGGCACAGTACTCTATTTTTCTTTTCCAATTTTGTCTACTGTACTTCAGAGTTACAAAGAATTTACTGTAGTTCTGTTTACTGTATTTACAATTAAACTACAGTAATACATTTCATTTAAAGCGTGAAGGGATACATAATGCATATTATAAATTTACTGTTAGATTGGGGAGCCTCCCTCCCAATAAAGGACACCTCCCAGATGCGGACAGATTGTTACGTCACTTCGATGTCCGTAAATGAGAGGTTTCACTGTACGCATGTTTTCTACATGTAATCTACGTGTACTGTTCTCCAACCAGGAGATAAACCGTGAAAGGAATGTGCTTACTATTGCGTCATCTATCGGAGCGAAGTAGATAGATAATATATAAAACTTCAGTTTAAAAATCATACGGTCTCCTGCATATGTTATTTCCTGCATGGAGGGATTAAAAGACCAGGAAACTAACCGTAATATAATTTTGTAATTAGGTTAGTATAAAAATGTGTATATTAGTGGTATTGTTTGCTTTGAGAGATAGCCAATAGAGATACGAGTACCCACGTGTGTGTGACTTTATGACATCTTATGACATCGACATTCATTCACAGCATCACCCCGCTCCGTCTCATTCCCTGGAGACTTTCTCGTGGTTGGAGTACAGTATCCTAAATGACTTTTTTCACGTAGACTATGTACCTGATCTATCAATGACATTAAACATGTTACCAAAGTAATAAGTAAAACTTTCAGCTATTCTTTTGCGATTCATTTTTATAAAAATGTCTTAAACATAAATGAAATATGAATAAATTCATATTTATAATTGTATTAATTATACTGCATAGGTACTGTACATGACAACTTTAAATAAATTTCTATAAGTTACAAAGTAGCTGCATGCATTAGCAATAAATGGTTGTCAGTAATCACCTGCACTATTGTTAGCTATCTTTTTGTGAGTACAGTAAAGTCCCTATTATCCGACTATACGACTCGAGGAAAATCCGGATAAGAAAAAATCCGGACACTATTTCTGATCCTGTAATCTTAAAGGAACAAAGGTTGAACGAACTCTGTTGTGTAGAAAGACGTTACTCACATGTACATAACAAACGGGGTTTTGTTCATAATTCAGTATCAGTGTTTGTTTGCATAATTGGATTAGAAATCATGAAGGTCTCTCCTGCAATGAACGGCGCGAGGCCCTTAAAATGTTAGCCAATATTTCCGCCGTTCACTCAGTGCCGGGCAGGTCCTTGTACTCTTAACCTCTGTAGACATTGCCGCAGAGAGAAAAAAACACTTGCCCATGTCTTAGGGTCCTGTACGCACGGCAAACTTCTCAGGAACTCACGGCACCATTGTGTTCGCTCCTTCATAGCCGAAGAACTTAAGAAATTTGATTTTTCCGTTTACGAAGAAGTCCATGGCCTTGCCGTTAATGGTAGTTGTCTTAGGATCGACATAATCGCTTCTAAAGAAAATACTGTAGTTCTAAAGGATACATCCTCGACACTACCATTAGATTTGAACATCACAAAGGCCAGCTTGAGGAAGTAAACAAAGAGAAGAGGGACATTTATGAGCTTAAGTTGAACTACAATAAGCGAGATACAGATGTCAGGATTAATGTTGGGAGCACTCGGCACTATATCTCGCTAGTTTGTAGAAATTTGCACATGTCTCGGACTACCCATTAACAAAATCAAAAGCATTGTTATCAACAGTAATCTCACTAGAGGCTTTGATTAATCAAGAGAAAATTAAAACTCGAGTGGGATTTAATAGACTATTACACAATTAGAAGAAATAAAGTACCTAAATACAATAAAATATTAACTGACTTACTAAAATTCTATTTCACTAATGTTAGCTTCACCAAAACGTTTGAACGGACTCGTCATTTTCAATTGACTATCTATGCGGTAAACAAATGACGATCACAAAAAATGTTATGTTTTATTTAACGACGCTCGCAACTGCAGAGGTTATATCAGCGTCGCCGGATGTCCCGGAATTTTGTCCCGCAAGAGTTCTTTTACATGCCAGCAAATCTACTGACATGAGCCTGTGCATTTAAGCACACTTAAATGCCATCGACCACCTGGTGTTTTTTCCCAACCGTAAGATGAATGTCAGATAGTCTATGGCGAATTCTCGGACTCATCTCGCCAAATGCTATCCCGCTATCAACAATTCCATTGACGCTAAATAACCTAGTATCACCTACGCGTCGTTAAATAACTAAAATAAATAAAGAAAAAGCAGATAACTCTACCGGCTTAGGCATTTCCTGTAATGCACGTTACAAAAATGTTCAAATGAATCCTATACATTCAAAATTCTCTATAGGCCTATCCACTTTCACAAATTAAAGGATTTTGACAGTAACTGGTGGCAAATAGAGAGAATTTTCAACATAAGTGACTTTTAACAAACCTCTTGCTTCAAATTTTATGGCTTTTGAATTCAAACTATATAAATCATTAGAATTCATTTTTAGCAAGCAGTATGTCGGCATAACTCACTTCTGAACAAAATGGTCTTTAGGGAGTTTTGAATCTAGAGCAGGGCCGGGCAGCAAGAGCGGATTCTACTCTCTCACGGGGAGACATATGATTTCTCTTCATCCGCTTTCTTCCCAGCCGAACACCGCGCAGCGTTGTTCCGTGACTGATTAATATTAAGGGTCCCCGTTTAGAGACTGGTTGCGCTCCCAATGCCCAGCCCTGATCTAGAGGTTTCAAATGATTTTATATTGGCAGGGACAACTGGAATCCTAGAAACCTCCCTCCAAACTTTGTCTTTGTCCGCCATAAATTATTCCACTTAGGCTGCTCGGGATTTGTAAACAGATAACTGGCATGTAAAGTTGATACTCTAGGTATTGGTCTAATGCGAAACATTGAAAAAAATCAGAAGGTATATGTAAGTCAACACCATCTAAAGGAAAAGCTGTATTTGAGGTACATTTTAAGTGAAACAACAAATAACTGGAAAGAGGTGAAACAGAAGAGCATAGAAAGACTAATTTCCAGATGAATGAACCGCAAGTGTAGGAAGAAAAAAATTTGATGAGAAAGGAAAAATGTTAAAGTTTTTTTTCCTAATGCCATCAAGTTGCCTTTCGACATTTCTGATCTTCTCTCCTGGCAGTAGCTTAAATGTAACCCAATTCTGAGTTTGAGGAGATTGAGTTATATTATCCCAATGATATGATAGGATGATCATGATTATGTCGCGCCAGGAGAGGTCTTAAATCTAAACTTAACATAAATTCCAGACCATGGACGAACATAGGAATAATTTCCTTTAAGGAACAATTTCTGTGTCCTAACCGGGAATAGAACCCATGAACTGTAACCAGAAGCTTTGACCACCAGAGCAAGAGGCTTTCCGAAAATTAATATGTAAAAAATATGTTAGTAATATGATCGCAGTGACGTTTTGTCAATTTTTTGCCATTTATATAGCATGTTTAAATGCTCTGGTACTTCAAATATGCGTGTAATGGAGTAATAAAATTTCACCAATGTTCACGCGTTGGTTTTACTTCACTGATTCAACAATCTATGGCAATTTGACATTGAATATTGTGGTTTATATGGTCAGCTCTTCTGCTCTTTTTCAATAATGCTGTGAAGTGGCCAATTGAAATGAGTCGATGCAAGGTTCGAATGCACAAGTTGTAATTCTACTTTTTGTGTATGCATTATGCATGATATTTTTTACAATTATTTTAATGAACACATCCAGAAGAATGCTATGGTAAGTTGTGCGTTAGTCAAGTTATTTATTTAGCAGGTTTTACAATGTTCTTTAGTAGGTTATTTTACGACGCTGTATCAACATCTCAGGTTATTTAGCGTCTGAATGAAATGAATGTGATTATACCGGTGAAATGAGTCCGGGGTCCAACACCGATACTCACCCAGCATTTGCTCATATTGGGTTGACGAAAAACCCGGAAAAAATCTCAACCAGGTAACTTGGCCCAACCGGGATTCGAACCCGGCCACCTGGTTTCGCAACCAGATGCGCTAGCCGTTACTCCACAGGTGTGGATTTTACAATGTTTGTAACATATCGTTATACCCGAATAATATTCTGTTGCTTTTCTCCAACCTTCTCTGTTATTCCAATCATAACTCTGCATTATGAAATGGTGGCCCTGTAATCACTGAACCCGTGAATACCATAATATGAGAAGAAAGGTTCACAATAATAATGACGACATATATCCAATTAGCTTCGATTTCCTGTCAAATGAAGAAAATTCATATATTCTGTAAGAGTGTTCAGCATTGATTTATGTAAGTTAGAATTTGCCCATCACAATAAAATTGTGACGCATGCATCAAATGCAATTAATTTATTTCCAGAAGTAACTGTGACTCTGAATAAAGCGATCATTCCATTCAGCTCAACTGTAAAAAACCTGGGAGTTCATTTTGAATCTATCCTTACCTGGGACATGCATATCAAACACACATGCAAGAAAGTATTTTCCACTCTTCGCTCATTAAAAAGATTGTACCACTATCCAGCTAAATTAAAGCAGACTCTTGTACAGACTCTTATTATGCCTCATTTCGATTATTGTGACGCTTTATTCAGTGATCTCAGGGTGGATTTATCCCAGAAATTGCGACGTGTTCATAATGTGTGTGTGTTCGTTTCATTTGTGATGTCCGCTACTACGATCACATTTCGCCTTCTTTCGATGAATTATTGTGGCTCAGGTTAAATGAGAGGAGAAAGTTACATTCCATTCCTCTCTTATACCGAATTTTGCGCACCTCTACTCCCTCTTACTTATCTGTCCGATTCCACAGTCTTTCTCGGTATCATAACTTAAATACTCGGTCACAATATGATAACACGCTAGAAATACCACTCCACACATCATCTCTTTATTCTTCATCTGTCACTGTTGCTACTTCTCGTCACTGGAATTCTCTGCCGCCTGAAGTCAAGGGCTGCCAAACTTTAATTTCCTTTAAATGTAAATTAGAAAAATATCTTATGATGAATTGCCAGACCTAACGCGTTGCAAATATTTAATGGAATGTGTTCCACTGTATTTATTTATTTAATATTTTTTCTTATTTTTATTGTGTAATCATGTAAATCATATTTATTTATCACTTAACGCCAATCTGTATCCCACTGTGTTCTTTTTATTATTATTAATCTATTTTGTGCACATTTTATTCAATTGTCGGTTTCTGGTTTAATTTGTAATCTAATACTAATATGTATACTAATGTGTTTATTTTTATTGAATTATCGGCTTCTGTTTTTATGTGATTCGTATTTGATTCTAAAAACATTAATATGTATTCCACTATGTTTACTTTTATTTTATGAGGTAAATTTTTATGTAACTACCTCTTTTGATCTTATTATGTACCTAAATTCTATCAGTATGTAATTACATAATTCCGATCCAGTTTTATGCTCAACTATGTAAGCAAGTTTAAATCCTGGTTGTGTGTAAGAGAAGGCCTTACGGCCTTAACTCTGCCATGTTAAATAAAGCCATTATTATTATTATTATTATTACTATTATTATTACTATTATATTACTATTATATTATTATTATTATTATTATTATTATTATTATTATTATTATTATTATTATTATTATTATAACACAATGTGCCAGATTTAGAATCTTACCAGTAAATGACACTGCATGCTGCTAGCTTCCGTCATGCGGACCGCAAGATAGTCCAAAAGAATCGCTTGGTCAGTGACTCGTTACTAACAATATTGTTATTAGAATAAAATACACAGCTTTATTTAGAAACGTTTCACAACAAATTTAATACTACATTACATAAGATCACTGGGTTAAAAGGTGGCAATCCTCTACAATTTTTGTCTTGTACACTTCTAATCTTCCGTAAGTAGCCTACATCATGCACTATAGGACGAGTAGGAACTTCGAGCACTGAAAAATTCTCTGTAAAACAAACTTCTCGGGAAGAGTGGAAACAAATATCCATTCCGATCGTACGATTAGCACAAAAGACATTTTCGTTCGTATTGAATGCTAGATCCAACTGCAGGAAATTCAACTTCCTTTCATAAAGACTAGGTAAGTCCAATTGTCTTGTATTTGTCCTCTGTTATCCTGTTGTTATCTCAGTCTTTGATCGTAGCAAGAGAACAAAACTGGAGGCGCTTAAGGGAAATTCATTATTCAGCTTCTGGCAAAAGTGCTGCTTAGCAGTAAGGTAGCTTTACCACAGTCTGTATTATAGAGCTGCAGAATAGGACTTACAACCGGTTTTCATTCGGCTAGTCAGAGAGCATCCATCAAGGTCGAGCATCCGACCAAATGTTTGATTTCAATCGGTTGCCCCTGATGTTTCGCAGGCTAGACAGAAGACTGACATTTTCTGAGTACACAAATGGAGTAGCAATTGAAGGAAATTTACTATGTGTAACTTAAAAAATGCATTGGATTAATGTAGGCCTACAATTTTTAGACACTTTATTACATTAATATACAGATGAACAAATGAAGACCGGTAACAAAAAAGTGTAATGCATAATAAGAAATCTGGTGTGTAAAGAAATGCAATAATAGAATAAATTACAATTAGTACTAAATAGAAGAGCAAATAAGTGCATACATTCTATTGCAACGTTTACACTTTAAACTCAAAATTCATACCTCTAAAATAGTAGGGCCTAGTTGTTAAAGTTGAATTATTTTTCCTTACTTACTTACTGGCTTTTAAGGAACCCAGAGGTTCATTGCCGCCCTCATATAGCCCGCCATTGGTCCCTATCCTGAGCAAGATTAATCCAGTCTCTACCATCATATCCCACCTCACTCAAATCCATTTTAATATTACCATCTACGTCTCGGCCTCCCCAAAGGTATTTTTCCCCGATCTCCCAACAAAAATTCTATATACATTTCTGGATTCGGCCATATGTGCTACATGCCCTACCCATCTCAAACGTCTGGATTTTATGTTCCGGTGAAGTATACAGTGTTTACCTTTTTATTTAAAGACTAGTATTGTTAGTTACATTTTTAGGTGGTTGATTTGGATACGAAATTTACAGAATTAATCAAGTTATTGATAGAGGAAATGTAAAAAAAAAAAAAAGATATTTCATATTTGAAGGGTTCACAACCAGAATGGACCAAGTCCGTCTGGAATAGTACTGAGATATTGAGTCTTAAAGTTCCTGGCTCATGCTTAGCAACCTTCATCTTCCATAGGAAATGCTGCCCTCTGTGGAGTAACACTTAGTTTGTTATATCAATGAATAAATCTAAGTTTTCTTCATCCGAGATTGTATTAATCCACAAACTGACCACTGGTGGACTTTGTCCACTCTGGTTGTGAGCCCCTCATATAAACCTGAAAATCATAAAACAAAAATTCAAATTACCAAAAAGTAAGCAGAAAATGCATTACAAAATCAAAAATTTAAACGAAGAGAGAAAAAAATTCTCTTAAAACGCCTTTTAATTACACTAAGCAGATGTATTAATATTTCATTAATAAATCTTTTTAAGAAAATATAAAGAAAAGTAGCATGTATTGCTGGTCCCTAACATCACGGCATGGCGCGTCCTCAGGTTGCGGATAGAGACGGCCTCTAGATATATAGGGTAGCTGCGAATATACTGAATAAGCAATCGTGGACAGCCGATAACTTGGGGGTTGGGCGAAGGGCTAACAACCCATCACCGTAAAAAACAGCTTGTTACGAAACCTTACAATAAGCCTCGGAATGGAACTGATTCTCTGGCATGACACAGAAAAGCTTTGGGGAGGCCGAGACGTAGATGGGAGAATAATATTAAAATGGATTTGAGGGAGGTGGGATATGATGATAGAGACTGGATTAATCTTGCACAGGATAGGGATAGATGGCGGGCTTATGCGAGAGCGGCAATGAACCTGCGGGTTCCTTAAAAGCCTGTCAAGCTCTAAGTACTGTCAAGCTCTAAAGCTGGAATTCCTGATAAGCTCAATGTGGTCTGTCTTTGCCGTCCACTCACAAAGACTGAGAAACAACTCGAATATTCGTTAAACCGAACACTGAGACACTCCACGAGACGGAAAATCTTTGCATACTGACTACAGTGCCAGGCGTTCAGTAACAATATACAATTTATATTTTTCGTAACCGGTTGTGCACGACTCTAGTCTGTATTAATATTGAACACAAATAGTTGTCCTTGAAGTATTCCTTGTTCTTGAAGGAAATTAAATAAAGCCCATCTTTTCCAAAACCTTCATTATAATCACGAATATACCATTCTCCATATAACCATGGTTATTTTGAAATGGGCAGTGCTTGGGTAAACTACTTGTGGAAAACATCTTAATGCCTATGTAAAATAAACACTTCAGAAAGTAAAGTCAGTGTCGTTAAGCAATAATTTAAAGAACATTATAAAAATGAAGATCTGAAACCACAAACCTCGAATGAATGTGATCAGTTTCTCTCATGGCCATCGTATTCGAGGCAGTTAGCCGCAAGCCACTTTTCTCGGTCACCGGACCAGTAGTAGCACCAACCAACCAACGGTAAGATGGTGAGTTCCGTTACCTAGGTATCACAGTGACGCCAGATCGCATGTAACCTTAACGGAGGTCACAAAAGCGACTAATAAATCGATGTCATAACTCGCTTTCTTTCACGGATGTCCTCAGCGGGGAAACTATCACATTGATTTCCCATGGCCATTATTTCAAGCATATCTATAGATAATTCCTCGAGGTGGGAGAGACGTTGTATTGCAGCTTTTTTGTGTCAGCATACCTTCTAGCTAATTTCTGACTGATCAACTTCTCTAATAGTGGTGAAAATAAAAACTATATAAAACATAAATACTGTTGAAACAATGGAACTATACCATTTTGAAGTGATAAAAGTCTATATATCTCCGTTTTATTTATTTACTTTGTTTTACTCGACCTAAAGTCCGAGAATGAATCATTGTCGTTATCTGGTAACTACCAATAATCTTAAAACACTAGAAAGCCTATACTTTGTAACAGTAGCGGCCGGTGATCGAAATCCTCGGTGAGGCCAGATGAAACTATAGATTAAGTGCCTCCGATAGGAAATGTTTATGATATTAATTATTATTGTTATTATATTAATATCATTATTACTGTATTATTATTATTATTATTATTATTATTATTATTATTATTATTATTAGTCTATTATCATTACTATTAATGAAAAATAATAATAATTTCACTCACCAAATAAGCTGTTATGCTGTGAGTTTCGTGATTGTTTCAGTGTGATGAAGCAATCCATATTATGTGTTGAAATTGCCCTCTCTTTCTTTTCTTTTTTTTCCTTTGACAGCAACAAACAAGACCAAAAGAGAAGTTTATTTTGCACCACATTACCACTTAACCATTTATGTTGCCCATACCAGGATGCAATAGAAACTCGCGTTTTAAGATTATCTGTCAGAAAAATTGTCAGCGATGTCGTAGGTATCTCGATAGGCTCTTCTCTTTATTTAAAACTTCCTTTCTTTCAATATTATTTCTTCTCGAAAAAGGACACTCTAACAATAAATTAACTACACCAGCATTATTTCTCGCATTTGTAAGACATAAGGGGAGAGAATAGTGTGGGTCTCTGCCTGCCAAAGAGCTGGAATTTTTGTTATTTATGGCCTATTTAGGAAGACAAGTCACCATTGTTATTCCCACTCTACCCTGGAGGCCGGCCTATGGATGGGAGGAGTGAAACCTGACCAGGCCACGTGGCCAGACGAATTGTGCCTCAGCTACAACGTTTTAAGCGCAACCTCAAAAGCCCGCGAAGACACACGAAATGCAGAAGCAGACCCGGCACGAGCGATTCTGGCCTCAGGAACAAATTTTACTGCAAAACAGGTCTATCTACATCACAAAATTTTCAAATGCTTCTATAGCGATATATGCTTCATTCAAATAACTAATACTTTATATAAAAACACAAAATTTGATTTCAGTGAAGCCAAGCGACTGAGGCCCGGCCTCACTTGCCTCAGTCAATCAGCCGCCACTGCTTTGTAACTTCCTAGAAGGCCGGATGGGACAAAAATATCCTATTTTGTAAAAGTCACATAATTTACATGATTAAAGTACAAAACCTTTATTAATGCATAAATATAGTTTACTTACAATAATATAATAATAATAATAATAATAATAATAATAATAATAAAATGCTTTATTTTTCTGACAGAGTAAAGGCCGCGAGGCCTTCTCTCCCACTCAACCAGAGGATAAAGAAGAACTACATGATAATATAATGTTAGTAGGAGAGAAAGTTAAAGGTATACCTAAGACAAGATCTAAACTGAAAAAATATGCATAAGCCAGAAGATTACCCAACTTAAATATCTACTTAAACTAGATGACAAAATAAATTATATGATTACTTTATGAACTATTTGCCATTGTGAATTTTAATACATATCCTGGGACACTGTGCGTTCCAAAATAAGATGTTTCACTTTGGACTCGAAAGTGCTTAAGGTCGGGCAGTCCCTAACATCTGTAGGTAATAAATTCCAAGAACGGATAGTGTCTATTGTAAAAGACGAAGAATACGCAGAAGTTCTGTGAAGAGGGACTGACAATAGGTGTCGTGTCGTGACCGAGTATATAGATTATGATGTGTGAGTAGATTATGAAATCGTGATGCAAGGTATTCAGGAGTTGAGGTATGCAAAATGTGATAGAGATGAAAAAGGCAACGCAAACAGCGTCTATCAGCCAGTCGGAGCCAAGACAATTCATTGAAAGACTGTGAGATATGATCATAGAGACGGATATTACATATAAACCGAACACAGGCATTATGAACACGCTGGAATTGAGTCAGGTCATGGCTGAGAACACTTAATAGAACGTCGCAGTAGTCGAACTGCGGCATGCTAAGTGTCTGGACTAAGATTTGTTTTAATTTAAAAGGAAGACATTTTTTTTCGATTTAGTGAATGCAGTATAGAACATACTTTTTTACATATATGTTTCGTCTCTGTAGCTCAGTTTAAGTTTCATCGATATGAACACCCAGATTTTTCACAGTCGCACTAAACGGAATTAAAGTGTTATTTACAACTACGACGGGAAGAATAGATTTGTTAAATTTCGATAGAAGTCTCTGATTTCCTAGTAACATAGCTGTGATTTTCAAAGTTCAGAAGCAATCAAAATTTCAGTGACTAGGAGGTTAAAGATTTTAATTCCGAATTTAATTTACTTATACTGTCATTCACCTGCGTACATATACAGTTGTAGATCGTCCGTATAAAGATGGTAACGACAGTGTCGTATTGCTTCTGAGACATCGTTTATATATATTGAAAACAGAAGAGGCCCTAGAACAGAACCCTGGGGAATCCCAGTCTCCACGGTGCGCCATTCTGAAAAACATATCATTAAGAGAACTGTTGTGCAAGCGATCGCAAAGATAAGATTCCATCCAGGCGATACTGCTCTCAGAGAAACACAATATACGTAACTTGCGTAGAAGGACATCTTTATCAACTGAATTAAATGCCTTACTGAAATGAAGTAATGTTAATATTGTCACTTGTCGATTGTCCATTGCTTCGCGTGCATCTTCAATAAATTTTTAGAAGGGCTGTAGTTGTGCTGTGCCCTGTCCTGAAACCTGACTGGAAGGGATTAATAAGATTATAAGAATTAAGATAATCTATTATTTGCTTGTGAACAATATATTCTAAAGCCTTTGAGAGAGCAGGAAGAATGCTGATTGGTTTATAGTCACTGGGACCAGAAGGGGAATTAATTTTCGAAAGGGGTCGCACTGTAGCTTTTTGTTTTTACAAGTTTTAGGATAAGTGGCGGTTATGAGTAAAGAATTGAATATATGAGTCAGTGTAGGAAGTATAATGTTAATTATTTTATTCAAAAGAATTATACTGATTCCATCTGTACATTGTGATTTTGTTTTAATTCGTCTTCATGTTCTCCAGACTTCAGTGGATGTAACGTCTAAAAAGTAAAATTTATCTCGTGAAGGTGAACGTTTGTCGAATAATTCGCTTAATGTCTGACTTTTAGTTTCATAGAATAACTCTTCTCGGGTTCTCAGCCAGGTGAGTTGGAGATATGCTTCCAAGCTTTCGATGGCTAGCTCTGCCATCTTCTTCAGGGAATGAAATGATGTGGGACCATGTCTAGCCGGTATTGCTGATGATCCCCAATAAGTTCATCTACATATGGAGTTAATCTTCTCAAAAGGATATTCGACAAAATTTTGTAGGATGTCAACAAAAGTGATATTCCTCGAAAGTTACTAGAGTTAGTCTTGTCCTCCTTCTTAAAGATAGGTACGATTATGGACTCCTTCCATTGTTCTGGTACAATTTCCTTTGCTGATTCAATAGGGATATGTTATGCGAAGTTTTACCGCTAGATGGCAGAAGCGTTCCATGCGGTGCAACATGTTGTAGGGCTATGTTATGTCATATGCTACAGTTGATTACGTTTTCCCGCTTTTCGTTTTCTGTGCGTGTCAACATTATATTTATAATTATTTTGTATAACCTAGTATAATTTAATTTAATTTACAATAAATAATAACGTAAACCTGTATAATATTGAGCGATTCCCCGAGATGAGTGGGGAAATCTGCAATATGCAGAGTATAGATACGAGTAAATTGAATGTTCATGAACCTAAACGAGAACTTTGAGAACGAGGTGCACGAATGAAAAAATAGGAACTATGTCGAAGGTGAATATTGCCCTCTTTAATCATTAGTATTTAAGAACCGTACGCTAAAAACGGAATATGCAGCCACCAATGTGTGTGTGTGTGTGTGTGTGTTTTTTTTTTTTTTAAGGGAAGGGACTATCGAGATTGAATTCCTCGTATTTTTTCTGTAGTTTCAGAAAGATCAAATAATGCAATTTTTAATATAATTATATGATATAATATTATCGCAGTAGTATCACGATTAGTAGTGCGTTTTGTAGGTTAAGGACATGCAGTTTTGAACACTATGTGGGATGATTTTGAAAATTTGAAGTTAAAAAATGGTTTTAATAATTAGGGTACAGTACATTAAAAACATTATTCACGAAATGGATTTCACTACGAATCGTCCTGGATAATAAACATCTCAGTTTATCGAGAGTTTACTGCAGGCGTAAACTTCGGAGACTCCTACAACTACTGCATATAATCTAAGCTAACATAGCTCGCTGTCGAGGTTGCATATGTTTTTATTAATTTTTCTTTTTCCTCTCCCAAAATGAAACTGTAGTCAACAATTCCTTACTTGAAGTAGTTACTTTTATTTAATTGCTAGCACTTTCGAGGCGCAATTTAATTACTTATATTTTTTTAAGGTTTAAAGCATATTCAGATTATTTCGGTATCTGATTGAAGACAAAAAGCTTTCCCTGGTTTTTACATATAGGGACATAACAAAATTTGCCATTTTTAGTTGTTTTTAAGAGTATTTAATATACTAATACACTACGTATATCCTCTATGTTTATATACCGAAAAACAAATGCACACGCAAAGCGCATTCCTCAAAGTACACGTACGCTATCTGTTGGTGCTAGTTCAAGATATCCCTATACATTCGCAGCTATCCTCCATATCTGAAGGCCGTCTCCTCTCTCCGCAACCTGAGGACGCGCCATGCCGTGGAATATTATGATCATCTATTTCATTCTGTAACGGTGAACAAATCAGGAAAGGGTAAATAAGAGTGTCCCGAGAAAACCCTTCACAACACCGGCGTTCTTCAACGTTAGTTCCATTTAGACTAGCTATGACAGGATTTTCACTCAGGTCTCCGACGTGGAGAGCTGACGCCCAGCCTAGCCGTTAAGACTACTGGCGCGTCTGCTCATTGGTTGTATCGATGTCACTGGCGTCTTGGCCCTGGCACGAACTGCCGGTGGGCGGAAAGTGTTCCACTTCCTTTCCATTTTATTATGCTGCAAGAGGAAACCGGTATTTGAAAACATCATATGTCTAGGAATAAACAATGCAGGGGGTTCCTTCCTTTGACCCTGGACCCTCCTGAAGATATAAACGACAACAAACGAAGTTTTTACTCATCTTCTCACCTTCGTTCTGATGCTGATCATAAATAACGAGATGAAAGGCGGTGACTAGGAAAGTCCAAATCACGTGATGCGACGAGAGGTTCTGTCTTAAATGACACGGATTTATTTATATTGTGTACTGCACATCTTGTACACGTTGGTTACATATTCGTAATGTCGCATGAACACAATTTGTCAGATTGTAGAAATTAGATTCAAGACTTTACAGTAAAATACATTCATCCCGTGTGATTCGGTGATTGAAATAGTTCAAGATATATTTTCGCTTTAAGATTTCCAGAAATAATAGATTTTAAAACAATATTAAATAAAGTAAACCAATTCTTTAAAAGTCCTTTTTTCCACTGTAGTAATCCACACCTGTGGAGTAACGGTCAGCGCGTCTGGCCGCAAAAGCAGGTGGCCCGGGTTCGAATCCCGGTTGGGGCAAGCTACCTGGTTGAGTTTTTTTCCGCGGTTTTCCCTAAACCCAACACAAACGAATGCTGGGTAACTTTCGGTGCTGGACCCCGGACTCATTTCACCGGCATTATCACCTTCATTTCATTCAGACGCTAAATAACCTTGATGTTGATACAGCGACGTAAAATAACTCAATAAAATAAAATAAATCCACTGTAGTAGTATATATTTCCGTTCTCGTGCCTTTAAGGATTGCAGGACTTTTTTCCGAATCAAATTTCCCGAAATGCCGTTTCTCGAAAGTCTTTTTTTCCGACTTCCAGTTTACCGAATACAAATTTTACGATGGAAGCTTTTCCGAAAGACAATCGCAATTTATTAGAACTACATTTTATTCACTGATATATTTTATGGAGTTTTCATGTATCTGCGAAAAGCTGAATTATATTTCAACAGTAACTGTTACAAACATTACAAACTTATAGATTGCTCGTAAAATTCATGTTCTGGGAATAATAAGTTAATTAAGTAGTAAAATATCGCTGCAATCGAAAAGTATTGGGAATAAATTTGAATAGGGAACAAAAAAAAGTTTCCTTCCCAGGCAGGATTCGAACCACGAAAGTCTTAGTTACCAGTCTATCGTGCTCTGGAGTGAACAAGGTCTGAAATCAGCTACAAGAGTCGGTCCGGTTTTTTTTTTTTTTGCCACTGCTGTACACGCCTAATATGAGGGGAAAACGGGAGAACCCCGAGAAAAACCCCAATTGCAACCTTGTCCGCCACAAGCGTCACTACGGATTTTTCAATGAAGAATCCCACATCTGACCGGGACTCGAATCCAGGACAAACCATCAACACATTTCTACAAACATCAAGACATATACATATAAATCATCTTCACATATACAGTCCCTGATAAATTTTGATTACACACTGCAATCATCAATGATAATTATCTGTATGTCATTAAAATCAGATGAATATTTTAGATCTAAATGATCAATAATAACCACTATTTGCATCAATGTCAGATAACATTCAGTTCACAAGCGAACGTATACTACACGATTGAAATTCTACATGTATAATTACAACCAATCGACAACATAAGATCCATCAGTCACAACACAACATCAATATTGTATATAGTACCTTAAGACAATCTTCGAACAATGTGAATTTTAATTAATTTTTAAGCTAATATATTCATTTTATTCATTTTATTCATAATTTTTAACATCATTGATAAATCGTATAATTCTAATTGATTAATTTGTATTCATACTGTAACATGAGTTATATATATATATACACAATCAATTTCAATTTAAAAGTTTGCATCACATTGAAATTAATTATCCTTCATTTTATTTATACTTTTATACATAAAGCTCATGAAGATCCAACACCATGTATAATACAGTGCTCATTTGTTATTTGCTCAATTTGATCAAGGTTCAGATTACATATTTTATTATATCTGATAATGCCCAATAAGGCGAAAACGTTAATATATTCCATATTCATATAGCAAATAAACATTTTCATAACAGATGTGTCTTATGATTGAAATTTATATATACTTATTTTATTTATCGAATCCAGGACGCCTGCGTGACATGCCGGAGGTATGACCACTCAGCCACCGCGGATATGTAAGGCCTAGAGTTGAAAACACAACCAGGCAATCAATCAAAGAAGGATTCGAACCCGTAGCTACAAATCTGTACGAAACGCTCTACCGCCTGAGCCACATCAGATGTTCATTCATACCCTTTATAGTTTTATAGCGTCGCAGAAAACACGGAGATAACATTGTCATTACGTAGCAGTGACATAATCGCTGTAACACCTGGAGAAGTGCAGACAGAAGACTAATGCCGGAAATTAAATTGTGGAAGTGTGACACAACAGCATACGGATCAGAGATGAAGCTTACGCAACAAGGGACATAGGTGACCTTTGAGGTCCATTCGTCTGTCCATATCGATAGCTTTCACTCCTTCGCATGATTAATTTATAACTGTACATATTCTGACTGCTGTTTAGTAATAGTTTCCAAACCTTACGCAACGGACCTTCATATTTGTCCAAGCGGAGCAATGTTCCGTTGCGTCTGCATAGACAGTTCTTGCGTTGTCTCAACTTCAAATCTGTGGAGAATACCGCTCATTGACTATGACAAAGGAGAGTCAGACGAAACACAATAGGCCTATAGTAGTAGTATTAGCATTTATTTAACCTGGTAGAGATAACCTGGTCAGGAATTATTCTTTGAGATATTTCAAATAAAAAAGTTTAATACAATTTTTGCTCATTTCTGCTTCCTTTTGGAGATAAAAAATTGTTTTATATCAAACATTTCATAGCGTGGTTTTGGAAAGCTATTGATTTATTACCCAATATATTCAAATAATCTAAAAGAACAGTGTATTGTGACATTGATTGAAAATAATTTTAGTTTTGTCCTTTAAAAGTGCAGAAATTTAATCCGAACAAATGTAGCCCTAACATTGTAAAATTCCTATGCAGAACGAAACGTTACATTTGTTCGGATAAAATTTCTGAACATTCAGAGGACAAAACTAAAACCGTTCAATAATTTATTGTCATAGTACACCACTCTCTTGTTAGGAGAAAATCCACAAACGATTAGAGAAAACACGGAAATTTTACTTCAAGGAAGTAAAGCGACAGGTTTGGAAGTAAATCCCAAAAAAACAAAGTATATGATTATGTCTTGTCACCAGAATATTGTATGAAATATATATATATATATATATATATATATATATATATATATATAAACTTAAAAATTGGAGGTTTATCTTTCGAAGAGGTGGAAAAATTCAAATATCTTGGAGCAACAGTAACAAATATAAATGACACTCGGGAGGAAATTAAACGCAGAATAATATGCGAAATGCCTGTTATTATTCGGAAGAGAAGCTTTCGTCATCTAGTCTGCTGTCAAAAAATCTGAAAGTTAGTATTTATAAAACAGTTATATTATCGGTTGTTCTGTATGGTTGTGAAACTTGGACTCTCACTTTGAGAGAGAAACAGAGATTAAGGGTGTTTGATAATAATATTCTTAGGAAAATATTTGGGGCTAAGAGGGATGAAGTTACAGGAGAATGGAGAAAGTTACACAACGCGGAACTGCACGCATTGTATTCTTCACCTGACAATTGGGAACATTAAATCCAGACGTTTGAGATGGGCAGTGCATGTAGCACGTATGAGCGATTCCAGAAATGCATATAGAGTGTTAGTTGGGAGATTGGAAGGAAAAAGACCTTTGGGGAGACCGAGACGTAGATGGGAGGATAATATTAAAATGGATTTGAGGGGAAGTGGGATATGATGATAGAGACTGGATTAATCTTGCACAGGATAGGGACCGATGGCGGGCTTATGTGTGAGTGGCAATGAACCTGCGGGTTCCTTAAAAGTTATTTGTAAGTAAAATTTTTTAAATTGACTGAGCATATTGGGAATTGAATCAATGGCTTTTCCAAAACGCGCTATATAAAACAATTTTTATTTCGAAAAGAAAGCAAAAACGAGAAAAATTGGTATTAAACTTTTTTGTTTGAAATATCTAAAAGAATAACCTCCTGAAAATAATGACATTACTTACGGCCCAGTCTGTATACGCACCATTTCTCGTCCCTGCAAGGATTCTCGGGACTGATTTCAATATGTTGGCGTTGGCCTATGTGACCATCACGTCTGTTTTCCACTTGTATTTCAATTTGGAGGACGTCGTTTCGCTGAAGATTGTCGGATAATTTAACGAGAAAATGCCAAAGCAAATGTAACCTCTATGACACATAAAGAAATGAGGAACACTACAGCTGAATACTTGCCCACGGAGCGCATCTTGCTCAGTCGCAGAGGCAGACCGCACTTCGTCTATCGGCAGACAATCGTCGTCGAGATAGACCTGAGACTTGAGCGAGTTCCGTATTTCACGCTTAGGAAGTCAAATTAATTGGAAGTTGTGAAAATTCATAGTTATTATCGATTATTATGCAACCGAAAGAAGTGGACCGTTGAATTTGAGGAAGAGAATTTGATTATTTAAAGTGCTGTATAGTTCTTGACGATGATAAATGATCTCCGGAGCTCATAGAGTTCTTCAAGCCATCACTAACACCAACACTAAAAACAACAGTAACAACAATTGAAGAGTTCAGAGCCATAGTGGGCCAAGCGCCATTGATTAAAAACAGGGAAAGCAAGGGTTAAAGTTAACTGAATACCATAGTTTAATTAAGATTGACATATCATTTAGTTTTAATATGTATACTTTATATCACTTGCTATACAGTATGTTTCCGTTGAACTATGGTAATAACTTAATTTTAACCCTTGTTTTCTACGATTTTAGTAAATGGCGCTTGGCCCACTATGGTTGTGAACCCTTCAATTATGCCAAGGATCAGACATTACATGATGGTCATTCGGGATGTAGGAGCCGGTCTAATATTATCGACGATCAAGAGTTCCGAAAAGGTACACGCATGCTAATCTGTAAAACTTATTCAATTGAAAGCTTTGTGTTTGTGAAATATTGGGTGAATTGTAACACTGCAATCTTGAACCTCGCCAGTTGTAGGACAGCTATCAAAAACAAAAGACGAGGTTATTCACCAGTGACATCGTCTTGCTCAGTACACGCTTTCGCACAGCAAAGGTTATTCTTTCAACCATTCACCATACAACCTCGACATGACCTGATTCCCAGTGATTATCACCTTTTTCTGCACCTCAAACAATTTATGTAAAAAGCAATTTCAGACCGTTTCGGCAATATTGAGAAATTTAAAGTAGCGATGAAGAACTATCTTCATTACTGGCAAGTTTCGTTGCTGAGAACACTCAAAAACTCACGACAACTACAGTCATGGTGACTGCACAGAGAATAAATCATAGTTGTAAGTAAGACTTAAACCGTTTCTTTTATTCTTTATTTCAGTTTAACGGTTTCTTCCGTCTCCAATGACATTTGAACGCATTTCCGATCATCTCTATAATCAGGTTTGTAACTTATACTGATTTGGTTCAGCAGACTCCTAATCGTCAGATAATTAACAAAAAAATCTCTTACAAGTTCTCCGTTACTTACGAAATGTTGTCGACCTGGTTGGCGCAGTTCGTATAGCGCTGGCCTTCTATGCTCGAGGTTGCAGGTTCGATCCCGGGCCAGGTCGATGACATTTAAGTGTGCTTAAATACGACAGGCTCATGTCAGTACATTTACTGACATGTAAAAGAACTCCTGCGGAACAAAATTCCGGCACACCGGCGACGCAGTTATAACCTCGGAAGTTGCGAGCGTCGTTAAATAAAACATAAACTTATCATTTAATTTACGAAATTTTGTTCATACGGTTGAATGTTGACCGGCAGCTCTTCACAACAATGATTCTGCCCATTTAGAACAACACAATGAGTATATTTCTGTCAAGCACCGGATCCCACATGTTCGACAGTCAACCAACTCTCCAGACATGATTTCTTGCCACTTCTGCTCCTACGTAAAGATTATTTTTTTGGTCGTGCAGGATATATCTGTTATGACAACAACAGAGGAGAAAAACTCGCTCCTGCGCCGGGGATCGAACTCGGGTCCTTGATTATATGTACCAAGCGCTCAGCGTAGCTCAGTGGTTAGAGCACTTGGTACATAGAATCAAGGACCCGGGTTCAATCCCCGGCGCCGGAGTGAGCTTTTCTCCTCTAATAACAATTGCTATCACAACAGATATGTTCTGTACGACCAAAAAATTCATCTTTACGGTACGTAGATTCTTCGCTCAACAGTGCATATTACTGTGGAATCCCGGCCACCAAGTCACTCAATTGAGTGCGCTCCTTGTATAGTGACAGTTGACTTAATATATGCCAACATATATGTAGAACTTAAGAGTCAGGTCACAAGGGAAAAAACACCGAATATAATGCATAAATCTCGACACACACATATACTACACACATACACAATACATAGGCCTACACGCTCACTTGCATACATGCATACATGCATGCATACATACATACATACATAGGGTCGGTCTGGTTGGCGCAGTTGGTATAGCGCTGGTCCTCTATGCCTCAGGTTGCGGGTTCGATCCCGGGCCAAGTTGATGGCATTTAAATGTGCTTAAATGCGACAGGCTCATGTCAGTAATTTACTGGCAAGTAAAAGAATTCCTGCGGGACAAAATTCCGGCACACCGGCGACGCTGATATAACCTCGGCAGTTGCGAGCGTCGTTAAATAAAAACATACATACATACATACATACATACATACATACATACATACATACATACATACATACATACATACATACATACATACATACATACATACATACATACATACATACATACATACATAATATGTAGATATACGTTTCATAAAATACAAACTAAGGTAATTTATCATCGCAATATAAAGACTGTTCCTTTAATACTAATGTGGAATAATACAGATACGTGTGGTCCAGTATCCAAGGGGATAGTTCGCTCACGTTCGCTTCTCACCGACAACCCATTGTCTAAAATTCGATCACAAGGACAATCTTGTGTCAACTTTACCGTTTGACGGAAGCGAATAAGCCATACGGAAAAGTAAAACTGTTAGAGAGAGCAAATTCATTGCGTTTGGAATCAGATGGCCCTCGGGTCTAGGCGTCACTTCATTAATCGTCCTCTTTCGTGCAAGAAAGCGGAAGTAGTTAAGATATCTGTGTCTTCTAGCAAACAGGCTAACACTGGACAGTTTACAGATGTTACGATTGCGTGTAGCTAAAATATGCACTCTCACCAAGATCCCTTTTATTGTCCATTATACAACAAGATACCAGTATAACGAAATCCCGGGGACCTCTGACATTATTTCGTTACAGTGAAATTTCGTTACTATATCGAAATACTTTATTTTTCTAAAGAAAAAAAAATCATTTACCTCTACCTAAACAATAAATGTCATATATTTTGTATGTAAATCCGGGAAATACGTTTAAATAGAATAAAAGGCTGAATTTACATTGTCTTTGAAAAGGAAAAGTTTAAAGAAGGACGTAAGAAAAGTATAAAATTAAAATTTTATTAAGCATTCGGTAGGATCGAGATGCCATGTTGTTTGAAAGCCATGTTCTGATATTAGTGAACTGTGACTGGAACTAAATGGGCAGAATAAGGGAATAACTACATAAAAACACTAACACAAAATTCAGAGACATCTTTATTATAGTAGATAGTTGGATTGCTAAAAAAGAAAAGGGCTCTCGACTAGTGAATGAATATCTAGCCTGAAAATGACAGCAACGTTCCGTTTCCGGCAGGTCTCTTGACTTACCCTGTGCAGGTATGGCTCCCCGGAGATAGAAACTTTAGCACACGTCTTGGGATTCTGTGAACAGGGATTGCTCTTGGTCTTAAGGAACTGTGGATACCATCTTATACAATCCAAAATTGCTGCCGCATTAAGAAATAAGGGCTGGATAGTAGAAGAAGAAATTTCCTGTCTAGCTGAAAACGATTCAAAGAGACGAGTAGAAATTTTAGCGTACAATGCTGAAACCAAACAGGGCATCAATGTGGACCCCACGATACGTTTTGAAGTAGAATGTCACGTTAGCCGAGGTCCACCATAAGAAGAAGTCGATCTATGACCTACAGACAACTATTTCAAGCTGAAATATTCCTTCATTCACATTGAAATAATCGGCTTGCACATGGGTGCTCGAGGGACTATTCCAGCTTTTTTCGAAGAATTTCGACTGAAATTTTCTCTGCCTACATCTCTGAAGGATCCTGTCAAATTCTAATTAATCAGAATGGTGCCACATTAATGCAATTGTAATTTCTTATGCCATTTTCTTAGTTTCCTTTTTTATTATTCGTTACTCATTGTTTACATGTGTATATTTTTTGAGAGTATACTGAGTCCGTAAGGGCTTTTCTCGATGGGAGGCAGTTTGTAAATAAATAAAAAATTACATCAGCTAGACATTTAAGGACCATGCGACTACTATGCAATTGTAATATTGTTGTAATGTAAAATATAGGGACATCATTTTATTTTTAATAACATTTCTAATATTAACCTGGCTATACCTTTGGATCAACGATTAAGAACCGGAAACACCGTTTGCTACCTCCTTCCACGACTGTAGTTCGATGATACTGGAATAATACACAAACAAATCACTTTACTAGGTATAGGAGGGAAGAAAAGTAGTTCATCCATTTATGTAAACTAGGAAATATCGCGATTTTGAGTTTGATAATTTTCATTAGGTTTTTGTTTAATCAAAATACAGTACAGTATTAACAATGAGTGTTTTTTCTCACGAACTGAGCTTTCCATGCGGACGTATTCATTATGCAGTGTATATTATACTGTCTACAACACATTAACGTACACTATAGAGAATGAAGTTAAATGGAAAAATAATCATAATATGGATGTTTAAACACATTTTTGAAAATGGTAGCCGTTCATTTCGATACAAGCTTCAGTTCTAATGTGCATATTATCGCACTATAGACTATTGTACCTAATTCCAATTACCAGGTTCGTACTTCGTATCAGTAACTCACCTTGAAATAATTCTGTCCCTACTCTATAAAAGAGTACCTTACGTACTGTAAATTCAATCTTCACTTCTGCCCGATCCGAAAAGATAAAATTACTCAGACATGCTATCTACTGTCCGTCCAAGAGGTTACGTTGCAGCGTCGTAGAAAGGGAGGAAACCACGTGACAGTTAATTACTTAACGATACCCTATTATTTAAGTTATTTTAAACAGTTGTATAATATTACGTAGACGTCCAATTCCTAAGAGAAATTAATGTTCCCAGAAAAGAGCTAAGACAGCATAGCCACTAGCATTTACAGAGAGGTGAATAGAAGCAGGTGGGGGAAACCGGGATGCAACGTAGGCAAATGGAAAATGGTGCAATATTGAAAGCTCTTTCGTCACTGGAAAACATATTTTTGGAACGTACTGTTTACTATCACCGTAAGGCTACTATGACTGTATATGCGGTCTTGGATCTGTGTGGAGGACGGTTGAACTTCATTAGTAGAAGGGGTGGGAGTGAAGTACATTCGAAAACTCAGTACAATAAAAATTGAAGTAAAAATAAAATGATGTCCCTGTATATCCCTACTTGCTAATGAATTATATTCTACATGCAATTTTTTTCGTCAAAAATGTAAATTTTTTCGGCAAGGGAGCGAAATTTTTATTTCGTTATACCGATTGTTTTCTAAAAACGAAATTCTTTAAATTTAACTACAGTATTTTAAATAAATTATGTTGGGAAAAACCGAAGACAAAATAATTTCGTAATACTGAACATTTCATTGTACCATACTGGCGTTCGTTTTAACGACATTTTACTGCAGCTATGGCCAAACAGAGCACAAGTAGAACTCGTCGAACTCCTGTTCGAGGCTTGAAAACTGCGCTCCACGGGTTGATTGACATGCTTACCGTACTCAATGCTTTATGCTCAGCAGGTAAAGTTAGCAGTGAAAACGTAACTTTTTGATATTTTAAATTATTCTTAATATAGGCCTATGTCACACCGTCCCCTTCACGAATATGATACATTATGTGTTTTTAAAACAATATAAAATAAACTAGAAGAAAGAAACAGAGATATTTTTCCATGCCGCTTTTTAGCTCTCGCAATCTCCCAAGCAATCGTATAACTTGCCTGGATAATGGGTAGTATTTTTTGCTTGCGAAACCTCTTTAGAAAGAGAAATGTTTGCTATGTTCGATTAGATTTGCAGATGGAAGTTATCCGTCTACAAAATGACATTCTAATCAAAAGTATATGAAGGGTTCAGAGCCACAGTGGGCCAAGCGCCATATATTAGAAACGAAGAAAACAAGAGTTAAAATTAAGTGATTACCATAATTTAATGAAACATATAGCAAGTAATATAAAGTATACACATTAAAATTAAATTACATCCAATCTTCATTAAACTATAACTTTAAACCTTGTTTTCTCCGTTTTTAATAAATAGCGCTTGGCCCACTATGACTCTGAATCCTTCATATGTACTAATTTTGTTGACTTCAACACACATAAATAACTTTATAAATTAATATACTAGAACCTATATAGTTTCGCTACGAAAACTATCAATATTTGGCTTCACCAAACTATGCGATTTCCCCTCCCCCCCCGCAGATGAAGTTGACTAAATAAAAATCGAGGTCCAGACTTACAGACGAGAATTTGTAGGATCAGCTCACAATTGCAACGACTGATACTCCCTATTTCAGACAACTACACTTGCGGGAAAACCATGAGTAATTTGATCAATTCTATGTATTTTTTCTAGTAGTCTATTTCCTAACAGCACATTATTTTGAATTTGTTTCGTACATTGTAATATATATTTTGAAGTTTGCAGTTTAGAATGTGTAGGCTATATCATATAGTGTATAACATTTTGCAGTCCACCGAATGTAGACCGGAATGAATACGGGATTATTTACTATTCTTCGACACAAAAAATTACAGATTTCCTGTAGCGTGAATTTCTTAAGTCCACTTCGAACAGGCCTGGTTCACATGACTACAGAAAAATGCTTACTTTGCACCTAATTTATCCCCTTATCTTTGTTCTAAATTATTTATAACATTTGAGTCCACACCTGTGGAGTAACGGTTAGCGCGTCTGGCCGCGAAACCAGGTGGCTCGGGTTCGATTCTCGGCCGGAGCAAGTTACCTGGTTGAGTTTTTTCCGGGGTTTTCCCTTCAACCCAATATGAGCAAATGCTGGGTAACTTTCGGTGCTGGACTCCGGACTCATTTCACCGGCATTGTCATCTTCATCTCATTCAGACGCTAAATAACCTAAGCTGTTGATAAAGAGTCGTAAAATAACCTACTGAAATAAAAAATGTATAACACTTGATGTATAAACAGACAGAAAGACAACATACAAACAAATCAAAAGAAAAACAGAGGAGAGTCTTGCACTCGTAACCTCTCTTTACTACGCCGCCATGTTACTCCTAGACTGCGGGTTTGAGGTAACAGTTAAGTCATTTGAAACATTTCTAATAAATTATAGGCCTATTGGAACTCTCGCGTTGTATAAAACAATCGTTCACATGTGACACTAATGTGTCTAAGATGATATCTTTGGCTTGCACCAACCATCACTAGTTACATTCAAACGCTGCTAGATGATCATACGTCATAATACGTCACCATGCTTGGCGGGTATCGCAAATTCAGTGAAAGGCGTAACTACAAAACTGAGCACAACTGTTTTTTTTTTCTAGCAGAACGTGGTGCCCACAAGTGGCGAGGTAACACGTTAAAGTACAGAGTGTCCAACATGCCCGACTGTCTAACAGACCCTAGTTTACCCTATAAAATGGAAACAACCTCTCTATGTTTGCGGACTTAATTCTGCACTATATAAAATGGAAACAACCTCTCTATGTTTGCGGACTTAATTCTGCACTATATAAAATGGAAACAACCTCTCTATGTTTGCGGACTTAATTCTGCACTATATAAAATGGAAACAACCTCTCTATGTTTGCGGACTTAATTCTGCACTATATAAAATGGAAACAACCTCTCTATGTTTGTGGACTTAATTTTGCACTATACAGGGTGTTTAAAAAATACGGGGCATAATTCCAGGTATGTTTTTCCCACATGTAGACAATCAAAATAGTTCATTACAACATGTGTCCGGAAATGCTTTATTTCAGAGTTACGGCCTTCACAACATTGAAATTCACCGGAACGTTTTTATTTCCGCAGGTCGTTGCCGTCAAAGGAGACATTAAGAGGGCACTCTGACAGTTCATTCCGAGGCGAAGGTTACATTCAGTGTTGTGTAGGCGTTAGACTGTGCGACATGTCTTCAAATCAAGAGCTGGCAGAGATACACTTCATGTACGGTAAGGCGGACGGCAATGCTGCGCTGGCTCGTCGTTTGTACCAGGAGAGGTACCCACAGCGACAATGTCCAGATCGGAAGACATTTGTACGTCTCCATTACCGTCTGTGCGAGTATGGAAAATTTAACTCTCCTGGTTTGGGAAGGGGACGACCAAGATCTACAACTCCAGAAGTACAGGAGGAGATTCTGGAGGCTGTGAACATGACTCCTTCTATCAGCACACGAAGGGTAGCGTTGCAAGTCAATGTTCCTCATACGACTGTCTGGAGACTGTTGAAAGAGTATCAATTGTATCCTTATCATTTGCAACGTGTACAGGCCCTATCACCAGCAGATTACCCTGCACGAGTTAGGTTCTGTCAGTGGTTCTTGCAGCAGTGTGGTGTAAATCCGAACTTAGTATTATTTACAGATGAAGCACAGTTCACACGAGATGGCATAACAAATTTCCACAATCAGCATGTATGGGCGTATGTGCAACTGTTCCATCTCATCACCAGGTGCGGTTCTCCCTCAACATGTGGGCCGGTATCATTGGTGATCGATTAGTTGGACCCCATGTACTTGTAAACAGACTTACGGGGCAGGCGTAACAAACTTCCTGGAAAACACCATATCTCATGTTTTAGAAGACACTCCACTGATCAATCGTCAACACATTCACTTCTTGCATGATGGCGCTCCTGCACACTTCAGTCGTACGGCTCGCCGGTACTTGGATCGAAGGTTTCCTGATCGATGGATAGGTAGAGGTGGCCCAATTGCTTGGCCTCCACGCTCACCTTATCTGAACCCTCTCGATTTCTACTTGTGGGGTCATTTAAAATCATTGGTTTATTCGTCTCCGGTGCCTGATTTGGAATCCCTTCGGAATCGATTGTAGCATGTTCTAAGGACATACGCAATACTCCTGGAGTTTGGGATCTTGTTCGCAGGTCAATGAGACATCGATGTGAGATCTGTATTCAAGCAGGAGGTGGACATTTTGAACATCTTCTGTAATGACAACGACCTGCGGAAAGAAAAACGTTCCGGTGAATTTCAATGTTGTGAAGGCCATAACTCGGAAATGAAGCATTTCCGGACACATGTTATAATGAACTATTTTGATTGTCTACATGTGGGAAATACATACCTGAAATTATGCTCCGTATTTTTTAAAAACACTGTATAAAATGGAAATAACCTCTCTATGTCTTGTAGACTTAATTTTGCACTATATAAAATGAAAACAGCCTCTCTATGTCTTGTGGGCTTAATTTTACACTATATGAAATGGAAAAAACCTCTCTATGTCTTGTGGACTTAATTTTGCCCTATATAAAATGAAAACAATCTCTCTATGTTTTGTGGACTTAATTTTGCCCTATATAAAATGAAAACAACCTCTCTATGTCTTGTGGACTTAATTGTGCACTATATGAAATGGAAACAACCTCTCTATGTCTTGTGGACAATTTTGCACTAAATAAAATGGAAACAACCTCTCTATGTCTTGTGGACTTAATTTTGCCCTATATAAAATGAAAACAACCTCTCCATGTCTTGTGGACTTAATTTTGCACTAAATAAAATGGAAACAACCTCTCTATGTCTTGTGGACTTAATTTTGCCTTATATCAAATGAAAACAACCTCTCTATGTCTTGTGGACTTAATTGTGCACTATATGAAATGGAAACAACCTCTCTATGTCTTGTGGACAATTTTGCACTAAATAAAATGGAAACAACCTCTCTATGTCTTGTGGACTTAATTTTGCACTAAATAAAATGGAAACAACCTCTCTATGTCTTGTGGACTTAATTTTGCCCTATATAAAATGAAAACAACCTCTCTATGTCTTGTGCACTTAATTGTGCACTATATGAAATGGAAACAACCTCTCCATGTCTTGTGGATAATTTTGCACTAAATAAAATGGAAACAACCTCTCTATGTCTTGTGGACTTAATTTTGCACTAAATAAAATGGAAACAACCTCTCTATGTCTTGTGGACTTAATTTTGCACTATATAAAATGGAAATAACCTCTCTGTGTTTTGTGAACTTAACTTTGCACTAAATAAAACATTTATTAGACGCCTACTACTATTACTAAACACTTTTAGAAAACAAGTGAAAGAAAAACATCGAGTCTTTGCTATTCTGAAATAAAACATACGAATTTGGAAAATTGTACTGCTGTCAACAAAACAACGTGGAGGAATAATTAAGTCAGAAGGAAACTCGCTCCGCAGACAAGCCGGCTCGTTAAGTCGGTCGTATTTGTGTTGTTGTGGCGCACGTCTTTCCAGGGCAAGGCAGTCCAAGGCAGCATCACAAAATGCGAAAGTGAGCCGGCAACCGGCCGGAAGGACCAAGGTGATGCAGTGAGCTGCGAAGGTGAAAATTGGGTCTGTAGGTCGTCAGTTAACACACATGTGACTGAGGAAACCTCATGCAACTAGCAGGTGTACACACGATATCGATAATATTCATGGAAGATGAATTGCAATTACTGCATTCAATTAGTCCATCGGTCTGGATACACTGAAGAACATATGTACGTACAAATATCTTCCAGTGAACTTGTCAGACTTAATATATACTCACTCATATCTTCAAACCGATTATTGAGGATTATTATGTAGCGAAAAAATTGCCAGGACAAAAGAAAAGAACCAAATGTGCTGTAGCGCATACGTTTGTAATTACGAGATTGAGATTATCGTAGACCAAGATGAATTCCTTTCATTACGGATAATAAAGGAAAGTTTTGGGGAAACGTATAAAGACGAAGGTACACAGTCTCCATTACATTTAGCAACTAGAATAGAGAAAGCAGGTCGTTTATTTGTTTCAGTGAAGCACTAAACCAGCCTATTCATAAATCCAAATGAAATATGTTCAAGATCAGTAGACCAATAGGGGCAATGCTTACTTACAAATGACTTTTAAGGAACCCCCAGGTTCATTGTCGCCCTCACATAAGCCCGCAATCGGTCCCTATCCTGTGCAAGATCAATCCATTCTCTATCATCATATCCCACCTCCCTCAAATCCATTTTAATATTATCCTCCCATCTACGTCTCCGCCTCCCCAAAGGTCTTTTTCCCTCCGGCTTTCCAACTAACACTGTATATGCATTTCTGGATTCGCCCATACGTGCTACATGTCTTGCCCATCTCAAATGTCTGCACTTAATTAGGTCAGGTGAAGACTACAATGTGTGCAGTTCTGTGTTGTGTAACTTTCTCAATTCTCCTGTAACTTCATCCCTCTTAAACCCAAATAATTTCCTAAGAACCTTATTCTCAGACATCCTTAACCTATGTTCCTCTCTCAAAGTGAGAGCCCAAGTTTCACAACCATACAGAACAATCGGTAATATAACTGTTTTATAAATTCTAACTTTCAGATTTTTTGACAGCAGACTAGATGACAAAAGCTTCTCAACCGAATAAGTAATAATAGGCATTTCCCATATTTATTCTGCGTTTAATTTCCTCCCGAGTGTCATTTATATTTCTTACTGTTGCTCCAAGATATTTTAATTTTTCTACCTCCCAATAGGGGCAATATGTAAAAAAAAATCATTATCCCAATATACTCAAAGTAGTAGTAGCAGTAGTAATAGTAGTAGTAGTAGTAGTAGTAGTAGTAGTAGTAGTAGTAGTAGTAGTAGTAGTAGTAGTAGTAGTAGTAGTAGTAGTAGTAGTAGTAGTAGTAGTAGTAGTAGTAGTTTCTATTTAATGGCGCTTGAATGTATATATGCAGACCTATGTATGTATGTATGTATGTATGTATGTATGTATGTATGTATGTATGTATGTATGTATGTATGTATGTATGTATGTATGTACACATGCATTAGAGATGAACAACGATCGAGAAAGCAAGACTAACAATGCTCGCAAAGCCCAAAACCCCACGACAATTTTGTATACGTCACGTCGTTGACGTAAAGACTGCTTGTGAGTGTTTCGAGACGTCGAGATTGATCACTCCCGAAGTCCCGAACGTCAAGCAGCCTTGAATCGCCACAGTTGTTTATACTCGTACCCGACTGAACTTTTATCTACTTTGGCAACTGTTATATATGTATAAACATTCAAATAGCCTATTTGAAACATCATCTCTAGCTTTCAGTGTATATAATCCGTTCCCCAGTCTTTATTATATACTAGGCCCTTATTAAAAGCTAGGAATTTTCTTTTCATATGTTTGAGATCAAGTGTGCAATCTCAAGTAAAAAGATATTAACGTTATGTTTTTTATGTTTCTTAGAAGTGCAAATTCATTTGAGAATTTTTTTATTTATTTCTGTTCTAGGTATATTAGGTAATATATAATAGAAGCAGAACATTTTGCTAACTAAGATATTGTTCTGTTTTGTCTTTTTGTCTCATTTAAAACATTTATACTGTTAATTATTTCAACGATATGTTATTCAAAGTTACGAAATCTTTCCACGTCCACCAAATGCTATTTCGAGAAAGATGAGCGAGACTCGAAGCGCACAAGAATGTCGAGACGAGACTCGAAAGACAAATGCAACGAACACAGCGAGCGAGAGCGGCAGTTAGTTTTGTTCATCTCTAGTATGTATGTATGTATGCCTACAGTATGTAAGTACAGTCCCATAAACAAAAAAAAAAAAATACCTCTTTACAGAGCACGATTCACAACACAACGGTTTTCAAGTCAGTATTATTTGAATAGTAATGCAGAAAGCTATTTCACAACTAGCGCAAAAAGCACGAAATTAATCAGAAAATAAGATCAGATTAATGTCAATTAGTCATTAGGCCTATTAAACAAACACGATAAAGTACGACAGCATTGATTATGACAATTTTCATCGCAAGCATTCCGATAGGTCTGCGATAGCGTGCTTACTCACAGATTACGAAGTTCAGGGTTAGGATACTGAGAGGAAAGAGTTTTTAAAATTAATTATACAGGTTAATTTCGTTTACCATCATTCTATTATATTGCACGATTTATACATATTCATCTACTATTAAGAATAGATCAATTTTCATCGCATCCTTTCAAATGCCTTTCGGGTTACAGCAACCGACGTAAAATGAATTTCAACAACTGCCAAAGCGATCTCGTGTGTACCACTGGTTTGGAGCACTGAGCATGCGTAATAACCCGAAATTTGGAAAATTCAGGCGGGCCAATTCTTTTCTGTAACTGTACATATGTAAGCATGTATTCATGCATCCATTCCATTGTTACTTCCAATTTTTAATAATCAAGACGTTTTATCCATTCTTTGCATGGTTCCATATATTTCTTTTAAGTCATATTTATAAAATCGGCATTGAAGCTACGGTATATTAGAAAGAGACGAGAAACATACTTCTAAATTTTTCTGAGTAATTCTGAGATTAAGAAATTGTCTAGTACAGCGGTGGCGAAAATGTAATCGTGCGCCGAGCCACTGTGTAACCTGCAACGTGCATAGCACCTATAGAGGGAGGCGGACACCCGAAGGGGAAGTGAAGCAACTGTCTGACTTATTAACGGATTTTCATTTTCCTTACGTCAAGCACTTAAATATAATTTTATATAGTACAAGTCTACAAACTAATATTTAGTATGTGTAACGAAGAAAGAAATGAACAATAAATGAACAATATCACAACCTAAAATTAACTGTCTTCAGAATGTCTCTGCGACAAAGTTTCAAAATCAGGAATTATGTCACTTACTGCCACTCGTAGTTGATCACGAAGGTATTTGTCTGTCAGTCGTGATCTAAATTTGGTTTTTACTATTTCAATTGTTGAAAATAATTTTTCACAAACGTAAGCTGTAGCGAACATGGCTTCAAGACAGCAAGAGAAAGAACGAAGCTTCGGATATTTATTTTCTGGCAAAGATTTGAAAGTTCAACATTTGTCAAGTCCTTACATCTAGCTTTCATTTGACATCACTTAGTAAATCAGTGAGTTCAAATTGAAGAGCTAACCGCATTATTCGTACATCTGCTGAAAAAGGATCGACGTACAGAGATGATGATGATGATGATGATGATGATGATGATGATGATAACAACAACAATAACACTTAACCTTTTAATGTTTCATCAGTAACATGTAGTATAATGCCGTTTTATGTTATAGACTACAATCGTTTTCCTCGTAATACTTGTGAACAAATCATACATTTAATATTCTCATCATATTGACAGCAAAAAATGCGTCCTTCCATCCTACGTGGAACTTTCGTACATGGTTTCGAGAGAGACCTATACCACTCGCAGGTCAGAGACAAATCAAATGGAACGGAGTTTGACTCCAGTGAGTGAGAGAGTGGAGGTTGGCGGAGGTTAGAAGCAAGCGAAATGCACAGCTATCACTGCGAGCCACAATGTCTTGCGAGTCACGTTCTCGCCACGGCTGGTCTAGTATAATATGTATGTGTTTCTCAATATGAATGAATATAAGTTATATGAGTATATATAACAAATAAAATATTACTCCGCAATTGCTCACATTTGCTGACATTTTACTTCTAAGTAATTTTGGAACAAACTGCATTGAATTTCAAATTAGAAACCAATTTCATGTGGTCAATATTCCTTCGCGTTTTAATAGGCCCTACAGTTTCCGCAAAGTTTTCGGTCTACAAAGTAAAGAAAAAAAAATTAGGAACTCGCGAACTCGCCTGTTTCAGCATATTAAACTATTTTACCTTGCAACATACTGTTTTATTGTTGACGTGTACGGACGAGTTTACTGTTTCTACTCCAGTGCAACAGGCAGAAGTCGCTCCAAATATTCAGAATACAAGATAAACGCGATCAGTGCCAGTTGAACAAAATCGACAAAGAAATGCGGCAACGGTGGAACTTACATTGACCAACGCACATGAGAAGAAAAGCACAGTAATGTGCTCCATAATTTATCGCAAGTTTTATGGAGTCGTAAAAGAATTGATTACCTCATACTCCGACTTCTCAGCGCTATTTCTAAGGTCGATCAGTATGTGTAAGCTTGCTGAGTGCAAACGAAAGCTACGCAACAGTTTGAACACCTAAATCAACCGCAATAGTAAGAATTATTATTGGCCACATCTGTGAATCAAGTTCTAGCGGGTTCTTCTTCCATCCAGGAGGGAGGTTACGATCCCCATCCAGGTCATCATTGAATCTGTGATGGACAAAGCAGGCGCTGCAGAGAATTTTTCACGGGTACTACCGTTCCCTCTATCACTTCACCAAAACTCTTCACCTCCCCCTCATTTCATCTATTATCTATAATAGAAAAATAGGCTGGGGTGAAGTCTGGGGGTAGTAAGGGTTTCCGATGCTGATATAGAAAGAGCTTGGAGTTCCAGGTTCCTAGTCTTATCAGGCTACTCGTACGCTGATGGGATTCACAAATGCCACTCAATTCACTTATCGCACTTATGCCCGTTGCATTAAGCTCGAGATATCTATTCCATAGATATCTGTTCAATAACTTTATGGAATAGATAAGTCTGTGCCCGTTTCTGAAAGCAAATCTATCTATACAATAGCTATGTATTCGAAAGCAAGCTTTCAATTTGGTCGCTAGATGGTGACACGTGTGTCCAGTTTTATTTGAGCAGTCTTTCAAACATAGTAAATTTAAACTTAAATTTAACTGCAAAAATATTACAGAATTATTATTGTTGATATATAATGTTGTCGACTTTATAACTTCTCACGGGACAAAAACATAATATTCATCATCGAAGATATAGGTATTTAAAGACTTCAGCAGAGTTTCTTTATGGCCTTCCATGAATTGGGGTGTCAACACACATTGCATGTAGGTCTAATTACTCGCTGTAAAAATGACAGCTAAACGTGGAAGGAATTTCTACGATTTTTAAACGAATTTAGTTATGGAAATATTTTTTGCACAACTTGCACTTTCATGTCCTTATATTTCATGAATAAATTCTTATTAGGATAATGTTGTTGCCTATTCATGCTCTTGAAGTTTTATGGACTCACAGGATATCATCAGATTTGAGGATAATAAAATAAATATAGGAATAAAGAGAGCTGACAAAATAAGTGCAGTGAAAAGAAAGCAGAAGAAAAAAATATGAATGTGTGTACTCGATTCACTAACCTCTCGGATATATGTGTAACACGTCATCCAATATGCTAAGGAAATCTTCAGTATTAGAGCTCTTAATGTATCTTCTCGTACTGTTATATGGATGAAAGTATAATCCAAAAGCTAAAATCTCTTAAAATTGACACCAATTATGCATGGTTTTCGGATGAATGTTGATTTTTCTGTCTATCTGAAGGTCAAACTTGATTTATTTTAAGATAATCAATCCCTTAAAATATTATGGAAAAATATAATAATTTTATTATTGTTATCCGAAATTATTTTTAAATCTTAAAGAAACTGTAATTAACATTATGTAATTATTGTTCAACATAAATAAGAAAAACATAATTTTACTTTATTTACCTTAGTTTAACCTCTCCCTTTTAGGTTTACTTATACGACCCACGCCACACGGACCTTACAGGGCCGCGACCTGTCGGGAGAGGAATTAATCTATTGGATCACATACATACTTTTTTGACCACACAAAGACATGGAGGGCCTCCCCGGATGAGGGATCAGCTCAAATCCAGGACCACCTTCGATACAACACAAACATTTAAAACATTACACAGCATTCACTCACACATATGAAAGGATTAAGGGAAGGACTGCCGTCCATGGACGGACTTTCAAGAGGTACAATCCCGACATTTGCCTGGAAATAACTGAGGAAACCATGAAAAACCTCAGTTAGGATTGCTGGCTCCTGGAATCGAACCCGAGACCTCCCGAATGCAAGGCCAGCCGTCTACCGCGCCGCTAGCTCCTTAACTAAAATATGTATTATTTATAGCCCTACCTTGGAAATGGTTGATTAAGGAGTTTTAGACGGCAACTAATTGATTCCAATGATTGACATAGAGGGAGACAAAGATTAGAGCCAGAGTAGGCCTATACATAGGTGTAAATACTGGCCACATGAATGGACATGTTCATCTAGTTAGGACTGAATCTTGGCTAAGACGTCACGACAAAGTTTTGATACTGCCTAGGACAAAATAACATAGTCATATCTTATGAGATGAAAACTGCTGATTCGGAGTTCGAATTCGTCTTCGTTTGTTTGTACCCAGAAATGATACCGAGGTTAACGTGTAAATTCGATGGTGGTTGTGCAAAGAGAGAGAGAAGTCATAAAAATGAGTTTGAAATAAATGAAAATCAAACTTCGGATCTTATTGAATTCGGATCTTATATTGAACAAATTTATAAATATACTCTGTTAAAATTTTATCATAAAAATCGTAATAAATTTATATTATAGGCACATAATCATGACACGCGACGAAATAATAATTCAACATTAGTAGAACCTAAGGGTGCTATTCATAGACATTTCGCAGCACGTGCTACGAGCGTACTAAGCTAGCCCCGGCTATCGACTAGTTACTTGTACAGAATTCAAATCATATCCTATCGCTAACACTGGTTTATGAATACGAAAAACGCTGATCATCCACCGGAAACCCGAGCTAAAAATGTCTATGAATACGGCCCTAAATGTTTCACATCTGCTGGTCTAAAGCATAGCATTGATTTTGGCCCTCGTTTGTGTAATTATTTAGCTAAATTACACCCAGAACTTCTAACATGTAACCCACTAAAATATAACAAGAAAATTAGAAACGTGTTAATGTCTTCAATTTGATTAAATAAATTTATAGCCTATGTGTATGAATTAATCAGCCTATATTATATTTCTCTTCTATAATTTTGGAATTTATATTTTTTTTTATAAATTGTCCTACTTTATTCACGTACGATATTATTCTTCTCTATGTTAATATTATATTATATAAATTCATTGCCGCTGTTATTTTAATTTTTATTTCCTATTTCATTGTATTTCATTTTCTGTATTCCTCTTATATTAATATAGGTATATTATATTATATAATTTCACTGTAGCTGTAATTTCAATTTTAGTTCCTATTTTATTTTACTTTTTACATTCTCTTATATGCCTATTAATAATAAGAACTGAACTGCTCATTCGGTCGTCAAATTTTGTTAATATTACTGTATCTCCTTTTTTATATTGATTGTATTATTTTATTTCTACTTCTATAGTTGTAATTGAGGGGCTTAGAACAAAAAGCAGGTAAGTGACATTATTAAAAAAAAGAGGTAAGTGCGTGTTGTGATAGCCCAAAAGGATGTTTCTTTGGGATAAAATGAGGTAAGTAATCACACTGTGCAGTGCTGCTATATGGACATAATTTCACAAACTAGTGTATAATATTCCATTGCATGTAGAACTTTAACTGTAATTTCCTCAAAACTAGGTTTCCGTCACTTATCTGCTTTTTGTTCTAGGCCCCTCAATTATATTCTGTATATTTATTGAAAATAATTTTTCACACAAACAAAACACGTCAAATTTAGTATTATTTTGTTTTTTACACACGCAGTTGCAGAATTTAACTTGGTGAACAAAACTCCATTTGCATAAAAAATGACAACTCCTTTATCCGAAAATCATCAAATTATACATAACTACTGTCACTTAATAGAATCCTATTGCGATTACTTTTAGAATAAACACAGTGCAGTAGCCTTCTCTGAAATCTTCAAGTACCGGTAAATCAAACTCATTAAAATAATACACTCTCTGGACTTTCCCTCTTTAAAATTCCAGAGCTCCGACAGCAATGTGTGCTGACTGAAGCGTTTCTGTTCCATTCACATTATATGCGCACGTATTAGATATAATTTCTTTTGAGTCATGATTTACAGAAATATCCGGGGAATTTACTAGATGGACGGAGTGCGGAAAGAGGAGAATGGGAGACTGTGGCATGCTTCTACGATTAGGGTACTGAAGTAGCCTTCACTGGAATGTTTGCAATGTGCAAATAAATCAGATTCATTACAATATTTCGCAATCGATGATAAAATGCACAACGAAATGAGATTTTATTGACTGTGTGGCATTCGACGCCAGGTACGCATGCACTCTTAGGAATCTGAAGTCTCAAGCATTGAACATCGTGTGCAAGACGTTATAAAAGTTTATGCCGTGACATTTGAGCCACTGTATAGCCTACTCCAGGCCTGGGCACTAACTAGCGCTTAACTCCCCACTCTATCTTTCCCCGGCTGAGGCAGTAATGTTTTGGTCTGAAACGAATAGACAGGAAAGTAAGCATTGCTCAGTGACGGACTGTATAAGGCGGGCATCATACCTTTTATGAACTTTTGGCTTTCACTAGTCGCCTGAAATCCATAAATGATGCACAGTGCCTTACTCTGCGTTAGTTTATAAGACGGTGCAAGCGAAAAGGACGGGGGTTACTGCATTCTCTTTCTTGTGTCCAGGGCTCTGGTATACTCTAATCGCCTAAACGAGAACTCCTATTCAGAGACAGTTTGAACTTCAAGAACTCATCTGAAGGAATGCAAGTGGAAGAGTGACAACTATTTGAAAATAGAAAGGTAGTAGTTCCCAAATTAAACCAATTTCAATTAATTCGACTTACGAGAAGACAATTATCATATTTTTAATAGTTTTACTTTTCGAACACTTCGTTTGTAATTTGATTCAGCGATCAGAAGCATTCTTTCAGGTATTTCACCTTACGTCACAATAATGTTTTTAAAACAAATAAAAAACAAGCGGAAGACTTGGAAAGACAAGTTTGGAAGATACCATGGCGATCATAGGATATCATGATTATCAAGAAATGAAAAGATTAGCTGAAACAAAACAGGTATGGTTTAACTGACAAGGCATTTCTTTCAGGTGAGAAGAATATATTTATATTAAGAAATACGTCAGTTATTTCAGTCATATGGGCAAACAACAACATTTAAGCGAATTAAACATTAAAGAAATGACGATAAAATAGGGAAATTGGAATGGAACTCATGGATATAAGTACTGTTAGATTGAGTTTCATTATTTTCTTTCCATTAAGATTCGCCTAATTAGGTAAGTATGTTCTACTACGCATTGAATATACGAAAAAAAAAATATATTGTGCAGAAAAATAAATAGGATTTATAATTAGCGGATGCTGCTTTTTTTTTTTTTTTTTTTTTTTTTTTGCGAATCACAAAGTAGTTCGGTATATTTAACAAATTCTGAATTCCACTCGTCTAAGCATAACAATTAATTGCTATCATCTACACGTTCACGATGTAAAAACTAACTCTATCATGGGAGGATGTTGGCAATTTTGCGGCGTAGTGGAATGCCCTGTCCTAGTACCTACCTCCACATATTACGACATTCCAGAATATGTGAACAGTTCCCAGCTTCAGGTAACGTTGAAATCCTTGCAACACAAAGGAAACAAAATCAGTAACGTTGGAAACAACGGATTATTCACAGAATTAATTTGTCAATGTTTGTCCAAATTGTATAGGTTTGTTTCGGACGAGTTGTGAGAAAAGTGAGGAAGTTAAATGTTCACTGAATTCACTCAAAATGTTCTGCGCAAGGGCAGGTCTTTCACTGCAAACCCAGTATTCTCCAGTCTTTCCTATTTTCTACCTTTTTCTTAGTCTCTATTTATACCTTGGGTAATGTCGTCTAACATTTGATATCTTCTTCCGCTCCGAACTCTTCTCCCGTTCACCATTCCTTCCAGTGTATCCTTCAGTAGGCAGTTTATTTTCAGCCAGAGACTCAGCCAATTCCTTTTTCTCTTCCTGATCAGTTTCAGCATCATTCTTTCTTCACCCGCTTTTTCCAACACAACTTCGTTTCTTATTCTGTCTGTTCATTTCACACGCTCCATTCTTCTCCATATCCGCAATTCAAATATTTCTAGTCATTTCTCTTCACTTCATCGTAATGTCACGTTTCTTCCCCATACAATGCTAAATTCCACACAAAGCACTTCAGTAGTCTCTTCCTTAGTTCCTTTCCTAGAGGTCCGCAGAAGACGTTCTTTTTCTATTAAAAGCTTCCTTTACCATTGCTATCCTCCTTTTGACTTCCTGGCAGGACCTCATTTTACTGCTTATAGTACATCCCAAGTATTTGAAGTGTCCACTGGCTCTACTGCCTGATTTAGAATAATTCGCAAGTCTACCTTCCTAAGCTAAATGTAGATGACAATAATTCAAACGTAATGTGACTCGTGTACGGGTAACTGTTACGAATTGTGGTTTCTACAAAGACAATATCGCAGATCTAATGTACCGAAGCTCATAGTATTGCTACAAAATTGAAAGGATGAGAGCCATAGTGGGCCAAGTGCCATTTTCATGACACTGAGAAAAACCGAGGCAAAGTTAAACACATACAATAATTCATTTAATGCATATTGATAAGTAATTATGAATTTAATATATGAAAAAGGTACTGATGAAATTATATAAAAAGGAAAAAAAAACATATTTTGCCCCAATTATAACATCATGAAATTACACGTATTTCAAAGTCTTGGAGTTTGCCCACTATGGCACTGCATTTATCTTGTCTAAACAAAAATGTGCTAGTGAGCCATCTGCAAAAAATGTTTCAGAGCCCTACAATACATTCAAGAAGATATACTGCAGTTGTATGAGCACTTTATAAGTCTGTTGAGCTTCTTAATCATACATTTTTGGAGAATGCTTCTCCATCTTCAGTGATAATTTGATCAGTCTACATCTACATCAAGCTAAGCAAGAACACGTTCGAACATCTGGAATCACTTCGTCGATGTAAATTGTTATCACTGAAGATGGAGAAGCATTATCCGTAACATGTATGATTAAGAAGCTCAACAGACTTATAAGGTGCTCATACAACTATAACATATCTCCTTTAATGTACTTTATCGACTTCATGAATACTCTAACATTGACCAAATATATGTATTTTATCATCGAATTAGAATCTCTTCAGACTATTTTCCATTAGAGATTATAATCTAATAAAAATTATATTGATCAATTTATTCTTATTATAATGATTTCGCTAACGATGCAAGTTAAATAACGATTGAAAAACTAATACTGTTTTCGTAGTATAACAAACACTAAAATGTCTTCCTCATTATGAGTAAACAGATCTGATTGGGGCTCGAGCCGATACCCCTTGCATGGCAGGCCGAAAGTGTAGACCACTTAGTCACTGCAGGAATATCTTACTCCTTAATCTTCCATTGCCAACTCTAATAAGAATGATAAAAATTAGTGACTAATCCGAAAAGGCAATTCTTCAATTGACGCATAATAAATCAATCAAGGAGCCACCAAGAAGTTATTAAGGTACAGAAATGCTCGGTGAGGCCGACAGCATACTTCATCGGACATTCGTTCCGGGACGATTATCCCATACAGTATGCTGCAGCCTCATAAGAATGCGTGTAATCACCGTCACATCCAACGGTCCGAGAAAAAACCGTGCTGTCCGACACGGAATGTCCGATGCAGTATGATGCCAGCCTCAGCATTTAAAACACAGCCGTCTGTCAACTTTATTTCCTTCAGAGTCAGAAAGAGAAAAAGACAAACAGAGAACCCTCACATCGCTTGCCTCTGGTTCAACGACGTCTTAGTAGGCTATCTAAATCTTTCTGTTTGAATGGTGACCGCGGTCATTGTCTGTGGTTTGTAAACGAAATCACAGTACAACTTCCGAGCAAACGTTTCTAGTTGTTTTAACGGTTGACTGCTCATCAAGCCGCATTACAATACACAGCAACCCATCTAAACAAATCCAACTTCCGAATCCAGTGTCCTACATTCAAGCATATTTCACGATCCTTTAATCGGCCTCTTATACGGCGTTTACAATCTAACTGAAATGCATATCATTTATTCTTATGAAAGGACACCCATATTCTCTGAAAATATTCATTTCTTGCTAATAGTTTTTCTTCTTTCTTCGAAAATGTACGCCGACATGACCTACACGCATCATAGAGCTAAATGATTACTAGGACAACTCGAATGTCCTCTTCTTTCAAATAAGAAGTGAGAATATTAATAGATGTACAAATTATGTTATCTCATAACAAAAGCTGAAAACTTACAGTATATTCACAGTCTAGTATATACAGTCACGAAGCTTGAGTTGTGAGGGTGTTAGGAACAATAGACTGTGCCGATACTATTTTGCATTGTTTGTAATGTGGCGATATTTGTGATCCTAGTGGTTAGCAACTATCCATGGATGCATATTTACTACGTATTGAGCTTCGTGACTCTATATACTAGACTGAGGTATAATCCTATCTATAAAATAGCATTTTATTCTAATCACAAAAGTTGATAATTGGTAGTAACTGTTTCTTTGTCTGGACTCTTAGCTAAAGACAAAGGTAGCCCTTTTACATCCCATAAAGGCACTTGGAGGGCACGGATGTGAGTACCATAATTTAACATTGGCACTAGAATGAGGCGGTGTGGTCGGCACCACGCTCCGACCGCCTTTTATCCCCGGGAAAGACCCGGTACTCAATTTGATAGGAAACTGAGTGAACCTCGGGGCCTTTCTGGAAGTTTGGCAACAAGAAAATCCCGTTACCACCCGGGATCTAACCCCGGCCCTTCTAGTCCGTAACCAGTTGTTCTACCAACTCAGCTACCCGACTACCGGTGTGGATACTTGCGCGGATTTATTTAACACTTATACTGTTTGAAATGGACGACATAGAAGACGTAGACAGTAAAATAGTGATTGATTACATTAAAATATAAGATTTTAACAACATGAAATTCGGAGACATGTTTATAATCTCGACAAATTCAAGTTATCAGAAATAATGATTTCCTGAGTATGAACATGTAGTGACAAAAGTCTTAAAATATGATGAGAGCATAAGTCTAAGGGTTTTGCTTCAGTACTGTTAAAGAAAAAATATAGTACTCTGAATTCTCAAGAAGGTGTGATTTGGATTTTCTGATTATTTCCCATCATTTTGTTTTGCTTGAAATGTTGCCTCTGTACAAAATGTTCCTATTATATAAATAAAAAATACTAGACCTATGGTTATACCTTATTCTTTCAATCCGTATGTTTTCCAGAGTTTAATTAAATACACAAACTTGATATTTCAAACTTACTATATAAGTAACTCTATACCATGGTACTTTTATCGTAAGTATTTTGTGATAAATGAACAGAGAAGGGATCAGTTCAGTTCCTGAACATTAAATCTGAAACATCTTGTATTCACATATATCTACACGGTAACACTCGCGGTGCTTAGTCTGTTAGATTTCCTTCTTCAACATGGTACCAAATGCCATACTTAAAATCAGATTTGAGAAAAGAGAGTACCGTAAGATGGGGTAACTTTGGCCCATGAATTGGAACTTGGCCCAAATCTGAAAAATGTTTATTTTTAATGCTACTCTACATTTAGCAAACCTATATTTAGCTGATTTTATGTGCAAGTGTTAGTACATTGCTCTAGTTACAGATTGCATTTGTTCAATGCAGTTCATATTTTCACCAATATGTGTAAGGCGCTCTTGTAATCAGATGCAATTAGCTGTTCGGAAATTGTTGGAAATTAAGCTCTCCAACTTCTGTTTGATTGTGTTATTCGGGAAGTTTCACAACTGTGGTAAGTATATATTTATATACCTACAAGCCTATTTAAGATGTACTAATTAATGTAAAAACATTTCACTTTTCGTATTTTTCGTTCTGGTGAATGATATATACCTTGGGTTAACATTTTTCCACGATTTGGGGTAACTTTAGCCCAATATCAATTTCCTTGAACTTTTATTTTTAATTGATTAATGGTAATAATATGTATTCAAATGTGTTTTTGGCATGAAAATAAGACTTTTTTATTTTGTGCAGGGTATCATGCCACGAAATCCAAACAAAAGAGTGGATGTTCGACCATACATGAAACATAGTCCAGAAATATTGGAGAAGAGTTTAGAAAAAGTCAGGTCTGGACAACTAACAGAACTGGCCGCAGAAGAAAAATACAACATTCCCAGATCGACAATCAAGAACAAGCTGAAGGGTCTGCAAAACAAACCCATTGGTCGTTCACGTGTATTTTCAGTTGAGGAGGAAACTGCATTTGTTCATCATCTGATCAAATTATCGGATTATGGATTTCTGTCGTGGAATTATATTTTCGAATGGCTGTGAAAGACTACCTAGATGAAAGAGGAGTCAGGGTTAGTGTTTTCAACATAACGTTCCTGGCTATGAATGTAGAAAGGAATTTTTAAAGAGATATCAAGAGCTTTCCTTCAGAACCAGTGCTAATATTAAGAAAGTGCGAGCGAACATTGTTGAAGCTAAACTTAATGATTACATGGACAATTTGAGTGTTGTTATAAAGGTTGTTCCTCCAAACTGTATTCGGAACTATGACGAAACTAACTTAAGCGACGATCCTGGCAATAAAAAAGTAATTTGTAAGCGGGGCAGCAAGTATGTTGAGAATATTTGTAACAGTAGTGAGAGCTCCACCTCACTAATGTTCTGTGGAAATGCTGAAGCAAATGCCTTCCACCATGTTGTGTATAAGGCTGATTATATTTGGATAACATGGACACAAAATGGGCCAAAAACGCTCGTTATAACCGCTCTAAAAGTGGGTGGTTTGATGCAATTACTTTCGAGGATTGGTTTCAATCTCCCTTTTTACCAACCATCAAAAATGTCACTGGACCAGTGGTATTGATCGGTGACAATTTGGCGTTCCATATTAATTCTAGGGTCTTAAAGTTGTATGAAGAGGTTAATATTAGGTTTTTATGTTTACCGCCTAATACAACACATCTCACACGACCCCAAGATATAGCCTTTTTTTTTTTTTTTGCCCTATGAAGAGAATATGACGAAGTATTTTGTCAGAGTGGAAGGAATCAGCGTCTGGCTCAAAAATTCACCACAATTCCGAAGAATACGTTTCCTTCATTGTTGAAGGAATTAATGACCAAAATGGAAGGAAAATGGGAGAAAATTTGAGATCTGGCTTCAGGAAATGCGGAATTTTTGCTTTTAATAGAGATGTGCTATTGGAATGATTGCCCGAGAATCTGAATGCCAGTGATAGGAGTTTAGTTGGAGAAGCCTCCTTGAAGCAATCAGAGAAGAAACGAGCCAGTTTCCTAGGAACAGAAGACGCTAAGAAGGGTATGAAAAAAATGCAGGTACCAGCTGGTAAAAGCATTTCTCTTGAGGATGTAAGCCTAGCTTCTCTATGCACTAGCAATGATTCAAACACCAAAGGTCCAGAAAAGAAAAGCAAGCTTCAATCTATTTCAGATGAGAACGACCATGATGATGAAAGTGATGAGTCGCTGGTTGAACCTGGCAAAGACGCCGGAACATACATGGCAGAATTTTCAGCTCCATCTAGAGCAACTAAATTAAAACATCATTGTTATGAAGTCAATAACCTTATTGCAAATAATTTTCTACACAAATAAACACATCAAACTCTAGTATTCTTTTATTTCCACACCCACTTGTACAATTTAATTTATGTATTCCCCTGGGAAACAAAACTCAATTTGCAGAAAAAATGACTTAACAGCCTTTACCCGAACATCATCGATATATCATTAATATTTCTAACATTGAACAATAACAATGTGTAGGTATTCAAGAAAACAACTTACAGGCAAAATTTTCACTTTCCTCGAAAACGCAATAATTATGAACGTTTCAACAGTACAGCTTCTAAATTCAAACTAAAGCATTCCCGTGAAAGAGAGTATCAGTGCGTAGTAATTTGGAAGCCTTCCTCTAGAACACAACTCGTCTCAGGTTATATATCACTAGAGTCCGTATTCCAGCTACCTATAAACTGGAATGAAGTTGCCTCATTCGAAGTATATGTGACGTCACAGCGCAGGTATAAGTACGTTCGTATACAAAATAGTTACACATCCTCTGCCCTCTTTCTCTAGAAAGACAAAATCGGGACGCAGCCATAGTGAGTAGTCTTATCGATCACTGCTCTTACTAGTCGTATTATTTAAATAACTACATCTTTGTGGCTGATTTAAGGTTCATTACAGAGGCAAAACGCCTTGGGTAAGACCTCAAGCGTGTAATATTGCAGGGCATAGTTGAGGATATTTGAACTAATCTTTTCACTGCCTATATAGATAACATTACATAATTATAAATTGTGTAAAATAAACATAAAAGTGACAAAAAAACAGTGCACTGAAAGGCACTGTAATACCAAAAGGCACAGAAAGCATGTTGAACGTATTCCAAAAGAACCAGTACCGTCAAAATCTGAAAATTATGAAGATATTAACTCGACGTTTAGCATGGAATTGTGTAGTCTACTATGATGTTCAGTGCCAACATTCCAATTAATAAATTAAATAATCTACATTTTAGGGAATTTCTAGAAAGGTACGTATAAAATTAGTGGGTTTTCAGTGAAGAAGAACATGCAATATCCTAATGAAACACGAAAAAATAATTCACACCTGTGGAGTAACGGTTAGCGAGTCTGGCCGGGAAACCAGGTGGTCCGGGTTCGATTCCCAGTCGGGGTAACTCATTTCGCCGGCATTATCACCTTCATCTCATTCAGATGCTAAATAACTTAAGATGTTGACAAAGCGTCGTAAAATAACCTACTAAAAAATCGAAAAAAACATGTCAGACAATATCTTGTACTACATCATGTACCAATAACATCATGTACTATTGAAATAATTTATTGTAATATAAAATCATTTCAAGTGACATCCGCATATGTTCAAGTTCCGTAACTTACGTTATTATTCACTGCAAAGATCACGACGAAAATGAACATCAAGGCTCAAGCATGTGTTTACTAGTATAGCTTCAGAATTTCGGGAGTTGAACGCAGCGACAACCTGTTTGTTTATATCCTTATCCGTTGCATTATCTGTGTTCGGTGTACTAGGCTATATACCCAATGAGTCCTTAGGCAGCTGGAATACTAAGCGTATATATCACACTATTTCATATACCTTGTACCCATATTTCATATGTGTAAACTTCCTCTACCTGTGAAGTCACGTTTACCCTGCAATTTCAAATTACTGTAGAATAATATGATTAGGAATGGCAACTATACATACCGAGCAAATCTGCGCTTCGTTCATGGAAAGCCAACGTTTCGAAAAGAGACTTTTCCTCCGAGTGAAGAATGACTAACGGTCAGGTTGAGGTAGTTTGCTCGCTGACCTAGCAGGATAACCGCCGCGATATGGAGACAGGTGTTAACTAGAACATCATTGTGCAACCAAGTGCATCCGTCATCGACAGCTGCACGCATTCGTAGGGCAGCCGCTATCCCAACGTGAAGCCGATTTCACCCGTAAAGATCGAGAATAATTTATTATTTTGTGTCAATAACATTCGTGAAGTGATACTTCCTTCTGAAACAACAGTGTAATAGCCTTCATTTTCTGTTCCGATCTGTCGCATTAGACCTACATTCTTCGTCCGAAAACAAAAGAACAACAAATCTATACTAATAATAAATCTGTAGCCGAAATTTTTCTGGTAATTTTCGATTTTCCAAAAATAATTGGTCCTAACATATATAATTAACCACCCTGAAACCGAAAATCGCTTTTTTTATTTTTGTTTGTATGTCTGTCTGTCTGTCTGTCTGTTTGTTACCTTTTCACGCGATAATGGCTGAACGGATTTCGATGAAAATTGAAATATACATTAAGTTCGTTGTAACTTAGATTTTAGGCTATATGGCATTCAAAATACATTATTTAAAATGGGTGTTATAAGGGGATCTGAATTAAATAAATCGAAATATCTCTCTTATTATTGATTTCTGTAAAAAATATTACATAACAAAAGTTTCTTTAAAAATCATTTCCGATAAGTTCTATTCTTTGAAAAATTTTGATAGGACTGATATTTAATGAGATAAATGAGTTTCAAAATGAAAATAACTGCCGTGTAAGGCCGTGTAATGAAATAAAAAACAAATGACTTTGTCTATAAGGGGCCTTGGACAACAATAATCGAAAGCTATGAAAGATAGCTTGCAGAGAATGTTTCTGTGTTTGTATGAAGTAATATCGGAAGCTAAATTAACCGATTTGTATAATTAATTATTTCACCATTGGAAAGTGTAGTTTCTCTAGATGGACATAATGCTTTAATGTTATTACAGTAACGTCTAAGTGAATTGAGGACAGGTAAGATTAAAATAGCTTCTTATGCACAAACAACTTGATAGGCTATTCTGTGTATTCGTTTCCTGTATTTCTTAAAATAATATTTATCTCAGAGAATTAACGAACCACAAGAGTGTATTGATTTAGTATGCAGTAATAATGTTAGCTTAGCATTCCATTATTTTATAATCCAAATTTTAACTATGCTCAATTGAATCGTGTTAAAATACATAAAATGGATATGCATTAAATGCAATGCAAAAAATTGGGTAATGAGCCAAGCAGATTATGTTGCGCTGTTGAACAGTAAATTAAAATTTGTTCCTCCTGAGATTCAAGAGCCCCCATAACAAATTAAAAACTTACTTATCGGTGTACATCCGTTATCAACACATTTTATATAATATAATATAATATAATATAATATAATATAATATAATATAATATAATATAATATAATATAATATAATTTAAGTTATTTAAGTTACTTGAAGGGTTCGGAACCATAGTGGCCCAAGCGCCATTCACTGAATACGTAGAAAACAAGGGTTAAAATTAAGTTATTATCATAAGTCAATGGAAACATATAGCAAGTAAAATAAAGTATACACATTAAATGTAAATGATATGTCAGTCTCCATTAAAGAATAGATGCATGTAATAAAAATTAAAAAAACATGTTAAAGGAATTGTCATTGCACCAAATGAGTGGTCTCTGGGCCAAAATGATCGCATTTAAATTATTTAAATACAATTTAAATTAAGTAACATATTAAACGATTTATCCTTCTATCAAACACGAATGTTCCCTGGATCAAACGTCCTATTTTAATTATGTAATTACTTTATATTTATTTCTAACGGGTGCAGCGAAGCGCACGGGTACGGCTAGTTAAAAATAATGATTAAATAATTGAAGGGCTCAGAGCCATAGTGCGCCAAGCGCCATTTATTAAAAACGGAGAAAGAAAGAGTTAAAGTTAAGTGAATACCATAGTGCAGTGTGTCTCAAACTATGGTCCGCGGACCACCTGTGGTCCTCGAGGTCTGCCCTTGTGGTCCTTCAAAAAAAGACAGAATAAAAAATAAAATTCAAACGAATTGCGTATCACACTATAGCTGAAAATCTCAGAGTTTGGAAATGACACATGGCAATCGCCTTTCATTTGGAACTTGGATTTACTCTGTGTGGCAATGAGGGTGAACCAAAACATCGGTGCATTGTTTGTTACGGAATGTTTTGAAACGAGTGTATGAAACCCGCGAAATTGAAACAGCACTTGGAGACGAAACGCAAGTGTTAAAAAGTATTAATTTGACTACCAACATTTATTTATTTTTTAGGTCATTAATAAGTTAAAGAGTATCCAAACTCTAATAGCCTTGAATTATTAAAAAAACGAAAATGAATTTTCTTCTATTAACTTTAACTTAATTAGTTAATACTAATATAAAATTAATTGAAATAAACAAATTTTAATTAATTAATTAATTATATTTTAAAATATAAGTATACTGGTATTAAAATATGCTACAAAAATGATAAATTTGCTTTCGAAGGGAACAGGAGTAAGGTGGTCCGCGGAACTGTTCTAACTTAAGAAAGTGGTTCTCACTTCAAAAAGTTTGAGAAACGCTGCCATAGTGTAATGAAGATCGACATATAATTTAGTTTTAATGTGTATACTTTATATTACTTGCTATATGTTTTCATTTAATTATGGTAATAACTTCATTTTAACCCTTATTTTCTATGGTTTTAATAAATGGCGCTTCACCCACTATGGTTCTGAACCCTTCAATTGAAAGTTACTAAGTGTAGTGGATACAACATTATGCAATAAGGGGCCAGATATCAGAAAATAAATTTCTTTTAAGTGAAAAGTAAAATCAATTGAAATGATTATGTGGAGATCGACTGAAATGTTGAACTCTAAATCTGTCTCGATATTACACATAATATACTATGAATCCTAAGACAACAGGCATTTAAGAAGCATAATCCTTGTACCTCATGAGAATAACTTTATCTAGGGTCAGAATTCGTAGAAAAATTCATATTTTTAGTGACTAGTTGAAAATCATGCAAAAACGATATTACACTGTACATGTTTTGTACGTCTGTGATTTGTTTTTGCATATTTCAGGCATTCCTGCATATAAGACTATTGTGTACATATCGTAGCATATTTTCAGAATTTTTTATTTGCATAAAACTCCAAATTTGCATATTTTGTAAAAAAAGTTAGTTTCGGGATTGTTTGGTTGTTGTCCCGCGCCGTGGCGTCGCGGTCTAAGGCATCCTGCCTAGGACTCGCGTTACGGAATGCGCGCTGGTTCGACTCCTCATGGGATAATAAATTTTCTCATGAAATTTCGGCCAGTGTATGGGACCGGTGCCCACCCGGCATCGTGATGCACTTGGGAAGCTACGATAGGTAGCGAAATCCGGTTGCGAATGCCAGCTATAACGGCTGGGGGGATCATCGTGCTAACCACACGATACCTCCATTTTAGTTGGATGATCGTCCACCTCTGCTTCGAGATGTGGGCGTGAGGCCAGCAGCCGGCTGGTCGGTCTAGGCCCTTCACGGGCTGTAGCGCCGCGGATTATTATTATATTATTATTATTATTATTATTATTATTATTATTATTATTATTATTATTATTATTATTGTTTGGTTGTCAGCATACTATATTTTTTCATTAAGTATACTCGATGGCTGGAAATTCCCTGCATATGAAGGGTAGCTGTGGAAAAACTAAAACGAGTCCGTGCTTTTGTTAAATTTTCCTTGAGTCGAGAATGGTGAACATTGCTAGCTACTGCACAACAAGAAGCATTCCCAAACATCAGACTCTAACGCCTGATACCCACAATTTTCTGTTTCTCTTATTCTGAGTTGGTGCGCCAACAATCCGAGTATCAAGTGTGCGATTTGTGTGACTGCGTTCGTTCGTGATGCCTCGTGCAAAATTATTGAAAGTAATAGGATATCTAACAGAACATATTTCCCACGCACAAGGCCCACTGGTGAGGCTATCAGGATAAAACTAGAAATGGTTCTATCGAAAAACTCTGGTTACAGCATTGTGCTCGGAGTAAAGAAGGTCTTGTGCCAAGAAAGTCTGTGAACAGGGATCTTACAAATTGACAATTTATACACCGAAATTTTGTCCCTTAACGTCATGTGATTTTGTGGAAACATTTGCAACATTCAAAAATATCCCTGTAGATTAAAAAAATCGCAATAAAGAATCTCCAAATATTATTAGTTGTGTTTTTCAACCAGAAAAAGTAAGGTAGACAAAGAAATTAAAGTCTACATATTCAGCTTTAATGTCGAATAAAGGTAAAACATATATTTTTCACATATCTTTTAGAAATTGTAGTTTGTATGGTTTTGCTTATGTGTTGTTTTAATAGAATAGAGTATGTATAGCTATTTCAGACTTTAATTGTGCCTGCCTGGATATAAATAAAAAAATAGGTTCCAGCCGCCAAATTACTCTTCAAGGAACGACCACTCATATAAAATGAGGGAAAGAAGACGGAGGACGGACACTGGAAAGTTTTCTTTTCTCAATCATACTATCAGGGACTGGAATGCTTTACCTGCAGACTTACTAAAGGCTTTACCAATAGCCAAAAATGTATTTAAAATAGGCTTAAGGACTTTACTAATAGACGGTAGTATATTATACACACTATTTATAGGGCGTAATTGATATTTTTTTATTGAAGAGTTGTATCAGTGAAGTGTGAAGTGTGTTGTGGCAGTGAAGTGTGTTATGTAAATGAAGTGTATTTCTGTCAATGAAGCTTTATAGTTTATAGTGGCAGTGCAAAGTATTTGAACAGTGAAACGTTTTTGAAGTGTTAGTGAAATCAGGATAGAATCAGTGAAATGTGTCGTAGTTCCAGTGCAGTGAGTGAGTTATCAGCGAAATGAGTGTAGTGCTGAAAGGTACTTGTGAAGGTATGATCATATCATACTCGTGGATTTTAGTTCGAACTTAGTGTTAAGATACAAATTAGATTTACCTACTTTAAATGTTATTTTAAGTGATCGTGCTTCATTTAATTTAGGATGCTCCCTGTTATTATTATCATTATTATTATTATCATTATTATTATTATTATTATTATTATTATTATTATTACTTTACACAACGCAGAGCTGCACGCATTGTATCCTTCACCTGACATAATTAAGAACATTAATTCCAGACGTTTGAGATGGGCAGGGCATGTAGCACGTATGGGCGAATCCAGAAATGCATATAGAGTGTTAGTTGGGAGGCCAGAGGGGAAAAGACCTTGGGGGAGGCCGAGACGTAAATGGGAAGATAATATTAAAATGGATTTGAGGGAGGTGGGATATGATGGTAGGGACTGGATTAATCTTGCTCAGGATAGGGACCAATGACGGGCTTATGTGAGGGCGGAAATGAACCTCCGGGTTCCTTAAAAGCCAGTAAGTAAGTATTATTATTATTACTATTATTATTATTAATTGTGTTAATTATTATTATTATTATTAATTGTATTTTTTATTAATTGTGTTTATTATTAATTGTCATTATTGAGAGTAATTAGTTACCAATGCCACAGGGTATATAACCATTTACAGTGTGACGAAATACATACATATAAATCCTGATCCTAATCATGATAATATTACATTAACGCTATTCAGACCGGCTTGGATTTAATAAATTTAGTCAAAAGACTGAAACTATGAACATTAGAATCAATGTTGTTCCACCAAAATGTATCACGTTCAACATCTCAGAATTAACATTATTCAGGAGTCCATTAAAATTCGTTAAGTTCCGTTTAATTTAAAAGCTAGTATTATACAATTAGCAGAATTAAGCGGGTGATAAATGCATCGTATTAACGAAATTGACTTCTGAAAGTTAAGGCAACCAAGAGGAAATACATAATGCTGTCAGGTTGTCTTGTGTTTCTACTGCGATCATATACAATTTTAAAATATCAAAATCTGCATGTTGTGTTCAATATTTAACGTGGCGCAAGACATAATGAAATTGGTCACAAACATCTTTGCAAGTATTGTAATTATGCATAGGCCTATATAGATGCAGTTCAGAGGTTGAACAGACGTATACCTGCATGTGTTATTGAGTACTAGTGTCAAGAAATATTCTGCTATTTTGTTCAAACATCGAGAAAATTGTAATTAATCATGACGATCAAGAGTTCACTAGGATGTGGAGAGCAATGCTGATATTATTTTTTCACTGTAATGAATTTCTAATCAGTGAACTTATTACAAATTTAAAGGAAAATTGAGCAATTGACACTTGAGTTCTAAAAATGAGCTATTAAGGCGGCAGTTAAACTTCTAGCAAACAACATTAATATGTTTCATTTAAAACCTCTAGATAACCTGAAATTAATTTATTCAAATAAAGGTAAGGTGTGTTAGTACAGTTCTAAAGAACACCTGAGAATGTGTTAATAACAAGTATCGTTTAAAAGCAGCAGGTTGAAAGTTTCGTAATATGCGTGCCTTCGTCCGAAGTTTCAGACTGAATAACAGAAAAGAAACTTTCCTTGAATCTGAAGGTTGCATGGGAAATTTGTTTTGCTATCTTCCTGACACCACTGAGACTTTCCTAACATGGCGAAGTCAAGTACTAACCAAGAGGAAATCGTTTTCATTCTGCTGATGCTGTGCTATGTAAGCCTACATACTTCATATATGGGCTGAAGACATCGTGAACGAAGTCAATTTAGTATAAATGTAGTATGGAATAAATCAGAAATACTAAGCAACATAGGTCTGCTGGTCCAGTAACTCGATCTATTTCTCTGTTTTGATGACTAAAGATTATCAATATACTCACTGAAATATGAAGTGGCCCACCATATTTTTCTTTTATAAGTGCCAAAATGTACAGTTGTCGGCATAAATTCAACATGCTTATAAAGCATAATAACACAATTAAAACTTTTCCTGATGTTGTTATTTACAAAAACATGCATTGTAATCAAGTTTTACAATGTTGGCAAGCTAGTTTTTATGTGTAAATGCTTGTTGATTGAGAAACAGATATCAGAGATAATATTAAAATATGGAACTTCAACGTTACACTTTTGCATTCCGTATCTCCTTAATAGCTTAATAATAGTGCGTTAGCCTGCCAAAAATTTTCCGTGTTAGATCCCTGGCTGCTGCTGCTACATCGTTTACTCAGAATTGTATGCTTTTTGAATATATTTTGAGAAAATTATGTTACTCTGAAAACGGCTGTTTTTGGATGTCCATTCAATGCACACACCAATGATTTCAGTTATCAACGACTTCTTGTAGTCGAATCAGAAGGAGATACTACAGTAATTTGTATTATTCGCGAAAGCATATTATAAGATTGAAGAACTTATACAGACCAGAACAATAACACAGCTCAACAATGAATTCTCGCCGAAAAACTAACTGATCCCCGTGACAGATTTATGTGCTGAGTGTATATCTGGTTGTATTTTTCTATTACGTTTAGTTTTTATTTATACTTAATTTATTATACTCTACACAACCTTCTTTCAATTCCTTACACTCAGCTTCAGGCCTTCCTTTGCACGGCACACTATATCGCTCTTTGCACTTATTTCCTGATAGGCCTAGTGCTATTTTTGTTCTGTGCATACGAGTATAATTGTATTACGTGATGGGAATATAAATGTATAAATGTTTATCAGTACTAATATACAGAGAATGTTTGATGTTTTTTCATGAAGTAATCTCAGAAGCTACTTAATCGATTTGGATAACTTCTTGACTATTTGAAAATGTAGTTTCTCTAGAGTCTAGATGGACCATTGCGGTAACTCCTGAGTGAATCGAGAATTGAGGTAAGATTAAAATGGAAGAAAACTTAATACAGTATTCTGTCACAAGATTCTAGTCCTTTACTTGACTATTTAAACTTTATTTGGTCCACATAATAGTAATATACGTTACAAGAGCGGTATGTTGACGTTTTCATGTTCCAGGAAAAGATTGAAAACAAACATACCGCTCGTGTATCGTACATTATTTTGTGCGAAGATCGTTTATTACATACCTGAAAGACGAATTTCTAATTAGTTGCAATGAAATCTCCATCTTGGTTTCTGTTCAATGACGGCAACTTTGGAAAACAGATATATCTATCTTCAACATTGTTGCTACAAAATGTTTTCTGTGTTTACTATATTCCAGCAGGCCGTGATATACGTCTGTCTTTTTTTTCCCCCAGTCTATAAATGCGAACTTAAAACAAACGGTAAGGTTATGGAATGATTTATTTTTCATTTTAATATTTAAACAATATTATTTATATAACATATTGCAGTAATAACATCGGCATCTGGAATCTTGTTGATTTTTTCACGGCTTCCTTAATGTTACTTGCATTACAAATGCAGTAACTTTTGTGGTGTTGTAGAGTTTACTTAATTTTTGCAAATATTTAAAAACAATAATTAACATTGCAATTTAGATGAAATTGCAGTGGTAAGTTTCCAATTTATAATTATTACCATGTTAAACGTCTCTAAAAATAATATGTTAAAAGCCTAAAGCAGTAAAATGAATATGGCGCTTAAGCGGTAAGAAGAGGGAAATTGTTATGTGTGTTACGTTGGGAATACTGAATGTGGTATTTCACACTTACCGTGTATTGGTTTTGTGCGGAAAGCAAGCAAATACGCACGATCTCGCACAAACTACTCTAATGTTATACACTTCAGTTTCATTTTGTCCACAGAACATAGGCTAATAATACTTTTAAGAGTTTTTTCGTAAAGATGAGCACCTTTACTATCTTTACTGGACCAAAAATACAGCATATATGGAGTAAAATTAGTATTTTACCGTTGAGCTCACTGGAGCTGAGTTATTTTACAAAGTGTCAGGAAATGGCGTTCCTGCGCTCATAACTTACCCATATTCGTTTCCTGTGTTTCTTAAAATAATATTTATTTACAACATTAATTTTCATTTATTTACTTAAATAATTATGCATAACCGAACGAGTTGGCTCAGACGGTAGAGTTTGAGGCTTCCATTCGGGAGGTCACGGCTTAAAACTCTGTGGCCGACCAATCTGACTGGGGTTTTTCATGGTTTTCTTTAGTCATGCTAGATTGGAAATCTACATGCCATGATTCATCATCGCCACAATCACCAATACCAAAAACATTAATCAAAATCTATAAATAGTTACATGAAAATAGGCATCTACAACACACAATAGAAATAGGAACTCAACTCAGCTTTTCATTTTTGTTCTTTCGTTGCCAAGCTACCATACGAGGAATCTATTTGCCCCACCGTTAAACATAATCATGTCGTAGCTCCTATGATAATAAATCAAAAGCACTGTAATTCAGCAAATAATTGAGCGGCAAATAACGTCTTCGTGTGCTTTCTGCGAACGCCAACGAAAGAGCCAAAATGGCGGGCGATTATATTAAGTATTTATCGAACCTTAAGAAATGAATAATGTCTTCATCAGCGAATCACAAGACGCACACGTTTAAATGTAGCCGGCCTGCAACGCGATTGGCTGCCGGAAATTAGAGCGACGGGACTTTTTTTTATAGGTATTTATGTTACTATACATATAGTTTCTATGTGTAATAATGAATTTTGTGTGCTAGTTATAGTATAAAATCTGTATGTGATGGAATGAGGCTTAAGACATTTCCGTAATCACTGTGAAAAAATGATCTAGAAAAGTCTAGTTTCATCTATGGCGATTAAAATTTGTTTCAAATTTTAGATCTGTGTAATTTATAATTGTCAGCATTTTCACTATGTACGTATTTTACCTTATAATGCGATGGCGTTTGGGTAAAGGGATATGTCATAAAAATGAGTATAGAGTTAAATGAAAATTAAACATCGGTAACTTATTGTAAATAATTTTCTACATCAAATAATAATATTCCTTTGTTTTTTGCACACCCACTTGTAGAATTTATCTTGTGTATTTCTCTGGGGAACAAAACTCCATTTGGACAAAAACTGACTTAACCCCCTTTTCCCGAACACTATCGAATATATGAATCAAGAGAATACAGAAAAAGTATTCGAAACGTTCGAGTTAAACTCGCAATTAATTCAATAATAATTTACAAAATCTAACTAAAATTTGTTTTTCTTAAAATTGTGCTCACAGTCTATTTCGCTTCTTTTCACAACTGGAATTATTGTATGATGTTAATATTATAGAACCATTAACGATAAAATAGCAAATAAAATAAATAGCAATAAAATGTGAGTGAAACGGTTACGAAAATTTAGTGAAATTTTTAAATAACGTTTGTACGTTTATAAAAGAATGAAAGAAAAATATAACTCATTAATTTTTTTTATCCTCATGGATTTTTAACATCGAAGGAATAGTCTCTAAATTCTTCATCTTTGCCAAGAAATTTCGAGGTGTAGACAGAATCATTCGATTAGGAAGGCTATTAGCTATGTTAAAGTTAAATTCGCATTGTCACTTCAAAGTAATTTAGCATCTTTACTTGTTTAATATTATAATTTAGTTATAGATACAGTGGTATCTACACTGAACTACAGTTTATGATTCCTTAGTACGTTCTTCGTTATTTATAAGAACTGTGTAGGAGAATATGGAAATAAATAAAAACTTTAATATTTATTTAACAACTAGCCGTACCCGTGCGCTCCGCTGCACCCGTTAGAAATAAATATAAAGTAATTACATAATTAAAATAGGACATTTGACCCAGGGAACATTCGTGTTTGATAGAAGAATAAATCGTTTATTATGTTACTTAAATTGTATTAAAAATTAAAATGCTATCATTTTGATCCAGAGACCACTCATTTGGTCATAAAAATTATTTTAGGAAATACAGGAAACGAATGCCTATCAAGTTTTCTGTGCATAAGAAGCTATTTTAATCTTACCTGTCCTCGATTCACTCAGAAGTTACTGTAATAACATTATAGCATAATGTCCATCTAGAGAAACTACACTTTCTAATGGTGAATTAATAATTAATTATACAAATCGGTTAATTTAGCTTCCGATATTACTTTATACAAACACAGAAACATTGTCTGTAGGCTATGTTTCATAGCTTTCGATTGTTGTTGTCCAAGGCTCCTTATAGACGAAGTCATTTGTTTTTTATTTCATTACACCGCCTTAGATGGCGTTATTGTAATTTTGAAACTCATTTATCTCATTAACTATCAGTCCTATCAACATTTTGCATAGAATAAAACTTATCGGATATTATTTTTAAAGAAACTTTTGTTATGTAATATTTTGCATGAAAATTAATACTAAGGGAGATATTTCGATTTATTTAATTCAAGCCTCCTTATAACCCCCCTTTTAAATAAAATATTTTGAATGCCATATAGCCTAAATTCTAAGTTACAACGAACTTAATTTATATTCCAATTTTCATATAAATCGGTTCAGCCATTATCACGTGAAAAGGTAAAAAACATCCAGACAGACATACAAACAAAAATTTCAAAAAAGCGATTTTCGGTTTCAGGGCGGTTAATTATATATGTTAGGACCAACTATTTTTGGAAAATCAAAAATTACCAGAAAAATGTCGGCTACAGATTTATTATTAGTATAGATTTCTGTAAGTTTTCCATCGAAAAGCGGTTTCAAAGCGGTACACGCTTGCCGCAGTAGTTTCACAACTCACAAGTACAGTACATCATGTTGCAACAACTTTCTGTCGCATTTCATCTGTTATTGGTACTCAACTTGCATAATCGGTAGAAAAACTAAACCACTAAACCGCATAAAATATAGTTTGTACCACGATGAAGAAAAATACGAGCGTTTGAAAGTGTCAGCGACAATACTATGCTACAATGAAGTTGTGTAATGTTACACTTGGGTAACGTGCTGCGAGAAACGCTTCCACGACACCATCTTGCAATTACTTTCATCTCCTGGTTCATCTACAACAACACCTGCAACACAGTTCGCGTTAAAAACCGTGATTTAGTAGCGACCTCCTTTACATGATAATCTCGCGAAAACACTTAAGTTACCACTTAAAGCTGATAAGCTCACAAAATTACTACAAGAAAGAAATATAGTTCTAGAGAAAATTCTAGCCCAGTCGACCACTACGAAAGTTAATCACCATCATAATCAAAGTTCTAAGGGCTCATTAGAAATCATTCTACCAGAAACTTCCTTATCCATGAGGAGAGATATAGGGGTGATGAAGTAAATAACCATTAGCACCGCCCGTTACTTGTCCACTTACTGAAAGCAGCTGTTATAAATACAATGTATCAGAGCACGTCTTACGATATAATGGAATTAAGCTCAGGAAAAATATTATGTTCAACAAAATGCCATTCCGACAATAAGAAAATATTTTTGTATCAATAAAAACAACAGTATAGTTAATATTATATATTAAAAAACTTAAAAAAAGAGTTAAACTTTGTTTTAAGGATAGAGAGATGCAAACTTCCATTTATGTTATTGAAAAAATTACAAAGAGCTAGACACTTATTTTGGAGCATATTTTATTTCTACATTTCTAATCTGTTAAATTTCAATATAGTTTTAAATTTTTAAATTCTTGTGCAGAAAATATGAGAATTTAATAAGCTACAAAAAAAAGTCTTACTTTTAAGATAAGGATCTAAAATTTTCAAACTGATCTTCATATTCCTATTTTGTATTACTTACTTACTGGTTTTTAAGGAACCCGAAGGTTCATTGCCACCCTCACATAAGCCCGCCATTGGTTCCTATCCTGAGCAAGATTAATCCAGTCTCTATCATCATATCCCACCTCCCTCAAATCCATTTTAATATTATTTCTCCCATCTACGTATCGGCCTCCCCAAAGGTCTTTTTTCCCTCCGGCCTCCCAACTAACATTCTATATGCGTTTCTGGATTCGCCCATACGTGCTTCATGCCCTGCCCATCTCAAACGTCTGGATTTAATGGTCCTAATTATGTCAGGGGAAGAATACAATGCGTGCAGTTCTGTTTTGTGTTATATTACGTATTCCTTTAAAAGAAAAACCTGTGATGTACTGTAATTTGAATTCGTAGAATATTGTTTTACGTGTCATTCGGTAAGTTAAATAACAGGCATAAAAAAATTCTTAAATTGTTTTGAAACTGTGGGCGGATAACATAAATCAGCACCATACACATACCGGCGTTCTGAAAGTTTAACTTTTAAAAATGATATTATAAAATTCTATGTGATAATTAAAAAATCTGTAAAATTCTTAAACACATTTCGAGTATGATATACCTAGTTTAAGTTTTTTATATAGCCCATCATAAAAATCAGAGAGTTACTGAGTACAGCAAGTAAAATATAAGACAGTCGGGACCAGCAAGTAGCTCCTGATTGGCTACCGCTTCCACCAACCAGAATGCGCCTAGCGGTCGGGACTAGGAATTAGCTCCTGATTGGCCCGCAGCGGGAAGCCCTACTATTGCATATATACCGGCTAGAAATGGTCCCACATCACTTCGTTCCCTGAAGAAGATGGCAGAGCTAGCCGTCGAAAGCTTGGAAGCAAATCTCCAACTCACCTGGCAGAGAAGCCGAGAAGAGTTATTCTAAAATGTAACACGTTTAAGAAAATGCTATAAAACAGAACAAATTATATTATTAACCAAATTTGCTAGTAACTGAAACATACCATTGCTCCATTAACTCGAGTTATCATGACTATTACATTTTTACTACGTCATGCTACTTTTGGCCAATAAAACGGTACGGAACGACATTTTTCAACCAATCATGGCTGTTTGTTCTACCATTTTATCACCTCCCTAGCATTTGTTTTATCACCTTCGTAGCATTTGTTTCTTTTTATCACCTTCCTAGCATTTGTTCCTTTGTTTGTGCACATTTTACTTTCAATAATTGAACCTTTTAAAATGATTCATATTTATTTAATCATCTTTAATTAAAACTTTTCTATCATTTATCTTGTTTATATTATTTAGGTTATGTTATAGCTTCTTCTGTATGAGATTATGGATAATCATGTGTCAGAGATTGTTTAATATATATTGATAAATAACTGAAGTTGAATGCAACTGTCTTAAGAAAAATGAAACTGAATCAACAAAACCTTCTTGACTAGCAATCGTCCACAGAGTTCAATGAAGACTGCATAGTTGGCACGACTGGTAACAAGAGAACAGCTAATCATAACACACTACTGCCATCTAGAGGAATATTTATAACGATGAGATGGTACAATAATATATTTTCAAGACAGTTTAGTATTTTAGTAAGTCAATTAATATTTTATTATATTAGACTACTTTCTTTTAATCTTTATATATTATCTTCTAATCGTTTCATAGTCAATTAAATCCCACTCGTTTTGATTTTCTCTAGATAAATCAAAAGTTCTAAGGAGCTTACTGTAAATAAAATAAAGCATGTAGAACTTTTCGTCACACGTATAATTGCCAATGAGTACAGCAAAAAAAAAAAATTAATTAATTATGATAAATTTGTGTGTAAATAAAAATCTGTATAAAGGAGTGGGAGGTTGAATACGATTGTAGAGACTGCATTAATCTTGCTCAGGATAGGGACCGATGGCGGGCTTAAGAGAGGGCGCCAATGAAACTCCGGTTTCCTTAAAAAATATAAGTAAATAAGTGTCCGAGCCGCTATCCCACATTTGGATGGTAAAATAACCGGACATCTTTTCATATTTAATTGTTCATTAGTGAATTCTTAGTCGATTTATGTACAGTATATTAATACCGCATTTAGAAACGAGAACTGTTAGAATGAAATTGTAAAGAATCAAGTCATAAAATAACACTGCTCTATAATTCTTGCAAATATTACTTTCTGCTATCTACAATTTCTACAAAATCCACAGTATTTATTTTGCTTTTTAGCGCTTCCCTACTTACAAGGCTGCCAACACAACAAAGCTTACTCTAATATAAATTTAAAATATGAAAACAAAATTACAATAACTAAAAGAAAATTGGAGGCAGTATCAGTATGAAACACAAGATAATTCTGTAAGTACATGAACAAAGTATACCTAACATGAACAACTTAAAATAATACAGGTAAACATTTAAATGCTATATACAGTAGATGATAAATGTCATAAAAGTGCAACTCTTAAACATGGTGTTAGTTTCGGCCCAAGAATTTCTAATAAAATTACAAACCATTTTCAACAAGAAATTTGTAAAATTATCCATGTTATATAATATTAACAAATGTATTTTTTTACCTTTTATTTCTGTCGACTATATTCATAGTTTTATTGAATATCACTGGCTTCTGTCGGATTGTCAATTTATATTAAATGTGTATTTTCTCTCTTTCTCTCTTTCTTCTTTATTCTTGCTCTTGTGTTGTATTTATTGGTTTGAATTAAGTTACTTACTGTATTTAGTAAACTGTCCTTGTAAATTTTATGTTATATTATTGATTATGACCACACCGTACACGAGCCTGTCCCTTACGGTAGTGGCTAGAAACATTTTTGTTTTATAAATGTAATTTGTACTCACTAGCTAGCTAGTTAAATAAATAAATAAATAAACAAATAAATAAATATTTCAAAATGGCTATAGATGTCTTCAGCGCTGATAAACCAGTCTGCTTAATGATCCAACTGGAAATGCCTAACTTTTGACAAAGGAAAGTAACCAAGGCGAAAATCAAATTCATTTCATGTAGGCAGGAAATAGACTACATGATACATTTTAATTCAGTTCTTCGGAATTTCCTGCCTAATCAAGCACGCTCAACAGAGACGATACATGAATTACAGAAAAGATAGAAAGTGAAGCAAAGTTGGCACTTGGCCATCTCCATTAAGCTGTAACAAAGAAAGTTAGACGTGCACTACGTCATATCTACAGTTTCCGACGTGATATAGCCTAGGCCTACTACGACAAATTAATATCGAGTACAATACAATGTCAGATGAACGATATTTCGTCACAATTTAATTATTACGAAGTTGTTGTATGTGTATTATTCAGATTAATGGCAATAATAATTGTGATACACATAAACCCACTAACAATGTTTCAAGCACATAGGTATGTTACGGTAATTTCGTAACTAGATCTGAATATAGCCTTCGGCACTGTTTTGCCATAAAATGTTTAAGGAACGATCACATTGAACAAGAGTCTATTAAAATATCACGGTCCGTTGAACCGGTTTAATATTCACGGATATTGCAAACTGCTGCTTGTAGCTATTCTCAATGTGAAGAAGGGATGCAAGGAAGAAAGATAAGCTATAGTTGCATCGGCTCATTTATTATGTGCCCATTTCCAATGGAAATACCTATCCAATAGTTTTCGTAAATCCCGAAAACACATTTCATAACATAATCATCCAATAACTAGCGAAAATATAGTTGTTTTCTTCTTCCATACTAAAATTTACTGTGTTATCTATATCTAAATGAGGTTCATTTCGACATAGATTAATAATATAGGCTATCCATCTGATTTACGTTTTAACAGGACGCACAATTTTATGTACTTGGATATATAGATGTTTCAGGTTTAGCATACACTTTAAGCCACCGGCGTAGCTCAGTCGGCTAAGGCGCTTGCCTGTCGATCCGGAGTTGCGTTCGGGAGCGGGTTCGATTCCCGCTTGGGCTGATTACTTGGCTGGGTTTTTCCTAGGTTTTCCCCAACCATAAGGCAAATGTCAGGTAATCTATGACGAATCCTCGGCCTCATATCGCCAAACATCATCTCGTTATCACCAATCCCATCGACGCTAAATAACCTTGTAGTTGATACAGCGTCGTTAAATAACCAAGTAAAAAAATAGTATAGACTTTAATGACGAATAGCTTGTCCATTATGTATGTATGTATGTATGCAATGCCTACACACTTCACTTTACGTGTTTAAGGTTCCGCATATTGAGGATAGATGGCAGGACTGTAACCTATTTTTTCTAGTTGCACACCACTTCGGCGGGCCACGTTGTACATGATGTGTAGCTGTGGAGAATTATGTCGAATTCTAGGGTTAGTGTATGTGTAACTGTTCGTGTAAGTGTAGTGTATGGAATGAGTCGTGACGAAAATGAGAGGGAGAAGGGGAAACCCGGTGTCGAATAGCACCAAGGGGGCCGCCAGGCTTAACGTCCCCGTCCGACGGACGAATCACTATCAACAGTGACATATGCCTTCTCTTCATATGCACTGCGGAGAGATTTGGGATGATGATGATGATGATGATGATGATGATGATGATGATGATGATGATGATGATGATGACGACGGCGGCGATAACTAAACCGGGTAACTTATACTTGCAAAATTGTGATGTTAAGAAACACAAAATATTTACTAAATTATATGCTCTAATAATATGTATGAGAGTAAGAGAGAGGAAAGATACAGTAGCTGTGGGTAAGACAATCATGCAGATGGATGCAAATGGTATGCCATTAAGGAGGGATGTATAGGCGCCACAAATGATTATAAATATGAACCAAGTGCAATGTTTTTTTTTTTTTTATAACTTAATTGGAAAGCTCATCCAAAAACCCTGGAGCTATTCTGAGGCAATGCAATTACCAACGTAACACAGTAACATTGCTCAAGGTTTAGCAGATCTTACGAAACGCTCTCTTATTTATAAATGTGATTACATACTTATGTAGTTTATATAATTTGTACACAGTAAATAAATATTTATTCTATGTTGAACACCTAATGACAATAACGAAACAATAGTCGAATGAAGATGAAAGTGAAGAATATAGTCTTGGAGGATTATGTTCCTCATCCTCTTTTCCCATGTCAACTTAGCAGAATATGTCAGAAATTGAGGAAAACGTTTCGATAAATGAGTCAATCCCTTCTTTAATGTCATAAAACAACAATCTATATGAAGCCTATGCATATAACGTAATATTTTTCTTAAAGTAGTTTTCAGAATATTTTATTACGAGTTTAGTACGAACTTTCTAATCGATATACGCATTACATAATTTCAATGTTTGTTCTACAATAATACAAAATGATGTATTACAAAAATAATGTATACTGATAATAGCACATATTAATGTATGTGACGTGATAGACCCAGATAGCGTGTTTCTTCTCTATTGTTATAATACCTACAATGCGATAAAATATAATAAACACAATTCACTACAATGTAATACAACACATGTTTAATTAAAGTGTCCATTTCAGCGATGAAAAACCCTGACAATAACATTACACATCGGATTTATAAAATTAAAACATCTGCCGTTCAATAAGGATGACCACAAGGATCCAGAAAACAATTACTTACTTACTTACTAGCTTTTAAGGAAACGGGAGGTTCATTGCTGCCCTCACATAAGTCCGCCATTGATCCCTATCCTGAGCAATATTAATCCAGTCTCTATCATCATATCCCACCTCCCTCAGATACATTTTAATATTATCCTCCCATCTACGTCTCGGCATCCCCAAAGGTCTTTTTCCCTCCGGCCTAACACTCTATATGCATTTCTCGATTCGCCCTTACGTGCTACATGCCCTGCCCATCTCAAACGTCTAGATTTAATGTTCCTAATTATGTCAGGTGAAGAATACAATGCGTGCAGTTCTGTATTGTGTAACAAATACATATATAAAAATTTACAATGAAAATACGTACAATAAATTTGAAAAGAAAATTAAAGTGAATCATACTCGTATTACTTGAAATAGAGATGAAATTGCAACATTTAAATTGAGTCCTTTAGAAATTCTCTAAGGATTTTCTCAACATGGTAAAATGTGAATCTCTTTGATTTTAAAAGGTTATAGGTGTGAGATATGGAAAACAAGTAAAATTATACAAAATAAACTGCAAACATTTGTTAATAGATGTTTACGAAGTATTTTAAAAATTAGATGGCCACATATAATCACAAACTCAGAACTATGGAAGATAACAAATCAGAAAGAAATCACAATAGAAATCAAAAGACGAAAGTGGAATTGGATAGGGCACCAATCAGGAAAGAAGATGGAGCAGTAGAAAGAATAGCTTTGGATTGGAACTCCCAGGGTAGTAGAACAAGAGGAAGGCCAAAAAATACATGGAAGAGAACAGTTTTGGAGGAAATTGCTAGGGAGGGGAAAACATGGAGCGAAGTGAAGAAGTTGGCTACAAATAGGGTCCGACGGAGGCACTTTGTGAATGCCCTATGCTCCTCATGAGGAGATACAGGAGTTTGATTGATTGATTTGATAGGTGTATTTGGCGATAGTACCACGAACTCCAAAAAGAACTCCGTGTACTGACCTACGATTAGCCATGATGTTATACTGCTTGCTAAAATAAGGAATGCAAAGTTCATAGATGATTCTCTTTTCATCATCAGTAAGTTTTGGCTGTTGTGCATCTCTTTCAAACCTGGTAATCGGGTCTAGTATTGTTCTTGTGTTCTTTTTTTTTATCAATGACAGCAACATCTGCTCGTATTGTTGAATCATCTTCCAAGACACAATGCACTTCTTCATTGACTTCCAATGCTTGTTGTCTTAGGATGTCAGCAAACATTGTCCTTACCCTGTGATGGCGGTTGTTCCGCAGTAACTCAGTCTTTCGGCAGAAACCCAACACATGTCCTAGTACATCATATAGGTAACCTATATCACAATATGAATTTCACGAATTTTATGATCCTTTGAGTGAACGACGTCTACATTTTGTATTAGAGGGAATTTATCTGAAAATAACGCATTTCTTTTGGATTTGTAAGTAAAATATCGCAAGTGTTTTATTTCCATTACAAACGAACGATATCATATCCAATTACATGTTGTTCATTGACGCGTCAGAGGCCTGGAAAGAAATGCAATGTATATCAGTGTTAATATGACATTTGTATTCATTTCGCAATCCAGGCTTTCTCGATTGGAAAACACATGCAGCACAATAAATCTGGCAGCACTACTACTGTTCTGACAGAGGGTGAATACAGTAGCATTTAAAGACATCAGACTTTCTATTTTCATGGTCAACACACTGGAACGTGATCGCTGCAACGAAATTCACAGCTACAATTGACGGCAAGTGAAAATTTTTCACGTATAAGTTATCTATTGTTTTGTTCAAGACATATTGACAACACGTTCCTAGAATGTATACAATACAAGTGCATTTCGGAGGATGAAAGTAAATACTTTGAGAGTGTGTTTGTTTCACCTTCTATTCATCAACATTATTGCATCTAAAGCTGTTTGTGTTACATCAGAATGAGAATTGCTATAAATTAGTTTACATCGGACATAGCAATTAAAACAAACAAAGAGAAGCCTTCTGTACAAATTATAATACACATCACGTGATTATCATCATAAATCTATAATTATTTATTATAGTTGTAATTAATTATTTATTTTAGCAACATCTGTTTCTATACTTAGATATTTTATACAGTAATTGGTTGAAGTGGAAGTACTAAATCACATCTTATTCCTGTCTTTGCTTCAAAAAATAATTATTAAAATTTGTTTGTCAGAATCTGATGATTACCCAATACACATGATTTTTCCAGAATTTTGTGTTCATGAAATTGAAAAAAAATTAGAATTTAACTCTGTAACTTGTTTCATAAAAATCGTTGTAAGTATAAAGATGATACAGAAAAATTGTCATTAACTTATGTGGAATGCCACCTGAGCACGAGTATGTAACTTACTCTTTTGGGGGGTACTAGAGAGTTCTTATATAAAAAATCAATATGTAGGCTATCTTTGTTCTTGCAATAAAGTATTATTATTTCACAATACTAGGCGAAATATGGTATCTCTTTTACTTGAACCAGCATACAATACAAAATCTGGGCAAATCCATTCTTCATAATAGATTATACAATCGGTTTATTAAAATAAACCCAGTATTAAGTAACCCCAATAAAAACGTCTTCAGTAAGAGAAGTACATATTACAATTACTTAAATTGAAACTGTCCAACATTTAACTTTTTTATATATAGTATATACACTATATTTTTTCTTTTTCCAACTAGTGTCTTCTTTCTCAATTTCTACTTAAAATTTTATACATCTTGATTACACTACTTTTAACACTATATCACTTCGGAATATGTATTATATGTCTTTCTCATGTTAAATTCTATCGTACCTGGTTAACATGTTTCGGCCTGTTATTGACCTTCTTCAGAAATGGCTGTTGCTGGTCTTGGAGCCTTTTGTTTTGTTTCCTGTGGCGGTGTGTTTGTGTAGTGTAATGTGGAGTCAAAGAGTGTGTGTGTTCTGAAATTGAGTTGTTTGTTGAGAATTTCATTTGGATGTGTTTTTGCGCGTCTGTATATTTCGTATTGTTCTAGCGTGTTTAGTTTCCGGCTATTTGGTTGGATGTGTAGAATTTCCATGTCTGTGTTGCTGTCTCTGTAGGTGTGGTTTGCACTTGTGATATGTTCTGCATATTATGTGGAAGTGTTTTGTAATTTTGTTATGGCTGTGATGTGTTCTTTGTAACGTGTTTGAAATGATCTGCCTGTCTATCCTATGTAGAAGTTGTTGCAGGTGTTACATTTGAGTTTCTATACGCCTGTGTGGTTGTATTTGTTTGTTTGTGTTGTTTGTTCTGTATGCGATGTTGTAATTTAATGTCATGAAAGAGGTTACAATCTTCTGTGTGTTTTTGTTTTCGTATGTTAGTGTGATGTATTTTAATTATAAAATTTTAATTATAATTTACATTGTAGTATTATATTTTGTAACTGGAACTGCTCCAAGCACGAGAATTTGCTCTTTTAGGTGTAAACTATACGTATTTTAAATAATATTATGTATATGTAGCCTAATTTGTCATTTCGATAAATTCGAATTCAATTGTCTCAAAACTTTTGTATACAACGCATATTTCATAATTTCTACTACTTAGTATATTTATTTGAATTCATAGTAACAAAACCTGACTAAAAATTTGTAACGTGAACTTTTTATTATTAAAAATACATATTTTTTTTTTGTATAGCACTATACTGTACTTATTATACGTCTATCTCATTGCACATTATCTTCATTACGTTCTCTTCCTTATGAGATAGCGGCGTCTATTGGACGCATTAGGAATGATTGGTTACTTATCTCTTGGTATATATTTCTCCCATTAACACCTTTTAAGGATTATTAATGTGTTAGACAGAGTATAGAATTCTTCCCTACTTCCACATTAGTAAATGATAGTGAAATGGCAAAATGATATAATAAATTACTGTACGCTGAGAAATCTCGTATCAACTAGATTATATTGTGAACATATCGAATCCAATAGATCTTAAATGTTGGAATTATACATACTATTGATTACTTGTACTCTGCAGTAAATTAATTGGTTGATATGTTACAATTACCATTATAATAAATTTAGGCAAAAAGGATGATATTCTCAATGTATGTTTATTGCAACCTCTTGCCAGATTAGGAATTTATTAGTAATAAAACACGGTATATAGATTAATTTACGAAAATATTAATTTAAGCGTAATGAACAATATTACAGTGGTAATCATATTTAATCGCGGACATCATAACCACGAGAAACAAGAAGTACAAATTCTGGTAAATATTAGCTACATAAATTATAGAACATGAATTATAATTTCATTCCATGGTGTTTGGGTGGACATATTCATGACAAGGGCCGGTATTTATGGAGATCGCAAAAATCAAGGCATAATAGACATACAATAGATTTTTACTAATCTTTACGAATTAAGTGATTCTGATTAATAATATGCGGATAAAACAATCGCGACAAATCGCGAAAGGGAGTTCTAATAGCGAAATATGAACATATTAGCGAATTATTACTATTGCGTCGTTTTATAGCGAATTTAATATTCTGAGATATTTTTCGGATTTTTTTCACATGGTATTCCAGGTGTTCTGATTACATTATTGAACACAAATACGGAAAATTCAATATTTCACTAATAATTTGAAAGTGTTCATCTGAGGGCTGCAAGTTTTTTTTTTTTTTTTTTCGTTATTAATGAATGTGAGTTAAATACAGTCTCAATCCAACAAATATTGTCTATTGGCCATACCGCAACCTTTACCAGAATCCAACGAAACTTAAATGTTAATTATTTGGAAAGTAACATTCATACTGAGTTTTCAAAATTTCCATTAATCTCCACCAAGAGTACAAATCAATCTCCAACAATCTCTGCCGACACCAATATTAAAAAACACAAATAATAAAATTAATCTCCATAAATACCTGCCTCTGGTCATGACATTACAATCATTATCATGGTAATATTTATATGATATATATTTTTTACTTCAATAACGTTAAGAACCAATGCGACACAATCAGATATCGAGCCACAATTATCATTATTATCATTATTATTATTATTATTATTATTATTATTATTATTAATCAACATTTAAAAAAATTAGAACCTCCTCGTCATCATCATAATCATTTTACCCACAAACTTTCTATATTAGAATTATCTTCTGAGGGTAAGGGTTGACTGAATGGAAATTTTATCGAAGACACTATCTAATCGATGTTATTTTAGTCTTTAAATATAAACGCAGTTAGAGTGATTCGTATAAATCTGAATAAAATATAACAGAGTTGTGATTAATATTTTCTTGCTAAAAGGAATTTTGGTCGCACTAGAGGAAAATATATTTTTGGGAGGGGGGGGGGAGGGAAGTTATTTTATTTATTTCTATTATAGATACAGGCAGAGGACTAAGAGACAAAGAAGACTCCGTGAGATTATGTCCTTTCTTTCTATACTTCTGGTAACAGAACTACTTCCTTGGCGTGTGTGCGTGCGTACGTGTGTGTGTGAACTACATACTCGGTTTCACGCATAAACTGTGTGTAAACTGACAAGTTTTCTTCAGCCCGTGACACATTTGATCACAGTCACCAATCTCAACGCTACAGATAATTTCCTAACTTGTTTTTGTTGTTCGCCGCATGCAGTTGGAAATAATTCACTGGGACAGTTTACTTTTTCACATTCTTGGCATGAATAATGTGTAAGAATATCGTATAAGTTTGATATGGCGATATAAGTCCCCATTCCAAACCTTATTGTTACTCTAAAAATTAGCATCAAAGTCAGCTTCGTGGAATCATGAAATCCCCAATGACGACTTGACGTTTTTATGGTTCAATTGTGAAGCACAGTAGACTGGTTCATTTCACATTGACTCAGACACGAAGCGAAATGTGTGTACTGTATGAAACTCATGTGAAAGTAAAGCAGACTCATTTACCAGTGGAAGGCTCACCCGTTACTCTTACCAACAATAATTTATGTGACTCGGAAATAATTTGCAGAGGAAGGATCGTTACTTGCAATAATTCTACTTCTCCGTGGGAAATATGAATTAGGCATATGCCAACATCTTCAATTATAGTCATTTCTTTGTTTCGTCAACCAAACTTTCCTTTTCTAGCTAACTGATATCATTGGATGAGTGAAATAAAAAATATAAGAAAACAATTCGTGGAAGTTTTGTCAGACTCGTCCATACAATTGTATTATATACAACAGGGACCCAAAAAACTGTATACACACTTTTGCAGATGTTATAATATTATAATATGGACTCTCAAAGTTTAAATGAATTACTGCGGAAATATGTAGTGTGATATTCTATTAAAAGATCATGCTAGTCGCATATGTGTCAGAACCAACAATGCAACTGGCAGAATAATAAACAAATATGACTAAGTTTGTCACTCAAGGAAAAGGTTCAAGAGGAGGAGGAATTTTCGAGTAAAACGATTTGGTCTAACAAAGTACAATTTAAGGGGTTAGGTACAGCTTATAGCAGTAAAATTTTGGAAATATTCAACATTTTTTCCTCCATTATTATATCTTGTACAATAATAAAAACTAGTATGTGTAAAACACTGTCCTTCTGCTATATGAAAAAAAAAATATTTTTACGATTTAAAAAAAAATATTTACATTTTTTTTTTTTTAAATTCAGTTCACTGTGCAGTGATAAAGCTTTTCCCACATAACTAAAAAACTATCCAATACTCTGTGATGAAATTTTTTGTGTGTATTTATGCGTGTCATATCTACAATATGATGCAAGATCACTTCTCTACCTTTGATAGATTGTCTGATAAAAAATAAATTAATTTTAAAAAATGATCAAATATCAGTATTTTCTTCTACCACAAAATGAAAAAAAAATATATTTATTAAGGAATGTAGTTGAAAGAGCATGGTATTGTAAACATGAGTTTCAGTAATAAAATAAAAGACAGAGAACATGAAAAAGTTAACAAGTTTATGAGTTATGAGGGAAATGCTTTATCACTACACAGTAAACTGTCACCATTTTGAATTTTGAAAAAAAATATATATATATATTTTTTTTTTTGAATCGTAAAAATATTTTTTTCATATAGCAGGACAGTATTTTCTTCTACCACAATGGAGGGAAAAAAGTTGAATATTTCCAAAACTTTTACTGCTGTAAGCTGTACCTAACCCCTTAAGCTGAATTGTAGAGTGAATCACCATTATTGTGTGTACTGGGCACCAGAAAATTCACACATTCATATAGACAAGGAGACAATTTACTGGGACTCAATATCTGATATGGACTACCATCCAGGGATGTAATTAGATCATTCTTTTTTGAAGAAACACTGTTACTGGCATTCTGTACCAAGATATTTCAATTTCAATTTTATTTATTTCAAATATACAGAATAAAGAAATATAATTACAAAACAAACAAAGAGAAATACAAATAAAATAATACAAGCAATATAAAAAGAAGATACAGTAGTATTAACAAAATTTGAGACCGAATGAGCAGCGCTCGTGCTCGGTCGCAGTTCAGATATAATATTAAAATAAAAAATAATAATATAAATAAGTAAAATAAAATAGGAACTAAAATATAATTACAGCGGCAATGGAATTATATAATATAATATTAACACTATAGAAGAATAATATCGCACGTGAAAAGTAGGACTAATATATATTTCAAAAATATATATTAGATATGCTCCGTACATCCATTTTAACTGCCATTCGTGCACTCTATGGAAATGAGCGCCTTTATTTTCTATAAGATGACGCACCACCATACTATCACCAAGACCACACGACGTAAATGGATAAGACGAAGAAGTGCTGTTGAATATCCTCCACGCTCACCGGATTTAACTCCACTTAATTTCCACTTATGAGGGACCCTAAAGGATGTGAAGTGGCGTTTGCAATCATCACAATTGACACACTGATTAATGTTCCACATGAAATATTTCATCGAGCCCAGAATTGTCTGGATGCTAATGGGAAGCACTTCGAGCATTCGTTGTGATAGTATTTGTTAAACATGTGTCACAGCCATTCCTTGACGTGTGTATCAATTTAGTAATGAAGTTTTTGTTCAAATATTTTGCACCTTGACGTGTGTATACATTTTTGAGCCCCTCTATAGATGAATGAATTTGCTTTTAAAACTAGTATTACGGCTTCTTTTAATACTAATGAAAGAGGGTTGAATATTACATGAAATTTTTATAAAGTACAGTCTTCTACTACGTAGCACTATTGAGTCTCTTTGTTTATCATAGCTTCACCATTTATCCCTTCGCTGAAATTCAGAATGCTCTCATTGCATTACGAACTTATCTGAAAATGAATACTTGTATTTCTATCGTTTCACAATTAACAACTCCGTCAAGAAAATGACCACGGCAATCAAATTTAGAAATTGCACTTTTTATATTTATTTTAACGTATTTCACATTTTATAACATCCGACAGAACGTATTATAAAACTATTACTTTAGTCTACAAATAAACGCTCTATTATAATAGACGTACGGTTTTAGTCTACTTCGTAACGCTATAGGTGTATCAATTTCGTACAATATGGAAATATGATTTTCTTTAGGATGCATGTAAGAATTTTTAAAGCGATGACAATAAAATCGCATCGTTGTTTCAGACATTACGAACACAACAACTGACCACCGCAATAAAATGCAGAAATTCTATGTTAGATATGAAAACAGTAAATATAGCTTCTGTACTGTCGTACAGAATTTAACTCAGTTTTAAATTTTGCAAAAGTTTTCTTTTGCGAACTAATGTTACAAATATTTTCAGGTATAATTCTATGTACAGAGAAAACCAGAAATAAACTACTACATGCGCGTTAATTCAGTCCTCTGTTTTTAATGCCATATAGAAGCACAATAAAACACAATAAGCATCTGTGTTAGTAGCAAAACACGATTCTCCTATGAAAATTGTGTCATAGGATTTTCTACAAAGAAGTATTTACCTTGTAATGTTCGGTATATACAGCATTTTGTCATGTGAATCTTGTAAGACAGGTTGTTGAGTAAGGAGCTAAAAATTTTCTCAGTGTAAACAATAATACTTCAACTTGCAAGAGAATAAATGAGCAGCTCTGTTGAAACATCGAGGATACCATGAGAAGAAGGCAATTGAAATGGGATTTTGTAAGAATAATTATACAAGTCTTCTGAATTACAGCTTAAAATCTTAGTTAGGACTTACTAATAGGGCCTATTCGACTTTTCGAATTAACAATATCATTTTAAAATGAAAAGCGTATGCTGGACATCACAATTTTTGTCGCATTCTTCATTAATGTAATTTAAGCACATTCTACCATTCTCATTTGTTTTCACATCCCTGTCTTCCATTGTCCTTCAATCTACGGTATTATATTACGTAACCGAAAGATGAATGTACAGTACATTTTTATATCTTTGCTATTTCATTACTGTTTGAGGCTGTGCATTGTCCAGAAAGATGTACACGTTTCAGTCTACGACTGCGTTAAGCATGAAGAGAAATGTAGCTAACGAGAGTTACTGTATTAGTGTATTAGTCTGGTGAGAGGAATATTTTTAATTGATTATTTTACAATGCTTTATCAACTGTTGTTGTTATCTAGCGTCTCAATGAGATGAAGGTGATAATGTCAGCAAAATGAGTCCAGGGTCCAACGCCGAAAGTTACCCAGCATTTGCTCCTGATAGGTTGAGGGAAAACTACGAAAAAAAAAAAAACCTCAACCAGTTACCTTGTTCGATTTGAACCCGGACCCGCTCGTTTCACGATCAGACATGGTAACCGTTAGATAGGAATTTTATTTTGAGAGATAATTGTGTCTCAAAGGAACTTAATATTGCATAATATGTATTATACAGGTTGATTCACGAGGACTTACCGTCACTTACGGAGCTTATTTTCGAGCACATTTTGAGCAAAAAATGTCAAATACACATGGGTTCTATTCTCAATATTTTCGAAGTTAGTCTAATTTGAAGTTGTTTGTAAAATACAATTATTCTTTAGTTTTAAGATTAAGAAAATATTACAAATAGAAAATAAACTATTCAGAAGTATCATTTCTTTAACTGGCTAATATTGTGAAGCTAAAGATATGTTGTTAAATCCTTAGTTGTCAACTGTTAACTAAATCTACATTATTCTTACACGCTTATCACAATAATTGTTACAAATCACACGACTTCTAACAATTTGATTCTTTACTGTTCAATTTTGCACTCCAATGTACAGTCTTGAAGAGTTTACAAGAGTGGGGTGATTTGAAACAATTCCTTTGTGAAGTATGTAAGAAAAAATATAATTTTCTAGTTAAAATCGAAAAGAAAATTCTGTACGAAGTAACTATGGAATTTACAATAAATGTTTAGCTTCAGAATACTAGCCAATTAAAGAAAGGATATTTCTGAATAGTTCATTCTCTATTTGTAATATTCGTTTACCCTTAAAATTAAATTAAAAAAGGTATTTTACAAACAACTTGAAATTATTGTAACTGTGAAAATATTGAGAGTAGGATCCATGTTTATATGACATTCTCTGCTTAAAATGTCTTCGGAAATAACCTCCGTACGTGGCGGTAACTCCTCATGAATCACCCTGTATATATCATGCGTCAATTTAACGTTAATAAACAAAGAACTGGTCGAGGATCTTAGGAATTTAGGTTGTAACAAGCACAACGATTTAAAAAAAAAATGCATGTAATCTGTACGAGCAGGAATACAGTTGAGAACTAGGGGAAGTCGGGAGAAAGAAAACTGAGGACTGAGGACTCGGTGACGGTTCAAACTAGCATTGTACTGCATTTAGAAAACAATCTATTGAATGGCCATGATTCAATTAAAAATAAAGCATATAATATTGTCACTATTACTTTCTAGTAAAAATTTAATTGTAAGGACGAAATTTACGAGATAGATATAGGCCTACATAATTCATATTCATAATTTATTGTAACGAATTGCAGTGTCATAGATAAAAGGAATCATAGTCTGTTCACCACCTTAGCTTGAATATAATTATAATCTCGCCATACCCTTATATAATTATCGTTCAAATAGCGTTTCTATTTCCAATAACCAACTTACATAAGTCTATCCATCACATTTCTCTCGATTTGCCCGTTATCCTCAACCATTTTATCCATTGTATTAAATTGCAAGTATTGTGATCCACACTAGACATGCATGAGTGTCAAGCAAGAAACTAGTGACAGAAACATGGTAGTGAAGAGAAACGAGTAGAATGATTTTGAAATGTGAATATGGAGAAGAATGAAGCGTGTGAAATGGACAGACAGAATAAGAAATGAAGCTGTGCTAAATAGAGTAGATGAAGGAAGAATAATGCTGAAACTGATCAGGAAGAGAAAAAGAAAATGGTTTGTCACTGGCTGAGAAAAAACTGCCTACTGAAGGATGCACTGGAAGGAATGGTGAACGGGAAAAAAGTTCGGCGCAGAAGATATCAGATGACAGAAAAATTTCGGAGCAGAAGAACTTACCAAATGATAGACCACATTAAGATATTGGATTATAAGCGGAGACTAAGAGGAAGGCGAAAAATAGGGTGTATATTCGAGAATACTGTGTTTGCGGTGGAAGACCTGCCCTTTGGCAGAAAATTGCAACTGAGTGAATGAGTAAATGAATGAATGAATTAATTAATTAATAGGCCTACTAGAACTCCTCAACATGTTGTCAAGGCAAGGCTACCTCTTAAGGCAACATACGTCAATAATTATGCTGTATTAACCCAGTTACAATTGGAGAAAAATAAATTTCCACCTCTGTCAGACGTCGAACCCAAGTGCTCAGGGTTACTTTCCTAAAATCACCAACACTTGAGTTGCAGTAGGGGATTTTGAACGCTTATATCGTGGATATAATGTTATATAGTATCACTAATTTTCTAACTTATTTACACTGTTGAATGTGACAATTATGTATTCCAGACTAAGTTTCTCAAGTCACATATAACTACTACCCACACTATCAAATTAATGCCCTTCGATTCAGAACGCAAATACGCAACCAGCATCACTTCAACTGGAATATTCTCTATGAATTTATAACTTAAAAAGGTACATAATTAAAAAAGATTGTATGGTTTAACGATCGCGCATAACTAATTTTGCGTATTTATTTACATTACATCGTTACACATATAATAATATTTTTGTTTAATAACTTAGGAATTTAAAATTACTGGGAACATAAATGTTAAAAGGCGTTAGAAGTTACAAAGATATTCTCATATCACCTCGTTGACAAATAGTCAAAACTCGCATATTGTACTGTATTGTACGCCTATTATAGACATTTCACTGAGGGATGTACAACCGATATTCAAAGTTGTATAGAATAGCTGTATGTAATCCTATTACAAAGACACCCATTCTAGTCCGGAAGTCGACACAAAACTGGTACAGACTTCAAATCTGTGAAATATGTTTAACTTTCACTTACAGTGTTGTCTGCTTTCTCACTATATAGCACATAATTATGTTTTATACAATCATTCAGATGTTTACCACTACCATTTTATTTTTCAAGTCGTGCTATAAAAATAATAATATGAAAGAAATCGTTGAGAGTTGATTTTGGATAAACAGCCTTTTTCTGTTTTCTATTCCAGTTAAAATCTAGATCATTACATTTCATGTGCAATATTTCCAAATGAAATGACTGGTAGTGCGGAAAATTTCCGTCCAATATTTTAGAAAAAATGTATTTAGACAACCAGATCTATATTTAAAACTATTCTTTTACAAACGATTCTCACATAATAAATCCTGAAGTAATGTTGTGTTAATAAAAGCGCAAAGGGAACAGAACAGATTTCTAGAAACGTTATAATATCTCATTCATATTCAGAAATCTGTCACTAACATACCCTACCTTAATTTTACATGTCTGGATTTTATTCTTCACTGGAGACGACATCGTGAGTGATATTTACCTGCAACAAGAAAGGAAGATATTACACTTTTGCAGAGTCCCGCATTTACAAACAGTGCAGAAAATTAAATGTTAATTTCCAAGACTTCTGTGATATTCTGTTCATGTCTGTTCTTATCTAACAAAATAAATTGTCTCAAAGCTAAATGTACAAAATCTATATCACTGTCCCATTATTTTTAAAAAGTGTCGTGTTCTCTAGTTCAGAGCTTCAATCAGTAGACCTACGTTTCTTCATACGAGACATTTGGATAGACTAACTTTTTCTTCTCAGGTATGCTATACATCGTCGTTGTTCCTGCAATTCCTATGTGCAAAATATAAAAATTTTCAGTAGGAAGAAAAAACACATTTATTCATCCTTTGACAGCCGTACATAGGAGACTATGAATTCTTACATTTTCAAAACAAAGAAATATAATTATCTATAAGAGATTTTATTATTTGCTATATCACTATGTAAGTTATTTCATAGAGCAAAAATCTGAAAATCGTTAAATATGTCACACAGGAGTTACTGCAGGAACAACGACGATATGTCACGTTCTCACGTAAATCCATATATAAGACCTATGTATTTTTCTAGAACTGTAACTTCCATGAAAATGTCGTCTTCGTCGGTCGGTTCACGATACTATTCGTGAGGTCCAAGGTTTGCGAGTTCAAACCACACAGCGAACGATGGATTTAAATCATCATAAAACCCTTTACGTGGCTCCTCTAGAAAAGAAAGTTAAACTGTGGGTCCATTGCCGTTGACTTAAGGAACAGTGAGGGACAAAATTGTTGAGCAGGCGAAAATGTTTGAAGATTTGTAGCGCCGTTCATAAGATGCTATAGTTTTAATACCTTCTCAGTATAGATATGTAATATTTAAATAGAAAAGCGAAGCGAATATCTCGAACTCGGAGCATACTTAGTGTGGCATTCTTTAACTTAGAAAAAACTCGAGTCGCTCAACTATTATGTCCCTCATTGTACATGAAAGAAACCTGTACTGGTACCTGAAAGAAGGTTCATAAGTGATAGAAGAAACTTCAATTCAGCATAACATGGCTGATAAGGATAAGGATAATAATAACATACATCTTCATTACACACTTTTAACACTACATCACTTAGGAATATATTTTATGATAATCACATTACAAAGAAGACATCACAGCCATAATCAAATCACACAATACATCCACGTACACAGAACATATCACAAACACCAACCACAGCTACAGCAACATAGACACAGACATGGAAATTTCATATATCCAACTGAAAAACCAGAAACTAAATACATTAGAACAGTACGAAATACAGAGTGTATACAAATGATTCATCAGGCTTTGACATTGTATAGCTTAAAATGTATAATGTCCACTCATTTGTACTCACAGCCAATAGAAAGAGCATATTCTGCATATTCTTAAATTTGGTATCTCTCATTTCAGATTTCATTCTGACTCTTCAGTGACTCACTAGTGGCGGTTGGTCAAATGGTGACTGACCAACAGAAAGCATTTTGTGTTTTGGAATATCAGAGTACTCAATCCATCATCACTGTGCAGCATGCGTTCCGGAGACAGTACAGAGGAGACCCACCAACCCACCAAAGCATTCTGCGGTGGTATCGACAGTTGAAAGACAAAGGGTGCTTGTATAAAAGAAAAAGCTCAGGACGACCAGGTGTTTCAGCTGAAAAGATGGAGAGAATCCGAGAGGCATTCGCTCGTAGCCCACAAAAATCAACACGTCGAGCAAGTCGCGAACTGGTCATTCCTCACGCAACTGTGTGAAAGATTCTGCGAAAGCGATTACTTCAGAAAGCGTATCGCATACAACTGCTGCAACATTTACGGCCAAACGACATCGTCATCAGAAACGAATTTTGTTATCGTTTCCAGGCAGCGTTGGAACATGACGAATTTGCCTCTCGACTCGTGTTCAGTGACGAGGCGACGTTTCACCTGAGTGGGAAAGTAAAGTATGATTTTAGTATATGAAAAGAAAATTGAGAATGTGGAGAGAACATTTTAGCATTTCCGGGGTGACTTTAGCAAAGGCTTCAAAGGTATGGTTTTTCTTATTGTTCCACATTCTTAATTTATTCTTCATATACCAAGCTCTTTAAGTAACCCCAAAAAAAATCAAGGGTGTTTAATCTGGAGACCTGGCCGGCCATTTTACTGGTCCACGCCGACCAATCCAATATCCAGGGAACTGTTCGTCCAATTTGCAACATTTCTGTGTCATAACCCATCAGAATGAAGAATGGTATCAATTATTCTCTCTTTCGATAATGCCATCACGAAAATCAAGAAATTTGTTATAGTGAAACTTCAAATAATCACAACAATACATTGAAACTTCACAGGTTAACCAAACAGTAAAGCAGGAAAAGTTCATTACCAGAATTGCATAAAAAATACCTTCTCCAAAGTCTCCTTAGTAGTGTACCATGTTACAAAATATCTGTAGATGCAGTAACTAATGTTTGTGCCATTATGACAGTTTTTTAAATAACTTGAAAACGATTAGAGATCTCAAAACGGATTGCACCATCGATTTTTTTTTTTCAGAAAATTTCACATGATTTTGAGTACCCACATGACCCCCCTTTCCATTTAAAATTTCAAAGTTGCATTCAAAATGGCGGCTTTTGAGATAGCTGAGGGCTAGAATCGAATGTTTCACTGATAGAGCATTTGGTCTTACAAATACTGGTAACACCAATAATAGCCGAAAATCAAGCATATGGAAGATATTTATATGGTTCCAGACTTTTGATTCAGCCTATATATTTGTTTTCATGGTATGAAATTGTTCGGACAAACATGAAGAAAAGAACAAACATGAATTATTCAATGAAGTTATTCAGGAAGCAGCAAGGTCTGCCAGTGAAGGAGAACTCTCATTAAGAGCTGAAGCTTCAAAGTATGATATGTCTCACATGTTAATATTTTACCTAGTGTTCAGCGAGGAGCAGGATTCTGAATTAGTTAATTATATTATTAAATGTACTAAGATTAATTATGGCATGACTTACACAAATATACGTCATTAACAAATAATTATGTTGTCATTTAGCTTGCAAGTATACCGAAGCATGGGATACTAACAGAATTCCTGGAATTGAATGACTTTATGGCTTCATGAAGCTATATGACAACTCAGAATGAGAAAATTTCAGAACACCAGTCTGTAACGAGCTATATCTACAATATGTCATGTTTACGTGGAACTCTACAAGATATATATTCATCCATCCATCCATCCATCCATCCATCCATCCATCCATCCATCCATCCATCCATCCATCCATCCATCCATCCATCTATCTATTTATTTATTTATTCTGGTGTAGTTAAGGCCAACAGGCCTTCTCTTCCACAACACCAGGAATATAAATACAATAATAGAAATAAACAGAAAAATACACTATATACAAAGTAAAGCTACAAAAGAAATAAAGAGAGAGAGAGAGAAAAAAACACTATAAACAAAGTAAAGTCACACAAAAATATACACAGGTTGCAGTCACACAAACTTTAAATGAGTGATTAAGTATCATAATTAATTATATCCTAATTAACTAACATATACAAGAAGCTTTCAAATTTAATCTAGATTAAAAAAGAAAAAGAAAAAAAACACAAATCAATACTTCTAGCAATACCTAAAAAACAATAACTAAGACAAAATTTTCCAATTTACTTTTGAATTGTGATAAAGTCCGGCAGTCCCTGACGTCATTAGGTAACGAATTCCAGAGGCGAGGTATTTCTACAGTATTTTGGTTTATTATATATAATAGATCACAGACACATTACATACAACAATTTTACACAAAGATATATTATTATTTAAATACAATTTCTACGTTTTACCTATTAACATATTTGTTTTGTCTTGCACTAGCTTTCAGTTATTGTGCAAGACTCAACTCATTCTAGAATATTGGTACCATCAGTATTGGTTTACCTTCCTAAGATGTACTTCCCTCTTCACTCTGCAATGTGCAGCTAGCGTATCTAAATCATCTCTAATTCTAGTTTCTTCCATACCTCTTTCCTTACAAAAATATTTATACAGTTCATACAAGCTCTCTCTCGTAGGTAAGCCTTCATTCCTTAATTTTATTTCATAACATTCTTTTGACGTACCTTCAAAACTATTAAATTTAGAAATAAAAAAGATAGCAAAATAATTTCTAAGTCAAATATGTTATTATCTGTGAGTCTAGACAAAGCGTACCTTCCAAACTTGAATTTATTAGTCAGCTCAGTAACTGTACTTTCCCTTAATGCTTCCTTCCTTCTATTTTTTAATTTTGCAATCTTCTCCGGTATTTTATTTTCCGTGTATTTGTTTATTATTAAGGAATGTTGACTTTCCTCGTATTTCTCCATACATCTACACTTGTTACTTTCTTCCATGCATAATTTTACATCTATAACAAGAAAGAGAAAGAACCATATATACACACATACACTACAATTGTTTCACTATTTATTTATATATTTCTTAATTACTCTCGTTCACATCTATTTCCTTTATTCTATCCATTCTAATTTTTCTAACCAAAAAAAGATATAAACCTAATTGCTTTTGCAATTTTATGTTATTAATGTTCATGAGCTTTTTTATAGCTATTTCTTTATTTATTTGAAGGAATTTTTCTTTTATAAATTTCTTAAGTATATCTTCAGTATTTTGACACTCAAGAACAATGTGAATGTCATCTTCTCTCCTTCCACACAATGGGCATGTGACTTGAGGTATACTGCCTCTATTATTTCTTAATTTCCAAATCCCCAGTCTAAACCAAGCTAGTCCAAATCTTTCCTTCATATTCACATTTTCTATATATGTACTCCTTCCTCATATTTTTTTATATTCATTAAAAATATTAGGGATCGCATTTCATTGTTACTACTGAAATCATTTTGCCTAGTTATATTTTTACATCTTGATTTAATTAGATTTAGGCTTGCTGACATATTTCTTGTAGATTTCTACAGTATAGGAAGATGAGTATAAAGACGTTCTATGATGAGGGATAGATAGATATAGAAAGATATAGTAGCCGCAGAAAAAAATGACACCGGGACATTTTTATGACGTAATATGCAACAAAGAAAACTAAAATTTTCTATGTTGGACAAGTGGAAGAGGTAGAGATTTTGACAAAATTGGAACTTTACATATCCTAAAACTGAATACTGCAGTAAGACAGAGAAAAGTGATATTGTCATAAAATCCACATAACCGGAGAATTCAGGAAAATGAAATAATTCGAAGTGGACTTAAGTATTTTTAAAGAAAAAATAACGTAACCATAGCTGTGCTCTTAAATGACATTTTTAGCTTTAATTATGCTATTTAGCAGATGATTTAAACATTGTTCAAAAGTGCCCCATACCTATTCAAACAAGGGATGGTTTTGAACATGTTACAAGAATTTGTTCGGACTTAATTTACTTTTCAGGTATATGTAATTTCTGCAAGTATAAAATTCTGAGGTGTTTATTAAACAATGTCTTATAATTCTGTGCCACTTAAAGTTAAAAAATTGATAATGAATGTGAATAAAAAATTTAAATAGAAAAACGGTTCAAATGTACCCCCTTCTCCCTTACCTTTGTCAATATCAGAATTTTGTAATGATGTATTCTCAGGTTTTAATTGACACATATTAACCTCAACATATTTTATACAATAACAATAATAATATAATAACAACAACAACACTCTCTGAAAGTTCATCTTACTTCGCTACCTGTCTAATGAACATTCTACCATATGATCTGTGATATTAATAAAATTAATAGTAATTTGAGAATTTTGGAAGTAGGAGGGCACAAATATGTAGCCTAATTTCAAAAACAACTTCACTGAATTACTAAAGAATTGCACCAAAATTACGATTATCCTGTCTCCTTTTACATACTCATAATTTATAAAGTAAGCAAGAGCATGGCTATTTATTTAAGAAATTCACCCACTACTCCTTTTAGTGTAACAAGAGAGTTGTTATTATACTTATCACATTCTGCGAAATTCTTATGTAGAATTTTCATTATTCCCTTTAAGCAGCCGATTATTGTCATTATAGTTGCCAGGAATGTTGTGCACCGATCATCGTACCTATTTCTTTCAGCTCCGTGACTCATTTTAAGAGACCGGATACATTTTGTTTTGAAATTATATAATTATAGTGCAGGAAGATCAGCGACACACAAAGATAACATCATCGCGTACGCCTGCTGAATATGTTGCATACTTTCCACGTCGACAGCACTGGTGCAGAACAAAACACAGATCCTTAGCCACAAATGTGGTGTATCCCTCTCTGTTCTTCATTTTATTTACACAGAAGACTTCGTTTTTGTGGCAACAGTCCAACGTTTCAGAAACTGAATGAAAGTATATATAGTACTGAAACCTTTAAGCCTTGAATACTTTCACTAAATAAAGGCAATGTTTACAGTTTTAAGAAATCGATTTTGCCAATGGGATACATACTTTCTCATATATTCGCGTGGTTCGCAACGATTCACTTATACTGTATTAAATTCTACAAATTGTATTATCCTTTACAGTTTATTTCCTTCGATTATTATTCTTATTTACTTCCTTACTTACTTACTTACTTAGTTACTTACTTACTTACTTTTAAGGAACCTGAAGGTTCATTGTCGCCCTCATATAAGCCCGCTATTGGTCCCTATCATGAGCAAGATTAATCCAGTCTCCATCATCATATCCCACCTCCCTCAAAACCATTTTAATATTATCTTCCCATTTATGTCTCGGTCTCCCCAAAGGTCTTTTTCCCTCCGGCCTCCCAACTAACACTCTATATGCATTTCTGGATTCGCCCATACATGCTACATGCCCTGCCCATCTCAAACGTCTGGATTTAATGTTCCTAATTATGTCAGGTGAGGAATAAAATTCGTGCAGTTCTGTGTTGTGTAACTTTCTCCATTCTCCTGTAACTTCATCCCTCTTATCCCCAAATATTTTTCTAAGAACCTAATTCTCAAACACCCTTAACCTATGTTCGTCTCTCAAAGTGAGAGTCCAAGTTTCACAACCATAAAGAACAACCGGTAATATAACTGTTTTATAAATCCTAATTTTCAGATTTTTTGACAGCAGACTGGATGATAAAAGCTTCTCAGCCGAATAATAACAGGTATTTGCCATATTTATTCTGTGTTTAATTTCCTCCCGAGTATCATTTATATTTGAAGAGTCCACTGCAAGAATGTTGGATGTCACTTTTTTGTCGAAAATGAATCAAGACTGTCAAAGCATAGCTTAAGACATACAGAATGTACATAGAGAGTCATATGGCATTAACACTGATGGTCATTGTCCAGTAATGATAGGAAAATCACAGTTAAGCTTTGGGCGCTAAGCATTTCAAACTTTCAATTGCTTCTCCTGAGAAATGTATTCAAAATGACATCCATCATTCTTGCAGTAGACTCTTCATTTGTTAGTGTTGCTCCCAGGTATTTGAATTTTTCCACCTCTTCAAAAGATAAATACCAATTTTTATATTTCCATTTAACTGAAATTTAAATATAAATATGACTGTGGTAAAAGATAATTAGATGAATATAGAAGCAAGGACGATTTATATACACTTGTTTATTATAGAAAAAAAAATGAGAATTTCTATCTTAGCATGTAAACAAGTTTTGAATGTGTAAAAAATAAATGCGATAGGGTGAAAACTTGCACTAAAACCAGAAGTAAGTGTAAGTTAAACCAACATAAGTTGAATAATTATATGATAGAAAATTTGTTATTAAATTGTGTAAATATTGTGTATTATCATTATTTGTGAATGTATCAGTTTTAAGATTAAGTTTATGTACTTTTGAACTATTAATAAATAATATCAATATTATATTTCCATTTCGTACAATATTCTCGTCACGAGACATAATCATATACTTTGTCTTTTCGGGATTTATTTCCAAACATATCTCTTTACTTGCTTCAAGTAAAATTCCCGTATTTTCCCTTATCGTTTATGGATTTTCTCCTAACATATTCACGTCATCCGCATAGACAAGAAGCTGATATAACCCGTTCAATTCCAAACCCTCTCTGTTATCCTGGATTTTCCTAATGGCATACTCTAGAGCAAAGTATAGCCCACAGTGAATTGGAAACGCATCTGACAGAAACTGACATTCCTTTGCTGTGGTCGTGCCAGGGAATCAGTCCCATTCCTAGGCTTATTCTACTAACATAAATAAATGAGATAAATGACTATGTACGCAATAAAGGAGGCAAAGTATAATTGGGATATCCTGGTCTTTGATGGGGTCAAAAACCCTGATAGATCTGATATTTAAAAATTGTGGTGAATTTTGGTGAAATTCGGAGGGCCTAATTAGTCATATCCATTCTCAACACCATTTTGAGGCCCAGGGATATTTTAAGATGCGAAAAAAAGAGTGGTGTGCGGAAAGCAACGGGAAGCTACAGCATTTATCTTTCTCAAGAAAAACGGCAAACATGACATCATTAGAAAGATTCGAGAATGTTGAGTTTGCAGTGGAAGTCCTGCCCTTGGGCGTAAAGGCTGGTTCATAATAAACCAGGAGAGGAAACTACAATAAGAACGAGAACGGAAATATTGTTAAAATAAATTTATATCAATGTGAGCAACAATTAACTATTGTGAATGTTCACATTTAAATACGTTTATTTTAACATTATTTCCGTTTATTAACAGTATGAATGAATGAATGTGCCCTAATAAGAAGATGAACTTTCGTTTTATGGACACTACATGCACTTATTACATTCCCAAATAATAACATACTTAACTTCATTTTTAAATAATTGTACAGTTAGTTACTTGAGTGTAAGTGCTGTACATGAATTAGACCTAAATGAACATTAAAATTTTGATTTGCGTTGAATAAGAAAAGATCTATCCGTGCATTACATCAGAATAGATGCGTACCGGTACTGCTACATATTGCACACCGTATGAACAGACTGTAAAGAAACCACAACGCAGCAACCCGGCTTCGCTGCTCGCTCCCATTAAGCAGCGCAGTATTATATAATTCGACACACAACAAACTACTGATTTCAATATTACTAAATATAAGCAGATAAAAACAATTTATTCACAAAATTAAGAAAGGAGGTACTGAAACTGTCTCCCTTCTTGTTCTAAACATTTGCCGCACTATTTAAGAAGTGAGATTAAGATAATTTTTTCTTCCATGCACTTTGCTGATAATTCAATGATAAAATTCGTATGATAACTGAATCACTGGTCCATAGTTCTCACACCGCTGTAAATTTGTATGGTTTAAAATTTAATAAGGAGAATTTTCCAAGCGATGTCTAATGTCACTCAAATTTTGCTCGGTTAAGTATGATATCAGACAGGAACATTTTCAAAAGTGTTTACGGGACACGTCTTTGAGGACATAAGCCAGATTGATTCATGGTGATGATGATTACGTCTTGTTCTACATTTCTTGATTGTAACATTCCCCAATTTATTCAAAATGTCATTGACCGTCTTACAGCTTAAATCACCTGGAAAACTTGGCTTAATTCGACGTTGAACAACGTGGGCAGAATTTCATAACACGTAATTATTATTATCATCGTACACAGACACTTGCTATGCAATACTATACCTGTGTAGTATTTTAAGCTGAAATTAAACTGCGATTACACGAGTACCACTGTGTAAACTTCCACTAAAGACTCGACACTAGGTTTACCAGATAGGTAGTCGAGTGAAAAACAGGACAAACTGATTAAAAAAAAAAGGACAAAAGCAGGACACAAAAATATTAGTAAATGTTCTATTTCTTAGAACTATTTTAGATTCAAAAGTCAAATTTTATCAGCCAAATTGATATTAGGCCAACAGGGAGGTGTCAGTTGCATCCCCGTAAACATGTTGACAAAAATTAATACGTCAGTTGCGTCCGGGGTTTTTCAAATATACACTTCAGTTGCGTTCACAGCTACCTGCCGGTTTAGGATGTTATGTTAACTTCTTAAAACTGATATAGTACAAGGACGCGTTCTGCGACAAGACAAAACCAAGCACTGTATAGAACGCGTTCTACTACGTAATGTACATTGTAAAGGTTAAATTGGAAACACGTAAGAGTTATACCCTAGGTCAGTATTCCGCAACCTGTTTCTACTCAAGGCACACCCTAGACCAGGGGTCGTCAGCACAGAGCACGCTGGGATTAGCCTCTCTTACCCACGGAAAACTCAGTGCACTATAGTGCTCTCGTAGTTGCTAGCGGGTATGCTCTCTATCTCTCCCTGTTGCACGACAGTGCACACGGGACGGCACCGCGTATCCATTGTACATTTCAGCGAGTGCTGACGACCAATGCCCTAGACCCTAGACAGACCTAGACTCAACACAGCACACCAAAATGTTAATCCCCTCAAAAACATATGATGTGACTCTCCTAATATAATTAAGCAATGTAATCAAATTTACTATTATTATTATTATTATTATTATTATTATTATTATTATATTATTATTATTATTATTATTATTATTATTATTCTTAAGCAAAAATCGACTCTTGCATTTATTAACTATTTACGAACTTTAATTTACTGTAGAAAATACACATTTCTATTACCAATATTAAAGTAAATAACTTTACTCATATCTTCAAGGCGATACTTGGACCTGCACACAGGTGGCTGATCCGCGGTAGAATCGTTAACAGTGCAAACCTAATTTCTTCATCGATGGATTTGAGTCTCTCCCTCTTTCATGATTTAATTTCAGTTAACGTCAAGAAGCCCAGTTCACACATATATTATGTAGTTGAAAATGGCAATAACATATTAACTGCCATCTCAGAGACAGCCGGGTATTCACTTCTTACTGACAACCAAAATGTTTCCAAAGGCACTTCGAGAAATTCTAATTTCAATGCTCTTATATAGGAAGAGCGTAGATTAGATTAGATTAGATTAGATTTATTTATTTAACCTGGTAGAGATAAGGCCGTCAGGCCTTCTCTGCCCCTCTACCAGCGTCTACCAGCGTCAGCGTAGTGTGCTCTTCATATTTAGGGACCGCGATTTGATGAAGTTCACGACTTTTACTACTTCGTCCATCACAATTTTCAGAGGATATGGCAAAACAATGGCTTCGCGGTGAATGAGACAATGGTCACCCGTATGTTATGATATAGGCCTACTTCCCGTACTTTAGCCATGAATTGTTTCACTCGATCTGCCATTCAAGCGGTTCCATCTCTAAACATTAATGCAATCTTCCCATGTCAATTCATAACAGATCACATCTTCATTAGTTGCACGAAACATTTCTTCGCCGGTTGCTCGCTCGGGCAGTTTGCACAAAAAATTTGCAATTACATCTCCATCAATGTATCGAATGTAGGAAAGAAGTTGTGCTAATATCGGTGGACTCGTCGATCTGAAGTGAGAACTTCTGACTGCTCTTTATTTTATCCTTCATAATGTCTTGGATGTCACTGGCCATGTCACTAACTGGGCAGTTATTTGTGTCAGCAGAGAGAATTTAATTTTAATTAATTTTGTTAATTTCTTACAATAACAGGTAAAAATTCACGTCACACCTTTCACCTTGTGGAGGCACACCAGTGTGCCGCGGCACACCGGTTGCGGAACACTGCCCTAGGTCATATGTAAGTACCCAGATTGCTCGGCCTTATAGGCTTTGACGGTAACAACTTTTGTCAGGTTTACTATGCTGCCATCTACTTGTTACATAAGGAGCCACGTCATAACTCCCATTTGAATTGCATTAGCGACTGCACTGCCATCTCGTGTTCGTTTACGGCGGACGGGTGGCGATCCTGGCGGTTGTTCTCTTCAAAGTGCTGCCGATTTTAACATAGGGATGATCAATCTGTTACACATATGATCTAGGGTTATACACGAGCCATGGAGTTAATGACAAGTGAGACCTTTATTTGTGATCGATTGATTCAAATTTAGACATAACAAGAATCTACAGAACAATATTTCGCGTTGGACATGCTACATGAAATATTGTAAATTTTTCATGAAGTTAAATGTTAAAAATGAAATCATTGAAAGCAATCATAACAAATCAGACCAAATGTTAATCAACAGCATGGACAGAATTTGCAGCAACAACAATGAGAACGACTAATGGCTGCGAGTCATTTCATTCAAAACTTGACAGTGTATTTTATACTGCTCACACAAACATTTACCATTTTATAGAAATTTTGAAAGAAATTCAAAGTGAAATGTACCTAAAACTACGCAATGGTAGAGCTTTGCCATTTAAACAAGCAACGAGGGAGAAAGAAACTTTTATTCGTAAAAACATTATTGATTAGCAGCAAGGTGACATAACAAGATTGGATTTCATCTGGAATCTGTCATTTAGGTTTCAACCAATACGATTGTAATTTTATGGTGAAAATTCAACTCATGAATTTTAATACATTTTATGGTGAAAAATGACACTACCAACATTGTATGTGAAGATGCCACAAACAACATTTTTAACCTTTTTTAATCTTCCGCAATATGCGGAACCCGAATCAAGTAAAGTGATGTGGGTAGGCATTGGATACATACATACATTTTAACCTACCTGTAGTGTTTAAATTGGTGATGTTACAGTCAGTCCTAAGTTTGTAAAATGGGAAAAGACGCAAGTGACGTATGACCCAAAAAATATAGGGACGCAACTGACGCATAAAAACTGACGCGGGCCGCAATCGACTGTCCCCGAGGCCTAATCGTTAATTTCAGTAGGCATATATTAAAAAATTATCTTTACAATAAAAGAAAATCATTAAAATACAGTTAAAACAAAAAAATACAATATACCAAAGTGCAATTTACTACCAGCACTGTATACAGAAACATAGGGCTACATGAAAAATACCAACTTTGTTTAACAAATTTTTTTACATGTAGGCCTAATTACAAAAACAACTTCATTGACGATACATTTGCTGACATGACTGGAACAATGACCTTTCACTACACTCGTAAGAATAATTTCGCATTTTACAGTTTTACTGATGTGATTTTGAGGTAAAAAAAAAAGAAAAAAAGAAACTGTGAACATTTTTTCAAAAGCCATACTACACCTCCACATTAACCACGCGTTGCAAAGAATAACATGGCTGCAATGGAGATACACCAGCACGGATTGGATAATGTGCAGCGAGAGATCATACAGCGTGCTGAAGCGTGTGTTCGTGCGAGAGGGGGACATTTTGAGCATCTGCTCTAGACAACTGACAATTAGCCTGCCTTTTCTCAAGCAGACAGGTCCATTAGGTGTGGAATCAAATGGGGATAGATACGGTACGTAATATTCGTGCAACTCGGAAACGGGGATGAATATTGAAAAAGTTTATTAGGGTTTTTTGTTGCAGATAAAATCCTGAATCACCTCTTTAAGGATTGACCTGATCTTCTGATACACCCTGTATGTTTCTAGTAAAATGTAATAAATGGGAAATGAGGGTTGTATTAATGGAGTAATGGGGAACAGTAATAACTAATCAGTAATAGTGAATGACGATAAAGAAAACTAGTCTCTGAACTCGAAATCCCTGTACTTGGTTTACAATGCAGGAATATGAATTATAATTTCGGCTTAATTAACTTTTACTTCTAACAAGTTACTGGATTCTTAAACCTTTTCTTTCCACATTTATTATTTCTCAGAGAAGCCACCAAACTAAAGCTGTGCTCCTATTCACAGGTAACGTGGGAAACTTGTCGTGTCGAAATGAAATTCTTCATCCCTGTCGCTATGACGTGATTATTTTACAACTGCCTGCTTCCGGATAATGTAGCATATGCGCCTCCGAAACTTTGGGGAACTCTTATTTTTATAGCTCACGCAACAGAAGCCATATTCTTTTAACCATTTCAGTGCGAGATACATTAACACTTCGAGAGAAAGCTTCTCCTAAGAGGCCACTTTTACGTGAAGGTCAACAGTTCACTTTTAAGCACACTTTTCGTGTTACTCCCGCTCTCGACGTGTCTTTTACGAGGTCAAAAACGCAGAACTTCATAAAACCATGAATTTCTACCACATTATTACGACGACCTTTTTCTGCCAAGAACTATCCTCATTTTTAAGCACGCCTTCATCCTCACGAGATACACGATTCCAACACAGAAGACAAGAAAGAAATCGTGAAAATATTTTATCTTTGGTAGTCTGTCGAAATTATTATTATTACTTTGTGATTTCATTAAAACTAACCTACAAATTATGACACTAGACAATTTTATCTCCTACTGTATATGCAGTGAATTCTTCGGATCTTTTAGAAATAAATCTATTAACTGTTTACGGAAATAAATACTGTATACATCTGACCGATCAAAATTGCCTTTATGAAAAGATAATGAATTGACCCTATTTCAACATTGACCGACATTTTGAATAAGCTGAAAACCACACCAGTTAGCAGTTCAACCAATTATTAATTCGATTTATTCTATTTTCTTGTGACTTATTTTACACGTCACTACCATCATCGAGGCTGACTAGTCAGACCTTCGCCCTGTCATGCAGGTGGTTCAGGTCTGGCTTAGAAATTTTTTCTTGTGTCCGACGAGGTCGCAGTTAAGGTTTTTCACGGTGTTTTCCCGTTTCCCCATATTACACACCTAGATCATTCGGTCCGACCTTCATTCCGCCATCATTCCATATTATTCCCCTAACACTGGCCGACGACGCAGGTATAGCGACTACTGGGGTTGCCTGTTCGAAACCTGGGTAGTGCAGTCAGCCAATGTGGATTGAAGTCCGTCTAACTCAGGGATGAGACGATATTAGCTCCCAATCACGGTAGAAGAGCTCGACCTTGATCACGAGCGCATAGCGCATCCACTACATAGCGTCGTAACATAGACATCAGGGATGTACATGCACATGCAGCGAATAAAGGCAGCAATTATTACAATAACTTGCGTTACTAAATTTCTGGCTATGTAATACGGCTAATTATTCAGTTATTTAATATACATGTACATATATAAACAAATCGCAAAGGGAAGGGTTTTTTAGGAACAAAAAAACAAATAGGAAAGGTTAATTGTATGTATACCATTTTCTTGTTAAAAGCAATTATTTATTATATAAATACTTCACTTCATTGGTTAGAAGAAACTAATAGGATCTACCTGCTCGACGTGTGTGATCTCTAAGTACTTTTGAGTATTTGTTGAAAAAATAATAATGGCAATATTGATTGAAATAGAGTATATTGATTGTGTGATTGTAAAATGTAGTCCTTACTCTCCAGTCGTGATAATGTAGTGAGTTTTCTTAGGGCGATTTGTGAGATGCACGTAAAACGAAAAAACAAATTGATTAAATTAAGATATTGAGAGCCATCGTAATTTTTGGGGTCAATCATTTAAGGGGATATGTATGATTTTTAAAACTTCCACAATTTTCGGCCAAAATTTGTGAAATTTAAACTATATAAACAGATCTATAATAATATCATATGTACAACATTTGGTGCAATTAGGTCTAATAGTTTTGAAATTATATTTTTAAGTATATTTTATATTCACGTTACTAAAAAAGCTCCTTGCATCAAAGTTTTCAAAATGTTTAGTTCATATATGCTCAATATCCTGAAAATAGTTATTGGAATAAAAGTGAATTAGCTTTTTGAGCTTAGTAATTGTATAAGTTAAAGTGCAATCAAAGATAAAATATTATTTCTAAATTAAAGAAACACGTAGTCCAATAAAAGTAAATATCCAGAAACAAGCAACAATTAAAACATCAACAATACATTTAAAATAAAGAAATAAAAGGAATCTAGATAGGCTACAATCTACTGACCCAAATGTAAATTAATCTACCTTCGATGTCAATTCCGAAATCAATTTATTTCTCTCTTCTCCTGAATAATGCCTATTTTTTTTTCATGTTGCGTCTCATAATGACGTTTTATGTTGCTTTTTTTGCAAATGATATATTTTTTACACAACAAACACTGGACTTCATCACCATGTTCGAAGCATAAATATTGTATCTTCCTCTTCCTTGAAAGCTTTAAGCGCTTCCGTTCCGTCATGATACGCTGTGTTCTAAGATCTGTACATCATTTAGCAATGTTTAAAAGTAAAAGAGCTCCGCGCGCGCGCAGCTCCGCGCGCTCGAAAATACTAGTCACCATCGCAAGACTGGTCTAACTCGAGGGTTAGCGCAACAGATTTTCTAGGCCACAGTGGCCCTCCTCTGTAAATTCAAGTCAATTAAAAAATAATTGAGGTATGGTGCTGTTTTAAATAGACTCTGTAGTTTAAAGATTAATAAGATTAAAACTATTTGGGATATTATTAAAAATGAAACTAATCGATATTCAAAGAGTGAAAATATTACTTGCATTAAAATCAATGATAGTAAAATAGATAACCCAAAATCAATTGCAAATCATTTTAACGACTTCTATATAAATATTATTCAGAACTTAAAGATTCAAGATTGTGCAGAAGATGCTGCACTTGGTTACCTAACTGATGCATTTAACACTGAGTTTTTAGGTCTCAAATTTATTCCCACCACCGCAGCAGAAATCATGCATGTGATAAAACAACTAAAAACAAAATATTCCTCTGGATATGAAGAAATTCCAAGTAAAGTTCTGAAAGCTTGTTCTGAAATATTATCCCCTCCGTTAAGCTATCTATGCAATTTGTCAATGCAATGTGGTATTTTTCCAGAAAGACTCAAATATTCAATAGTAAAACCAATATACAAAAAGGGAGATAAATGTACTATTGCTAATTATAGACCCATATCATTATTAACAACATTTTCAAAAGTGTTTGAGAAAGTTATGTATAATAGATTATATCATTACCTGGAGTTCAACAATATATTAGTTTTAGAACAGTTTGGATTTAGAAAACAAAAATCGACAGAGAATGCTGCTTTTAGTTTGGTGGATGAAATACTAAATTCATTAAATTCGAAACTACATGTAGGTGGGATTTTTTGTGACTTGGCTAAAGCATTTGATTGTGTAGATCATAGCATATTAGTAAAAGAAATTGAAGTTTTATGGTATTAAAGATGAGATGTTGGGTTGGTTTACATCGTACTTATCAAATAGAAAACAAAAAGTAGAAATAAATGTACCAAATAGTCATAAAGTTACTTATTCAGAATTTAGAAATATTAAACATGGTGTTCCGCAGGGGTCAATTTTAGGTCCATTGTTGTTTCTAGTTTATATTAATGATTTAGCCTTGACCATAAACAATTCATCCCATGTAATTTTATTTGCAGATGATGCAAGTGTAATTATTTCAAGCAAACAATACGATCATTTTATAAACACTTCTAATACAGTGCTGAATCTAATGAATGAATGGTTCCATGCAAATAAAGTAGCACTTAATGTTGATAAAACCAGTGCAGTCAAATTTAGTACACACAATAGTGCTCAGGTTTCCTACAGTATTCGATTAAATGGAACTCATCTCAAAGAATCTATAAGCACAAAGTTTCTTGGTTTAGAATTGGATAATCACTTGAACTGGAAAACGCATATAGAATGTATTACTCGTAAATTGAGCTCTGCCTGTTATGCATTAAGATCCTTATCTACTATTGGTGATATAAACTTACTTAAAATGTCATACTTTGCATATTTTCACTCTGTAATGAAATATGGATTAATATTCTGGGGTAACTCGTCTGAAGCTAAACACGGTTTTGTTTTACAAAAGAAAGCTTTCAGAATAATGGCCGGTGTGCATAAAAGGACCTCATGTAAAAATATTTTCCGAAACTTAGAAATCTTGACTTTACCTTGTGAATACATTCTTTCCCTAATGATGCTGTATATTAAGAACCAAGATAAATTCAGTACTAATCAAGACATTCATCATTTTAATACAAGACATAAATCAGATCTTCATCTACCCTCTGTTAGTCTGAGCTGTTTTAAAAAAGGAGTTCGCTATTCATGTATAACAGTCTTCAATGCACTGCCTAATTATCTTAAAGATTTGAAGAACAACGAGAAAAGGTTCAGAAAAGAATTAACCAAATTTCTACATACTCATACCTTCTACACAATTGATGAATTGTTTATGCTTGTGAATTGAATTATTCTACTTAAATGATTTGTATATTTTTATATAGCTCAACTAAAATATGTTTTTATATTGACTTAATCTGTTTACTATATATTGTATTTTTTTTTTTGTTTAGCATAACTGATGAATTGTATGTACTATAAATTGAATAGTATACTGTATAGGTCAACTGATGAATTGTTTAAGCTTATAAATTGAATTAATCTACTTCATATGAATTGTATAGCTTAACGAAAATAAGTTTGTAAATTGAACTAATTTGATTGTATATGTTTATATAGTTTGGCTGATGAATTGTATATGTTCTTAAAATGATTACTAGTCTGTGTAGCTCTACTGATGAATTGTATACAGACCTACTGTAAATTGAATGGTAATATGTATAGCTCAACTGATGAATTGTTTATTATTATAAATTGAATTAATCTACTTGATATTAATTGCACAAATTTGTATAGCTTAATGAAAGTATGCTACTTTGTATTGTATATATTTGTATAGTTTTGGCCGATGAATTGTATATGCCTTAAATTGAATAGTAATCTATATAGCTCTACTGATAAATTGTTTGTGTTTGTAATTTGAAGTAGTTTGCATGATATGTATTATCAATTTCTGTATATCACAACTGGTTGAATTGTTTATGCCTTAAATTTAATTAACTTGTTTTGTACTATACATATAGCTCAACTTATGAATGATTGTTTGCGTTTGTAAATTTAATAATCTGATTGGCTATGTATTGTATACTTTTAGTAGAGCCATCGATGTAGCTCAGTCGGCAGACTCGCTGGGCTGCTGATCCGGAGCTGCGTTCGGGCTTGTGTTGGATCCCCCTTTGGTCTTTGGTTTCTTCTGAGGTTTTCCCCAGCCGTGGGACTGAAGCCGGATGGTCTATGGCGAGTCTATGGCGAGTCCTTGGCATCAACCCCTTTGATTTGATTACCCCCCTTTGATTTGATTACCTGGTTGGGTTTTTCCGAGGTTTCCCCCATCAAAAGGCAAATGCCGGGTAATATTTTGGCGAATCCTCGGACCTCATCTCATCTCACTACATCTCGCCAAAATGTAAAAAAAAAAATAAATAAAAAATAAAATAAAATAAAAAATGTAAAAAATTGCACAAAATTGTAAAAATTGTAGAAAATTGCTAAATTGTAAAACTATACAAATTTGTAAGAATTGTAATTGTAATATTGTAAAATGTCGACTTGTTCCACATCTTAAAGCTTCACTGCTCATGTAAGATCTATGGAATAAAATAAATGAATGAATGAATGAATGAATGAATGAATGAATGAATGAATGAATGAATGAATGAATGACTGAAGTGGGGTGTTAAATAAAAGCTAGGTGTCATGACAATTGTTGCCTTGTACATTTTACAGATTTCATAACAACGCAATTATTTATCACAGTCTCATCATCTGCAAACCTGTTCACGATTCCATTTTCTCAGATTATCATTACTTTAACTCCATATTATAAAGGAAGTAATTGTTTAAAAATCCAAATAGAAGGATAAACTTTCACTTTTGCATTGCATACAAAAGCAGGGATGGGCACTATGTTCCCGCGCGGGCACTCTATACTAAACGACATTTCATACAAGTTGAGAGGATGCGAAGGCATTTCTTTCCCCTTCTACTTGTCCTGAGTCCCTCAGTGACAGACTGGTGGCTGTTACCTCTTATACCTGCATCCCCCAAGAAGTACACACTAGAAAATAAAATATTAAATAAAGTATATACTGTAAGAGAATATAAAATACAGTGTCACAGATGTTTGACACTTACATGTTAGAGATCTTGCAATATTTTCAACTAATATAATTAATTACATTTAGGAATGTCAGTTTGTATTATGAAGTCGGGAGAGCGACACAGTGTCCAGATTGTCCCATTGTGTATGCTGTAGAGTAGCAACTAGCAACTAGCGGTGGAGAAAACATTTATCTTCTGTTGTCAGCAGCTTTTTAATGTGCCAGTTAACACAAACAGCAATAAAATTCAATGTAAACGCTTAGTACGGACTTTAGAAATATAGAGTACCAGTAAACACTTTCAGAAATAAAATTTGTCACTATGTAGGAAGTCAATTAGTCGAACGTTTGTGAGATGGACAGCAGCACCTTCCCCTTCACTGATGTTAGGGAATGTGAGTAGAGGGGAAAGCCTATCAACCAAACTGAAATAGGGTTTAGATCTCTCCATTCTCATGAAAACGACTGACCGAAGCTCACCGATTAGTCTTCGATTGTGGAGAAGGCAGTCGGGAAATGAATTGCATGCAGTCGAGAATTTATAACCGATCGGTTGAGGCGTTTACTCGGTCGGTCGCAAGCGCTCGAGATTGTTGCACTACAATTACATCATCTTTTAAAGTCCCATACTCAAAAAAGTCTACCTAAGAGGATATCATTTTGTTTTTATTTCAGATAGCCCGAAAAGCAGAAAGTGTTTGAGAATTTAAACAAGGATATATAATCTTTAAATAACAGAATTCGTTAAATGAAATAATATTTTATTTTATTAATAATGTTTTCCATCATCCTTTTTGTCAAACTCATTATTTCAGTAATGAAAATGTTTAATGTAGCTTAATAAATATGTGATTGCATAAAAAGAACAGATATTTTGTGATGCGTCCCAAATTTATTCAAAGAAATCTAATTCAGTCACAGTATTCAATAAACATAAACCAGATCTACATGTTCAATTGGCTTAAAATTTGTATGGATGCAGATTCTATTACACTTTCAACGACCGTATTATCACGAAATATCAAGGATGAAGCAAACAGAATTCGTCAAATATAAAACTATACAATTGTTTAACATATCTACATATAAGCAACTTTTATCAGCACAACTCTAAAATTTTAGAATTCATTTTAAAGATTTTTCATATAAATCATAGTAAATTCAATTGAATGGTTATATTATTTTCAGTCTATGATTTATCATACAATATTAATGTAGATTTTTGCCTGACTGGCTTGCATAATTTTACAATTCATTTTGAAGATTTGTCATATAAATCGCAGTAAATTCAATTGAATGGTTATATTATTTTCAGTCTGTGACTTATCATACCATATCATTATTGTAGATTTTTGCCTGACTGGCTTGCATAATTTTACAATTCATTTTGAAGATTTTTCTCATAAGTCGTAGTAAATTAAATTGAATGGTTTTATTATATTCAGTCTATGACTTATCATACAATATTAATGTAGATTTTTGCCTGACTGGCTTGTATAATTTTACAATTCATTTTGAAGATTTTTCTCATAAGTCGTAGTAATTCAATTGAATGGTTTTATTATATTCAGTCTATGACTTATCATACAATATTAATGTAGATTTTTGCCTGACTGGCTTGCATAATTTTAAAATTCATTTTGAAGATTTTTTTTTAGATATGTCGTAGTAAATTCAATTTAATGCTTTTATTGTATGCCAAGTCATAGACTGAAAATAATAAAATAATTCAATTGAAAACTCTAAAAGTTGAAAATATAAACGATACTTACGAAGTTACTGCAAGCTCAAAATAATAAAAAATATATATGAAGTGTTATAGTGTCGAATAAACTATAGGAGTACTTGGAAACACTTTTTTAAAATAACACAACGAGAATTTCTCTCAATTGTTACTTCGATTGTGTTCTCGAAAAATGTCAGTTTCATGTATGATTAAGTGCGCCTGGTGTTCCGTCTGGTTTGCAATCCATCAGATGTAATCGCCCGACAATCGAATATTCGATATATTGTCAACTTAGCCGGATGTAGCTCCGACCGGTCGAATCTAAACCGGTTGTAAGCACTATTTTGCAGCTCTCTGATTCTTATGAACCTTATTTCCCCGTTATAACTTTCCTATCTTCGTTTCTTGTAACTACAGGTATACTAATTCCTATAACCTTTTTTTACAACTAGTGACGATTCGTGTATTTACGTTTTTATCTATTAACTAGACTCCTTCTACAATACTTCTATAGAGTCTGACTCAGGACGGGGAAATAGTGGTAATGTGCGGTTACCACAATGACGTACTTCCACCATACTGTACAGGCGATGCAGAAACATCCATACACCTGGGAAGCATTCGAATCTACAATGATGAGTCTCAATGCGAACATAAAGTCTGACTTTTTGATCAAGATCAATCCATCTCCAAGGACTGACTTATATTGTCCGCGTCCATCCAGCTCGTTCGAGGGATAGCAAACAAACCAAACTTTTCGCCAAATAATTGTATAACATACTCTTGACTTGTCCCACATCTAAAGCTCCAATGCCAATTAACATGTCAGACTATGAAAAGAGGGCGCCCAGGTTCAAACCCTAGCTGGGACAAATTACTTGGTTGAGGTTTCCCTCAACCATTAAGAGCAAATGCTGGGTAGTTCGGCGTTGAAACCTAGCTTATAATCTTCACTTGATCACTCCATTTTTGTTCCTGGATAGTCCCTAATATGTTCTGCTTATCGGATTCGAGATGTAGGTTATTTGCATTGTTTATATATTCTATTTCGTTAATATGTTAGTATATATTTTCTCGTGAACTTGACACTATGGTCCACACCTGTGGAGTACGGTCAGCGCGTCTGGTCGTGAAACCAGGTGGCCCGGGTTCAAATCCCGGTCGGGGCAAGTTACCTGTTTGAGGTTTTTTCCAGTTTTTTCTCTCAACACAATACGAGTAAATGCTGGGCAACTTTCGGTGCTGGATCCCGGACTCATTTCACCGGAATTATCACCTTCATTTCATTCAGACGCTAAATAACTTGAGATGTTGATACAGCGTCGTAAAAGTAACCCAATAAAATAAAAAAATAAATTGACACTATGTGAAGTACGGCACTGTACTTCTGAGGTGTAATATTATTTATTATTTTTGTCTTTCAGGTTGTATTGAAATACTTTTCTTAAAACTCCCATCTCCCATATTAAGAAGTATCTTTGCTTTGTTTCTACGGAAACAGCTTTCCCAGTCATAGAGTAGCAATAGAAGACCTATTGTTTTAAATAATTTTATTTTTTTTTTAATATATCCCACTTATAAGTTTTCATGTACTGTGCTTATATCATCATTTATCGGCTAAGACACATGAAGGCCAAAGAAATTGAAATCTAGGATAGATCAATAGATGGAGCTTGAGTAACTACTTTGCTTTTTCATTATCTTTGTCCCTCAGAAGTAATTGCCATGGATTTTAGGGAAACTGTACGACTTCAACTTGAGTGCTCCTTCCCATTTCATAATCTGATTTCCGTTCAATGTTTTAAATAATATCGTTATTGTCAACCACAATTTGGGTAAATACAAGGTGTATCAAAATGAATAAGGAAAACAAACGGTTGAAAGTATCCGATAAGAGAAGCAAAAATTCCAGTAAACATGGGTAGCAAACGAGCCGTTTGCGAGATAATTGCGAATATTTGGTTCCAAGCAGCCACTAACATCATTATGAAATATAGTCCGAGTTAGTACAAATTTATTTGAAATGTAGACTTTTCGTTTACTTTCCCATCTAATTTGGCTCAAATTTCACTCATGGCTTACCTTAACAAGTATTATAACACTACTTCAGCACGTTACATGTTACAATTTACTGTACACCTTTACCTTTTAAAGGAGGTGCTCCACCTCTCGGCAATGTTCAGTTTTGTAGACAAGAGTACATCGCGGACCGTTTCTTGTACGCAACGAGTAAAGCATATGATGTTTACAACGAATGAAGTCAGTGGCGTCTTGGAACCAAATATCAGCAATTATCTCGCAAGGGGCTCGTTTGCGGATCCATGTTTACTGGAACTTTTTTGCTTCTATTACCGTATACTTTCATCCGTTTCAGTTTTCGCTATGAATTTTGATACACCCTGTATATAGACTTTTCGACTTAACCTAAATTTTTTTCAGTGTTTCTTTTCCTCTGTAAAATTTTGGTTTGTAATCTAATGTAGTATCATTTTAGGCGTTCTGTGCTGTTCATTTTCTCAGTTTGTTGATCGAAATATTCTCTCTCTTTCGATTCTGCAGATGACAGAACCTACTTCTTCCTTCTAAAATTCCTCACTTTCCCTCGACTTTAGAAACGTGTATCCTGCTTTCTTTTTCTATTTACTTCCAAATAAAAAAAATCATGCCACACAGTAGACAGAGGAATTATAGTATTTTATACTTTTTATTGCAAGAGATTAGTACTTAATTAAATCAGATTATGTTCACCATTTGTAAGATTTGTGTGAATTCTGCCATTTTTCAACTAACCGTGTTCGCTTCTTACTACAATGAAATGACGAAGTGAATAATGATGCCACCAAGAATTTCAAAATGAACTGAAGAGGAGTTGAAGACGGATGGAAGAAACATAATAGGTCATTTCTCAGAATTGAACTGTGAAGACACAACTGTGGTGGAGGTGGTGGTGGTGGTGGTAATAACAGTTCAGGACTCAGCGTTTTTCAACCTTTCTCAACATGTGGCACACTAAAATTGTAATTAAAATTCCCTGGCACACTCACATATCACACTCTCCATTCCTAAACACAGAACATCCTTCTAATCTTCATCTTTCACCGTCTCTGCAGCTCATCTCTGGAACTCTCTACCACAGCATGTCAGAGACTGTCGGACATTGTCTAGTTTCAAAAATAAATTAAAATTGCACTTTTTGAATTCGATTCTTTTCAGTTATAAGCCCTTTTCTCTGCCATAGTTTTATATTTCTTTTTCCTTCCTTTCCCCTTTTTTTCTCTTTATCAGCCGATAAATTTATTATCATAGCCTTTTTATCGTTAATTTTATTTAATTTTCGTATTTCTTTTCTTTTTTATTATTATTTTATTACATTCCATTTTGATACATTCTTCCTTAAGGTTTTCCATATTAACCATTTGTACTAAATGAGTAGCTTTTACTATATTCCATATTCCAATGTATTTTACTTTCTTTTTTTACTATTATGGTATTATTTTCATGTTGTTTAGTGTCGATTTTATTATGCTATTATTATTTTTTTTGTAATATGTTAGTATTCTGTTCTTTAACTTTTTGTTAAATTTTAACTGCTTGTATACTCTGTGACCTGGTAGAGTGTAAGAGAAGGTCCTATGGCCTTAATTCTACCAGTATAAATAAAGAATTCATTACAATTCATTACATTACATAATCTAAACCAGAGGTTCCTCTAAATAGGGGGATTTTTTTCACGAAACATGTAAAATACGATATTTTTTTAACTTCATAAGAAATTATGCAAATCTGGCTTTCAGGTAGTAGCTCCCTATAAGGAATTACTATATTATATAGGTACAGATTCCTCATATTAGATACCTACATAATTCCGTCAATATCTCTCCATTCCGCCATTATTCCATAGCATTCTCCGAATCCGTACCAGTTGGCGACTCATAGAGAGGGTTGTCCTAGGGACGAGTGGTTTCCTGCTCGAAACCTGGGTACCAGCGAACCTTAGTGTAATAAGCCGGTGTGCGTTAGGAAGTTAGAAATGAGCCTGTCTTGAGAATCATCGCAATGGATCTAATAAGGTCGTAGTGCCCCTTCCTTTATATTCAATTCAATTCAATTCAATTCAATTCAAAGTTGATACGATATTTCAACTTTACAGATCTGGTACCCTGGCTGAGCGTCAGTCATTCTCTTCTCTTCGATCGCACATCTACGAGTACAGTACGATTATTTAGTCCTGACAGTCGCAGGCGATGTGCGCCTTGGTCAGGCGAGTCCATTTAGTTACGCCAAGGGGTGTTTGGGTTATTCACTCGCTTGCCTTCGGAGCGATAGGATGTCATGCGTGCGGTAGAGCGGTATGTTTCCAGTAAAATTAAGCTGTACTGCATTCCTTTACCGACCGCTTGCCCTTATCTCTACTCCGGAACTCTCCCAACTCCTCCTATTACTTCCCCTCTTTCGCGTCACTGAGCTGTCAGGACTAAATAATCGATCTGTACACTGCGTTTACCGAATGTTGACTTGTGCCGCCTTAGCTAAAGTTTACTCTTCTGGACTCACTTTTTCCATTTTTTTGCTACGACTACCTTTACTATTTTCATTTTCTCGTGACACACTGGTAAGTGTTCAGCGGCACAGCGGTTGAAAATGACTGGTCAAGATATTCAAAATTTGGCATTTCTCCCAGACTTTTGAATTTTATTATAATTTTGCTTCTATCGTATCTGGTCCAAAATATTAAACTGATTTTGATACTTTCGATGGTACGTACATTCCAAAATATTCTCATATAGCCTTATTTTATAATGTGAATATCCCAATTGTAGATGGTTTTCGAAGGTGGGGATTATGCTCTGAACATCTGTTACTGATTCTGAGAGTATGGTATTGTATATGAATAAAATACAGGGACATAATTTTATTTTTACTTCAATTTTTATTGTACCTGAGTTTTTGAATGTACTAACTCACACCTCCTTTACTAGGAAATTTCCAATTGTCCTCCATACTGAACCAAGACCGTGTATACCGAGTTAGTGACTATAGTACGTTCCAGAAATATGTTCGCGTTTTTCAGTGACGAAAGAGCTTTCAATATTGAATCATATTTTCGCACAGGTACTGCCGTCCGTTTGCCTACGTCGCATCCAGGTCCCCCCCCCCGCTTCTGCTCGCCCCTCTGTAAAGGCTAGTGGCGGGGCTGTCTTAGCTCTTTTCTGAAAACATTAATTTCTGTTAGGAATTGGACGTCTACGTAATATTATACAACTGTTTAAAATAACTCAAATAAAAGAGCCTCGTTAAGTAATTAACAGTCACGTGATTTCCTCCCTTTCTACGATCCTGCGACAAAATCCTTGGACGGACAGTAGAGAGCATGTCTGAGTAATTTTATCTGTGCGGGTTGGACAGAAGTGAAGATTGAATTTACAGTACGTAAGGTACTCTTTTATAGAGTGGGTACAGAATTATTTCAACTAGTACGAAGGACGAAACTGGTAATTGCAATTAGGTACAGTAGTCTATAGTGCGATAACGTGCACAAAATAACTGAAGCCTGTATCGAAATGAATCGGCCACCATTTTCAAAAATGTGTTTAAATATCCACATTATGATTATTTTTCAATTTAACTTCATTCTCTATATTGTACGCTAATGTGCTGTAGACAGTATAATATATACTGCATAATGAATACGTCCGAATGGATAGCCCAGTTCGTGAGTAAAAACACTTAATGTTAATACAGTACCGTCGCGCGGGGTGACTTTGTGCCACTCGCGAATTTCATAAAAAAAACTTAAGGAAGTAGTCTTTAAAACCGTCACAAGGTTTTAAAGACTACTAATCGTAAGGAAGTAGACTTTGAAACCTTGTCACGATCTTAAAGAATACTTCCATATGATTTTCGCGAATGGCACAAAGTCACCCCTCGCGACGGTACTGCATTTTGATTAAACAAAAACCTAATGAAAATTATCAAACTCAAAATCGCGATATTTCCTAGTTTACGTAAATAGATGAACTAGCCTACTTTTCTTCCCTTCTATACCTAGTAAAGTGATTTGTTTGTATTTTACCCCAGTATCATCGAACTCCAGTCGTGGAAGGGTTAGCAAACGGTGTTTCCGGTTCTCAACAGTTAATCCAGAGGTATAGCCAGGTTAATATTAGAAATGTTAGTAAAATAAAATGATGACCTTGTATATCTTAAAAGCGTCTTGTCCATTCGGAAGAAGACTGCGCTATTCATAAAAGTGGTGTGAGCACACAATTAAGGAAGGAACGAGTCCGAACGAAGTGCGCTACTCTTGAAGCAGGAACTTCTTAAGATGCGCATGTGTTTCCGCTTCCTTCCTGGCCACCGCACAGCCTGAGGAGATTCATTCGTCCGACTCTGCTCTCTCGTGGCCTCGTTTCTGCGCAGAATTCAAATATCGTGAATTCCCGTCAGTCACACAAGTGAAGAAGTCTTCCGATTCCAATAGGAAATGATGAATATTTCCTGTCATTGTTGACATGCATAGGCCTAATAATATGCATAGCTGCAACAAACGAGGATGAAACATTCGAACATTTATTGGGCCAGTAGGATAAGTCTAGATTAAAATCTTTCAAGCATTCATTTCACTTTAATTGGGATCTAGTTTTGAGATAACTCTGACTTCCGTTCAGAACACCAGAGATTTCTCTTATATTTCTCAACTCAATTTGCATCATCAGTGTTTCGACACAATTTCCATGAAGAATCTGTGAATTCAACGTCCATATCGATCTACCAACGATCAAGCAGTGACCTCGTGCTGCATCTTTCTTTGCTGTTAGATAAGCAGATTTCTTCTTTGTCCTACATCACACAATTTAAAAAAAAAGATATTAGATAGACAACATTTAGATACATGGATCGTATGAGGAGACTCAGGGGAAGGCGGAAAAAAGGAAAGACTGGGAAATGCTGGGTTTGCAGTGAAAGACCTATCCTTGGGTACGAATAATACCCAATACGAATAATAATAATAATAATAATAATAATAATAATAATAATAATAATAATAATAATACTTATTTACTGGCTTTTAAGGAACCCGGAGGTTCATTGACGCCCTCACATAAGCCCGATACTGGTCCCTATCCTGAGCAAGATTAATCCATTCTCTATCATCATATTCTACCTCCCTCAAATCCATTTTAATATTATCTTCCCATGTACGTCACGGCCTCCCCAAAGGTCTTTTTCCCCTCCGGTCTCCCACTAACACTCTATATGCATTTCTGGATTCGTCCGTACGTGCTACATGCCCTGCCTATCTCAAACGTCTGGATTTTTAATGTTCCTAATTATGTCAGGTGAGGAATACAATGCGTGCAGTTCTGCGTTGTGTAACTTTCTCAGTTCTCCTGTAACTTCATCCCTCTTAGCCCCAAATATTTTCCTAAGCACCTTATTCTCAAACACCTTTAACCTATGTTCCTCTTCAAAGTGAGAGTCCAAGTTTCACAACCATAAAGAACGACCGGTAATATAACTGTTTTATAAATTCTAACTTTCAGATTTTTTGACAGCAGACTGGATGATAAAAGCTTCTCAACCGAATAATAACAGGCATTACTCATATTTATTCTGTGTTTAATTTCCTCCCGAGTATCATTTATATTTCTTACTGTTACTTCCAGGTATTTGAATTTTTCCACCTCTTCAAAGGATAAATTTCCAATTTTTATATTTCCATTTAGTACAATATTCTGGTCACGAGACATAATCATGTAGGCTACTTTGTCTTTTCGGGATTTACTTCCAAACCTATCGCTTTACTTGCTTCAAGTAAAATTCCCGCATTTTCCCTAATCGTTTGTGGATTTTCTCCTAACATATTGACGTCATCCGCATAGATAAGCAGCTGATGTAACCCGTTCAATTCCAAACCCTCTCTGTTATCCTGGACTTTCCTAATGACATACTTTAGAGTAAAGTTAAAAAGTAAAGGTGATAGTGCATAATAATAATAATAATAATAATAATAATAATAATAATAATAATAATAATAATAATAATAATAATAACTTAATAAACAGGTACAAAAACTTAATGACAGAAGGAAAAATACAACTGAGAATGTTGGGGAGCCACAGTATCTCTTTGTTATGTAGGTGAACAAACAGCATGACTGCACTGTATTTTAGGTTCAGCAATACCAGCGGTACTCATTGCGGAGGGACATGGGGTATGGAGGCAATGACGGTAATAATAACGGCTCTCGTGGACGTCAAGTCCTAACGCTTGTACTCCTCCTCAGTTTTCTTCAAACTTAAGAACCATATTCATTTGATAATAAAAATCCATGAGCATGTGGATACACGGTGAGTGATTTCATGCAGACAGCACCTGATGTCTCAATAAGGAAATGGAGCACCGTTACGAATACAGCTTACATAATCGAGAACAGGTAACTTTTTCTTTTTGCAAAAAAAAGCGGATATTCCGACGCATGACTGTTTCCGCTGTAGTGCCAGTGTACTCAAATTTAGGCCTAATGAGAAAACGACATCTGGATTATTTATCTATAACAAGTATTTATTTTGTACAAATCCACAGAATAATTCTGCACTGATTGGGAAAAGTGACATAAGTCAGTTTCCACAAACCTTTTTTGATAATTTATTGATAACTTACACTGGTTTATATCGATTTGATTTTTTTTTCTGTATGAATTATTGTAATGGAGAAATACTCTTGTATTTTTTCCAAGCGAGCAGATGTTCCGTAAGTTGTCAATAAATTATCAAAAAAGGTTTGTGGAAACTGACTTATGTCACTCTTCCCAAGCACTGCACAATTAATATGCGTTATTTTAAGGTTAGTTTATATGATCAGTTCACCTTGTTCAGATTATACAGGGTGTTTAAAAAATACGGGGCATAATTTCAGGTATGTATTTCCCATATGTAGACAATCAAAATAGTTCATTACAACATGTGTCCGGATATGCTTCATTTCCGAGTTATGGCCTTCACAACATTGAAATTCACCGGAACGTTTTTCTTTCCGCAGGTCGTTGCCGTCAAAGGAGACATTAAGAGGGCACTCTGACAGTTCATTCCGAGGTGAAGGTTACATTCAGTGTTGTGTAGGCGTTAGACTGTGCGACATATATTCAAATCAAGAGCTGGCAGAGATACACTTCATGTACGGTAAGGCGGACGGCAATGCTGCGCTGGCTCGTCGTTTGTACCAGGAGAGGTAACCACAGCGACAATGTCCAAATTACTTGTCAGGCCATTTAAAATCATTGGTTTATTCGTCTCCGGTGCCTGATTTGGAATCCCTTCGGAATCGAATTGTGGCATGTTCTGAGGACATACGCAATACTCCTGGAGTTTGGGATCGTGTTCGCAGGTCAATGAGATATCGATATGAGGTCTGTATTCAAGCAGGAGGTGGACATTTTGAACATCTTCTGTAATGACAACGACCTGCGGAAAGAAAAACGTTCCGGTGAATTTCAATGTTGTGAAGGCCATAACTCGGAAATGAAGCATTTTCGGACACATGTTGTAATGAACTATTTTGATTGTCTACATGTGGAAAATACATACCTGAAATTATGCCCCGTGTTTTTGAAACACCCTGTATAATATTCATTTCTACAATGAAGTTTGAGTATCTTATAACAGATCGTGTAAGTTATAAGTAAATGTTGACATACAGTATGTATAATATTGTATAGAGATCTATTTCAAAAGAAGAATGTGCCTATTACTTGCATTCCTGCCTACAATTGGCAAGAGTGTGTAATTACCTTCAATCAAAAGAACAGCGTGCTTAGTTAAGAGTACAAAAATGTGGACTGTAAATATTTACATATTGTGAAAGTCCTTGAAGCTGTGCATACTTCAGTTACTGTATGTTTCTCAATGTGTCAACATAAACCGACTGACAATACTTTTGAAGGAAGGTGGATAGGTCATTGTTTTTCGAACACCAGGATGAGACTGTTGCATGCACTCCACAGCAAGTGATGCTTTTTGCGGATTATATAATGCTAATGGTATACGTAATGAAGCGTGATCCAACGAGGTCAAGAGTACGCTAGTCTGCCAACTATGTCATCTCAAGTGACACGTTAAAGATACTCTCATTTACCCTCAAGTTCTGGAGCTCTGTTTGCATCAGCCTTACTTACTTACAAATGGCTTTTAAGGAACCCGGAGCTTCATTGCCGCCCTCACATAAGCCCGCCATCGGTCCCTATACTGTGCAAGATTAATCCACTCTCTATCATCACATCCCACCTCCCTCAAATCCACTTTAATATTATCCTCCCATCTACGTCTCGGCCTCCCCAAGTGTCTTTTTTCCCTTCGGTCTCCCAACTAACACTATATATGCATTTCTGGATTCGCCCATACGTGCTACATGCCCTGCCCATCTAAAAGGTCTGGATTTAATGTTCCTAATTATGTCAGGTGAAGAATACAATTCGTGCAGTTCTGCGTTGTGTAACTTTCTCTATTCTCCTGTAACTTCATCCCACTTAGCCCCAAATATTTTCCTAAGAACCTTATTCTCAAACACCCTTAATCTCTGTTCCTCTCTCAAGGTAAGAGTCCAAGTTTCACAACCATAAAGAACAACCGGTAATATAACTGTTTTATAAATTCTAACTTCCAAATTTTTTGACAGCAGACTCGTTGACAAAAGCTTCTCAACCGAATAATAACAGACATTTCCCATAAGTATTCTGCATTTAACTTCCTCCCTACATATACATATGAATTGCTCCAATACATATGAATTTTTCCACCTCTTCGAAGGATAAATCTCCAATTTTTATGTTTCCATTTCGTACAATATTCTGGTCACGAGAACACTACAAAATGTAAGAAAAACTGAATGCGGAAAAAATGTATTTAACGGGCTGAGGAACACGTTCACACAGACATTTTTAAAGGTCACGTGACGCCCTTAAAATGCTTGTCAGAAAAAAAAATAAATACAGATTATAAAACTATAAAGTTCATACATATTTATAAGTATAAAAATAAAAGATTAAATTTTTCAAAGATTTCGGCGAAATGTATTTTATAGGACTGCAGAGCATATGAACGCCCTTAAAATGCGTCTTCAATAAATAAAAAAGGCAATACCGATTATGAAAGTAGAAAGCTCATACATATATGCAAAAATAAAAACGAAAACTTGCATTTTTCAAAGATTTTGGCCAAATTTCACGTGTTCTCTTAACTTACGTATTGAAATAAGTTTAATAAATGTTGTTTCATTTGAGTCACATGGTTATATCCCCTTTCTCTGAATTCTACACATGTACGGGAGGGTAAAGTGTCTTCTTTTCAGAGCTCGGGGAAGTTGTTTTAAATATTTTAATAGTTATTTGAAAACTCTACGTATACTGCACATGATATAGAAAGTATTTGTCTCCAAATTCTTAAGGAGTCTATACTTATACTAAATACTAATTTGTATTCTACATGTTAATGTTATGGTATCAAAATTGTATTATAGTTCTTATAGTTATTAATAATAGTTTTCAAATTAGTGCCGATTTAAGATATTTGTCATCTTTCGGTTAAAACATAGTCTATACTTTTACTGTGTTTGTCTTCATGCTCAGACGTGATTGGCGTGAGTTCGAAATCCACTTGGGCTGATTATCAGTTTTGTTTTCCGAAGTTTTTCCTCAACTGTAAGATGAATGTCATTATAATCCCATGACAAAACTTCATATTCATCTCCCTAAAATATAATTACGTCATCATCAATTTCGCATTGATAAACCGTCATTAAATAACATTCACAGAGTAGGCTTAGTTTTCTCTTAAAGGTTCGTTGCACATAATGTTGATATGTTTAATTTCTTAAGTAAAAATGTTCAAGTCAGTCACGAACAGAAAACAATTAAATAAATGAATACGTAAATGAATGAATAAATAAATAAGGCTAAATTAATGAAATTGAAAAAAAAGTTCAGTAAAATGTTCAAGTCAGTCGCGAACAGAAAACAATTAAACAATTAAATACGTAAATAACTAAATAAATAAATGAATAAACAAATAAGGCTAAAGTAATGAAATGGAAAAACAAAACAAAAAGGATTTAATCTCTGGGTGACAACGATGTTGCTTGAAAATTATTAACAAGAATTCTTGTCTCGTCAATAGTCTTTTCGGCATCAGAGAGGTGGTCTGATGACTGTGGAAGGAAATGTCACTCCCGACAGTCGAGGTCACGATCTGCTTGAAAGCGGACTTCACCAAGAACGGTGCGGCCCTGCAGACTTATTAGGTTTGTGTGCAGTGACAAGAATGCAAGGTGACCAACATTTTGTTTCGCTGCTCGAGAATCAGGATTTGCAGCTTACAAGAGCAGCAGGCAATCTCGCCTCTTGTCGCTGCGAGCCGATGCTAATAAGAGATAACGGGTTCTCCAGGTTTACACATCCTAATAACTTCTACGTTATTTATGGATTTACTTGCTGCATTTTCACTTGCTACAAAATACTATAGTGCATCCAAATAAAAAGATATGAATTCCATTTTCTGCAGTAAATACAAGAGACATTTTTGTTGTCTCAGAAAGTGAGATGCCAGACTCCAATTACAAATTGTATGATTGAAGCAGACTTAAATAATTCATTTTATCCAAATTATCATGATATAGCCACAGTCTAGCAGTGGCGTAGCGTCAATGTAAGCTAAAAAGCTTAGCTTCCCCAGTTAATACTAATTTCATAATAAACCGGAATTTATGAAGAAAATTATTTATTAATTTTAATAGAATTTTTATTTACGCGTTAAATATTGTGATGCGGCAGCTCATGATGATTTGTGATGCAGCAGTAAACAAGAAGCCTACACACACCAGCTTCCAAGCAAACTGGTTTTTTCTGTGTAATCCACCCCGCAGATTTTCCATCCCTTTCTAAATAAACTACCCTAGGAGCAAGGCAACAAGAAGCTAGCTTTAACATTTAAAATAAGTAGTTTCAGAGTTATCCCTTTTCGTCAGTTTTGTTCAGTTGAAGTGTTAGTGGTGCATTGTGGCTGATATAATAAATAATGAGCGAAATAACAGTTCCTGACACCAATTTACTTGAATTTTTTTAGGACAATTGTATTATCAAGACTGACTTACGAACAAGTATGATTTAAAAAACAAATGACCGACTCCCTTGCTGTCAATGAAGGACACAACCAAAAGACAGACGAATACTTACGTAATGATACTAATATTGTGATTTCTCTAAGTATGACAGGGAGTGAGCTAATGTTATACGTATACGTGTCTATTTGTTAAGAGATATGTGTAAACCGTGAAATCATATTTTACTACGTATCATTTGAGGTCATGCCTTATTGGTGTTACGATGTTCCAACCAATCTTCGATTGCTAACTTGAAACTGACTACTATTTATTTTAAGACTGTATTTTTGTAATACGTTTTCTCATATTGCATGAAAGACAAATTGAGTTAGCTTCCCCTGCTCAAAATTTCATGCTACGCCACTGCAGTCTAGTATATAGAGTCACGAAGCTTGAGTTGTTGAGGATACTAGAAACAATATACTGTGTCGGTACTATTTCGCATTGTCTGTAATGAGGCGATAGTAGCGATCCTACTGGTTAGCAACTATCTATGGATGCATATTCCTCTGTATTGAGCTTCGTGACTGTATATACTAGACTGTGATATAGGCTAGTTGTCTGTATATTATAATATTTTCTACTCATAACATTATTTTTCATTTGCGAAAATCAGTATTGCTGTTGTTGCTCAGTAAACTGTTCGAATACAGGTTTTAACCTCATAAGTGACACCAATAAGGCAACTAAGCCAGGAGATAATGAGATAGGGTGGTCAGTTCCTTTCCTCCTCTATGCTACTACTTTCGTTTCTCAAAATTATTTAAGATGTGCCTACTTTTCTTTCTTTCAGTCGATAATTCGATATGCCCTAATTTTCTGGGGAAATGGCACCAAAATTGGAAGCGTCTTGATTTTACAAAAGAAGGCCATTAGAATTCTATGTAAATCAAACTATCTGGAACATTGTCGGCCACTTTTCAGACAATCACGGATTTTAACAATCATAAATTTGTATATACTGTATATGATCTAGTAATTTACACTCAACAAAATATCGACAATTACTCATTAGTGGCCAATATACATGATCATGAAATTAGAAATAGTGAACATATATTCAATATTGTATATTACACAAGAGCAACACAAACTTTTTAATTATGGGGATGAAATTATATAATAAGCTCCCAAGTCAATATTATAAATTAGTTTCAAAACTAGATTTTACAATTGGTTATTAAATAATCCTTTTTATTCTTTTGCTGAGTTTTTCAACACAAATTTGTATGAAACTGTATTTTAATAAATAAGTTTAATTGCAATTTAGTTAGTTTTCTTCAATTTAAAAGTTTCAGATTATTTCATGTTTTCATTACTGTTTCTGTTATTAGTGTTTTTTAAAGTGTATTTATATGTTTTTTCAACGTATTCTGACGAAGCCTAAAACTGTATGTCTAATGGCTAAATAAATTGAATTGAATTGAATTGAATTGAATTGAATAACATATTTTGCTAATCAGACTTTAGATGGCATACAAACAGTTGTTCTTCCTCTGACACATCTCGTCAAGTGGGATGTACTGTACTTACTTACTTATTTACTTACTTACGGCTTTTAAGGAACCCGGAGTGTCATTGCCGCCTTCACATAAGCCCGCCATCGGTCCCTATCCTGAGCAAGATTAATCCAGTCTCTACTATGATATCCCACCTCCCACAAATCAATTTGCATATTATCCTCCCATCTACATCTCTGCCTCCCCAAAGGTCTTATTCCCTCTGACCTCCCAATTAACACTCTATATGTATTTCTGAATTCGCCCATACGTGTTACATGCCCTGCCCATCTCGAACGTCTGAATTTAATGTTCCTAATTATCTCAGGTTCTGCGTTGTGTATCTTCCTCTATTCTCCTGTAACTTCATCCCTCTTAGCCCCAACTATTTCCCTAAGCACCTTATTCTCAAATATCCTTGACCTCTGTTCCTCTATCGAAGTGAGAGTTCAAGTTTCACAACCATGCAGGATAATCGGTAATAGAACTGTTTTATCAATTCTAACTTTCAGCTTTATCAGAGCAGACTGGATGATAAAAGCTTCTTAACCGAATAACAACACGCGTTTCCCATATTTATTCTGCTTTAATTTCCTCCCGAATATCATTTACATTTGTTACTGTTGCTCCAAGATATTTCAATTTTTCCACCTCTACTGTCTGATAATAAATGAATATATCAGCCAGAATCTCAACCAGAGGTAAATCGGTATTGAAATTGAAGAAATATCAAAAGGTATTAGACCCACTATGGAATTATTTAAAAGGACAGAATCAAGTCCACGTATTCACATCAAGAGGTAATTATGATTTCATAGTATTTACCACAATATAATGATTAGCAGAGACTGTACGGTTTTAGAGTAGACTTGGTCTTCTTTGTTTTTTAGTCTTGCTGTTATCTGTAACTGGATGTCTTACATTGGTCACATGTGAACTTCCTATTGTTATTTTACACCTGAATGTCACATGTCTCACCGTAAAACGAGCGGACCCTAGTTCAACTCCTGGTTGGGACAAGTTACCTGGCTGAAGTTTTTCCAAGGTTTTCCCCTCAATCAATTCAAGCAGAATAGACTAAACACGCAATCAAGTAAAAAAAAAAAATCAGGATCAAATGAAATAAACACGTTGAAAGAATTGCTGACAAGAAGTTAATATATACTGTAAATCTCTCAGAGAATGAAATGGTGATTTGAACAACTTCAATTGCCTATGAGAAATGCATGGGATGAAAGAGGTCCATCCTTGATTTTAATTAAAAAAATTACATAGGACAGACAGGACGATCCTTTTATACAAGATATAATGAACATATTAAAGCTATAACCAAACCCTACATCACATCAAATTACGCAGAACACATTATCAACAATAATCATGACTACAATAATATAGAAACAGATATGGAAATTTTACACATCACACCAAAAGGTTCACAGTTAAACATCTTAGAACAATACGAAATATATAAACATACAATAACACACCCACAACATATACTTAATACACAATTACAGTTCAATACCCACACATTATTCGATGTCATGATAAGTCATAACACACAAATAACCATAAGAGCAACACACCCCCACCCCTTCAAATGACGAATGCACATCGCAGAATTCAAGATCACCAGTAGTTCAGGAGACACTGATGAAGACGCAACATCGCGTCGAAACGGGCCGTCTGTCCAAGAAATAGTCCATAACCATTTTTTTTTTAATTTTAACACTTTTTAACGTGTGACTAAACAATTTTATGTTTTTAACAAACAAAGTGTTAACGTGAACTAGAATCAATGATTTTAATTATTTTTTTACTTGATTGCATTTCTAAAGAAATAATTGAATGAACTAGAGACGCTATGTGACAGCGTCCTGCCGTCACAGCTTCGAACTAAGCTGTAACAGTTCCGCAAAAATCGCTGTGGCAGATAATAGCGATTTTGTCACAATGTGATGTTTGTGTTCGGATGATTCTTGGCAATTGTTGATATTTCTCACCACGAGCAGACAGATTGTCACGTTTATAGCTATTCTGCGCACTGATATACCGCTGCCATGTCTTATATCAACAATACTGATTAGCGCGACAAATATAACAAACACGCTCTGCACTATGTTATCGCGATGTTCGCCCAAGAATGATCACGAATGATTCGTGAAACATTCGTGGATGAATATACGAGTGCATTGTAGCTTGAGTATCAAAGAGTGGTCGACGTGAACCTTTTGAGTGGGACGAAAATTAATTCGACCCCAGTTATGTTGTCCTTCTAGTTAATCTTCTAACTTGCAGTTGTTTGACTCTGGAGCTGCCACATACACGTACAGTACTGTAAGTCAGTCGCCATCGCTATGAATCATATAGGCTATCGGTCAGAGATGGCGATTTCTCGGAGCTGTGATTTTGGAACTATGGCCACAGTCTGAACCAGCAACAAAATCGCAGGTCTTCGAATCACACCCCACCATTAGAATTAAGGCTAGTTCACAATAAACCGGGAACGGAAACGACAACGAGAACGAGAACGGAAATATTGTTAAAATGAATGTATTTAAATATGAGCATTCACAATTAACTATTGTGAATGCTCACATTTAAAAGCATTTATTTTAACAATATTTCCGTTCTCGTTCCCGTTGTCGTTTCCGTTCTCGATTTATTGTGAACCAGGCTTTAATAGACTATAGGCCTATATCAGTACGGTACAGATATTTGATGAGAGAGAGATAACAAAAAGTTATAGCTGCTCTTTCTAAGGGATACCATGAAGATACAGCCTACTAATTAATCGAAAGAAGATAATATTTTATTTACAATTGCTAATAATTTTAATGCATTAGTGCAGAGGTTCACAACCGGTGTGTCGCGCAGTCCCATGGAGTGTGCCGCGAAATTTTTGAATTGAAAAATTAATTTTATACCATCCAGAAACTCTCCTTATAACTCATTTTTTATTTACAACGAAGTCTTTGATATGGTGCATTTTATTTTGAGGCAGACTTTACCAATTATTTAAGATGTGCGTACATTTCGTTCTTTCAATCGATAATTAGGTATGCCTTAATTTTCTGGGGAAATGGTAGCAAAATTGGGAGTGTCTTAATTTTGCAAAAGAAAGCCATCAGAATTCTATGTCAATCAAACTATCTTGAACAAACAATCACAGATATTAACCGTCATAAATTTATATATATCGTAGTCCTTTACACTCGACAAAATATAGACAATTACTCATTAATAGCCAATATATTATCGCCGCGCTCTCATGGTTAACATTCTTCAGGTCTTTGAGCGGCCTCGTGCATAACATTCGGCAGATCTTTGAAATTTAATTGCATTATTGTTTTCAATTTCTTATGTCGCCGCTCAAATCACTCGCCTCAATTTCAATATTGCAACCAATAAGCTGCTTCCATTATTAAATGACACCTACTTGTCTAATCCACGTGGACTAAAACCAAGGTTGCACTGTCTTGTGCTGAGGACGAACATTAAGGTATGTGATTAAAAATTATTATTAAGAGTTAAGAATGTTAACGTACTCGTATATGAAAATAATAATAATAATAATAATAATAATAAATAATAATAATAATGACAATAATAATAATAGCCATTTAACAATATAACAAACTAGAGCTTATTCTTATCGAGGATGTAGACGTGACAACGTGACGCTTAGAGTGAAACCTACAGAGCAACAATCGGTCGGCAAAATTATGTTTTAAAAGCACTCCGCATGTTATTGTATGATGCCGACATGTATGTATGTATTTATTAACACTACAATTGGGTATACACCCGGTGGCAGTGATATATAATATACAATAATTACAATTACATGAAATAAAATAAAATAAACCTAAATGAAATAAAATAAAATAAACGTAAATCTATAAATAGTAGATGCAATAAACGTAGGACTATAATTAAAAAATATTCCCTAATAACGCCTACGATAAGCAAAAGTAAATCTAACTTATAAGTACTTCTATTTCACCCAACTATTACCAATTTAAATAATTACATATCACCTTAATTAATTACATACCAACCTAATTACATATCATCTTAATTAATTACATATCACCTTAATTTATTTACATATCAAATAAATTACAAATCATCTTAATTATTTTATATATCAACTTAATTATTTTACATATCAACTTAATTAATTATATATCAATTCAATTAAGTACATGACACAACTTAAATAATTACACTGCACCAATTACACTTTCAGTCTAATTTTCTCAACCTTTCCTTAAATGTATTGATTTTAAGAGACCACCCTGAAAGATTGCAGCAGGTAAGCTGTTCCAGTCTACTATTGTGCGCTTAATAAAAGAAAATTTTGCCACGTCCGTTCTTTGTTTTCTACATTTAAACTTCCTAATATGATCAGCCCTTCCTAAGTATGATGGTGTTGCTAATCTAGCATTGATATCGGTCCATGCTTTGTGTCCCATTTGTGCCTTAATCAATGCGGTGAGTGTGGTTTTTCGTCGCCTTGATTTGAGAAGTTCCCACCCTAAGTCTTTTACTATCTCCTCACCATGTCCCTTCCCCATTTTGACATATTTTGCTGCCTTGCGTTGGACCTTTTCTATTGAATCGATTTGGTTTTGTCTGTACGGATCCCAACCTACTGCTCCACATTCCATAATTGGGCGAACAAGGGTTTTGTACGCTAATTCTTTTGACTTTCGGTTAGATTTCTTCAGAATACGCATAGAGAAATGTAGTGCTTTCCAGGCTTTCCTTGTGGTTTTAGTGACTTGTTCCTCCCAACCCAGTTTGTTATTTAAATATATACGTAGGTATTTACAAGTGTTCACTTGTGGCACCGATGTACCATTCAGCTGATATACGAGACAAATTTCTTTATGCGTTCTACAGAAGGATATTGACTTACTTTTACTGACATTGATTTTCATTTTATTTTCTGTCGTCCAGGTTTCAATAACGTTAAGACCGTTTTGTAAAGCGGCGATATCGGATTCATCATTAATTTGTCTATATATCATACAGTCGTCCGCGAATAACCTTACCTGAGACATAGTATTTCTATTTATATCGTTTAGATATATATAAGAAACAATAGAGGTGCAAGGACCGCCCCTTGAGGCACGCTTGATGTTACATTTCCTAGTTCCGATATTTCTTTTCCTAGTCTGATCTTTTGGGTTCTGTTCTCTAAGAATTTATATCTATTGGAAGTCTGCTTAGTTTCTCTAAAAGTTTTTCGTGAGGCACTACGTCGAAAGCTTTAGCGAAATCGATCACAACTGCGTCTATTCTTCCCCCCCCCCTATCAACTTCATCGGATAAATCTTGTATTAAGGATGTAATTTGATTTTCGCAAGAGTATCCTGGTCTGAAGCCGTGTTGATTTTTGTTCAGTCATTCGTTATTTTCTAAGATGTTGCGAATACAGTATATTGTGTTATTAGATGTTCCATTATTTTGCAGATAACTGATGTGAGACTGACAGGCCTGTAATTGTTCGCATCGCAATTGTCTCCTGCTTTATATATGGGGATTATGATAGCCGATTTCCAGTCGTCTGGGATACTACAATTATTTATTGATACATTAATATATTTATTGATATATTGACATGTTAAGCATGAGACCGCGGAGATTATACAGGATCATGAAATTAGAAATACTGAACAAATTAATATTCCATACTGTAGATTACATAAAACTAGTACAAATGTTTCTGTCATGGGGATGAAATTATATAATAAGCTTCCCAGTCAATATTGTAAGTTACCAACCAATAGTTTCAAAGCTAGATTTTATAATTGGCTTTTAATTAATCCTTTCTACTCTGCAGATGAGTTTCTTAACATAAATTCATACGAAATTGTTTTTTAATAAATAAAGTCATTTACATTAGTTGTTTTCATTAATTTTAGAGTTTCAAAATGTTTTTTTTTTTTTCATTCTAATTAAACGTTACTGTTTTCAATTACATGTGTATTTTCAAATGTATGTATTTTTGTGACGAAGCCTATCACTGTATGTTTAATGGCTTAATAAATTGAATTGAATTGAATGAAATGTGAAGTCCTGCAACAATGTTCAGTTCAATTTTTCTGCATGGAGATAATACGAAAGAAAGTGAACACATACAACAATCCCTAGTAATTCGTTTATTCTTCCCAATTAGTAATAAACAGAGTTTAGAATCATCAGAACATATTGGTCAGTTTCAGTGTCCTACGTGTGAGCGGCTGATAAAGAACTTTTGATAGATTTTATCACGGACAAATTTTGAATTCGAAAAAGACAATCTGAATCGAGTTGTGGGTTAGATCACAGCAGTGCTAATTCAAATAGTGTGAGCGAAAATTCCCTCAGCGTTCACAAAAACGTAATACGTTTCGTAAATATAGCGATGAATACTTCAATATAATACGAATATAAACAAAATCTCGAGTGTCTTATATGCGGAAATGTTTTGTCAAATCAGTCGATGGCGTCTAATAAACTAAAATACATTTAGAACTGCCGTTTTCAAAGTCACTGTGACTAGTTGTTATTGTTATATTAGTATTATTACTAATAAAAAACAAATAAGTTTGTCGCGATATCGTGGACGTTTGGTAAAGTGTGTCGTCAGTCAAAAAAGGTTGGGAACCACTGCATTAGTGTAATAATTGTTTTTGTTCTGTTTGTATAATTTAATTTTGAGTGGGGAGCTATCATTTTCAAGGAGTTATTACATTTTCATTTCAAGAATGTAAATGATTGTATACTATAGCTAAAGAGTCTCCTAAGATTTGCAGCTCGATGTCCTGGAGATAGGAACTGTGTAGGCCGAAACAGGTTGGAAAAATCAACTGAAAATCTTGTATTGTTCCTCTTGCATCAAAAGGCAATTCAATCGCTTCCCAGTTACTATAGATTTCCATACAAACCACAAATGCATTGGTATATTTCGTGGAAGTATTTGCCGTGGATAAATGCTGGTTGGCATTTGGAGTTGAGGCGTCAACTATGTAACCTTAAACCCGTGTTAGAATTCGCGGTACCTATTATACGTACAGGTGTATGTACATGCCTTCAGCCCGCCGAATGACTGGAAAGGGCAGCGTGTAGAACAAGGGGAACAAGAGTCCTTTCCTTTTTGTGTGCGTGCTAGTCACTTTTTCTTTTGCGTTGAGCCCAGGCTCAGCTGCAATCTCGGTCATGCTCTGCCACGCCGAGAATCCACACACTCGACAGCATCCGTACACTAAATATTACTTTACATCCCACGCATTAGTATAATAAGAAACCAAATCTTGTGCAGTTCCACTGAAATTCTATATGAGTGCTGGAGTATTGAATTCCATTCGTACCTTGAAACAAGTATTCGTCGTCAAACACAGCTGTGAGAACATACCAGAGTTTCAAGTATTTAATTTACAACTGCATTCTAAAGGATGGGGTTTAGCGCATAGCAGAGTGCTGCATTGGAGTTAAATCGCTCACTTGAACTCGGTCGAGTGTCGCACCCTCGAGTGAAATACGATCGGTCGTGATACGCTCGTAATAAATAGAAGCACAATACAAGGTCATCTCACCGACATGTCTTATCTTGTATGGAAGGCGACAGATAAGATATTCATATGTTTTGCTCACATGGTAAAAATTAGGCTTGATTTTCTGCGTTTATGACAAACGTTTAATGGAACAGTCAATGGAACGTACCAAAACAGGAATATGAAGTTATAAATAAAATAGTATGAAAAACTTCGATATACAGTTATTATTGCTAATTAATAATTATTCAAAATTTTATTTACCACATATATAATATGACAGGTCCATACATTGTGTTCCGCCTATATACTGCGACAATGTAGAAAAGTTTTACAAAATATTATTGATATAGCAGTAGATTAATAACAATATTAGTACAGAGATAACGTCACAGAAAATATAATAAAACGAATAATCATGCTGCACAACTGTTACAGACGCAAAGATTGATACACTAATTAGTAGAGATTATTATTATTATTATTATTATTATTACTAGAAAACTTGATACAGTTCTTGCATTATCGTGATTGTGTTCTCCGTTTATAATAATTACATTTACATCCAATAACATCTATCAGATGTGGCAAAAACAAAATCACTCCTGTGTGTGTGGGGGGGGGGGGGAGAAATTACCTACAACATTTATATTACATTTTAAGGCAAGTTTTGTAGTTGTACTATGGAGAGGTTAGTTAAACACTGCAAAGTTTTGAAATGATAAACATCTATGATGTTACTACACAGTTCATCACTGTAACAAGAACTAATGTCTAACGCTCGGCTTATACCGTTCGAGGATTTATCGCTCGTGACAATTTTACCCATCATGCATGTGCGCTACCTATTGGATTATGCTATGAACTACTTGGCGCTCGAGCGAAAACGTCCGATGCAGACCTCTGGTGCATAGCGTCTGCCTTAGAATAGTAGTAGAAGTGCTTATTGGGCGGGATATGGAAACCCCAACCATTTGAGCCCAAGTAGACTTTTTGTGCACCTGTGATGGAATCAGTTGCCTGCCGATTATACAGTCATCTAACAACCCACTCTACCATCCGTTACACCAACAGCAATTATTACTTTTAAACAGGTAATTTAACAACGCTGTAACAACTACTAGCTAATTTAGCGTCGATGATAGGATAAATCGAGAACTTGCCATGGAATTACCCGGCATTCGCATTACAGTTGGAAAAATATAGGAGAAAACCAGCTGACCAGTTCGAGCGGAATCGGACCCATGCTTCCTTCCAGTCATCAAGTCTTTGTTGATCTGCTGTAGCTCACAGATCTAAATTAGTCATCATGCCACGTCAGGAAATTAGGAACTTGGGGAGGAGCTTAACATACAAATCTATCAATCATTTAGAATCTACCATCACTGCTATCTATCAACCTGTGTATAAAAAGCGGGAGACAATCGTTTCAGCGTGATGCAAATATAAGTGATGGCCTGTTTTTTCGAGATTGAGAATTGTGGGAAGTGTTGACGGTAGGAAGAGGAAAAAACACCACCCATGTAACTCCTCCATCCCCGAGATTTTAATTCCGCCGTTGTCATTAGCCAGCGTCCGGCCAACTGGTCGCATATTCATAGAATTCGTCGAATATCGAGTTGATAGAAGACTATCCCAAGCTAATGGCGCTACAAACCACTTATGCAATAAGTCTACGATGGCCATATCCAGCTTCTTTGACTATATAATTTGAAACACCTTTGCCCCCCCCCCCACATCACCGGACCTAACCTCTCCAGACTTTTTTCTTTGAGGATATTTGAAGGATAGTGTACAGAAATCGTTCAAGGATACTTGTTCAGCTCCGATAAACATCATGAATGAAGTTAATAACTTAGTCCACCATGCAGTTCACGAATTATGATGTGACGAATAAAATTCTGTTTGAATTCTCTTATTATTAGTTCAACTGTTTGGTTCAATAGTGAATGCAATTACAATAATCCGAGGCACGACCGCCCATGAAGGACCATGACCGACCAGCCTGCTGTTGGTCTCACGTTCACATGCCGAAGCAGAGGTGGACGATCATCCAACCAGAATGGAGGTATCGTGTGGTTATCACGATGTTCCCTCCAGCCATTATAGCTGGCTTTCGTAACCGAATTTCGCTACCTATTGTAGCTCCCCAAGTGCATCACGATGCTGGGTGGACACCGGTCCCATACACTAGCCGAAATTTCATGAGAAAATTTCTTTCCCCCCTTGAGGACGAGTCCTAGGCAGGATCCCTTAGACTACGACGCCACGGCGCGGGGTAATAGTGAATGCAAGATTTTGTTTTAAGTTATAGCTGATTAAATTTGGAAAGTTTATATGGATCACGGAGATAAGTCTCTCTCTTTTTTTTTTTTTTTTTCGAAAATTAGTGCTTGGTTCAGTAGTGAAGACACGGGTTTGCTATGTTTATTAAGAATAGCGAAGGTTTATGTGATTACTAAGAAATGGCTTAGAAGCAGTGGCGGTGCCTCAAGAAGAGCACAAGAGCACGTGCACACCTTGTTTGCATTGATGCACGACTAGTTTTATTATTTAATACCGTATTGACGGTGTGGGAATGTATAATATCAAAATCGAGTATTTTAAACTTCCCGCATCTTGCATAAACTTCTAAGTAAACTTGGCAACATGCGTTCACGTACAAGCCGTGCTCCTTTCAAGGAGGTTACAGGAATTACACGCATGCGCGGGAGAAAATTGTCTTTCGCCGGCCGCTTATGACTCGTCAAGAGCACAAAGCGTTAAGTGAACAGTGAATCTATCCTACAGATGTCAGGTACATCGATGCCTATCGTTCACGTGCTATATATCTCGAGGAGGAAATGTAATAGTCTGTAGGCCTATTTTAGCCTTTAGGTGTCAGCACCGTCTGAACTTTTACTTTATGTGGATGTGTGTACAGTGCTGCTACGAAAGTGTAGTTTTGTGAATTATTATACTTTAGTGTTAGCATAATAGCATAATTTGGCTTTCAAACACGTGCTGGCTGACTATGATAGTGGTATGAATTTAAGTATCTGTATGGTGGTGTATATTATTTAAGAATAATATTTACTGCCATGTATTCATAGTAATCAATCTATGTGAATGGGATTACAGTACTGGTATAGGCTATAGTGTATCAGTGTGTATTACTGAACACACGCTTTTGTAAATAACGGCACTGTGGTATGTATTATAGTCCCGTCGCGTCGCTCTAATTTCCGGCAGCCAATCGCGTTGCAGGTCGGTTACATTTAAACGTGTGCGTCTTGTAATTCGCTTATGAAGACGTTATTCATTTCTTAAGGCTCGATAAATACTTAATATAATCGCCCGCCATTTCAGCTCTTTCGTTGGCGTTCGCAGAAAGCACACGAAGACGCTATTTGCCGCTCAATTATTTGCTGAATTACAGTGCGTTTGATTTATTATCATAGGAGCTACGACATGATAATGTTTAACGGTGTGGCAAATAGATTCCTCGTATGGTAGCTCGGCAACGAAAGAACAAAAATGGCGAACGATACTACCTACCTAGACTTTATAGAGCCTTCACTTCCTAAGACGTAAGCAAAGAGGAGGAGTCACGCCGGGAATAACAGCGTCGCGACTTTAATTGTTAACAAAACGTAAACAATGAACTCTGTTCAAGCAATTTTGAACAGTCAAGAATTGGGTAAACTGACTTATCAGAAAAAATTGGAAATAAAAGACTGGATTTCACTATTATTATTACTATTATTACTATTATTATTATTATTATTATTATTATTATTATTATTATTATTATTATTATTATTATTATTATTATTATTGTATGTTTTGAATTTATATACTTTTTTCGATATTGAAACATTGGAATCATGACATTTCATATTAAGCTAAACATACGATTTCAAATTCTCTTCGGTTTTGGAACACAAAATTGTGAACACACGTAATATTTTATCACGAGCCGCCACTGCTTAGAAGTACGAGTAAATGCCGGTTTCGCTGTATTTTTGCTATGAAATTATTACTTATGGATCACTCTGCAGATGGAATGAAAAGTGAGAGAAAACAGTCTTAACGGTACAGAATAAAGGTCGAGATAAATGTGCGTGATGACAACATACGTTAATAACGCATTGCTGGAGAGGGAGATATTTCGTGAGGATGAATCAAGAAAATGTGTTTCTTCGCGCTGTAAAGGGCATGTTCAATTTTTTATACAATTTATTCTAGATGAAGGCAATAAAGAGGTCAACCAATGTGGCACATGAAGAGGCACGACTGTGAAGCATGGACACCTTGTAGCACTTTTCTCTGACACGCCCCTTACTTCACTTTTGGATGAAAGTTGCTGCCTTCGTGATCTACCTCCATAAATTATTGTAAAAATACTGTTTTTTCTTAAATACAGTACAATATCTCCAAGACGTGGCTTACACATTTATCGCTATGCTAGTCGCTAGTGGATAGTCAACTTTTCGAAAGTTTATTACTTTATTTACGGCAGTTCCTGGAAGCTCTACAAAGGTTCATGCGGCTGCATCCTTTCGCTTGTCATCATCATCGGGTTATAACGGAATCATTGTTAGCCTTCAACTAGCTTGCACGTAGCACAGAGGTGTGAGGCATCGTCAAGATCGTCTACTGATTATGCAGTTGTCGCAATAGGCCAGTAAAAAATGAAATACTAAAGCTATAGTATTCTTTGGATATCCGCCTTCTCACAAACGCTTTCGAAAATGAGTACTGTTGTATCTTTTTATTGCCTTAGCTTGGCATCGGAATTCAAGTTTGTCTTCAATTGGCCTTCTCTAAAAATAACATTGACATAAGTATTTTGAAACGGATAAAAACACACGTTATTACTGTATTTCGGCGCACCAGTTCAAAAGCGAAACAACTTGAAATTTAAAGTTTTGAGATAACTGCGTTTTAAAGTTGAATGTTGCTGTGAAAAATCACTCTAATTGGAACTCATATATATATACAGGGTGTCCCATTTATCTTGTGCACCTATTACAACTTTTTTGTTTGGATAGGTATTGGTATTTTTGTTTCTGACCGTTATGTTAGAACAAGAGGCTAACATGAGTGTGGAGATTTGGTGCATGTAACCACATTATGGTACAAGATACACGTGACGTCATCAATTTTTCAAATAGCACTACATACTTTAATCGTGTTACATTGATTACACACATTAAGACGAGTTCAAAAATGTATCACAATGTCACCTTCCCAATCAATAACAACAAAATGCAAAATGAATGCCATCAGAATGTACCGTTTGTTGTGGTGCCCCATTCATTTTGTGCATTAACTTACACAAAAGAAAGACACTGACATCCGTACACATCGTGTGTTGTGTTTGCTGTCTTAATATGTAAATAAACCACAACTGTCGACGCCACAATCCACGTACAGTGGCCTGCACGTTCTCCAGACCTGTCGCCATTCGACTTCTTCCTGTGGGGAACTGTAAAGGACAGTGTGTACCAGAACATACTGACAACACCAGACGACATGCAGCAACGCATTCGACAGGCTTGTGTGTCCATTCAGCCAGTTAAAGTTAGAATTTATAAAACAGTTATATTACCGGTTGTTCTGTATGGCTGTGAAACTTGGACTCTCACTTTGAGAGAGGAACAGAAATTAAGAGTGTTTGAGAATAAGGTTTTTAGGAAAATATTTGGGGCTAAGAGGAATGAAGTTATAGGAGAATGGAGAAAGTTACACAACGCAGAACTACACGCATTGTATTCTTCACCTGACATAATTAGGAACATTAAATCCAGAAGTTTGAGATGGGCAAGGCATGTAACATGTATGGGCGAATCCAGAAATGCATATAGAGTGTTAGTTAGGAGACTGGAGGGAAAAAGACCTTTGGGGAGGCTGAGACGTAGATGTGAGGATAATATTAAAATGGATTTGAGGGAGGTGGTATATGATGGATTAATCTTGCACAGGATAGGGACCGATGGCGGGCTTATGTGAGGGCGGCAATGAACCTTCGGGTTCCTTAAAAGCCATTTGTAAGTATGTAAGTAAGTAAGGTATATGATGGTAAAGACTGGATTAATGTTGCTCAGGATAAGGACCAATGGCGGGTTTATGTGAGGGCGGCAATGAACCTCCGGGTTCCTTAAAAGCCAGTAAGTAAGTAAGTAAATAAGTAAGTAAGTAAGATAGGTGGAAATAATAAGTGCAATAAAATTGTCAGTAATGTTTGTGTCCCTAATTTTTACTTATGAAAGTTGGCAAGCCTAGCTGGATAAGCTATTAGTTTCATTTTTGGTGATACCGATAAGCTTATATTAGGATGTTACGTCAACATATGTGATGAAAACTTAGCCTCATATTGAGTTGTATCTGAAGATGATACAATAAAAGTATCGAAAACGTTAATGTAAACTAAAAACATTAAGATAAGCAAAGGTGGAAAATAAAATTGCTATAGTTAAATGGATAAGCTATGTTCGAGCATCAAAGAAAGATCTATTATCTTTGCAAAAAGTAGACATGCATCGTAAAATTTGTGTTCAAGAATTGGATTCTTTGATTGTAACAATAGCAAAGAACTGCTAGACCGATACAGCTTGTAATAGTAGCTGCCCGTAGATCAACTTTCTTTGTGTGCACACATGTAAGGTAGCCCGAGGCTGGTGGCAGTCTGTTATTTCGAAATAACGGGAACAAGCAATGCGAGTGAAGGGAACGGGTCGGGTCGCGTTGGCCTTCAAGATGCTGCATGAATCGAACGACTTTCAGATGCTGCTGCTAGAATAGCGGTGTCAAGTCACGTGTAGCTCCATCCTGTACACACAATGAAACTGTAGAGCATTTCAAGTTGTAGGTCCTTGCTCACGATACTGTAATATATTTCAAAATTAGTATTAAAACTTCCTGTAGAAGGTATTCCGACTCTCCTGTAGCACTATACTGGTAGTTTGGAAGTATGTTAGCGGGCGACAATGTTTCAAGATCTGTAGCGCGGTTCATAATATACTGTTTTAATTCCTCCTCACTCCTCAGCATAAATAAGAGCGAAACAAATCTCTCTTCATCGTATGAACCAAAGCTCGAAGCATGTGCAGTGTGGCATTCTTTGACTTTAAAAATAGTGTAGTGGCTGACGAAGTACAGTAGGTCAATCTCCCAAGTGATACCAACAAGCCAACACCTATGAGGCAGCTAGGCCAGGAGATAATGGTATAAGATGGCCAGTTCCTTTTCCCCTCCATTGCATACATCGCCGATTAGCTACATGTACACTAATCAGAAGCAGACTTCAGATGTATACAAAGAATTGTTCTTCCAATTGGTCCACGTCTATATAATTCGATAATAAAATTTAATCCAGAATTGACAACTTTAAGCAATGACATTTTCGGATCCAGAATTTAAAAATTTATATGACAGACTTCCCTGTTTTATATGTACAATGTATTGTAAAACAAGTTTATTTCTATCCTAAGTATATTTTTTCTATCTTATCTTTGTTGCTATACAACATTATCTGTATTAATTATACTACTAATAATAAGTTTATATCAATCTCTCAACTATCTCAACATCGTCTCCTTTTTCACTCATTTATTACTAGTATTATTATTATTATTATTATTATTATTATTATTATTATTATTACTAACTTTATTATTACCATCTTTATGTGATGTTTTTTCTTAAGTATTTTGTCTACAAAGTATGTATATTTATGTATTTTTCTATCTACTCTTCTTACGAATGTGATCTTAGTGCAAGAATTTTAAATTACATTTTAGAAACAGTAGAGATTTCTATTTTTGTGAATTACCGGTATATATAATCTGTGTAATCATAATTTTAAATTTTAATTTAGAAAAAATAGGTATGTTTGATGAACAATGTAAAATTGTATGTCATTTTCAAGTGTTTCTATCGAAACGAAACTGTCCCCGAACACGAGCTTTGCTCTTTCGGGGTACTTTCATGTAGTGTTTTTTTATGTATATCTTATTATTAAATAAATCTAAATATAAATCCTCTGACATATATAATCAAGTGAGATGTACTGCCTAATAATAAATGTATACTGAGGATCACATAAGAGTAGTTCCTAAAAGGCTAAATTGGCAGTCTCTTCAGTGTTGCCAACTAATACTAAATATCACTAAAAGAGGATAAAATCACAAAAGCCATGTATAATAATAATAATAATAATAATAATAATAATAATAATAATAATAATAATAATAACAATATAAAATCACATAGTGCCAAGTGTAATAATAATAATAATAATAATAATAATAATAATAATAATAATAATAATAATACAGTATTAAAAATAACGATGTCTTGCTTATTTACCACATCTCATTTATATGTAGGGAGGTGTTTTCTAAAAGGTTCAATAATTTGTGAAAGAATATATTTTTCTTCTGGACCTCTCGCACATTACATTAGTATTTAGTAGATTAGTGTATGATCTAATATTAAAATGTATTTTGTCTAACAATATGAAATTCATTGCTCTGATTAAACAGTTTACGATTCACGAGACCTAACCTAAAAATGCATTTTGTTTGATCACTTGAAATAATTAGTAGGAATTCCGAAAACGAATTTCATTTTGAAATGTCATTATCGAAACCAATAAATAAATCCAAATATATTTGCATTTAAAGAAAACTGGGAGAAGAAATACTCCTGTTGTAAGTTGATTACACATCCATAATGAGTAATGTGTAATTTTAAACCGACTATCAAATAACAGAAAAAGAAATCAAATGAAAGAAAAATGGAAAAGAAACGAACCAATATACGACACATTAAAATAAATTAAACTGATCTTTACTATAATTTAGTCCACTGTCCGTCTCAGAGCACGGAAACATTGAAATTTTTGTGTATAAATATAGCCAATCCCGTGTCGATACGCATGTAATGTGTAATTACGTGCAAATGAAAGAAACTTAAAATATTAATATTAAATTCCTCTTCATTACAAGTCAACATCTGTGAACGACATGGACCCGGAAGCCTGGTTTGGTTAATTTTCCGCAGGCTAGTATTAATTAAACATAATAAGTTCATAATCACGACTCATTCCTTGATGAAAGAAAAAAATTGTTAGCAATAAACAGTAAACAAACGTAGAAAATTGAACTAGCAAGCAGAATAACGTGTTTCTGTAGCTGTAGGTCTAGAGTGCGTGTGCTAAGCAAAGTGATAGCGGTGTTTTAAAGTTTATAGCGCAGCTGAACCGCCAATCACAACATTTCAAAGAAAATAACATATGAACAGAAATGCAAACTTAACATCAACATGTCGATGAAGTAAATATTCAAAGGAATTCTTAAGCCAATCTTTTGAATATAATTCAGAGTTCGTAGAAAATGTTGCCACACATATGTACAGAATTAGATTCCGGATTTATGAAGATTGAAATTTATAATAGAATATAAGAATGCCAATGGTGAACAGTGATTTTCTACGCCAATCGATAATTCGTTTTTCTACTAGTCACAAAAAATCATAACTCAGTTCCGAACACTCTTATATATAATACAATAATGAGACAGGGAGGTCAAAAACCCACTAACTCCAATTTTTGACAAAATTGAGTTATGGGCTGGATGATGCGTTTTAGTATGTCCCGCATGCGTGGAAGGTATGAATACACTAATATCTACGTTCATCTACATTCTGGGGGCTGTTTTAAAACTCGTGGAAGTCAGAACTCCACTTACTCCATGGAATAAGAGAGTTTTTGCATTCCAAGCTTAATTTCCCGGTAGGTGGCAACACTATCGCTCAACCAGCTGAGTAAAGTGATACGATACGGTATTCAGAATGTCACAAAAATCTATGAGATCCATGTAAGTAAAACTATTAAAGGCACAATATCGAGTCGATTAACTTTCAGAAACCCAATATAAACTTAGATGCATCATTCCCCAGTCAACTAAAGTACAATTCAGCATTGCCATTGAAAGAAGAAAGCAAAAGGACTTGCAAAATTTAATGCAGTTTATTTCTGAGGAAAGTAGGATGAATTACCAAACTCAGTTTGCGGACAGTAATAATCCAGAATCTAGGTGCACAGGAAGAACATGAGAGTGAGAGAAACAACAGAATGTGCAACATGAATGAGACTGTGTTAACATTTTAATATTGTTTGTGGTTTTATTTGTGTATTTTGATGTGCTTTATGGTAATTTGTGATTTTCTGTCTCATATATTTGAAATTTAAAAAAAAAATGTAGCAATGTTAATGTTAATAATAAAATCCATTTTCTCGTATAAGCTTATTCCAATGTTTCATAAGGGAATTATGATATACTTATAGTTTTTTCTTCACATGACTCATATTTATTCACTTTTCTTAATTCATACACTGTGGAAGTCAGAAAACCACAACTCTAGCTGTGTTTATTTCAAATTGTAGCGTAAGATAATGTAAAAATTTAGGTTTTGAAGTATTTAATTGATTAAGAATGTAATTTTACACAATATTAATAATAAATGTATAATATTTAAAGTTAGTAAGAGAAATAATAAGTTTTTTCTCTCTTCTGTAAACTTTGGTTTAATAATAATAATAATAATAATAATAATAATAATAATAATAACAATAATAATAATTTATTTTAGCTGGCAGAGTTAAGGCCGTAAGGCCTTCTCTTCCACTCAACCAGCAAAAAGTGTATATACATATGCATGAACTTACAAAGAATTCAACAATTTGATTAAGTGAGAGTTACATGTATACAAGAGTTACATACGAATTAAACAACAAAATACTATGAACTATTAATTAGACACTGAAATAAACTGTGTACGAGAATTAAGCTAAAATTCATAGAATGTTAATATATTTCAAATAATATTATATAATAGAAAGAGATTATCATGAGACAATTTTGAAAATACAGCACTATCAGGATGATGTCTAAAGAATGAAGTAACAATGTAGTCAGTGATAGTTTAAACCAGTAAGATTGGAGTGAAATGCTAATAAGGTTATTTTTAAGCTGTTTTTAAAGGTGTTTATTGTCTTGCAGCCCCTAATACTTTGTGACAAGGAATTCCATTGACGCGAGGTGGATACTGTAAAAGATGATGAATAACAAGATGTTCTATGAAGAGGTATATTTGGCGTGCCACAGATAAGTCATCTGGTATTTACGTCGTGGTTAGAGTATAGATAGGAGAAACGAGACGAAAGGTAATTTGGTGTTGAGGTGTGCAGAATTCGATAGAGTAAAGACAAAGAGTGTAAAGTTCTGCGTTTTTTAAGTCGGAGCCACGAAAGACTTGCGAAGGACGGTGATATGTGATCATATCGTCGGATGTTGCACACGTATCTGACGCACATATTCTGAGCTCGCTGTAACTTGACTGATAATTCAGAACTTAGGTCACTTAACAAAACGACACAATAATCGAAATGCGGCACTAGTAGGGTTTGTACCAGGTTAAGTTTTAGTCGCTGGAGTTAGGGAGTTTTTGATTTCCCTCTCTCAATTCGTAACTACAAAATATGCTGGATTATGTGAAATAAGCGTATTGCCTGTTAGGAATTTTGTTGTGAATAAAACATCGATTCATATATACTGCAATTTTGCATACAACTTTTAACATAATTATAATATTTGGTACACAGGTATTTTCATTCACTATAATTTTCAAGTTGCATTTAGTACAGATTTCAAAGATTTGTTTTATTTATTTAATGCAGAGACATTTGACTGGTGTCGTTAGCCGTACAATGACAGCCTGATGAAGAAAATTCAGATAAAAACATAAATAAATATTAAGCAAAAGAATATCACAGGCGGTGATGTTGGCAACAGTTCAAAAATATTTCACACAATTTCATCTCATCCTAGACATTACCAAGCTAACAAGTTATTCATTTGCGTTGGCAATGTTGATGTAGGCTATAAAACAACAACTCTTAATTCTTGGCGAACACTTTCACGACACCAGGGCTCCTTGGAAGCACCACAGATGAGTCTGACTAACGTAACCGATAGCCTCCGGCCAACGTACAGACAGGACGACATGTGGTCACCTGTCCATGGCAGCACCACCACCTGTTGGCTGCCAAAAAAGTAGGTGGTGTGCGAAGATTGAAGACTGTAATGGACGTGTCTTAGAAGCAGCTGACAATGGGTATCAACTTTGTGTTCTAACATGTTCAAAATGCAGAATTATGCGTTAACGTAAAATGAGACAAGAAAAATGGCATTCCAATTACGCGAAGAAGCAAAACGATATAACGCTTCTTATTGCTTATACTTTACTTTGTATTGTATTCGCTATTTGTAACTCCATTACAGGAACAGAATATTGCTTCAAATATTGAACGTAAATGTGTGTCCTTTTTTGTTTATATGCCCAGGTACAGTATATGCCTGCACAGCAATGCCGGGTTAGGTCTACGAGACCCATATCCAAATATTTGGTTTAATTTCTCACAGTTGGCACAAGCTCATCATTTGTGACGCTCAGTACCTTTCAGTAGTCATACACACGTGGAACAAAGATCTTTGAGATATTATTGTGCCGTGTGAGTCTGAGAGACCCAGCCCGTGCAGTCAAGTAAGTTCTTTCAACTCAATCATCTTTTATATTTCAGGTATTATTTGTTTAATATTACAGTCAATATTATTACAATACTTAAGGGGTTAGGTACAGCTTACATCAGTAAAATTTTTTGAAATTTTTAACATTTTTTCTTCCATTACTGTATCTTGTACAATAATGAAAATTGGTATGTGTAAAACACTGTCCTTCTGCTACACGAAAAAAAAATTACGATTTAAAAAGGATTTTTTTTTTTCAAAATTCAAAACGGTGGCAGTTCCCTGTGCAGTGATGAAGCGTTTCCCTCATAACTCATAAACTTGTTAACTTTTTCATGTTATCTCTCTCTTATTTTATTGCTGAACTCATGTTTAAGATATCATGCTCTTTCAACTACATTTATTAATAAATAACATTTTATTTTATTTTGTGTTAAAAGAAAATACTGTATTTGACCATTTTTTAAAATGAATTTATTTTTTATCAGACAATCTACCAAAGGTAGAGAAGTGATTTTGCAACATTTTGCAGATATGAATACATAAATAAACATAAAACATTTCATCACAGAATGTTGGATTTTTTTTTTTTAGTTATGAGGGAAACGCTTCATCACTGCACAGTGAATTTTGAATTTTGAAAGAAAATATAAATATTTTTTTTAATCGTAAAAATATATTTATCATACAGTATAGAAGAAGGACAGTGTTTTACACATAGGCCTCTAGTTTTCATTACTGTACAATATACAATAATGGAGGAAAAAAATGTTGATTATTTCCAAAATTTTACTCCTTTAAGCTGTACCTAACATCTTAATTTGTATAATTTATGTTTTCATATGGCAACAGCGAAATTATAATTTTTAATAGTTTGTATTACAATTATTATCTCTTCTAGATTATGTGGCATATTTCACGTCTTAATATCTATTTTTTGTCTTTATAATTTTATAGTCGCTTTAGCTGCTACATCAATGTCAATATCTGTTCTGTTCTTCAAAGTTACCGAAATGGAAGCAAATATGACACATGAATGAATCTATTCTCAACAATATCGTTTAAAGTGTTTTAAATATGAGAAAAGCCAAAATCTTTCAGTAAAAATGTCAAAATCCTCTTTTCAGTCTTCATGATAATTATAAATTCACGTATCCGAGTAAGATGACTCAAAGGTCAGGCATTTGATTCACATTTTAAAAGTTCCGGGTTCTATCCCCGGTGTCATACAATCTTGTCGAGATTTTTTCCGTGGTTTTTCTCGACTAATACAACTAATTTTTAGTTGAATAATTATGTATACCGGATTTCACCTTAATTACCATAAAATAATACTCAGTACAACAGCAATATGCATTCCCAATAATAAATTACAGACAGTGGCGATATGACGTATGAGCTAAAGCGACTATAAAGAAATAAATACAAATATAAAGAATAATGACCATCGCTACACTAACAATATTAAAGAAAACTAAACCTTTATTCATATATTGATATATTTTATATTAATTATTTATATGAACCGTATACAGAGTGAACCGTAAGTAATGTCATTAATTTCAGGGGGTTATTTTTTTAAATACTTCAAACAAAAAACAATTCATTGCGTGTTTTGCAAATGCCATTGATTTAATTGCCAATAAGCTCAGCCAATTCAAGAGAGCAATGTATTATGATAATGAATGATTGAAAGAATTTTAGTTTCATACTTTAAATGTGGAGAAATTTGATTCGAACAAATGTAACTTATCATTCTACAAAGGAATTTTAAAATGTTACATTTGTTCGGATAAAATTTCTGCACATTTAAAGGATGAAACTAAAATACTTTCAATAATTTATCAACAGTAATCTCACTAGAGGTTTTGATTTATCTAGAGAAAATCAAAACTCGAGTGGGATTTAATTGACTATTACACGATTAGAAGAAAGTATATAAAGATTAGAAATAACGAAGTACTCCAATACAATAAAATATTGACTTACGAAAATACAACTGTCTTCAAATGTATTATTGTACCATCTCAACATTACAAATATTACGCTAGATACAACCAGCGAGATCTAAAATTCGTAAAAGCTATGATGCCTGCCTTATACAATCCGTCACTGAGCAATGCTTACTTTCCTGTCTGCTCGTATCCGACTGAAAGATTAATGTCTCCGCCGGGTAAAGTGAACTGGGGAGTTAAGGGGTAGTTTTCAGTGACTCGATTGAGGTATTGGAATGAAATGAAATGAAATGAAATTTCGAGATGGGAGGGGGGCACTACATCCAGCACTGCGACCTTTCACGATCTATTGCACTAACTCTCAAGCTAGGGACATTCCAAAACTCACACCAGCTGACTATACTGAGATTCACTGCGTACCCAGGTTTCGAGCAGGCACCCCACTCTCCCTAGGCCAGCCCCCTCTCCGTGCTTCACTTGAAGGTAGTAACGACGACGTTGTCATGTCCCAAGGCTTCTATACTCTCAATAGGTTATCTCGTTTTTCATTAGCCAATCAAATAGCTCGTTGGCTGATGACGCGCGAAGAGTCCATGCTGATTGGTCCTTATTTTCAAATTGATAAGCGTGCATTATAAACATAATCTCCTCAAATAAAAACATTACAAGGAATATAAACCAAGTGTGTACGTATCATGGAATAAAATAAATACGGTACGTTGAAAGTGTTTATACAGTGTATATAAAAGCTGTACTTACACTTGTCACTGGATTATTTTTATGTATTTCTTAACAATTCGTCTGCTGTCAGTGTCTGCCGTCCGTTTTCGTCTGCTAGTTTCCAGTCTTGTGTCTAGAGTCGTATAAAGAACCTAGTTTTGACTGTACAACCAACAATAAAATTTCACGTGGAACGTTATGTACGAAAATTGCCACATATTCTTTGGTTATTTTTTTATAATATTCCGCCCCTTTTTAATCGTGTTCTTGCCATGAAACTCATTGCAGAACTTTTCAGTATTATTGAAACTACTTAGCCATGCTGGTGATGGGATGATTAAACCTTCAAAAGAAAGAATAATGTATTAAAATTTAAAGAGGGCCTAGATGGTGGTGCTTTTGTTTTAAATGTATGTTTATAAAAAATCTAACATTGATTGATTTTAATATCTTTCTAAAGTTTGGAAAAAGGGGCATGTACCGGTAATGAAATGTCAACAACACGTTCATTTACAATAATCATTATAACTCAACAGTGAATTGTCAGTGGAGGCTGTTATGATTAACCCACTGATTATGCCATAACGACAAAATGTCATAAATCGTTAATATAAAATCAATATAATGAGAATTATAGTGAAAAAAAAACATCACTGGTATCAGTCGTTAACCCTCCACTCCTTTGGTATGCAACTGTCAGCATAAATAGCATGATTACAAAAGAAAGAAAATAATTTGTAGGTTAACATAGATGAATCTAATTATACAAAGCTGGTATTAACATAGGCTACTTATATAATTCTATGTGATTTATTTAAATTTATCTGTAGGCTTTAACATCCTCGGTCGTTTTGGCTTTATTTTCATTCATGCTGCTCGAAAATAAGGAACAAAATAGTCATCTTTAAAATGATCAGAGCATACTCTGCTTGTATCAAGATTGAATTTATCCTGTCTTTTGCACGCAGTTACCCATTTTTTTCTAAATCCTAAATCTTTAGGAATGGTAAAGAAAGACAACTCTTTATTTTTATCGTTAGAATTGTTGCATACCGTAACAGCACATCTTTGACCTGGCATAATGCATTCAAAACAACATAAACAAGGAAAAACACGAGATACTGCTTTGAAGCATTTGAGCTTTGGCGCGCTCAGCTATTTTGTGACGTCAGAATCGCTCTCCTTTCCCCGTCAATGCCTCGCCATCAAGCTCGATACTAATGCAACCTATGAGAAGTTCAGAAGCCTTGGTCATGTCCTTCTAGTGCTCCAAAACCTATGTCCTTCTAGTGCTCCAAAACCTGTCTTCAGATAACAGACATAATGGACACTACCTTACCTCATTTTACACCATGATATTACAAAGACTTTAATGCAAGTAAACATCTTGACAGTGCATAATATGTCGACTCACGAATCGAACGTTTATGCAAAAACTCTAGCAGGAAGAGCTTTGTTAAAGAACAGTCACTCCGTTCCGCATTGGCTGCTGGTATTAGTAATTACTTGAAGATCTGGTTGCATGACGAAGAATTAGAAAGTTACCAGTCTGTCTACCGGCAGGTACTGCTGCCCTGTAATATACTGGTTCTATAGTCCATGCAATAAATCCTTTCATAAACTGTGCAACATAACAAAAAATCAACTATGAAGTCACAAGTAAAAGCATGAAGTGGATGGGTTTATGATACAGTGTTTTGGACTTTCCAAAATCTTGTGTAGGCCTAATGTATGTATGTATATATACGAGTATGTTACATGTTTTCATCTTTGTATTGAAATAGTGATAAAGACTCCACAAAGAAACAGAACAAGCCAATTGTTTCTATGATCGTTTAGTAATTGAACTACTCTGAAGCAGTGAAAAACGGACATTTCACACTGCATTCTCTTCCTGTTCATGGACATTCACCCAATATTATCTCTCACTTCAGTTGAATCGGTCATTTGTAAAACTACACGAGTCCACATTTTTACGAAAATGAGTTACTGGTACTATAGCAAGTACTACGGGTAGACGCAGCATTTCCAGTTGAAACAACATGAGTCCGATCATTACTAAGCAGTCTATAAAATGTTAAAATATTGAGTTCCTTTCAAAACCACATCAGTCCCGGACAGTGAGTGTAGTTCCAAGAGTTCTGTAGAAGAAAAATAAGCAAAAAGGTGTCATTTTCATTGATTTATTTATTTATTTTATTGGGTTATTTTACGACGCTGTATCAACATCTAGGTTATTTAGCGTCTGAATGATATAAAAGTGATAATGCTGGTGAAATGAGCCCGGGGTCCAGCAGCGAAAGTTACCCAGCATTTGCTCGTATTGGGTTGAGAGAAAACCCCGGAAAAAACCTCAACCAGGTAACTTGCCCCGACCAGGATTCGAACCCGGGCCACCTGGCTTCGCAGCCAGACGCGCTGACCGTTACTCCACAGGTGTGGACATTTTCAGAGATGTGTATAAAAGAGAGGCTAAAGCATTGCAGCATCTCTCACAGAGAGAATAATATAGTTGCAAGGAAACAAGGAGATACATGCACATAAGTACAATACGATTGTTTAATTTTTGTTATCGGTATGAAGTTTTGATGGGAATATGTTACATTGTCACAAGATCTCGCTGTTAGTTCTGTCAACGAGAAGCATTTATTTGAAATTAAGTAGGGTTATGGTCAGAAATATGGCACAGATAATAATATTGTCATTTTTGTTGCTTTCATGTGCAAGGAACAGTGCTCTATGAAAATACCTGTACCAGATAGAATAGACATTTTTAACAAAACTGCATCATTTGAAAGCAAAAAGGAGCAAGTTTTGTATGTATTGTGAATAAATTTGAATAAGGAACTAAAAAAAAAAGTTTCCTTCCCAGGCAAGATTCGAACCACGAAAGTCTTAGTTACCAGTCTATCGTGCTCTGGAGTGAACAAGGCTCTGAAATCAGCTACAAGGGTCGGTCCGGTTTTTTTTTTTTTTTTTTTTGCTACTACTGTACTCTCTTGTTGAATTTCGCGGTCTTGTGAACGAGTCTTAAAATCCCTAACCGGTACCATATTCATTCCACTATAATCTGTGCCAATCTTAATTTTTAATACATATAAATCCGGGATCTATAATTATAAGCACATCACATCACCCCCTACTCTAACACTTCGGTTCTTTTGTCCGACATCTCATTTATCCTCTCTCCACCTCGACGACAGCCAGAGGGACGGAACGGAGATTCAGTGCATGACAAGTTCCTGAGATATTCTGAACTCTCTTCAACACCATACCCATACCTTTAAGCAAACCTCAGCTATCATAGAACTTTGAGTTTTTGTAAAACTTTGTGACCCACCGTCTTTCTTTCTTCTTTAGTAAATCAAATAAAACTGTTTATGTAACACTCCCTATGACCAGTTCAAGTTGGCTTGGGTGGCGCAGTCTGTAGACTGCTGGCCTTCTGTACCCGAGGTTGTGGGTTCGATCCTGGCCCAGGTCGATGACATTTAAGTGTCCTTAAATGCGACAGGCTCATGTCACTAGATTTAAAAGAACACCTGCGGGACAAAATTCCGGCACACTGACGACGCTGAAATAACCTCGATAGTTACGAACGTCGTTAAATAAAACGTAATTTAGTTTTAAAGTAATTTAGTTCCTCAGACATGTTTACAACGAATGACCGGAGCGCAGTAAGAAGGAACGCGTGCTGGCAGCTGTAGACTCGCCACGAAGGCTCTGAGGTGGATGAAATGAATGCGCACACAATATTAAATGTGCGCTTAAGTCTGTACTTGTGCAGTTTTACGATTTCCCAGTCCACATTGAACGGAATGCTGGAAATTTCCAAGTCTCGTTCAGTTGTTTCTGAAGTCTTGAAACCTCCATCCATATCCATCATACAGTCATAAATATGGAACTAAAAGATTCGATTTTATACGACTAGAGGAACCAAAATGTTTCACAAGCACAGCTGTTAGCCATAGTCCTACTACGGTCCAAGGTTATACAGGGACATCATTTTATTTTTACTTCAATTTTTATTGTACCTGCGTTTCTAAATGTACTTGACTCCCACCCCTTTCACCCACGTCCTTGCTAACGTCAGTCACACAAACTTGCAGCCGCTGTTGCTAGCAGTGAAATAAACAGTACAGAGTGCAGTGTGTTTCAGAAATATGTTGCATTTTTCTATAGAAGAAAGAGCTTATATTATTGAAGTTTATTTTCACACAGGTATCGTGTGTAGCATAACTGAATGTATCTGTGTGGACTGAGCACAAGTGAAGATTAGAGTTACAGAAAGTACGTTACCCTATAATATGGTGCAGTATTTAACAGCATTATTTAAACAAGAGTTTTGTTTTACTGTTTGTAGGTATGAAGGACGATGATGGAAACTGGAATTACAATATAACCGAATGTGAACAACAGTTTTTTTTTCTTCCACAATTTCCTGATTATACCATTACGGAATATTTTCGTAGAAATGCCATTAATCTGGTAGATAAATTTAGAGCAACAGAATGTACAGAAAGGAAGAAAAGTGTAAGATGGCCAACAGAGGTGACAGAAGATGCTGTAGAAGATGCTAGAGAAAGGATGCAGCGAGGTCCTAATAAGTTGGTCAAAGATGTTAGCTGTAGAAATTGGGGTTTCTTACGGAAGTGCTCACAAAATTCTCAGGAATAAATTAGATTAGTAATATGCTGAATAAAGTAGACATTATATAATGAATATAACCGCCTGAAGAGTTCAGTTTGTGGAAAAAAAAATTGTTACTAGTCTACTGTTTTTTAATAAAATACTGTAAAAGTAATAATCAAACTGAAAATCGTAATACTGTATTTCCCTGTAACATAAATGGATACATTACTTTTCTCTCCTCCTATAGCTAGTAAAATGATTTTTTTACATATTGCACTCAGCATATTGCATATTCACTCAGCCTCCTATAAAATTGAGTACCGGGTCTTTCCCGGGGGTAAAAGGCGGTCAGAGCGTGGTGCCGTCCACACCACCTCATTCTAGTGCCGAGATCATGGAAAGCATGGGGCTCTACCTCCATGCCCCCCAAGTGCCTTCATGGCATGTTACGGGGATACCTTTACCTTTTTTTACATATTGCACTAGCAACTCCAAACTCCTTTAATGGAAGAGGGGTAACAGTGTTTCCGAGTATAGCCAGGTTAATGTTAAAAATGTTGGTAAAAATAAAGTGATGTCCCTGTATAATAAAAGAATTGAAAATACCCAAATTTGGAAAATTTTACTATCAGACATTTAAAAAATAGCGCTAGGAATTTAATTTTTAAAAAATATATTGATTTAATATGTATATGTATTTGTATGAGTAAATTGTTAGAATTGAAATTGTATTTTTAAAGTTAATTTATTCCTATAATTTTTTTTCCTTGCCCATTTTCTGTCAAATAATTATCTTTATTTCTTTTAAGTATGTGTTTAGATAACTCCCTAAGCACGAGTTTTTACTCCTTCAGGGAAGAATTAAGACTGCATTTTTGCTTATAGTTTATTTTACTAACAATAAACAACATTAAGTCTTCTCAAAGCCAGCCTCATAGATCACAAGATTCTGTTCCGTCACTAAGGCGATTGATTTTAGCATCTGGAAAGTGGAAGAAGTCATTTCTTAGCTAATTATGAAAGGCTACAAGTTGCAATTTAAAATCTTCCAGGTGACCCCAGATACAATCCTTCCTTGTAACTTCGCATTCAATTTGTTCATTTAGCAAAGGAGATCAGTGAAAAATGCAAGATCCGGGAGCCATGTGATCTTCCAGAATTTGACTCTCTTTACATGTTTTCAAGCGTGAAGAGAATATTTCCTCTTTTATATGCTCTGAGCTGTGCCACCATACTTTCGTGTAGTAGAGTACATCAGAGTATTCAGCTTGCACTGAGTGAAGAAAGTCTTGAAATTGTAAGCAAGCCCACACTAGCTATCGAAAAGCTTAATAATGTATGTATGTATGTATGTATGTATGTATGTATGTATGTATGTATGTATGTATGTATGTATGTATGTATGTATGTATGTATGTATGCATGCATGCATGCATGAACACTACAATTGGGAATACACCCGGCGGTAGTGATATATAATATACAATAATTACAATTACATGAAATAAAATAAAATAAACGTAAATGAAATAAAATAAAATAAACGTAAATCTATAAATAGTACATGAAATAAAATAAAATAAACGTAAATGAAATAAAATAAAATAAACGTAAATGAAATAAAATAAAATAAAATAAACGTAAATCTATAAATAGTACATGAAATAAAATAAAATAAACGTAAATCTATAAATAGTAGATGCAATAAACCTAGGAATATAAATAAAAACTATTCTATAATAATGCCTACGATAAGCAAAAGTAAATCTAACTTGTAAGTACTTCTATTTCACCCAACTATTACCAATTTAAGTAATTACATATCATCTTAATTAATTACATATCACCTTAATTTATTTACATATCAACTAAATTACATATCATGTTAATTAATTACATATCAACTTAATTAATTATATATCAACTCAATTAATTACATGACACAACTTAAATAATTACACTGAACCTCCAATTACATTTTCAGTCTAATCATCTCAACCTTTCCTTAAATGTATTGATTTTAAGAGGACCACCCTGAAAAGTTGCCGCAAGTAAGCTGTTCCAGTCTACTATTGTGCGGTGTGACAACCTTACTGTCGTGTCTCTGGCAGATTTACTCAGAACGCTTTGTACGCTGTATCAATAGAAACATTCCGTAATTATAAACTGCTATAATTTTGTAACTATAAGTTTACGAAATTCATATCGGTGTCATTAGAAAAAACGGCTCAAAGAATTTCAGGGGATATGTAGGTCTAATTGTTATTGTTGGCGGAAAACAATAGATGGCACCATAAGAAAAATTACAGTAATAAAAAGACACTGTTCCCGCTTTCTCGCTTGTCTTCGTGGCATGGTTGGATAAGAGTACAGTAAATTGTATTCGGCATGAACATTTAAACTCAGTGTGAATTATGCAGCATTAAGGGAGTTATGGCGAACCAGTAGCGGCCCGCGGTTACAAAGGTTGGCAGTTCTGCATGAAAAATAGTGTATTTAGCAAACGCATGCTGTTTATTGCATCTAAATCGGATAACGCGTATAATTACAGCCCCTTCTCGAAGTTGTCTCTGCACCCGAAAATCAAAATTGACTCTGCACCCCAAATAAATTGTACTCCAACCATCCGCGCGCCCTACCCACCTCGTGCGCTACACCTCTCCCACCCGGCAAAACTCCAAGTAGTGGAGTGTTGATACCGAATTGAACAACAATCAGGAACTTTCTATCGTTCGAACGCTTTTAACTCCTACCGTATTTCGTTACGCCAACTTTTCTAGCCTACACCCGGTACGGCAGACGGAATTATAAGACATTGAGCTGGGAGTTTTCTGTGCAATTTCTCTTTTAATTTAGAAAACGGTTGGTCGTTTAGGTTTTCATTTCATTCCTTTTAAAATGAAATATTTCCTCAGACCAGACGTCTCCAAAAGCGTACTCGCGAGTAAGCTCCTGAACGGAACTGAAGCCAGTACCATGGATAAATATATAATAGGATGCGAAACTGCGGTCAGCACCATCTGGTTTTGGGGGTTTGAAATAAGGTGATCAGCGCCCACCGTCGTAGGTGGTGAATATTAGAAGTACGTGTTGGGTACATTACCGAGAGTTCTCTATTTATCCGTACGAGATATTGCTGTACGGGAGAGTCGAAGATGAAGATGGCGGACTGAAACTTGCTAATAAGTGAACATAAAGTGATACGTGTGTGTATAAGCAGTGTATGTTAAACAGTGATGTTTATGGACGTTGTAAAAATAGTGTTGTTGAATGTATTGTAAAGTGATAGTAATATAATAAATTGAACTATGTAAGTAGTTCTTGTAGACTTTTCCATACCCAAAGAATACAATCCCAATTATCTAACCTTTTGCTTTATTTTTTGTCTCTGTCTGGTTATATTTTAATCGGGTAATGTAAAACACATCGTCTCTTTTATCTTCCTGTTGGCTCCGGTAAGAATTTTCAGTAGAAGATGCTGTGAGGAATAAAACCGTAAATGTTTTATTTTAAATTGGGTTAGTTTTGAATATCGATAAGGGAGGGAGGGAGGGAGGGAGGGAGGGAATACTTTCTGCACAGTTTAACATTTTCGTCACCAGGTGCGCTGCTAAATGCATGGAGTAATTACTCTTTTCGCTACTTGGTGCGCTGCTAGATGTAATAACGCCCTTCCCAGAAATAGATGTCAGCAAGATCAATTTCTACAACAGCGCCTCTAGTATGTGTTACGAGAAACTCATTAAGTTTCGCATCCTATTATATATTTATCCATGCCAGTACGTAATGCGCGCGCTCCGCCTCACCCATCCCCACCTGTACTGTACTCAATGCTTATGCGCAAACGAAGAGCAGTGGTGGACTGCCATTATCATTGTGTTGGTCGGCGTGTTACACCGTTTCACAATGTCTTCTAATCATGGACGTAGTACATTCAAGGATGAAAGGGAAGAGAAATTTATTTTCGTGTTAGTGGGAAGAATATGAAATGTTTAATTTGTTCGAAAAATCTTCAGTGTGTATTAAAATTCAACATGTGAAAATAATTTATTTTGGGACGTCTATATAACTGTTGATTATACATAATAATAAGTATATTACGATACGTTTACACTCAGTTTCGCAAGATATACTTACAGTTTTCGTTTCATTTTAGGTGAAATACATACAAATATTTTGATTAATTTGAAACAAGAAAATACAAACTCAAATCACACATGTATCCTTACTCTTAAACAAAAAAACTTCTTTCTAGCTATGTTCTAACTTTGAATATTGAAAAATCAATGAAGCACTTTACAGAATGAATATTTGTAAAATCGTGCATACAGTATGTCTTCTAGATGTAATGCGAAATGAATTATTCCATTATTGAATATTCCCCAGTCAAAAGTAGAAGCTTCCTAGTATGTCAAAATAATATACAAACGTATGATATTTCTTATCCTTTCGATGCTATTATTTGTAAACATAAGGGAGATCGTTGCCGCAATCCCTCACTGACCGCTCCCATCTGTTGAAGTACGAGTCTCTCCCCACTTCTACAGCCTTACAGCACAATGTGTTCGGCGGGCAGCATCGGGATCACGAATGACTATACGCGTTTTGGAGACCTCTGCCTTAGACACACTGACTGATCACATCACACCACCCACAATATTTAACACACTGGAAATGTAATGATATTCAGTAAATCCAGACGCCTATGTGTTCTCCTAACACAGGTCATGAAGAGATGAGGGTGTTGACGGTTCTTTTGTGTATTCGGAGAGAGCTGCTTCAGTTGCAGCTCTAATGCAGACTTATAGGAGGGTGAACGAAACAAGTTTTCTGCTACCGATTACCCTACGTTGAGCTCCAGGAACTGCCGACCACAGATCCGAAAAGTACACTACAGATAAAATTCTCGAGCAGTTCAAGGCTCCTATAGGCAGTAAAATCTCGAATCGAAGGAGAATGAATTGGAAATATAAATGAAACAATGAACTAGATTGCATAAAAGCACGTTTTACAGGTCCATGTAAATGGCGGTTCTGCAGCTCTGCAGTTCTTATTGTACAGCCGCCCCTGTGGCGAACCCACAGAAACGTATTTGGTGTGCATTGTACCACCCAGAATCGTCTTGTCAGTAGATGACGCATGTTGAACCTCCCCTCTGAAGGCACGCTAAACTCTCACTACACTCCGTGTGCTATGGTATTGCAATACATACAACTACGTTCCTGTGGGTTCGCCATAACTTTCTAAATGCTGCAGAATTCACATTGAGTTGGAATGTAAACATTCACACCATTTAACACAATTTTCTTCTATCGAACAATATCCCAATAACAAGAGAAAGAGCAGGAACAGCGTCTTTTTTTTTTTCTTATGGTGCCATATATTGTTTTACGCCAACAATTACAATTACACATACCTTGAAATTCTTTGAGCCGTTTTTCTAATGACACCTATATGAATTTCGCAAAAGCATAGTTACAAAATTATAGCAGTTTATAATCACGGAATGTTTCCGGGACACAGTATATTACAGAATATAAAAATACAAAATACAATATTGTTCTCAGGATATTCTTGGTTAAATACCTCAACTAAAGTCGGTTTCTTCCCTGTCATATTCGGTGCTGCATCTATTGTAATATTGCATATTGATGGCTAAGAAGTGATACCTCGTATCTACAATAATGGCCATTTCGTTTAACTACATTATTATTATTATTATTATTATTACTATTATTATTAGCTACATTCTTATTATGTTTAAAAAACTGGACAGTTAACTAATATTTTGTCCTCAAGTAGAATATCTTACAAAGCAGAAACGCATATACAAATTTTGTCTTTTTTTTTTTCGAGAAAAATTAATTTTTAAAACAGCCTTGATTGAACTGCAAATTTACAGATATGAGATAACATTTCTTTGCTATCGATATATTGGTAATGTGTAGGCCTGCTTTCAAAATTGAGAGGTTTTGCTGAAATTCACGAAAAACGTCTGATCTTGCAATAGTTCTCAATGATCGCATGCAAACCAGTTCTTCAGTAATAGGAAAGTTTATAAATAAATACTAGTAACTGAGTAGTATCGTTTATATCAGTGCTTTTGTCCACAGTGCCTATTTTAAACTGTTCAATTCTTGATTGTAGTTGTGATGTTAGGTTTTCATCCATGGTTTCGATTCTAGTTTCATGAGAAACTTACAGTCTCACAATCCTTTGCCTTGTCAGAACAGAACATAATATCACGCACACTGAGCATGCAGTATTTCAAGAACTTCCCATCAGAGAGAGAGCTTCGTTGCTTTAAGCAGTATTGTATACCACAAAATAGCTTGCATGTGTAGCTGCTTTTTGAAAACTATGTATTTTATTTTTGCTGACCTAACAGTTTGTTACGTAATCATCAGCATTTTGTTTTCTTTCAGCTCCGGTCATGGCTCCGTAACTGGCATTGTTACGCTTAGTGGTGAAATGGCGGGAAATAATATATTCTTTGTGTACTGCCATAGTTTCATCATTACAAATAAGACACAATGCCCTTCAAACATGATGAAAAAGTAGGCTACTTCCCAGTGGCGGCTGATTGACTGAGGCAAGTGAGGCCGGGCCTCAGTCACTTGGCTTAACAGAAATCAAATTTTGTGTTTTTATATAATGGATTAGTTATTTGAATGAAGCATCGCTGTAGAAGCATTTTAAAACTTTGTGATATATATATAGACCTGTTTTACAGTAAAATTTACTCCTGAGGCCAGAATCGCTCGTGCCGGGTCTGGCTTGTGATGTATATAGACCTGTTTTGCAGTAAAATTTGTTCCTGAGGCCTGAATCGTTCGTGCCGGGTCTGTCTTCTGAATTTTCTGTATTTTCGCGGGGTTTGAGCTTGCGCTTAAAACGTTGTAGCCGAGGCACAATTCGTCTGGCCTCGTGGCCTGGTCAGGTTTCACTCCTCCCATCCATGGGCCGGCCTCAAGGGTAGAGTGGGGTGGGAATAGCAATGGTGACTTGTCTTCCTAAATAGGCCATAAATAACACAAATTCCAGCTCTTTGGCAGGCAGAGACCCACACTATTCCCTCCCCTTATGTCTCAGTTTATGACTTAGGCGAGGGCGTTGTACTATTGTAATTCGTAGTACAGTAGTGAATCTGGGCCAATGTTGTTATGTATTTCGGGAAAATATAAACAGAAACAAATGCGAGAAATAATGCTGGTGTAGTTAATTCATTGTTAGAGTGTCCTTTTTCAAGAAGAAATAATATTGAAAGAAAGGAAGTTTTTTTAAATAAAGAGAGAGCCTACCGAGATACCTACGACATCGCTGATAATTTTTCTGACAGGTAATCTTAAAACGCGAGTTTCTATTGCATCCTGGTATGGGCAACATAAATGGTTAAGTGGTAATGTGGTGTAAAATAAACTTCTCTGTTGGCCTTGTTCGTTGCTGTCAAGGGGAAAAAATAAAAAAAACAGAAAGGAGAGGATTTTCAACACATAATGTGGGTTGCTTCATCACACTGAAACAATCACTGAAACTCACAGCATAACAGCTTATTTGGTGGGTGACATTATTTTTCATCAATAGTAGGCTAATAATAATAAACTAATAATAATAATAATAATAATAATAATAATAATAATAATAATATAGTAATCATGATATTAATAATATAACAATAATTAATATCATAAATAAACATTTCCTATCGGAAGCATTTAAACTAGTTGCATCTGGCCTCACCGAGGATTTCGATCACCGGCCGCTACTGCAGTACTTCCATAACCACACATTCTAAATCAAGTTTGTGTTTTCAATTGCCACTTTGTCAACTCAGAAAATTTTCAGGAACACTCATAGTAAACTAGCAAACAAAAATATACTGACCACTTTGACACGTAGTGTTCGGACTGAGAACTATTGCATTCTCAACCACAGCAACATTGACAAGTGGGTTGGGGAACTGGGAAGGGATAGATGTCAGATAATGAGATTTTACAACCTGCTGCTAGACAAGACGAATACTTTGAATGTCAGCAGCCAGTGCCTATTTTATCAAATGGTTACTCTCAACCAAATGTTAAGGGGACACTTAAGTGAGTTTTAAATCTTTTACAATTTTCATCCAAAATTTATTAATTTTAAACTATATAAACATGCCTACAATACTATCATCTGTACAAAATTTGGTGCCATTAGGGCTAATAGTTTTGAAACAATATTTCTAAATGTATTTTATATTGACGTCAGTAAAAGGTTCCTTGCGTCACAAATTTCACAATTTTTAGTTCATATTAGCTCAAAAGCTTCAAAATAGTCATGGGAATATAAATTAATCAGTTTTTTGAGCTCGGTCTAAATAGAGTGTCACAATAAATTTTTAAGTCGATTTTCTTAATTTTTCACCATTATTTCACCATAGTGTCCCCTTAATTCACTCCGTTGACGGCTTGCATATTAATTAATTCCCGGTCACTGTTCACTAAAGCATAAAATACAAAGGAAAAGAATCATTTCCTTTTCCTTGCGTACCTAGGTCTCGAGCAGGCAACCCGCTCGTCCCTAGGCCAGCCCCCTCCGTGCGTCGCCACCCGGCTTTCGGGGAATGCTATGAATTATGACGAAATGGAGAAAAGTTGACGGAATGATGTAGATGCCTAATGTAGGGAAACGGGAGAACCCCATGAAAACTCCCAATTTCGATCTTGTCCTCCACAAGTGTCACTATGGATGTTTCAATGAAAAATCCTAGGTCCGACCGGGACTCGAACGCGAACCGAATGCATGACAGGTCTGACCACTCAGCCACCACAGAGGTTTCCTGTCGCGGTCTACATTGAACCTGTCCAAATCTGAACAGCGGCCCGTGCTTTGTCAGTACTGCCTTAGGGAAACCATTGAAAACCACAGGCAGGATGAGTTGTCTTCATTTCGAGGACTAGGCAATTAGCTATAAGGTGCCTAACAAAATATAGCCAAATCGACACTGAGGGCTGTGGGCAAGGATGGGTGTCTTTTAACTTCCCTATGATTTTGTTACCATGAGCCGCGGATTAGCTGGCTAGCTAAGTGGATGGCCATATCGCAGCAAATTCTTGCTGAATATCCTATCTGGAGGCCAGAGTTTGAGGGTCAAATGTACGAGTGGTAAGGAGTGAAATATGAAGTTGAATTTGGGGATAAAATTCATGTGAATGAAATGGAATATGCACAGACTATATTCATGTAACTAAGTATGCAGTGGATAGAGACAAACGACGTCCAGAACGTTGAACAGGTGGGTCTACATAAATGGTTCTAAAGTACTGACAGCCATCACAATTAAGTGCGATAATTTTATTGTTGTTTAAAATAAGCTAACACTTTAGGATAGTGCTTATGTTGATAGTATTGAGCATATTAATTTATTTCATGTACACTGATTCAATGGTTTAAAATTGTTTAAGGGCATATGTACGTGAACGACCACAGTTATTATCAGAAAATGCAGGCTCTAAATTTCTAAAATTTTATAAGGAAATGGATTGTAATTGTATTCTTAATATTGTAGTTGTAATCCCCTGGTAGAGGGGAAGAGAAGGCCTGATGGCTTTATCTCTACCAGGTTAAATAAATAAAATAATAAATAAACTCACAATTGGACAAAAATTACAAAGTATCACAACAAGACATATTAGAACTTAAATATCTGATAAAAGTATAAAAAAGCTTACTAATAATATTTTTAAGAATTCACTTTTTACTTTAAATTAAATTTTCCAAAATTTGAAAATTTTCACACATATTATTTCATAACTCCACAACAATTAGAGATAGAATTCTGAAATTTTGTACACTGATTTAACATGCATTTATGCAAAAGGTAGATTACAATAATGCCCATTTCTTTGAAAATAGAAAAATTAGGTCACAAACTTTATGTAAATTCTAATATATTTTATATAGGACAAATAAAAAATTAATTGTATTAAAATAAACAACTCAACATGTCTGAGAATAGTCTACTTTTCAGAAATGTATTTATTACCTCCAGAAAAAATATTAAACATGTTATGGTTACCAAATGATGTAACTGCAGAATTTTTTGTTTTGTTTTTTTTTTTCATACTATAATAAAATTGGTTTGAAAAATACTATTAGTAGACCTAACCTTTTTTTACACTTTTATCAGATATTTAAGTCCTAATAAGTCTTGTTTTAGTACCTTGTAATTTTTGTCCAATTGTGAGTTCATTTTCTTATAAAATTTTAGAAATTTAGAGCCTGCATTTTCTGGTAATATTTGTGATCGTTCACTTACATATACCCTTAAGGATACATAAATATGATTTAACCATTCTACATGTCTCTTTTGGCAAGGTTCACTTTCCCGATCTTAAGGCTAATCAACATTACTTCAAAATCTAACTACGAAAAAGTACATAAAATACAGAAGTGTTTGAGTTTAATTTAAAGTTTACCTTTTACACTTTACGAGCAGAAACTTCAGAGAGAGTGACAAACTCGAATTATATCTCTTCGGATTCACAACAAAGAAGAAGAAATTTCTCACAATCAGTACACCTTATTCTACGCGAATGTGCTCTTTTCAAACTGTTGTTGCCTAATGTTGTTATTTTTTAAGTTGGTTTATTTTACAACTCTTTATCAACTGCTATGGTTATCTAGCGCCTGAGTGAGATGAAGGTGACAGTGTCAGCGAAATCAGTCCGGGGTCCAACGCCGAAAGTTACCCAGCATTTGCTCTTAAGTGGTTGAGGGAAAACCATGGAAAAAACCTCAACCAGGTAACTTATCCCAATAGGGATTTGAACTCGAGCCCGCTTGTTTCACGGTCAGACGTGAACGTTATTCTTAAGACTTTGTGTACCGGTATACCTACTGTTTGTTCATAAATTAAGCAGAAATTGGATTATAGGTACCGTAATGTAGTAAATTTTATCAACAGTAATCACACTAGAGGTTTTGATTTATGTAGAGAAAATCAAAACTCGAGTGGGATTTAATTGACTATTACACGATTAAAAGAAAGTATTTAAAGATTAGAAGTAACGAAGTATCCAATACAATAAAATATTAATTGACTTACGAAAATAGAACTCGCTTCAAATGTATTATTGTATCATCTCAACATTTACAAATATTACGCTAGATGGCAATAGTGTGTTATGATTAGCTCTTTTCTTATTATGAGTTGTGCCAATTATGGAATCTTCATTGAATTGAACTCTGTGGACGGTACTAGTCAAGAAGGCTTTGTTGATTCAGTTTCATTTTTATTAAAACAGTTGCATTCCACTTCAATTATCCGGATCCCAGTAATCAACGTCACTTGACAGATGATTTTCAATAAATCTTAGTATTAAACAATCTCTGATACGTGACTATCCATAATATCATATAGCTGCAGTTATAACATAACCTAAATAATATAAACAAGTGTTAGAAAAGTTTTAATTAGGGATGATGAAATAAACAAGAAAAGTTTTAATTAAAGATGATGAAAAAAAAATAAACATGAATAATTTTAAAAGGAACAATTATTGAAAATACAATTTTAAAATTTGAATGTTTTAGTGGTTGGTGGTTCAGTTGATGTTATATTAGACGTGTGCGTAAAAGAAGTGGAAATCGTTGATGTACATGGTGTATTCCTCAACTTATTCGGGATTTCCGAATGGTGCTCTCCATTTATTTGTAAATAGGGTTTCAGGGAAGATGCACAGCTATGACCAGTGATTTTTATTAATTCTTGTTCTTAAATGCCAATGCGGGTCATATTTGAAATGCTGTACATCGACTGGAGTGGTTTGTAATTTTCTAACTTAGAGAGCATGATGAAAATTGTTCAGATTGTCAATCAATATAGATAAATACGAGGGGGATCCAGGAAATAACGACCGTTTTGTTGTAATAATTAAAAAATATATATTTATTTGAAAAAACAAAGTCTGTTACATAACTGAAGCTTCCTTTACTTCTCTACATAATCACCACCTACATTTAAACATTTGTCGTATCTGTTCACTAGCTTCAGAATTCCCGTGCTATACTCCTCTGCCGCCAGTTCATTAAGCCAGGTGTTCACCGTCTTCAACTCTTCATCACTTCCAAACGCGTACCACCCAGAAAGTCTTTCAGCTTGGTGAAAAGGTGAAAATCGCTAGGAGCAAAGTCTGGACTATAGGGCGGATGATCAAAGATTTCCCAACCGAATTGATCCAGCAATTCTCGAGTTGAAGCAGCAGTGTGCGGGCGGGCGTTGTCGTGAAGAAGCACAACTCCTCTCGAAAGCATTCCTCGCCTCTTGTTTTGGATGGCTCGCCGTAGTTTTCGTAAAGTCTCACAATAACGATTTGCATTGATCGTAGTGCCTTTTGGCATGAAATCCAGCAAAAGAACACCTTTGCGATCCCAAAAGACAGTAGCCATGACTTTTTGTGTTGAGAGAGTCTGTTTGAATTTTCTCGGTTTCTTGGGTGATGAGGGATGATGCCACTGACGTGATTGGCGCTTGGTCTCTGGGGTGTTGTGAAACACCCAGGTCTCATCACCAGTCACAATTTGATCAAGAAAGGCGTCTCCATCTGTGTGATATCGCATCAAGAATGTCAATGCTGAGGCCATTCTCTGAGTTTTGTGTTGGATCACACTCCTCACCTCACAGTCAGCGGGATTATCAATCACGTCGTTCATTTTGAAGTAACACAAAATGCACAATGGCGACTTGTTGCAACCAGTACTCACAACATTATGAGAACACATGTTAAGCAAGCCAATTGACCTTCAAACAAGGAAGGGGAGTCAGCTGCGCGGCGGGTATGCGCGAACGGTCGTTATTTCCTGGATCCCCCTCGTACAATATAATATTTGTTACTCAGTGAAATGACAAATCAATGTAAAATAATGACTTATATTATATGGTCATTAAGTTTTAAACAGTTTATCTACCACCAATGTAATGACTATACAGTTTGATATTGAGATATTGTATAATTGTGCCTGAAGATGCCTGAATGGGCGAAAACGTTTGCAAATTTTAAACAGTTTATCTACCACCAATGTAATGACTATACAGTTTGACATTGAGATATTGTATAATTGTGCCTGAAGATGCCTGAATGGGCGAAAACGTTTGCAATATGTAATTTATGTGTTTAAAACTTAATGACCATAATTATTATAATATGTCATTATTTTACATTGATTTGTCATTTGACTGAGTAACAAATATTATATTGTATTTATCTATATTGTAATTTTCTGTTTTTGACGTCTGTTTGAAATGTTGGCAAAGAAACAAATGCTAGGGTAGTGATAAAAATAAACAAATGCTAGGGAAGCGATAAAATTAAACAAATGCTAGGGACGCGATAAAATTGTGCGATAAGCAGCCATGATTGGTTGAAAGACGTCGTTTCGTATCGTTTTATTGGTCAAAACTAGTATGACGTAGTAAAAGTGTAATAGTCAAAGTAATGAACTTACTGGTAGTACACACAAAATTACCATCAACTTCTACTGGTGATCATTGCGGATGGCATATCTGAGTTGGTCATGGAAATGGAATTGTAAACTAATGACTAATCCGCGGCTTCGCACGCGCGTAGCTCGAAGGAAACAAACTGGAAGATACTCTGCAATTACTGCGTGTAATCTGTCGCAGAACGGTGGCATTAGTTAGTGAAAACAAAACGCTCGACAAGACAAGGAGAACCTGAATTTTAACGGTATTTTAATTTAGGCGTAGGAAGTGACCTCCTGTCCCATAAAACAAAAAGTAAAAAGCAAAACACGAGACAGAAGTCTTGTACACTTACTATTATGTAAAGCACGAGTGTCAGTCTGCACGAAAGAGAAATAGCTTAAGTTAACAAAGAACTGTCACCTCAAGATTTCTCTTTGCCTTTGTAAGCTCGCTGAATCTTTATGAAAGGATAAAGGCTTTACAATAAAAAAAAATGCTACAGGTTGAGAAGTTGACAAGTTTAAGATTTCAATATTGATAACCTACAAATGTTAATATTAGGCCTATTTGTTCTTTCACTTGAGAAAGTTATTGACATTGTGGATTTTTAACAACAGAAATGACGTTGAGAATTTCTAAGTTCGGAAGAAACAGAGTTTTCTTTCAGGATGATTTTTAAAGGTATCCATAACGGGTAAAGGAATATTTAACTTTACCTTCGAATACTGTATCTGAATTAGAAAAATGTTAACACTTTACTAACTCTGTAATTACTATTGTAGTAACAATAATCCAGAGCAGCGGTGATCAAAACTCGAACGGCTGTGATTACACGCGAGAGAGAACCTAAGAAATACGGAGACGAGGGAGAGGTACTTTGCATGAAAACTACAACCAGTGGTGGTTCGTGCACATGCTGAACTGAACATTCCATAACTCATTTTCTGTATATCTCTAGATAGAATGTGGTTTAGTTATAATCAAGCAATATATTCATTAATCTCAATAGCTTTATTGCAAGGAAGCAAATCGTTCTATATTAATTCATGAATAATTTAATAAGGAAAAAAACAGACCTCATTCGTAAGATTACTTAAAAATAAAATAAAATCCCCTTTTCAAACAGATTATAATATATTAACTTAATTATTGAAACAAAACTTTAACCTTCAATTATTTTTTGTGCATCTTTCTGAAAAGGAAACAAAGTCCGGCTGAATGTTACACACGGTAGTTCTCAACTGCACTATGTTTTCATCTGGAAGGCGGGCCCTGTGTTTGTATTTAATAAGTGTAACTTGTGAAAACAATTGAAAGGTTCAGAGCCATAGTGGGTCAAGCGCCATTTATTAAAAACAGAGAAAGCAAGGGTTAAAGTTAAGTGAATACCGTAGTTTAGTGAAGATTGACATATCATTTAGTTTGAATGTGTATACTTTATATTACTTGCTATATGTTTCCGTTGAATTATGGTGATAACTTCATTTTAACGCTTGTTTTCTACAGTTATACTAAATGACGCTTGGCCCACTATGGTTCTGAATCCTTCAATTATTGTTGACATAAGTAGAAGAAAAATACGCTAATATCTTAGCAGCAAACGTTTTAAGCATAGGATAATGGAGTTTACTAGCTCGTCCCATTCGTACAATGCATATAATATTGAATCAGTTGTTCTATAATATTAGGCTATTATTAAATGAATAACTAGTAAATAACTGATAACAGGTGAACTCGTCTAAAGATTAAAAAGCTTAAAATTTATATGTAGCCTATACTTTTCCATAACGTCTGACAGGAGATGTAAACATTGCCTCCAGAGCTGAAGAGAAGTATAGGCCTAATTGCTATTCCAGTGTTCCACAACCGGTGTGCCTTCACAAGGTGAAAGATGTGACGCGAAATTTTGCCTGTTATTGTAATAAATTGATAAAATTAATTTAAATTAAATTAAAATTAAATTGTTTTCATAAATTTATTTTTGCATATAGGCCAATCGGTATCTCGTAAAATCTACATGCGCGTGACCGCCGAGTTAGTGACATGTCCAGTGACATCGAAGACATTTTTTAGTAGGTTATTTTACGACGCTTTATCAACATCTTAGGTTATTTAGCGTCTGAATGAGATGAAGGTGATAATGACGGTGAAATGAGTCTGGGGTCTAGCACCGAAAGTTATCCAGCATTTGCTCATATTGGGTTGAGGGAAAACCTCAACCAGGTAACTTGCCCCGACCCGGGCCACCTAGTTTTGCAGCCAGACGCACTAACCGTTATTCCACAGGTGTGGACTTCGAAGACATTATGAAGCAGAAAATAAAGGACAGTCAGAAGTTGTCACTTCAGATCGACGAGTCCACCGATACTGGCGATCACTCACATCTTTCCCACATTCGGTACATTTATGGGGATGTAATTGCAAGTAATTATTTTTTTTTCCAAAGAACTGTCCGAGCGAGATACTTGTGAAGAAATATTTCGTACAACTAACGAATATGTGATCCTTAATGAATTAACATGGGAGGATTGCGTTAGTGTCATTAAGCAAGCACTCTACTGCTACGCTACGAAACGCAGATATCGACTGACTCCATAGTTCCCAAACTGCTTCTACAAGCGCGCGCATCGTGTAACATCACCATGAACCGAAGTGGACTTAGAAAATACTCGCTCTTCACGAGTGCGACCACTTTTTTTTTTTTTTTTTTTTTGACAGCTGTATTATCAGGCTGTACATCCACTTGACGGTACGTGTCAGAGGAAGAACAATCGAGACAGGGAAATCAAAAACTCTCTAACTCCAATAAACCAAACTTTACAGGAGAGAGAAAAAACTTATTTCATTACTAACTTTAAATATTATAGATTTATCTATTAATATTGTGTAAAATTACTTTCTTTAGTAATTAAATACTTCAAAACCTAAATTTTTACATTATCGTACGCTACAATTTCAAATAAACACTGCTGGAGTCAGTGGTTTTCTGACTTCCACAGTTTATGAAAGAAAAAAAGATAAGTATATCATAATTCCCTTATGAAACATTGGAATATACGAGATAATTAAGTTTATTATTAAGATTAACATTGCTACAGTTTTTTTAATTTTAAATATACGAGACAGAAAATCACAAATTACCATAGAGCACATCAAAATACACAAATAAAACCACAAACAATATTAAAATGTTAACACAGTCTCATTCATGTTACAGATTCCATTTTTTTTTCTCTCACTCTCATGTTCTTCCTGTGCATATAGATTCTACATTATTACTGTCCGCAAACTGAGTTTGGTAATTCATCCTACTTTCCTCAGAAATAAACTGCATTAAATTTTGCAAGTCCTTTTGCTTTCTTCTTTCAATGGCAATGCTGAATTGTACTTCAGTTGACTGGGGAATGATGCATCTATATTGGGTTTCTGGAAGTTAATCGACTCGATATTGTGCCTTTAATAATCAAACTTACATGGATTTCATAGATTTTTGTCACATTCTGAATACCGTATCGTATCACTTTACTCAGCTGGTTGAGCGATAGTATTGCCACCTACCGGGAAATTAAGCTTGGAATGCAAAAACTCTCTTATTCCATGGAGTAAGTGGAGTTCTGTCTTCCACGAGTTTTAAAACAGCTCCCAGAATGCAGATGAATGTCGATATTAGTGTATTCTTGCCTTCCACGCATGCGGGACAAACTAAAAGCATCATCCAGCCCATAACTCAATTTTGTCAAAAATTGGAGTTAGTGGGTTTTTGACCTCCCTGTCTCAATTGTTTGTATACATCAGAAGTCTGAATAGTGTAACATGCAACTATACCTTTGTTTTCCATTTTTCTTTAATTCCTGTGTGTTATGGTTATTCTAAAAGCGATTTTGTTAGAAACAATTATTAGTGAACCCCCCTCCCCCCACCTGGTAAGGTTTATCTTGTCTCAGTAGCAATAAAACCAAGTCCCTTCAAATGAGGGTGAAGATTATAGGAGGGTTGTAAATTTTCAGGATTCCTTTCAAAATCTTGTTATTAAACAGGCTACCGGAACTCAATTTCTTGAAAGACAAGCTCAGTGACGGAACTACACAGTACGAAGAGAGATATTTTGTAATTTTATTTTGCGCTACAGAATGTATCAACTAGTCCCTTCCGCCACTGGCTGGATGGACAGCATCGCTCCACTCCTTCATCGCCATAACAATACAGACGAAGTAAGACATATCTCCTTTCTCTCTCTTTTCACAATGAGACAAGATACCTCACACAGACTTTAGTCAGCGATGTATGCAATGGAGGAAGAAAGGAACTGCCACCCTACCCCGTTATCACCTGACTTAGTTGCCTTGCCTTATTGGTATCACTTATGAGATTCAATCCTGTCTTCGGACAGTTGACTAAACACTGCCAGTTAACCCACCTACAGAATTTACCTCCTAACAATATTTTATTATACTTGAATTCGCTTCCTTGCAAACAATTTCGGAACACATAAACAAATTTTATTTTTCTGCACACACACACACACATACATACATACATACATACATACATACATACACACATACACACACACACACACACACACACACACACACACACGTACACACACTACAGTTAATATGTACTCTCTTAAGTGTAACCAACTTTCCCTGACAAAGAGAATATTCCCATGCTTAACACAGCCACCGAAACAGTCTGAATTCTCTTCCTCTCCTTTAGAACTCGGTGTTGCCTGTATCCCTTCCTCTCCATTGTCTTCTATATAAAGGTGAAAGTTCCTCTTACACATTTGTTGGTATGTGAACACTTTTTAAAAATTAATCTCTCCTTTTCTGTTTGTTTGTTACATTGCCAACCTCGATCTGTGCCTAGATTACTTACGAATAAACAACAAAAATGAAAGACTGTATTACGGTTCCCCTAATTTTTTCGGATTTCTGTGCACTGTAGAAAGTCAGAGCTACAGGAACCAGACTGGAAAGTTCTACATAAGCCTATGAGAAGAGTAATAAACATAAGACAACCGAATTTTAGTTCGACTTATGGCAGGTTTCTGGAATGTCAGATTATCTATTCGACAGCACTATTAATTTGTTCGATAAGTGTTTCTGAATCATCAGATAGCACTTATCGACTACATAAACTTTCCCTTCACTTATCTGAAACTAAATGACCAGATAACTCCTTATGCACATATTCGATAAACATTCAATATGCCTTTCGAGCCATAAAATCTTGATGTTACACAAATTGATGATGTCCAAGGGAATGCAGCTTGGAGGACTGTAATTAATACATACTTTAGTTAAGGAGTAAAATTAAATTTTTGATATTTATGTTGGACTGTAACAATAATTACATAACGTTAATTATATCAGTAATATTGAAAAATAATGTTTGATAACAATAATTATCATATACTTCCATGATATTTTAAGGAATTATCTTAAAATGAGCTAAGTTTGACCTTTAGATATACAGGAAAATCAATATCCATCCAAAAACTGTCGAATTGGTGTCAGTTTTAAAGATTTTTAGCTTTTCAATTACAATAGCCTATATGATCAGCCTCATAACATTATAACAGGCTTCGCAAGAGGCTGTAACCGTAAATAATTACGTAAGTCATTGGTTAACGTTTTAGGCACACATTCGAGGAGTAACAAGCACATGCACTGTCAATAATTTCTTCTAGTTCTTTTGTTTTACTATATTCTTTTATAGTCCATATATTTTTGTCAGCTCTCTTTGTTATCGTCAAATCTGATGATAACCTGTAAATATTGCACTAATAACTTTAGCATCATGAATAGATGACAACCTTCCCCTAACAAGAATTCTTGAAACATAAGAACAGACAAGTGCAATTTGTGTAAAAAATATTTCTATAACTAAATTATCTTTAAAATCGTAGAAATTTCTTCCATTTGTCGTTTTTACAGCGAGCAACTAAGCCTACATATAATCAGTGTTTTGATTTTTAACTCCTTAAAAAACAGTAAAAGAAAACAAGGCCACCGGTGTATCTCAGTCGGTTAAGGCGCTTGCCTACCGATCCGGAGTAGCGTTCGGGCGCGGGTTCGCTTCTCGCTTGGACTGATTACCTGGTTGGGTTTTTTCCGAGGTTTTCGCCAACCGCAAGGCAAATTTCAGGTAATCTATGGCGAATCCTCGGCCTCACCTCGCCAAATATCATCTCGCTGTCATCAATCCCAACGATGCTAAATATCCTCTAGTTGATACAGCGTCGTTAAATAACCCAGTAAAAAGAAGAAGACAAATATTTCAACAGTTTACAGCACTTCATTTATCGTAAAATAATAACAACTTTGCTTATAGGAGTTATGTCTGTCGTTTATTCGTTCTGCACATTAACAAAATCACTACCATTAATGAATTACACTTCATACACACATTCTAATAACTCATTTCGCATACTGAGATACAGTATATTTAAAAACTGAAGCTTTGTTAAAGCGTTCATGATTGTACTTATTAATATTTTTATTGATATATAAAATATTTCATTTGAGGCTAATCTTGTTACGTAAATAAATAATACTAATATCCGGTATACCATTTTTGGCTGGATTTTATTCAAGGGATTTAATTTTGGAAATAGTATCTTTAACAGAACAATCAATGCATTATCGAGACTGCCAAGTAAAGATATCAAGAATAAAACATTGTGTCGATTTGCCGATTCCCGACTTCCATTTTGACCTCTCAACGATAATTCATAAGTTCAAAAAAATGTTACACACACTGTCACTCTACCAAGTACATGTCAATCTTTGTGACCTGTTCATTATGTTTCTTTGTAGAGACTTGCGAATTCAATTTGCACTGCAGTGTGTGTTGTTCGAAATGTTTTAAACTTACGAGCATCTTCTAAATGCAGTGCACTTCCTCATGTTTAATTCGTTCGCTTTAATGTGTTACATCCTTATAGCCTGCCGTCATCCACAACCCTTCACTACAAAATAATAAACAATATTAACAAAACAAATCTTGTTTTTCTTCACTCGTAGGTTTTTCTCTTTTACATAGAGGAGGGACACGAACCTGAGGCTTATGGTGCGTACCAATCTTGTTCTGTGCATGATACTTGTAGTCGAACGGTAGCGCTCTTGTACAGAACCAGAAACAAAATTTGAGACACCTGAATTTTTTAACTTCCAGCTACAACATACTGCGCATGCTCAGTGCACTGGGTCTGTACAACGCGCCGTAAACTAAACCCTGACTATGGTATAGATCAGCCCTGGGTATTAAGGAGAAAGAAATAGGAAAGGAAATACCCCCACCCACGTCCTTTCCGCTGCATCGCTTTAGAAACGAACACATAGTAAAGTACTGTGCATCATTGGTGAACTTTAGGTGACCAGCGAGAGCCGAAAACTATTGTGAATGTCTTATACGGGGACATCATTTTATTTTTACTTCAATTTTTATTGTACCTGAGATTTTGAATGTACTTCACTCCCACCCCCTCTACTAGTACTGTAAACTCCCAACCGTCCTCCTCACAGAACCAAGGTCGCGTATGCAGTAAAAGTCAGTAAACAGTACTGAGTTTGTGAGCATAGTACATTCCAGAAATATGTTGGCGTCTCTCAGTGACGAAAGAGCTTTTATATTGAATCATATTTCCGCACAGGTACTGTCGTCCATTTGCCTACGTCGCATCCCGGTTTCTCCCACCCGCTTCTGCTCGCCCCTCTGTAGAGGCTAGTGACTGGGCAGTCTTAGCTATTTTCTGAAAACATTAATTTCTGTTAGAAATTGGAAGTATTATAAAACTGTTTAAAGTAACTTAAATAAAAGGACCTCGTTAAATAATTAACTGTCACGTTATTTCTCCCCTTTCTACAACCCTGCGACAAAACCACTTGGACGGACAGTAGATAGCATGTCTGAGTAATTTTATCTTTTCGGATCGGGCACAAGTGAAGATTGAATTTACAGTACGTAACGTACTCTTTTATAGAGTAGGTATAGAATTATTTCAACATGAGTTACTAGTACGAAGGACGAAATTGGTAATTGGAATTAGGTACAATAGTCTATAGTGCGATAATATGCAAATATGTCTGTGTCGAAATGAACGGCCACCATTTTAAAAATGTGTTTAAATATCCATATTATGATTATTTTTCAATTTAACTTCATTCTCTATATTGTACGCTAATGTGCTGTAGACAGTATAATATAAGGTAATTCCGGGAGAGATGCCCCACGGGGAGAGTCGCCCCACCCTCTTTTTCTCCTTATCTCAAAACCTCTAAGGAATCGACCTTGGGACCATTTGTTTAATTCGTATACCACCCGCGAAAGCAAGCAGTGCAATCTTTGTGACGGTTTTTTTGTGTGTGAAAAGTGAATAGGAAAAAGAAATGCTGTTTTTCGTAGGCTTTGTTATAATATTTATATTTTTTCAAAATTCGTAATTGGGATAATGGCTATGTATATGTTGCTTAATCAAATATATTTGACAAGTACATGCATTGTACTCCATTCTAGAAAAAAAAATTAAGTAATTGTCCATTACGGTTACCCTTAAATACATAAGGCGTAATGGTCATGCTAAAGGGAGAGATGCCCCACCTGTTTGAGGGAGAGACGCCCCATGTACTTAAGAGTGATATTAAGGTACATAACTAATTATTATTAGTGTCCTTGCTGAATTTATTGGAATTTTAATTGAATTATTATATTAGAATAGAATTATTGTATATTAGAGGCCAATAATTTTAAAGGGTGACCAAAACTTGCTAGAGGATCACATATTTTCAAGAGGTGTCCAAAGTTGAAATCCATGAACATTTTAAGGAATACCGGTATTCTAAATTTGTTGCAGCGACATTTTCAATAGGTGCTCAAAGTTGAGGGCCTTCAAAATTTTAAGGGATGTCCAAAGTTGTGTTTGAAAGACACATTTCACGACCAAACGTTAGTCAATGCAATCCCAGAGATTTCTTCGATCTTACTGTAACTTTTTGGGGAATTGGGAATTAATGAAGCATCGCATTGTTATGGAATCATTTAGAGAACAATCCACCGACTGAAATCTTGTGGAGTCTTCAAGAAACATCCAATGGCTGCATTTCTTCCTAGAGCAAAACCTTGAGTTACCTCTCATGCAGTCAGAAGGATCATCCATCTCTCTGAAGAGGTCAAGGCATGTTGAGACAAGTAGTATTTTGACCTACTGGAAACAACTCTATGTGAAGGCAATTTGTAGGAAAGCCACATAAAATAGAGGAAAGTGGCATCCAACTAAACATATCTACAAGGAAAAGTGGTTGAGAAAAAGGGATCCAAAGATGTTCAAGTCCTAACTTCAAGCGAAAAAGGTGGAAGTGATTCTGTCATAACATGTTGCAATTCGGAGGGAACATTTCTTCCACTGGCAATGTTTGAGAGGAAAAATGGAAGTTTTTTGACGGATTCTTAGCAGAAACGGGGGTTTATATGAATCCAAAATCGTCCTATGTTTCATCAGAATTATTTATGAAGCGATTGAAGGAAAATTTTACTCCAAAAAAGAATCCTGGCAAGATTCTCTTAATTTTGGATGAACATTCAGCACATTTAGATAACATAAAATGCTAGAATGGGGATAATGAATCACAATTGTTTGCCTACCAACCTATGCAACTCAGGCAATTCAATCTCTTGATCGCTAACATTTTAAGTCTCTCAAGCATTATTTCAAGAACAGAATCACAGCAATGGATAGCTTATAAAAAGCAAGCCTGACTATCCATGTAGAAAGCTGCGTTGGTAGTAATAGAGAGGTCATTTGGATTTCGAGCCAGAGGTTTCTATCCTTTCAATCCAGATGCAGTTCCTGAGCACTCCTTCAGTATTTATGATGCATCAATCAACAACAAAGCTGTAAGAATTCCTTTCTGTGCCTCTTCAGGAAATCTCAAAGAAGAGAAAACTTTATCGGCTACAAGTTCTAATGATAACGGGATAAGAAGTTGTAATTTCGGCTCAAGTGCCACAATGGCAAATTCAGCGACAACGACTCCTTTCAAATCACTTCATGAAATAAACTATGTGCCAGCAATATCTTTTGCTGTGAAGAAAAGTAAGCGATCGGTAGAACGCGTTACAGGTGGAGATAGAAATGGAAACACCATCTTTAAAAGCCTCCTAGTTCCAAAAACCTCAAAGTCAAATTCTTCAAAATCTAGTAGATATAGAAGACACTTTTGGGGAAAATATGAAGAGAGTGTCGTCAAATGAAACAAAGTAGATAGTTCCTACTTTGTTGAGTGTATTGAACTTTTTATCAAATGAAGGATGTGTTTGATTGGATTCAGCGACTTTCTGCAAGAAGTTGCATAACATGTGGGCTAAGTGCCATATGTGTGGTCGCACTGAAAAACGAGCTCAGAAAATGAACTTATTGCAAAAATAAAATAAGCAACATTATTTAGAGTGTTATTTATCAAATTAATAGTTTAATTTGGGAATTACCACAACGGGGCATCTCTCCCCTATATGTGTGTATATTACAGTGATTTCGTATCTGATTAATTTTTATTTTACCACTTATTGTGTGCGAATTATCGATTGTTTGATATTTTACATAAAACTTTAATGTATTTCACTTGCTATAACACATGAATAAAATATCTGCTTTGATTTGTTTAATTTTTAAACGATAAAAACTTTAAGTGGGGCAACTCTCCCGGAATTACCTTACACTGCATAATGAATACGTCCGAATGGAGAGCTCAGTTCGTGAGTAAAAACACTTATTGTTAATACAGTACTGTATTTTGTTTAAGCAAAAACCTAATCAAAATTATCAAACTCAAAATCGCGATATTTCCTAGTTTATGTAAATGGATGAACTACTTTTCTTTCCTCCTATACCTAGTAAAGTGATTTGTTTGTACTTTACGCCAGTATCATCGAACTCCAGTCGTGGACGGGGTAACAAACGATATTTCTGGGTCTCAACCATTAATGCAAAGGTATAGCCAGGTTAATATTAAAAATGTTAGTAAAAATAAAATGATGTCCCTGTACAATCCGTCACTCAGCAATGCTTGCCTTCAGGTCTACTCGTATCGGTCTGATACAAATAACTGTCTCTGACGGGGAATGTGAAGTGGGAAGTTAAGGGATAATCTGCAGTACCTCAATTGAGGTAATAACGGCCATGTCTGATATAGATGATTATGATATATGAATTAATTATGGCGAAATGAGTTCGAGGTCCAACGTCGAAAGTTACCCAGCAATTCTGCTTCAATTGGTTGAGACAAACCCCCAGAAAAAAAACCCAACGAGATAACTTGTTCCAACCAGGATTTGAGCGAGCCCCGCTTGCTTCACAGTCAGACGTGCTGTGGTGGACTAACCACGGTCTTTAACTAAACATTCTCAGGAAAATACGACTACAGACGTAACGTATGCAAATAAGATACACCGCATGATTTTAACTGTTAGGTAGGTCGTGGGTGAACAAACATCTTTACTTTCACTAAATTCATTGTTTGATTTTTTACATGTGGGTATTTACATGAAACGTATACCAATAATGGTAATAATTTTTAAAGAACATGAAAATTTATTTATTTAAAATGGTTAATTATAAAATTTGCATTAAAATTATAATTTTGAACAATTTTGACTGTGAATTTAATTGCCTTTTTTATGTGTTTCTACAACAAAATTATCTTAAGGTTAAATAAAATTTTGAGGCTATAAAGAACAAATGGTACTCCTCCCAACCACACAGAATTCGTTACTAGAAAAGCTTACTTACTTACTTACTTCCTTACTTATGGCTTTTAAGGAACCCGGAGGTTCACTGCCGCCCTCACATAAGCCCGCCATCGGTCGCTATCCTGAGCAAGATTAATCCAGTCTCTATCATCATATCCCACCTCCCTCAAATCCATTTTAATATTATCCTCCCATCTACGTCTCGGCCTCCCCAAAGGTCTTATTCCCTCCGGCCTCCCAACTAACACTCTATATGCATTTCTGGATTCGCACAAACGTGCTACATGTCCTGCCCATCTCAAACGTCTGGATTTAATGTTCCTAATTATGTCAGGTGAAGAATACAATGTGTGCAGTTCTGCGTTGTGTAACTTCATCTCTTTTAGCCCCAAATATTTTCCTAAGGACCTTATTCTCAAACACCCTTAATCTCTGTTCCTCTCTCAAAGTGAGAGTCCAAGTTTCACAACCATACAGAACAACCGGTAGTATATTTGTTTTATAAATTCTAACTTTCAGGTTTTTTGACAGCAGACTAGATGACAAAAGCTTCTCAACCGAATAATATCAGGCATTTCCTATGTTTATTCTGCGTTTAATTTCCTCCCGAGTGACTAGAAAAGCTACAAAGTGAAATATATCGATGGTGTAAGAAACTACAATTCAAATCTCTCATTGTAGTACGCTGAAGACATTGATGCATTTTCAAAATCCAAGAAATGGAACAGAAATCCTAATATTCTTCAAAATTTTCATTTTCTTTCACTTCAGCAACATGATCAAGTCTTTACAACGCACTCGATTGCAATCTTAGCATGTTAAACAAACAAATATTTTCAATTAAATGCCTGCTTTTCATTCGTAGGCTACAAATAACGAAACTTACTGTTCTAGACTGGAAGTAGGTCACTCATAAATAAGGAAAGGCGGGACAAGCCTGCAGTCTCATTGGAATGCGTGGGCATGTCTAGAGTTGCATTGGTTGCCGTCAGCAAGATTCGACGCTGTGTTACACCCAGCCAGCGGCAGCAGCCGAGTGCGGTCGTAGCCCCATATACTCCAAGGGCAATAAACCTTTTGGCGCATCCTGCCTTCTTTCTTTTTCATTACGATATGTTCTTCTTGCCATGTTATTGGCCTATTGTTCTATCAGCATATTCGCAAAATCATACTTTACTCATGCATTTAATTTATATACCACAGTGAACGTTTCTAACAAGAACAAAAGTGCTGTCGTTCGTACTTATAAGATAAAAGTAATGATGTTAATAATACAGCAATACGAGCATTATCTTCTCTAACCTGATTTCCGAAAATGGAATTTTTAACGAATAAAAATCGCTGAACGTTAACAGAGTCCCATTTAAATATGAATGTACGAATTCATGCTACTATATGAAGTATGCCTACGCATGTACATATATGTATGTACAGTGGAACTCCACAAATAGACACAGCAATGATCCGTGTGCGAGACGAGGTACGAATTGAAGTATATGCAAAATAGCCTATATAACAAAACAAATCCGTGATTAAGTATAATGTATACTGTACGTGATACATCTGAAACATACAACAAACTTCTGGAGGAAATACTCTCTAAATGTATCTACATACAGGATTTTCATTTCAAAACTTCCCACTCTAAATAACTAGTTAATTGAATTAAATTTAAACAAAAAACACGTAAATTTAGATATTGAGGGGGAAGTCTTAAACAAGGCTTAATTGCATTTTAGATTTCACCCTCCACCCCCACCCACTCCCACTTTGAAATTTCAAATGGCACCCCTATAGTGTTATACTTAAATATGAAAGAATATTCAATTGTTTATACACCACATTCATTTGTTTTCGCATCTTTTCTTTTTTATCGTCGCCTTACAACCTAGATTGTTGTTTATTGTTGATTAGAGCTGAAGAGAATAAAGCTACAAAAACTTACAGAGCATTTCATGTAATAGTTGTGTTTGTGTATTAAATTATTTTAAAATGGTGTATACCCTTCAAGAGAGAACATAAATCATCCTCATTGATTAAATTTAGGAAATTACACAAAATAAGCTGTGTTTTCATCCTATAATTAACTGATAATAACAAAGTTTCTTATAATCATTACAGAATGCCTCGTATTTAGATGAATTTTGTTTTATTCCAGGCACTGTTCTGATCGAAATGTCAAATTCTTGAGGGATGGCTCTGATTGATTCACCTTTTTTAAACCGTTCCAATATTTGTAACTTCTGCTTCAACATAAGTACGCTTTTTTGTTCCCTGCCTTGCTGCCAACGTGTGCGAGTATCTGCACACTACTGCACTGGTTCAACTGGTTAGCCCTGTGCAGCGCGGGACAGGATGCGTTGACTTACCTTGTATCGTGAAGTATACGAGAGTAGGCCTAAGTGTCTATTTGTGGATTGTATATTTGTGGTGTTCCACTGTGTATGTACGTACCCACATATTCTAAAGACCAGGAAAGCAATATCCTTCAAATCATCTCAGGTTCTCAAGTGAAGCTGCAGAGAGTGCTACATATTTCATAAACAGTCGTCTAGCATAAAGGACAGCATCTCCGTGATTAATATAGAGATTAGCGTCGTGCATTTACAGGCACAATGTTCGGTGTTTGTCGAGTATGGCGAAATTCGATATTCGCCGATGTTCGCTCTGTAGAAGGCAGTCTGCCATGTTTGTTCGGCCTTGTTATGAAAATATCACTGCTCTCCACTACCACCTCTTGATGTTTTAACAGCTTAAGGATTTTAGCACATATCTTGCGATAAAACAAATGACTATGCATTTATTTAAGGCAGCCTTCGAGTCCTTGGACAACAATCAGATTTTTTTTGACTGTTCTAAATTTATGAGAACAATATGTTACAAATAGCATTATAAGTTGTTATAGGCTACATAACTTTCACAATCCTAAGTCACATATTACACTCTATGAAACAACTTAATATAAAATACATTAAATGACAGTGCGGTTCATTTTTCATATGGAATAAGACGAATTTTTTAATATTTTGGTTGCCTCTCTCAAGATGGAACAATGCAGGACACTAGTAGAGATTGTAACTGTATAAAATAATTTTACGAGAACAGCTTGCGTACTAATGGCTTGCCGGAACTGGGTTGTTCATTATTTGGCATCGCGCCCATCGTTTTCATTATAATACGTATACATTGATGTTTTTGTATTTTGATTGGTTTCTTTTTCATATAAACACATCATATTTTTACGTGAGTGGAGACTTAGACCTACAGTAGATAGCATAGAATCAGCATAATAATAAGCAATTTTTTCAATGCGTACATACGAGTGCACACATACATACATACATACATACATACATACATACATACATACATACATACATACATCATATTACATACCGCAGTGTTACATATGTACACGGACGTAAATGAAATTCTATGTACTGTAAAACAGACCAGGAAATCTTATTTCCCTATTTTGTGTACACTTCGTTTTTCTGGACTCGCACATGAAAAGCTACAAACTTATTCTTCGGAGTTTACAAATTTTAGTGGCGAAAATAACATATTATGAAATAAAATATTCATTATAACACAATACTTTAATAGGCAGTAGGCATATGAAGGTTCCTGCTTCTTTCTACTAAAATATAATTGTTTAAGACGTAATAAGAGCTTCTGTAACTGCACGGCTCGCCAATACGTGAGAATATTTGCAATTTACAGACTGGTATCAGTAGAGGTAAACGCATTCAAAACTCTAGGAGAGAGTTGATTTTTTTAATCATTTATAAAAACTGGTATCGACCTCTTTAGCTGAAAGTGACAATTCTGATTAGGATGTTGCATAATTTTCCTCAAGCCATGGAAATACACAACCGACACACTTTACGGAGACCGTTACCACTTCCTTCGATACCTTCTGTAGATCTACTCAATATCTGTTACAACAACATGCAGTAGGATATCATATTGTAACCTAATGCTTACTGTTGCTATATTTTCTTTGAATGAGTTAGCATTCAAGCAATTGGCAGATTCTTATTAGATTTGTACTACAGGAAGTTAGACATACTGTCAGATAGTGCCATGAAGTATGCACTACATAGCTACAGAGTTCGTCAAAAGTAACAAATATGATGCGATACTGAAGGAAAATATATTGGCCAACTAAAAAAAAAAAAAGTCGCAACTATTTTTACTATACAGAAACATTATTTAGAATTGTAAGGAATTAGGACATCAGTTACCTTCCAAACTGTAAGTTTTTTTTTTTCACATTATCTGCTAGCAGACCTTACTATCGGTCACAATGTATAGCAGCAATAACACTCGAATTGTCATTTCAATTTATGTTGAAATAATCTCGCAATCATAAATTGTATGAAGTTTGTTTTCAAAAATACACTTGTTATGTATCTTAAAAGTAGATTATAATTATCGCAATTATTATTATTATTGAAATATAATCAACATCGTCACCATCGCATTTTTTTTTTAAATAAATTATGTTCTAAATCAGTGGTTCCAAGATTTTTTCGACTCGCGAACCCCTTTCACAAATATCTGAATTGAGCGAACTCATTAATATAAATAATATTTAATAACCTTAAATGAACTTAAGGGTAGTAAAGAAGTTTGCTCTTTAATCACATAAAGCCACAACATCGCGGCGTGTCTTTGTGCTCGTCCGTTTCTCCCTTCCTCGCATGGCAAGCATCTACGTGTCCACAATCAAGGCTTCTCCTTAGTGCATTGCGCATGCTCAGTGCTCCAAAGCTGTGATACACACGAGATCGCTTTGGCAGTTATTGAAATTCATTTCAGTGTTGTCATTTGAGCGGTTTTCCCGCTAAATCTAGCCTTTTGGACAACCGTCTCGCGGGTAAAATTATATTATCCCGCTTAGCGGGAATACAAGCGTTTTTAATCTTTAAATTTCCTGAAATGAAATTCATATTAGCGTTATTGTTGTTTTTTCAAGTTTAATACCGGTCGATTCTAACAATCGAACAGAAATAAAATGTAAGTGCCACATTGGTAATGATAAAAGTGTGCAATATTCGTTACATTGGCAGGTGGATGCTCTACCTTGACCTATGGTTGTTATTATTATTATTATTATTATTATTATTATTATTATTATTATTATTATTATTACTGTTATTAAATTGAATAACAATAAATACGCGTTAAAATCTAGAGATTTTTGTTAGAAAATTGCGGGTTTTCGAAAGCCATCTAGCGAGATTATATGAACAACTGTTGGCAACACTGATTAATTTTACGTCGATTGTTGTAACTCGAAAGGTGTTTGAAAAGGTGTAGTCAAAATATTGATCTATGCTTAAGAGCAGATGAATATTTATAAATCGTGGATTAAAACAGAATTACACCCATAGTAAACCAAATTAACCTGCATATTAATTAATTAAAAACCAAATTATTTCCTAAACGGTAGCTGAACCCTGAACTTTCTAGTTTGCGAGCAAGCAGACTAACACAGAGCTATTAAAATTCTTGCGACAGATTGTCATAATCGGAGTTGTACTGTATCGTGTTTGTTTAATAATGGTCCTTAGCCATTAATTTCACCTTATTTTCAGATTAATTTGCATTAGTTGTGAAATACCTTCCTGTAGTACTAGCCTACTCAAGTAATACTCATACGTGTTGAAAACTGTTTTTGTGCGAGATCGTGCGTATTTGCTTGTTTCCGCACAAAACCAATCCGCGGTAAGTCTAAAATTCCACATTCAGTATTCTCAACCTAACACACATAACAATTTCCCTCTTCTTACCGCTTAAGTGACATATTGATTTTACTGCTTTAGGCTTTTAACACATTATTTTAGAGACGTTCAATATAGTAATAATTATAAACTGGAAACTTGCCCCTGCAATTTCACCTAAATTGCACTGTTAATTATTGTTTTTAAATATTTGCAAAAATTAAATAAACTCTACAACTCCACTAAAGTTACTGCATTCGTGATGCATGTAACATTTGTTTTAAGTTCGCATTTATAGATTGGGGGGGGGGAGACAGACGTGATCACGGACTACTGGAGTATAGTAAATACAGAAAACATTTTAAAGCAACAATGTTGAAGATAGATATTTTTGTTTTGCAAATTTGCCGTCATTGAACAGAAACCAAGATGGAGATTTCATTGCAACTAATTAGAAATTCCTCTTTCAGGTATGTAATAAACGATCTTTGCACAAAATAATGTACGATACAAGAGCGGTATGTTTTCTTTCAATTCTCGGAAATTAAAAAAGCTCAACTACGTTTCGCTTTTTCAAACTTTTCCTCGAACATGAAAACTTCAACATACCGCTCTTGTAACGCATATTACTATTAGGCTAAATCGTTATGGTGTGAATCGTGCTTTATAAGGGGCTTCAAGAGTCGGGCCATTTTTTGTTCTTTCTGGGACTATACATCCGTAAAATACGTTTCACCCCCCCCCCCACATGTTTTAACATCTGTGGACATATCTCGAGTGTAGGATCTTTGGGTATATTTTAGAGATGAGCACGGGCAGGTCCACACCTGTGGAGTAACGGTCAGCGCTTTTGGCTGTGAAACCAGGTGGCCCGGGTTCGATTCCCGTTCGGGGCAAGTTATCTGTTTGAGAGTTTTTTCCGGGGTTTTTCCTCAACCCAATATGAGCAAATGCTGGGTAACTTTCGGTGCTGGACCCCAGATTCATTTCACCGGCATTATCACCTTCATCCCATTCAGACGCTAAATAACCTAAGATGTTGATAAAGCGTCGTAAAATAACCTACTAAAAAATCACGGGCAGACTGGTCCTCCAACCGATTGAAAGACGTTCTATAGTATGAAACGATTACCTGTACAGCAGTAAGCCTACCCGCGCGCGGTTCCCGTGAACTCTTGCTTCAGTGTTCGTGCTCGATGCAACGAACCTAGTCCACTGAGCCCGAGATCGCTGGCCCGCGGAGCCCACGCAGGCCTGCCTGGAGACGCAGCGATTCCTTCACAATTCGTGTAAGCTCGTATCAAAGACGACATAGCCTTCCTCTTTCTGACCTCTTACATTGATTGATCTATTACTATTCGCTTATATATTATTAACCATTATTTCTGCAAATAATGCATTATAACACAATATTCCTTTACTTTATGCATAATAGAACATAAGATTTTTCTGTAAACAATCTTATCCTTTATTCTTATTATTTTGAAAATAACAGTTTACGACACTGAACTTATTCATATTCGGATGAAAAGTAAAATATAGAAGAAAAAAAAAAACGAATAAATGAAATGGCAATTTTCTGACACTGTCACCATTCATTCTTATTATTAATTATTGGATAATAACATACATTCATGCGATTCTCAGATGTGTCGTCCACATGAGTTCCGTCGATTATCTTTTCGCCTACTCTTATTTTTCGTCTACACTAATCTTTCTTCCATTGTAAGTATATCTTTCTCCACTCCCTCTTCATCCACCTATGTTGTTCGACCACAGGGATTTTTCGTGTTAGGCCTACTATCGAGTGTTATTTGAAATTTTGTAACAAATTAGTAATAATATTAATAATAATAATAATAATAATAATAATAATAATAATAATAATAATCCGTGGCGCTACAGCCCGTGAAGGGCCTAGACCGACTAGCCGGCTGCTGGCCTCGCGCCCACATGCCCACATGCCCACATGCCGAAGCAGAGGTGGACAATCATCCAACCAGAATGAAGGTATCGTGTGGTTAGCACGATGATCCCCCCCCCCCAGCCGTTATAACTGGCTTTCGCAACCGGATTTCGTTACCTATCGTAGCTCCCCAAGTGCATCACGATGCTGAGTGGCCACCGATCCCATACACTGGCCGAAATTTCATGAGAAAAATTCTTCCCCCATGAGGACTCGAACCAGCGCGCATTCCGTAATGCGGGTCCTAGGCAGGATGCCTTAGACCACGACGCCACGGCGCGGGACAAATTAGTAATAATAAACAATAATAATGAATAATGCAGCAACAATTAATAAGTAAACACTATATATTTTGAAGTGATATTAGGTCTTCGGAATTCGTACTAATCATTTCATGTGGCCAAACAAAATAAAATTTTAGTTACATCTCATGAATCATAAGCTGTCCAGTCGAATCAATGAATTTCATGTTTGCCAGACAAAATACATTTTAATATTACCTAGATCGCTCATAATAAATAAGTAAATAAATATATATAGGTATTATTATTATTATTATTATTATTATTATTATTATTATTATTATTATTTTGTGCGTTGAACTCGAAATGATAACACAAATTGACATAGATTTATTGTTACACACCCCAGGCCGCTTTCCGCATTTAGACAATCAGCACATGTACGACAGTGTTGGCACTTTTGTACGGATTTGGTACAATTTTAAATGGTCTGTACGCTGGAACATACAGTTTATTTTTTGGTACAACTTGACATAAGTTATACTATCTGTACTTTTTTCTTCTATAATTGGAAAACTGACAGTTTTATTAACCTCTTAAATCTTAAATTACTGATAGAAACAGCATGATTATTGTCAGTGATCAACAATGGTATTTATTTAGCTTGACTTTTATACTCCATCGGCAAATCTATAGCGTTATCAAAGGAATGCGTTGTATGGCAGTAAAAGTTTTTAATACCCTCTCTATGAATATAAAAATCAAACTCAAAACATACGATTATTTAGGGTCAAATTAAAGAAGTACCTAATTTCTCACGCCTTCTATTCTATACGTGAATTTATGATATTCAACAACATTGCATGAATATTTCTGTCTTATATTAAGTATCGATACTAACTCCTTGTGTTGTACTAGTATATAGTAAAACTCTTCTGTATTTATTTCAACTAGACTGTAACTATAATAATCAAGATTTATTATAGTAGGCCTACTATTAAGATTCTTTTGACAAGTTCCATATTCCATTGCACAACGCAGAACTGCACGCATTGTATTCTTCACCTGACATAATTAGGAACATTAAATCTAGACGTTTGACACGAGCAGGGCATGTAGCACGTATGGGCGAATCCAGAAATGCATATAGAATGTTAGCTGGGAGACCGGAGGGAAAAAGACCTTTGGGGAGGCCGAGACATAGATGGGAGGATAATATTAAAATGGATTTGAGAGAGGTGGGATACGATGATAGAGACTGGATTAATCTTGCATAGGATAGGGACCAATGGCGGGCTTATGTGAGAGCGGCAATGAACCTGCGGGTTCTTTGCAAGCCAATTTTTTTTTGTAAATAAGTTCCATATCCTAGCTGTGAAGCGATGTACGAATACCATGTAATGTAAATAAATGCAATACAATAAATCTAATAATTGGGAATATACATTAATTCTTTTTCAGATTAAAATTTTTCTTTTCTTCAGTGCTCTTCTTCTTTGCTGTTTTCCTGAAAATAGGTTTCTATTGTTGACGTGATGATACATAGGCCTACATGACAGCGCTGCGATCGGAAAAGCAATTACTGAATACGATATAGCGTGGGAGACCTGTTGCTATGCACACAATGTCAGCTATTAATTCGTTTCGTGTTTCATTCTGTCAATTTTTGTATTTCTTTTATAAATTCGCGCCAATTGTCAATGAATGTTAAACGTCAGACATCTAACGTCAAATGGTATCTCTCATCAGCAGATAGCATGGTCGCTCAAATAGACAAATAGACAAATGTAGTTCTCAAGTATGGCCGCGAAGTGCCATGTCCCGTCTTTCGAAAAAAAATCAGGTATAATTAATCGAAATCACCATGACACAACAATGGTTATATGTAAAAAAAAACTCTTATTAGTCCTACTGTAAATATAGTTAAGGGACAACGACAAATTTTAGTTTTCTGTTAGATATGTATTAATGCCTTTTCCCAGAATTTGTAGTTTGTTGGGCGGATGCAAAATATTGGTAAACTTGGTACATTAAGTAAACAAGAAAGTACAGTTTGATAAAGTGACATCAAAAATGTTTCCTTACACTTTTAACTATGCCCTGATTGTACCTATGCAGTGTAAAATATTACCATGACAACTAAAAGTTACCATTAAGCAAAGCCTGCACGGTATAGTCAAAAAATAAGATACAACAAAAATGTAAGGGAAAAGTTTTTTGTGCCACTATACAATTTTCCGTGAGATCTGGTATATTTTATTTTTGTCAATGGCAATACTGATGTAGGACGTACAATGGGCCTAAACGGCCGAAGTGCAAGGATCCATTCCGGAAGCCTAAATGTCAGGATTCAGCCCTCATGATATCATCAATCAATCAATCATTATAGGACACTCTGATATATGTATAGTGACAGTGATGTTTTTTTAGTAGGTTATTTTACGACGCTTTATCAACATCTCAGGTTATTTAGCGTCTGAATGGGATGAAGGTGATAATGCCGGTGAAATGAGTCCGGGGTCCAGCACCTAAAGTTACCCAGCATTTGCTCATATTGTGTAGATGGAAAACCCCGGAAAAAATCTCAACCAGGTAACTTGCCCCGACCGTGCGTCCGTTACCTGAAGTTTAAAACAACATGTATTAGCCAAGAAAAAATGTAGGCTACTTATGTACATTATTAAGTTCATAAGAAGCAACCGAGAATTAAAGTCATTTGAGAGACATTTTAACACACATTTTGCAGGCTCACAGAAGGTCCATTATCAGCGCAAACTATCAACTTCCCGGGCAGAAAATTTAACTGTACTGTCATTTTCACTAGAATAGAACCTCTGGTACTGACTGAGTATTGTCTATTTTATTTCGTCGATAATTTAAACATCAGCATACGTAAAAACCGGACATATCACAAAACTACATGAAATCTATTTCTTTCGATGTCATCTCGCAGTAAGGACGCACAAGAAACCCCTGTGGAGTACGATAACGTTTAATGTCTGACCGTGGAACGAGTAGGCCTTGAAAAGTAAGACTCTGCTCCTGTGACATACGCTTAACTCTAGATAGTGTAATACAGCACTATTGTATTTGTACTTCGTTAATGTATTTCAGGTCAATCTCTATCACGGTTCTTGTTATCAATTACTGGGCGTGAAAGTATGACAAAATGCGATAATCAGGAACGAAAGCACTATGTTTAGTCTGTTGTCACCCTATAATACGAGTAGGACGCATGAAGAAAATTACAGAATATCCCAATGTGTAGGCATATTACTAGTTCTCGAAATCAAACCCAGGAACTCGAAATTCGTGGCTTAATAAAAATTGACATCTTAAATCAGCAAAATTACATGATGACTGTACCCGAAATCTTTGTCATGAGCCGAAATTAAGAATTCCATGTGCAGTTCGTAACATAGCTTAGGGCCAAAACATATATATATATATATATATATATATATATATATATATTTTTTTTTTCATTTCATCAGATAAAGAATATGCATTCAAACTAATACCCAGCACTGAAAATAATATGAATCGTCCACTTTTACATGCTCCTGACTGGTGTAATACTCTAACTGAATGGAACATCTTTTATTAGTAGGGGTACGATTTTTAGGTAGTACCTAAATAAATATTTTATTTCCACTGAAATAGAAACTCGTAACTGAGTTTTAATTTTCGGACAAGATCACACATCCATATGAAAACTAATTTTTTATTTCTTTCATGTAGGCTAACAGAAAACATTCACGTATACATACATAAAAATTCAGTTTTCATTAAATAATATTCAACAAAATCCCCATTTCAGATAATCATCGACAAGTTATCGTTTACAGCAATATGTTGCAGAATTTAAGGATATTTTTTCAAGAGCGCCTGCAGGATCCAATCTCAGTGGTAGCAAGATGGTTAGAAAATTAGAGGAAACGGATGTACGATGAGAGAGAAAATTGAACATGAAAATAGCCAGTTCTGAAACCTTTACCCGAAACTTAAAATTTAATTTAAAATTATATATCATAATTCAAAACTGGCCGTTAGATTCTAGGTCTTTGTCTGTTTCAATAACCATCAAGTCTGAGCATCCATCATCCTGATTCTTAATTTTGCAGCGGTCGTTATGTGATACATGGTATTGTCTTCAGTTTTTTGTCTTTTCACACTATCAAACAAGTAGGCCTATATTCGCATATCCTTAGTGAGCAGTGATTGTAACATAACAAATTACTGACAATGCACATGCAGCACATCCACTCGGCCGTGAATGAAGTCAAGAGTTTCGTCTGCACACCACATACGCGCTAGGCACGCATTCATAGTTTAAAGCACTCGCTTTCGTTGAATTGTTTACCGAGGGTTTAAGAAAACATGTATCCAACAAGTAAAAGAAAGAACGCGTAAAAAAATGTCAGTGGTAGCAATTGAACTCTGTGGGCGCCCTTGTTTTTTTTTAGTTCAGATGGACGCGTTCTCTACTGCCAACTCTATGGGAAAGCAATAAGAGCTAACAGCGGTCACAGGTTACATAACACCTAGCTGACAACAAATCCATCGCTGAGTTCCATTTATGGCGAAGAAATATGAAATTAGTGATTCAGTTCCAGGTTATTCTAAACAAGCCCCTGCACCAGTAGCTGCGCAGACCATAGAGAACCGGGCAAATAGAACATTGCGCGCGACGCCATATCTCTGGCAGCTCAAGCTAGCAGACCAAGTTTATAGCTACAAATGTCACAAATATAAGTATCCGGACTCTTAAATATTGCATATCAATATAATAAACTGTCAAATTACACTAAAATAATTAATAACTACACAATACGATTCATAAAACCAATACAACTGGATTGCATTGCATTAATAAAGTTTCATACGAAGGCCTACCAGCTGCAGTTGAAGAAATAAAGTACAGTATATACTCTGATAAATAATTTTATATTGCGGTATGTTTGTCGAAACTAACAATCCTCTTGATATTCATATATCAATCGTTATTGTGAAAAACGAAGTAACAGAAAAAAAAACGGATATGAGTTACGAAAATTAGGCCTACTGGTTTACTATCTGTCCTAAAAAAATAAAAACTTTGTTCTGCTGAATGTTATTAATCAATTCATAAACCTTACTTCAGAATATATTAAATTTGGATGACATAATAATAATAATAATAATAATAATAATAACAATAATAACAATAATAATAATAATAATAATAATTTAGGTCTATTTCTATTATTATTATTATTATTATTATTATTATTATTATTATTATTGTTGTAATAATAATTTAGGTCTATTTCTATTATTATTATTATTATTATTGTTATTATTATTATTATTATTATTATTATTATTATTATTATTATTATTATTATTATTATTATTATGGAATAATGTAGCTCTATTAAATCAAGCATCAGATTTTAAAAATTGCTGTTTACAGTGTCATCCAAATTTTCGTTAATCAGTTTTTCCTTTAGTTCCTTAGTCAAGTTTTTCCGCTTTTACGGGTAAGTTAGATATTATAACTGCATATCTGTTACATTTTCTTTTACAAAACAAGAGTTTCTTTTTCTAAACTGTAATCTGTTCATTCTTTTTCGTATCTCATATTCCATCAGAGGCGTACGCATAATTTTTCAAGAGGGGGGTTGTATTTTAAATTTATATTATTATTATTATTATTATTATTATTATTATTATTATTATTATTATTATTACTATTAGGTATAGGCCTATGTATTAATATTATACTATGTTCTAATAGAACATATTCATGAATATCCCTATAAAATCTTTGAAAATTGTTTTTTTTTTTTTTCACAGTCATCTAATTTTTAAGAAATTTTAACTTCTGTTTAATTTTGTACAATAAAAATGTTTGTGTCATTATTACACTTACAAGGTAATCATATATATATATATATATATATATATATATATATATATATATATATATATATATATTAGTCAACAGTTATAATATTTGTGTATGATAGGTATGACACTTTACTTTATATAACATAAAAATCCATGCAAACAATCAAATATATTGAAATAAATTTAATTATTGAACACAATAATGGAGCATGGAACTTGTCAAGGATGAAGAATGAAACTGGTATTATGAATATATTGAAGGAGGGGTAGGACTATTATGCCTTATATCGATGTAGATTTTGTTACTCTGACAGTAGGTACAAAATTAGAGAAGGGAAAACGATTATGGATTAAAAAAATAATCAAATCTAAATATCATTTTTTTAAGTTCAAGGGAGGGGTTCAAATCCGGTAATCCCCGTTCCTTGCGTACGCTCCTGTCTTCCATTACCCTCAATCTTCTCTTGGAAATGATCGCGTAATTGTATTCAGAAATAATAGTATCAGAGACGTGTGAACAGTTACATTGTCTGGTCCTGCGACTTCTATTCATAGAGAAATGCTACCAAATATACTTTTAAATGATAAAGTTTAGTTCATCGCGACAGTAGTTCTACATTTTTCGTAGGATCAAGCTTTAAATAAAGTGCATTTTATTATTATAATGCCCCTATCATTTTAAAAACCACCAATAAGTTATGTTCGCCGAAATAGTTTTAGTGTTAATTTTTCTTGCCATATGCTGATAGAATAATTCTATATAGGCCTACATGAAAGTGCTATTTAGTGCCCGGATTAATTGAACGTTAATCTATTAGATAATTTAAATATCGGTATTTAGGCATGAAAAGTGATGCTGGAGCCTTTCCTGAAGCGATTAATGCAGTTATAAGCTTTACATGCTTACAAGAATGCATCATTATGATAGATTCATCAAATATATACTGGATACCCCTATCACAACCAGCTGCTAAATGCCACACTTGCCACAATGATGACGATGCGCGAACGGATTCAATTTTGTACAGCACAGCAGCTCTCGCTGTGCGTCTAGGTAAGTAACTATAACGTCATTGATTCTAAAGAGTCTTCTAAATTTCCAGCTTGTTGTAATGCAGATTTATGTAGGGTGTTTGTATCAGCCGACATACTGTAGTTCTTTATAAAGTATAAATACTCCTGAAGAGTCAACTCTGATAAAAAAATCATCGTCCGAAGTGTTACGAAAAAAACTCTGGAACAGATTAATTGAATTTGTGAAAATGAAAAAATCTGGGTTAGCTGAGGCAGACGAAACTCCGGACTCTACTAGAATGAATGTTAGGAATGTCATTATTTGGACTTTAAAATGATAAAGCGATTTTGAAGAAATGTTTGTTGTTAATATCCCAAGAAATGTGTAAAACATTTCAAGTGTGTTGAACAGCCAGCAAGAAATGGGTTCGATTCCCGCTTGGGATGATTACGTGGTTGGTCTTTTTCCGAGATTTTCCCCAACCGATAGGCAATCTGTAGCGAATACTCGGCCTTATCTCCTCATCTTACCAAATACCATCTCGATATCGCCAATTCCATAGACGCTAAATAACACAGTAGTTGATACAGCGTCATTAAATAACCAAGCAAAAAGAAAATGAATATTGATCTGTGAGTGACATGCCAAGCTATAAATTTGCCAGGCTTATTTCTTTTGTGTGGAGCATTCACTTTTCCAGAATACGGAAGTGTTCCCGATAATCATCAATCGTGACAGACAACTTTATAAATATTTTATTGTAATTCTTCGGCAGTTGACGAGATGTAGGCCTAGCAAAAATTATAACGAGTACTGCATATTGTTTATATTCACACAAATAATCCAAAACATAATTGAAATATTTTTGTCACATTATAGGCTAAAGTACTGGCTAAACTAGCGCTGAGGTTCCTTCGTATTCCGCTTATACACCTCGCATATACGAATCTGTGACAGGTTAGGTTTGGTTACTTTAGGTTTTTATTATACCTTGCATAAAAGATTAACTACTTCTCCACAAAAAAATATTTCTTATAGGCTAAATTCAATGATTTTCACTTCCGAATTCACCGTAACTATCTCAGCGCTAGTTTCACCAAAGTAATTTTGGCATCAAAAAATTAATATTTTCCCAATTTTTCGCACCTAAAAGTCCGAGTCAATTTTCCAATTGACTTCATTAATACACTCATGATTAAATCGATATGGGTTACGATAAAATTGGTGAAAATTATTAATTAAGGAATTGAAGGTAGAGAGATTATAAGTTAAAACTTTTATAAAATCAACACCCATTGTACACTAACGGTAATGTATTAACCAACATTAATTTGTATAGAATAACTATTCCTATATCGATGATGGTGCAATATATTTTTAACTGCAAGTAGTGTAACAATTCATACTCATCAGTATTATCTTTCACTCCATGGATCAGATCCTATGGCCCATTTTTTTTTTTTACTCATATAAGCATTTTTCAACCAACGCTATAAATTCATAATTAGGAAACTCGAAACTCAATGGTCATGTTACCAAAACTGTACAAGTCAATCCCTTGAGGCACATGCCCTGCCCCATTCGAAGATAAATATTCAATTCCGTGCCGGGAATCGAATCTGAATCAGCGAGATTTGTGGCTAACTATGATAGTACTTGAGCCGCATCAGAGAATATAGATCTACATAATAAAATAATTATATTAATATATAATACGAATCTTCTTTTACACTAACAGTTAACAAGTCAAAACTTGACTTTGTTAATTACATCCCTTTTCCATATGTAGGCATAATTTACATAAGTATTCGTAACTACACAACTTAAAATTAATTGTGCACAAAATACACTATTATAGGCCTAATCACAATGACAATATTATCTATCGATAGATAGGCCTATTAATAATGTGAACTCTGTAAATTAAAATAGGCCTATTCATTTTCACGTAAACAATACTTGCACACACAACTTTTCGGCACCGAAAAAGTGATATGGTAACTCTAGTTTACAGATATTTAAAATTACTGTAGTCTAATCGGAATACTTTTGTCCCAATTCATGAAATTATTAGTTAGATACCAAATTCTAAATGGTCACTGTTTTCTTAACAATCAGTATAAGTTATTCAAAACAAAATTCAAACCTTTCTAGTACATCTGTGATGTGGTAGCTACGCCCACCTACTGTATTATACTCTGTCACGATAACATATTTTATAATGTAAAAGTCTGTCCTTACCTTTACTGTGGAGGATACATCCATTCACAAAAAAATAAAATCCACTGGTTATCTATCACGAGCACTGACTATTTTCTGTAGTCCGTAAATTGTACTTCATACACGAATATCACTAAATAACAAGAATCTACATACAATTCTCAAAACTGTATATAAAACACTTTCGGGAAAAGATAAATTTAAAGCACTAGCAGCTGATAACCTTGTTCATAGACCTTTTAAGCAGATAATTGTGTAACATTCACTGACTTCACTCATCTCACACAACAATGAAACGTACATCCACTCACACTCCTTGGCTAGCCGATACGCTACTGACAAGAAAAGAGTACACAGGCATTCCTCGCATGGAAGCAGTGTGGCATGTCTCACACCTGGCGGCACTGTCGTCCAATCGCACTTCCATTCTCCGTCACGTGGCATTCACGTAACCAATGATAAACAACAGTCTTCCGCAAAAAACCAAAGTGAAATACATCCATGGGTTTGCTGGCGCGACCATTGTAAAAGCAATGTGTATTGCGTTATATCCAAAAATATTACCGGTAGTTATCTTTAAAGAAAATGCGCGAGACATGTTAAGTTTTACTCTTAGTTTCTCTCTTACTTATTAATTTCATTACATGCTTTTAAAAGTGACATTTATTTTACATTCAGAAAAGGAATATGATAAGATTGGTTGCGGTATATTGCAATAATCCCTTTCGTCTTACCAATAAAATGTTATTTAACAGACAATTGTACGTACAGGGAAATTATTAGGCCTACTAAACCTCCTCGTTAGCACATGGATGTACTGCAACTATGCTTCCGATAATATTAAATTTAAAAAAAGAATAATAACATAATATTGTAATAGTATGAAGTTGCACCTTTGACAGAACATAAGAACTCTCGTCTATTGATTACCTCAACAGTGACGATGTGCTTGCAGTGGCGGTTTATAAGAGTACAAATAAAATAACAAAGTTCTCATTGTTGATATATGCTCTGCAAAATAATAATAATAATAATAATAATAATAATAATAATAATAATAATAATAATAATAATCGTAATAATAATAATAATAATAATAATCTATACTAATAATAAATCTGTAGCCGAAATTTTTCTGGTAATTTTCGATTTTCCAAAAATAATTGGTCCTAACATATATGATTAACTACCCTGAAACCGAAAATCGCTTTTTTGAAATTTTTGTTTGTATGTCTGTCTGTCTGTCTGTCTGTATGTTTGTTACCTTTTCACGCGATAATGGATGAACGGATTTCGATGAAAATTGGAATATAAATTAAGTTCGTTGTTGCTTAGATTTTAGTCTATATGGCAATCAAAATATATTATTTAAAGGGGGGGTTTAAGGGGGTCTGAATTAAATAAATCGAAATATCTCGCTTATTATTGATTTTTGTGAAAAATGTTACATAACAAAAGTTTCTTTAAAAATAATTTGCGATAAGTTTTATTCCTTAAAAAATTTTGCTAGGACTGATATTTAATGAGATAAATGAGTTTTAAAATTAAAATAACTGCCATCTAAGGCCGTTTAATGAAATAAAAAACAAATGACTTTGTCTATAAGGGGCCTTGGACAGCAACAATCGAAAGCTATGAAAGATAGCCTACAGAGAATGTTTCTGTGTTTGTATGAAGTAATATCGGAAGCTAAATTAACCGATTTGTATAATTAATTATTATTTCACCATTGGAAAGTGTAGTTTCTCTAGATGGACATAATGCTATAATGTTATTACAGTAACTTCTGATATAATATAATGTAATATAATATAATATAATATAATATAATATAATATAATATAATATAATATAATATAATATAATATAATATATAATATAATGTAATATATGTAATGTAATATTATAATAATATAATTTAAGTTATTTGAGGGGTTCAGAACCATAGTGGCCAAACGCCATTTACTGAATACATAGAAAGCAAGGGTTAAAATTAAGTCATTACCATAATTCAATGGAAACCTATAACAAGTAAAATAAAGTATACACATTAAATCTAAATGATGTCAATCTTCATTAAACTATGGTTGCATGTAATAAAAATTAGAAACATGTTAAAGGAATTGTCATTGCACCAATGAGTGGTATCTGGACCAAAATGATCGCATTTTAATTATTTGGATGCAATTTAAATTAAGTAACATATTAAACGATTTATCCTTCTATCAAACACGAATGTTCCCTGGATCAAATGTCCTATTTTAATTATGTAATTACTTTATATTTATTTCTAAAGGGTGCAGCGGAGCGCACGGGTACGGCTAGTAATAATAATAATAGGATTCTCGATAAGGGAAGAGAAAACTCAGCCACCAGAATGATCTAGGATCGCGAGTGGACTTTGCTTCGAGAATGCACCCGAACGTGTGTTCGAATCCGGCTTGGCCTGATTACCTGATTGGATTTTATTCGGAGATATACCCCAATATTTTAAGATGACCATCGAGTAATTCTACAGCGTGTTATCGTACTCGTCTTGCCCAAAAAAAAAAGGGGGGGGGATAGAAAATCATTTCTCAATAAATGCAGTTCCACTGACGCTAGAGGGCCTCGTAATTGATACTGCACACTAGTTGATTCCCGAATGAAAGTTGCTCTCATGTAAGCATATTAGTCGACTCCCAAACTTGGTGAAGGTAAAAAATGTTTCCCCTTCGCTTTCCATCCTGTGTGACCTACATATTTAATGTTACTTTTATTAGGGTATAATTAGTTACCCTCTCAAGAAATCGATGTCGAAAACATCACAATCATCTTTTTTATGCACTTGCGTCCTACATTGGTGCCTATTTGATTTATGTAATGACGTCACGTTCATCAATGTTCTTTTTTATATGCAGTGACACCCTAGATTGATGCCTATTTGTTTTAGGACGTCACCTTAATAAAGGGATAACTAGTAGTACTTAATATGGGCATGGAGTTCGAAGTAATGACCAGTGAGAAAGGAAAAAAACCTGTGATTTGTAGATTATAATTTTAGCTATCACAAGAACCTTGCTAATAGTGTTGAGAGGTGTAACTGCACAAAAAGAACATGTAAGTCATTTCTTAAATTAAATTCGGAAAACAATATAATAAAATGGAACAATAATCCTAACCATATGAAAAACTCATTGGTGTGATAAATCGCAGGATATACAGTAAGTAATAGAGTCTGTTAAACGAAAACCAACAGATGATCCTTGTAAAAGACTAACGAAGTTATAACATCGAGAATTATAAAACAGTTAAGGGCCTATATAGGCAGCTCATCAACTTATGACTTGCACTTAATTTGTAAAATTAATATTAATCATGCAATTCATTCATTTAATGTCCTGCCCAAGGGCAGGTCTTTCACTGCAAACCCAGCTTTCTCCAATTTTTCCTATTTTCTACCTTCTTTTTTGTTTCGCAAGATCATCGGTTATTTCTAAGCTATCAAACTATTTATGTGAACTCCATGCGACTTTAGATAAGAAGGATTTATTAACAAGCAAAAAAGCAAGTCTTCTGGTGTAAAATAATACTGGCAGAGTCTACACCTGTGGAGTAACGGTTAGCGCGCCTAGCCGCGAAACCAGGTGGCTCGGGTTCGACTCCCGGTTGAGGTTTTTTCCGGGGTTTTCCCCTCAATCCAATATGAGCAAATGCTGGGTAACTTTCGGTGTTGGACCCCGTACTCATTTCACCGGCATTATCACCTTCATCGCATTAAGACGCTAAATAACCTAAGCTGTTGATAAAGCGTCGTAAAATAACCTACTAAAATAAATTTAAAAAATACTGGCAGTAATATATTACAGTGCTTTCATGCAAAATTATTTTTTAATTTTCTCGTTTCGTGTGATACTATTCATGTAGATGGAACTTTTAAAAGTGCCCCAAAATGATTCTATCAGATCTTCATAATTATGGAATGAGGAATGAAAATTATGTTTCTTGCGCTTTGTGCTTACTTCCAAATAGGCTAAAATCTTCTCAATCTACGAGAAAATACTGCGATTAGTGATCAAAGAATGTAATAATTAGACATTGGATTTTTAGACCCTTAAAAACCAAGTTTAGGCACCTAAAATAGATTCTAAAATTTTCAAACTAGGTACCAGAATACAATTTAGGCGCCTAAAAATAGAATTTGAGCAGCCATAAAAAACGATTTTTTTGCACCTAAAATGTGTATCTATTCACTCAAAGTACAATAACTATTAAAATGCAATTAATTAGTGAGTATTAAACATTACGGTATACAGTGACAAAAAAGTAAACAATTATTATTGTGATTAGAAACTTCATTTTTGTTATATCTTAAATTACACATAATATTGCTCTATGGCTGCTGACACATACTTGTAAAATTATTAGGAAATTAATTGATTTAATTGTAATATTAACACTTAACATATTATTATTATTATTATTATTATTATTATTATTATTATTATTATTATTATTATTAAGGCCTACATAACGAGATTTTTCTATAGATTTTCTGTAGTGAAACTTTGTCTTTTCTTAGATAGAAGCATTTTATAAGCTGAAAAAGTTATTTTCGATGATACCAAAGTAATGGGTGCATATTTAAATCTAGCAACATTTGCTATACTGATTTCTTTGGGAAGAAATACATCCTCCATATTCATCACATTCTACTGCTTGCTCAAGCGCTCAACAAAACCAGTCAGTCAATTTCCAGGATTTTTTTTTTTTTTTATTTCTTCAACTAAATTATTACACTGTCTTTGAACTAAATCCATTCCATGATTTTCAGAACTTTGTTTCATTGCTTTACGGGAAAAAAATAAAAATAGAAACACGTTTTAAAATTTAGATAGGCATTTTTAGGCTCTTGAACATATAAATACGTCACAGTGGCCAAAACAGGCATTTTGGGCACGATAAAACTCCTTCACAAACGTTCTTATTTTGTTATTGTTTAGTAAACTGTCCGAAGACAGGTTTGAACCTCATAAGTGACACCAATAAGTCATCACTCATGAGGCAACTAAGTCAGGAGATGAGGTAGTCAGTTCCTTCCCCCCCCCCTCATATTTTATACAAAACATGAATATATTTAACTAATTTTAGTTTATCCTTATAGAAAAAAATACATATAGGTTAAATTCTAGGTCTAGTAATAATACGGGAAGAACTCTTGCAAGCCTACTTCACAGGGAGCTACTACCTGAAAGCCAGATTTGCATAATATATTCGTTTCTGTAGGTACGTTAACAGAAAGCCACAATTTAAGTCACACAGAATTGTGTGCACTCAAAGTTGGGTTTTTGAGTTGTGTGGATATAAAGGGAAGAATTGTGACGGTATCATGTGTAGTTCGTGCGAAGAGTCCCGGGATCGATACCCGACCCCGGAACAATCGTTTAGTACACGAATGCTCTACCGACTGAGCTACCCTAGGAACTACACATGATACTGTCACAATTCTTCCCTTTATATCCACACAAGTCAAATGGGCCGACAAGAAGTCAAAAACCCAACTTTGAGTGCACACAATTCTGTGTGACTTAAATTGTGGCTCTCTGTTAACGTACCTACAGTAACGAATATATTATGCAAATCTGGCTTTCATGTAGAAGCACCCTGTGAAGTAGGCTTGCAAGAGTTCTTCCCGTATTATTACTAGACCTAGAATTTAACCTATATGTATTTTTTCTATAAGGATAAACTAAAATTAGTTAAATATATTCATGTTTTGTATAAAATATGAGGGAGGGAAAGGAACTGGCTACCTCATCTCCTGTCTTAGTTGATATTTTTGACGAAATAAAATAATATGAACGAAGGTCTATCTTTGCCTAGTACAGAGCTCATAGTGCTAATTGTCAATGGAAGTCAAACTATAAACTTTATGTTTATGCAGACAAACAAGGAATACAGAACAGATGGAGGAAATACGTAGAAGATGAAGCAGCCGTTTCAAAGACGAAAAAGGATTTCCTATTCTAAAGGAAGAAGTTGAGCTAGAGCTCAGGGAAATGAAGAATGGGAAAATATCAGGAGTTGATGGAATTCCCACTGAATTTAAAAGCTTGGATGAAAGAATGAAGGAAATTCTAACATTATACAACGAAATATATCAGAAAGACAAATTGCCTGAAGATTTCACGGAGACAATAATATTGCAAATACCGAAGAAAATTTTTTCAACAAATGTAATGAATTGAGGGCTATCAATCAGCCTGATAATGCACTCCACGAAGATTCTTTTGCGAAAATAAAATAACGTTTATATTCTAAGATGGAAGGAGATTAGAAGAAGAGCATTTTGACTTGAGGAAGCGAAAAGGTACGAACATGCAATTGTATTGCTACGAACAATCAAAGAAAGATATCTAGAGAAAAATAAATAAGTGTATGTAATATATGTGAAGCTTGAAAAAGTTTTTGAATAAACATATGGGGATCCTGAAGAAAATTAGTGTGGATTTAAAAAAGAGAAGGCCATCCAGTAATCTCTATATGAAACAACGGGTCAAATTCAGGATAGGAGAAGGAAAGTCAGAGGGAAGTGGAATAGGGAGAGGAATACGAAAAGGATGCCCTTTATCATCTACACTGTTCAACATCTACTTGGAGTGAAGAAATGTTTTCAGAACATGCGAGGAGTGATAGTAGGAGGAAGAAGAATGAAATTCTTAAGATTTACTGATGATATAGACAGTGGTGGATTTACAATTCTGCTGCCTGTAGACGCCCAACAATTTCCCACCTCCTTTCTCCTAAATATGTAGGCTACTCCTCCACTTTCATCCTCGATAAAAGTTGGAATAAAAATTTCTAGCCTGTATCAGACATAGGGTAAGGAAAGGTAGTTTCGTGATATTTTTAATATTATGGCTAGTTTTCCCCCATTTTGGGAATGATACTATATTTTTCTATTTCTATGGCATTATTGTAACAAAATATATAACAGAGAGGTGTATTTTCTATTTTTTTATTTTAATTATTAATAGAAAATAGGATTAAAAATGTGCGTGTTTGGTAAGTAATTTCGTGATAGGGGTATCCAATTTCGTGATAGTGGTAAGGCAATTTCGTGAATGAAAGGAATACATAGTTACTTCATATTATGCCTACTGTATATTTATATGCATTCACAATAGTGTTTTTAAACACTAAACTATTTGATGACCTCTTATTTATGCAAGTCTATAAATGTATTTCAATGATACAGAATATTTCATCAGTTTTAACAGTTCAGAGGATTGTTCGTGAAAAAAAAATCTTCTAGACTACTGTCTTTGAAATATATTAGGCTCAATAAAGAACAACACATGAAACAAAGAATAAAATATGAAACATAAACACATTTATGTCCGTTAGGTAGAGATAAGCCTATTTTGATTGATTTGAACATTTTAGAGGGACTGTTGATGTAAAAATAAGAGATCGTCCGAATGACAGTCTCTAAAACATCTTATGGCTAATAGAATTAAAAACATTAAACAAAGAACAAAACATGAAACATAAACACATTTACGACTCTTGTGAGTCCTTGGCAACAAGATTTTTAGGAGCCCTTATTGTGAGATTGTATCTCTGTTCAAAATGAAACCACCATCGTTTACTGGCACTTTCGTTATCTATATTCAACAAATATTTTCGCCCGACACTCCTGGCCATCTGGTGTGCCACCGTCAAGCCAAATCCCAAATAATGCATTTGTACGAGTATAATACAAGGGTGGATCGGAAAGTAACGCACAATAATTTTTTTCTGCATTGGTATTGCGGTCGGGATGTTGACATTTCACGGAGATATAGTTTGAAGTTTTCACTACAGACACAATTTATTTTGCATATGCAGCTCTAGCGAGAGAAGCGTGTGCGTGAACTACGCAACAAAGATGGCGCGCATGTTACTACCGTCAACTTGTGAAGAGCAGCGAAGTGTTGTTCGATTTTTGTGGGCTAAAGAATATAATCCGAGTGAAATTCACAGGAACATGTGTGGCTGTATGGGAAAGACTGTATGGACTGTAGCAATATCAGCAGGTGGTGCGTATTCTTCTCAGACGGCCGTGTGAACTTTGTGATTCGCCACCTTCCGAGCGGCCGGTGACAACTGCAACCCAGCGGAATGTCACAGGCATTGAGGCGGCAATTTTGAACGACCGGCGGATCCAAGTGCGAACCTTATCTCAGCAGTTCAACATTTCATACGGTGTGATGTACGATATCTTGCATGACACATTGAAATTTCATAAAGCTGGATGCCTAAGAACCTGACACACGACCACAAGGGCCAGCGAATGATGACATGCTTGGACCACTTAAGGCGTTACGCTGCAGAAAGACATGACTTTCTGGAAGCAATTGTCACTTGTGATGAGTCCTGGGCGTACCACTACACGCCCGAAACAAAGCAGGCCTATATGAAGTGGAAAAATGCTGCTTCCCCAGCAAAGAAAATATTCAAAGTGTCGCAATCTGCAAAGAAAGGGCTTGTGACAGTGTTCTGAGATATGCATTGTGTTTTGTTGGTGGAGTTTGCTAAACACGAGACCACTGTGAATGCTGGAGCCTACATTCCAACATTGGTAAAGTTGCGACGTACACTTCGTGACAAAAGCAGTAACATTAATGCTGACGATGTCAAAGTTCTTCATGAAAATGATCGCCCTCATGTTGCGGCTTCTGTTCGTGAGAAAATCAACACATTTGGTTGGGAAGTGCTCCCGCATTCTCCATACAGTCCAGACCTTGCACCGTCGGACTTTCATCTGTTTGGGCTCATGAAGAAATTCCTGTTCGACCATCGCTTTGCGACTGATGCAAAAGTGCAATCAACTGTCCGTAGATGGCTATACTCCAATCGAAGGGACTTCTTTGAACAGGGTATACTGAAACTGGTACTGCGATAGGAGAAATATGTTGAGAAACTTGGCGCCTATTAGAAAAGTAGTTGAAAGACGTGAGTTCAATTGGGTATTTTATATTTTTGTTTACCTATTAAATGTTTTTTTTTTAATTACTGTGCGTTACTTTCCGATCCACCCTCGTATTAATATACAGCCGTACTACCATATCACACGTAAGAGCAAAAAGTCTTCCTAATTTAGGAGTCTGATTTCTATTACCATAATTTCTGCTTATGAAATCTTTGAGTGAACTCCATGACACATCCATTTTTTGTAGCTTCATAGCTAGATACTTTCTGCTCCCTCACATTTTAGCGGCTGCAATAAATTGATTGCACCGTATTTCCTGTATTTAATTCTCTCTTTTCCTATGTTAGACCTAACATCAAAATAGGGTAGGTAATTTCATAATAGGCACTAAATTAATAAAAAAAATAGATAGAATTGAGGTACGTTTTATGGGGTAATAATTTTCTTGAAATAAGTTTTTCTGGTAAAGGTACAGAAATCTTGCTATGAGCCGGAATAATGAGGCTTGTTCGGCCGCCATCACATTCACGAGAAGAAAGCTAAGAAATCGCATCCATTTCCTAAGCTTTAATTGACGCCATTAACATCAGTAATATAATCTAAATACAGTATATGTACAGTTAGAGGAACTCAAGTACTATAGTATAGTACAAGTATGGACTTCTTACTTTAAATATGTGCACAGTAATCATTGCAACACTACAAACAGTTCAAAAACTACCGAAATTCTTAAGAATATACGCAGCGCACAATGCAACTTTCTGTCTTGGCCAGCACAAATAAACTATGATGGAATCAATCATGTTTCGCCATCCGTGAAACAATACAGTATTACTAGCAGACGCCTAGAACTATTTTCTACAGTAGCCATGTTCTAGAATGCTTTTGCAAAAATTATCACGAATATATCTATATCATGAAAATACCTTTCCTTACCCTACATCAATATGTCACCCAGTTTCGAAAATGAAACTGCATTTGTATTGGTTTGAATGTTTTATCTTTGTTTCTATTTACACAATTGTAGAGTATGGGTTTATGATACGAGAAGTAATTAATGAAGAGCATGCAATATATTTTCTTTCCGTATGAAGCGACATTCCGAAACTAGTCCCAGCTCACAACATAGTTTTCACTATAGTTCACTCAAAGTGTATAATACATATCTATTATTATTCAATATTGCAGAACTCGCGATTGTACGCAACATCGGTGCCCTCATGCCCGTAGCGAGGGCATGTGGCACCATTGGCGTTGTTTTAAAAGTACATTGGTAGGGCCTATACGGTCTAACTACTAATAACAAGACTTAGGATCCGTGACAACTTAAGGATGAAGTGAAGTTTTGACTTTTTTCAATTCAGATTCCTTTCAGTTATAAGTCTTTTTCTCTGCGATAGTTTTGTAAAAATATACGCTATATATTTCTTTCCTTCCTTTCCCCTTTTTGTTCTCTTTATTAGCCGATGAATTTATTAGCATAGCCATTTTGTTGTGAATTTTATTTAATATTCGTATTTCTTTCCTTTTTTATTATTATTTTATTACATTCCATTTTATTATATTCTACTTTACGTTTTCCATATTAACCATTTGTACTAAATGAGTTGCTTTTACTATATATTACAACATATTTTACTTTCTTTTTTCTATTATGGTATTATTTTCATGTTGTTTAGTGTCGATCTTATTATGCTATTATTATTATTATTTTTTGTAATATGTTAGTATTCTGTTCTTTAACTTTTTGTTAAATTTTAACTGCTTGTATACTTTGTGACCTGGTAGAGTGTAAGAGAAGGCCCTATGGCCTTAACTCTGCCAGTATAAATAAAACTTATTATTATTATTATTATTATTATTATTATTATTATTATTATTATTAAAGTTACAGTGCAACGGAATGAGCTGGCGGAGGAGTTTTGTTGATCTGTGCGTTAGTGTACAATACGGTTCGTGATCAGAGGTCCAGTATTCTTCCGTCTCTCTCTACGAAACGAACTCAGGCCATCACAGTGCATTTTCAATTCATAGTGAACAGTTTTTTTCGGACTAATTTCAAATATGTACAGTAGTGGCAAAAAAACCGGACCGACTGAATAATCGAAGTCCCCGAAATGAGCCACTGCGCATGCCACGCCCGCATTCACAAGATAGCGAGTAATCTATTGAAATTGTTGTAGTTTCGACTGCTGACGTAGCCCATTTCGAGAGCCATTAGAAAATAAGCTTGTAAAATTCACGTTCTGGGAATAATAAGTTAATTAAGTAGTAAAATATCGCTGTAATAGAAAAGTATTGGGAATAAATTTGAATAAGGAACAAAAAAAAAAATTCTTTCCCAGGCAGGATTCGGACCACGAAAGTCTTAGTTACCAGTCTATCGTGCTGTCACTGTGAACACGGCTCTGAAATCAGCTACAAGGGCCGGTCCGGTTTTTTTTGCCACTACTGTACATGGTAACACTATCGCCTTCAACGTCGCCGAAGGACATGAAAAGTTGTGAGGTATGTATCCTGCTTCATTTTTCATCGTGTCCACACCTGTGTAGTAACGGTTAGCGCGTCTAGCCGCGAAACCAGCAACCAGGTGGCCCGGGTTCGATTCCCGGTCAGGGCAAGTTACCTGGTTGATGTTTTTTCCGGTGTTTTCCCTCAACCTACTATTAGCAAATGCTGGGTAACTTTTGGTGTTGGATCTCGGACTCATTTCACTGGCATTATCACCTTCATCTCATTCAGACGTTAAATAACCTAAGATGTTGATAAAGCGTCGTAAAATAACCTATTAAAAATTTTCCACCGTCACTAGATTGTACTATTAACAGTAGAATATAACGCAGCACATTGACGTCGTTGTTTACATTCACAGTATGTCTGTCTACTATGTTCAAGGAAGTCAAGCTGTGCGTACCTTGGTTGCTAAAGTTTCTCGGATTCTAAGCCTGCTGATAACATTATAATTCGACTGTGGCTTATAGTGTTGTTAAAGTAAGCATTTGAAATTCTACCTTTTTTTTCACCACAGATCCCGGAACGTGTGCCCGTACTTGTTGTGTGGAAAGACGTATTCTACGCCAAAAACATTATGAATTCTGAATTTTTTAAGGAGAGAATTGGAAGTCGAAAATTACAAGGTACAGTAACAGGTTTCCAATATATTTCGCCTTGCCCTCTGCTGAGCGAACTGATCAATACAGTTGCTCTCTAAGAAGATCACGGCTAGTGTGTTGACGATCCTCAGTCATGTTTGCGTCAACGTTTATGTAGATCTGCTTTTGTCAGTGTAGCCAATATTATTCATAGATAAAATTATTGTCCGTAACTTTTCTGTTACCTTAAAATTACCTGAAAATTTCTATTTTTCCATTTACATTTTATAAATGATTTGATGACTGAACAGGTACGCGCTTTTCATTTAACTAACCATATAGTGCACTTAAAAACAACATGTCATAAACCACTATAACATCACAATCAAAATACAAAGCAGGCCCAAATCTGTGAACACGCGGTATCTGGCTAATCAATTTCAAAATAATTGTCGAAAAACGCACAAGTTACTGTAATACACTATTGGAACACTTCCTACAGTCCAAAATATCACTTTAACGCAACAAATTAAAAAAAGAATAATAGTAGCCTTGCAGCTTAAGAGGCAGACTTAGGGGAAGTCAGACAAATATGGGCACCATAAGGTATTTTACTCTATACCTTGTACCTGAGTAATAATAACAGCTTACAAACCTAAAAAAATTTAGAGTATATCTATTTTAAAAGATATAACCCATTCAAATGCTAAAATCATTCTTTGATGTCGCATATATATATGCTTTTTACTAGAACCTTGCCCATACTCTGCACTGTAAGTATAATATGGGCATATATTGGTAATATGGGCAGTATAGGAATTACATTCAATTAAAATTTTTATGCATATATTTAATACAAAATACTTGTACGAGTATTTCAAACTTCCTGCACTAACAATTCACAGAATAAAGTTATTGGTGAAGTAACAGAACACTGAGAAAATGAAACAAAGGAACCTAATATTTGAGTAAACACTGAGACTACATTAAAATTTATTTAACGCATTCAATGAGGAAGATAGTCTATCAAAAATAGTGTAAATTAGGGTCTGTTGGACAGTCGGGCATGTTGGACACTCTGTACTTTAACGTGTTACCTCGCCACTTGTGGGCACCACATTCTGCTAGAAGTCAATGACGGAAGTAGCCACGAGTGGGGGTACTTCCGTCATTGACTTCTAGCAGAATGTGGTGCCCACAAGTGGCGAGGTAACACGTTAAAGTACAGAGTGTCCAACATGCCCGACTGTTCAACAGACCCTAGTTTACCCTATATTAAGTAGTGACAAATGTTATTTCAAATGGTATAGATCTCTAAAAGATTAAGAACAAGAGCGAAAGAAGCCAAAATAATGTTCTAAATTTATTTCGTGAAGTCATTACAGAACAATGAAACACTTTCCATCTCAACACATTCTTCAAAGTATCAAAAAGTGCATAATTCTTCACACTGTACTCACTTTTCTCAATTTTGTTCAATATAAAAATTTCCTCCACATACAGGACAAATGCAAGAAGCATTTGTTGAAGAAGATGCGTTCGTATTCAAGTGCTTTCAAGTTTCTGATTTTCTAAATTTGTTGACTCTTGTTGCCACTCTTTTGGTAACTTCAGAGTTCAGACAAACAAATGAAAACAAAGAAAAATATTCTAGCTTTTGTGTAAGACAACACTTAATTTCTATAAACTAAATTTTGTATATAATTTGTATTACAATCAATAAAATTATAGCAAATCAAGCTTTCAGGTATAAATCCCTGTAAAATCGATTTGAATAATTTCGAGGGAAAAATTGTTCCGGGACCGGGCATCAAACGCGGGACCTTTGCTTAAACGTACCATCGCTCTCCCAACTGAGCTACCCGGGAACTCTACCAGACATCGATCCAATTTTTCCCTCTATATCCACATAATACACGTCACTGTACATTGACAGAAAACCACAATTTAAGTCACACAGAGTTAGTTCAGTTGGGAGACCGTTGGTACGTTTAACCGAAGGTCCCGGGTTCATTGACCGGCCCCGGAACAATTTTTCCCTCGAAATTATTCAAATAACCTTTACAGGGAATATACCTGAAAGCTTGATTTGCATAACACACGTCACTGTACGTTAACAGAGAACCACAATTTAAGTCACACAGAGTTAGTGTGCATTCAAAGTTAGTTGCTTGACGGTTATATTATCAGCCCACTTTGAGGTCCGTGGATATAGAGGGAAAAATTGGATTGGTATCTGGTAGAGTTCCCGGGTAGCTCAGTTGGTAGAGTGTTAGTATGTTTAACCAAAGGTCCCGGGTTCGATGCTCGGCCCCGGAACAATTTTTCCCTCGAAATTATTCAACATAAACAATTATTATACGGCTGTCCTCGTATTGAGAAGTAAGTCACAAAATCATCGAATGTTAATTTGTTTAATTGGAATGAAAAGTTGGAATAAGTAGGACTTAGTATTTGACAATAATTTAGATAATTATGAGTATATGAGTAAATTTCAATTATATAAATGACACCTCTTAAAATTTCATTCTATAGAAAAATATGAATGAACAATTTTAAAAATAGCATTAAATATATGTGCCCATAATACCCTGAATGACAGTGCCCATGTTTGCCTTGGTATATTATTCAACAAATGACCAGTTTGTCCAGCGTGTACATGCTTCAGAATCCTTACCATATGGATTATTGTTCTGTCTAAATCTATCTTTCCTGTCTGTAAAATTTTTCGGTACTACTCATACATTTGTGGCAGTCATTCCTTAAGTAAATCACGTAAAAATCAACAACAGCACTATTTTTGTTATGCTCCAAAGTGTACTCACATACATCAATCAATCAATCAATCAATCAAACTCCTGTATCTCGTCATGAAGAGCATAGGGCATTCACAAAGTGCCTCCATCGGACCCTATTTGTAGCCAACTTCTTCACTTCGCTCCATGTTTTCCCCTCCCTAGCAATTTCCTCCAGAACTGTTCTCTTCCATGTATTTTTTTGGCCTCCTCTTGTTCTACAACTCTGGGGGTTCCAATCCAAAGCCATTCTTTCTACTGCTCCATCTTCTTTCCTGATTGTGTGCCCTATCCAATTCAACTTTCGTCTTTTGATTACTATTGTGATTTCTTTCTGATTTATCTTCCATAGTTCTGAGTTTGCGATTATAACTGGCCATCTAATTTTTAAAATTCTACTCATATACATAATTGTACAGTATTTGTAACGTCCACATGTCCAGCAGCGTCAACACCATTCACACTACGGTTTTACTTCAGGTTTGCCAATATACTATCTGATGCTTCGTAGTTTACGAAGGATTAGGGTAACATGGGCATTATTTTAAAAGTGCCTATATTATCTGAGTGCCCATATTTGCCTGATTTACCCTATTATTTATTTAAAGATTTAACACCCCTGAAAATCTGCCGCTGTAGGCAGCTGTCTACTTTGTTTATGCGTGAAATCGCTCTTGATATGGCGTTGTTAGCAGAAGAGGAGACGATACTAAGGGATATGCTACTGAAGATAAATTATAACTGTGAGCAGTATGGGATGAAGATAAATGCATACAAGACTAAGACCATGGTTAGCGAAAGAAAAGAAGGTAAACATGCGAATTTGAAATGAGGCAGTAAAGCAAGTGGACAGCTTCAAATGCTTGGGGTATAGACTACTATAAGTAACATGAGCTGCTATTAGAAAGCCAAAAGGAGGATAGCAATGGTATAGGAATTTTTAAAAATAAAAAGGAGCATATTCTGCGGACCTCTGGAGAAGTGAAGTGCTTTGTGTGGAGTGTGCCAATGTATGCGGCAGAAATATGGACATTACGACAAATTGAAGAGAAGCGTCTATACTGCGTTCCATAATGTCTGACAGGAGATGTAAGCATTGCCGGCAGACGAAGAGGGAGGGATAATTGCTATTCAACCAATGGCAGAGGTAATATCCCACACTTATCTTGGAGTTGGGTGGTCTGAAGCGTTCTACCTCCGCCCAGTTCAAGACAAGCGTGGAATGAGACCTCTGCCATTGGTTGAATAGCAATTATTATCCTTCCCTCTTCGTCATCGGCAATGTTTACATCTCCTGTCAGACATTATGAAAAGAAGTATATGAGCATTTGAAATGTGGAAATGAAAGCTATATGCTGAAGGTAAAATGTGACGAAATGAACTACAGTGAGAAAATGCTGAGGCGCTCTCGGCCTTTCTGTCTATCTAATCGTCTAATCTTGCTGGTTGGAATACAAGACAATTAAATAATAAACTAAACCTGCCATGAATCGTTATGATCAGGATGGTAATCTGCGTTCGAGGTAGTCAAGTGACAACACACACTCACTATGTAAAACACAACTATTTATTAGAATAAGCAAAATAAATTCGTAGCACAGAAAATATCTTCTTAACAGTGTAACGTAGACCAAATCCAGCTAATTACCTTACATAGGTAGGTACTTCCCCACGCTGGCATCCATCTTGTCATACAATCTTGACATAACCATCACTCAGCACACACATAGCCGTTACATACAAATTGGCCACCCCTCAAACGTCACACAACAATGGGTGCCTTCATCATGAATTCCATACTCTTTAAATTCGTTCTACTGCAATAACTAAATAAAACATAAGCCAAAACCAACTCACTGAAATGATTGTATATTGAGCAGGGGCGTATTTTGCGGACTACCGGGGCTACCGGTAGCCCCGAGGAAATTACAAAAGAAAAAGTTTATAATATAACATAATGTAATAATTTTGTATTACCGTATTAGTTTTACCACAGTAATTAAAATTAAAGTAACTGTTAGATTTATATGCGCTCTCTGCTCTCGAAAAGAAACAAGTTGTCAAGGCGGCATCACTGGAGAAACCGCTGCTACGAAGGGTAGCCTGTGACCGTTCCGCTCACGTCGCACAACTGCCCGTCCCCCCGCTCTCTTCTGTTTCCAGCGTGCAGTGTAGGCGGGTGAGTTGCCGCTCTCGTGATCGGTTTCTGGAAGGCGCGAAGCAACAATATGCTTAGTACGCTAGCTCATTAATGTGATTGTGTTCTTGCAGTGCAGTATTTGAAATTTGTGATTTGTTCGAGTGTCTAAGAGTTATATTAATTGTGAATTATTAAGTTTTTAATTTCCCAATTAAGTGATATTGTGAAAAATATGGCAGAACAAGTTTCTGGAGAGGTTTGTGTTGAAAATGACTGTATAATAGAAGGTTTATTAAAAGTGCCTTTTAACAGTCGTACATACCACGAGAAAGTTGAAATTGTGAAAATGGAAAGACCAACTCCTGAGTTAAATTTGTCCATGGACGTAAAAGAAAAACAGCGTGAGTACACACGCCATTTCACTTCAACATCATATGGTAAGTGGAATTGGTTGTGTGGTACTTCTAAACTGTCTAAACTATTTTGCTGGCCATGTTTGTTATTTAGCCGCGAAACTAATGTGTGGTCAAAAGAGGGGTTTTCTAATATGAACTCCCTTCGAACGGCAGTCCTAAAACACGACAAATCAAAAGCTCATATTTATAGTAGCATGAACTTTGCAAACTTTGGGAAGACAGGAATTGATTTACAGCTAGATAAGCAAAAAGCTCTACACATCAACCAACACAATGCTCTTGTGAAAAAAAAATCGGGAGATTTTACTGCGTCTTATTAACGCAGTCTGCTTTCTAGGAAAACAAGAATTGGATTTTCGGGGTCATAATGAGAGTGTGGAATCAGACAATAGAGGAAATTATATTGAATATTTAAGTTCCTTAAGTGAATTTGACCATTTACTGGCCAATCATCTTGAGAGTTCAACAGTATTCCGTGGTACTTCTCCCGCAATTCAGAATGACTTAATATTTGCTATAAGTGGGGTTATGATAAAGAACATAAAATCTGAAATAGAAGAAGCACCTTTTGTGGCCATTGTTGATGAAACAAGTGACTGCTCTAATCAGAGTCAATTGTCCACTGTTTTAAGATACGTCGACAGTACTGCCAATGTTCAAGAACGGTTTATAGGATTCACAAATGTCAGTTCGGGCAAAACTGCTGCTGCTTTGTTTCTGCATGTGGAAGGTGTTATAGCAGAATACAATGTCGGCAATAAGTTAATTGCACAGACATACGATGGTGCTTCAGTTATGGCGGGAAATATTAATGGCTTAAAAACAAAAGTTCAAGAAAAGTATCCTCAAGCACTATTTGTCCATTGTTACAGCCATGTTCTCAATTTAGTTTTGCAATAAACTACTTTATCCATTCCAGAATACCACATTTTTTTCAAAACACTGTCGGGTTTAGCTGCATTTTTCTCATCATCTCCTAAAAGATCAGAAAAACCCAAGAAATTTATGAAAAAGAAACTACCAAAAGTAGCACCAACTAGATGCAATTTTACATCTCGGCTTGTAAATACAGTAAAGGAATACAGAGAACAACTGACTGATTTCTTTGAAAATATCATTTGTAATGACTCTGAAGAAAACTGGGATGATGATGTAATTGTGCAGGCTCAAGGATATTTGTATTTTTTCACACAGTTTCAGAATATATTTCTTCTTGAAGTCTATGCTAGAGTGTTCGCACATACAGATGTGCTCTACAATATTCTTCAGACAAAAAGTCTAGACATAGCATACTGCTTGCAAGAGGTATCAAAGTTAAAACATACTATATCCGAGTTCAGACGTAGTGGGTTTCCGTCCATATGGAGTAATACGGAAAATGAAAATTCTTCAGACAATACAATGGAACCACCATTAAAGCGAAGAAAAGGAGATGATGAATTTAAATACAGGCAGCTGTACTACAGCATACTAGATCGTATGCACATGGAAATTACTGACAGATTTTCTGATTATGGAAAGCTTCAGTTCACACATCTTCTAGATTCTCAAAAATTGTCTGCTTATAGAGAAAACTTCCCGAATGAGGCACTAAACAAATTATTTCAGTCCTATAACAGTCACTTTGATCAAGTACGTTTGAAAAATGAATTAAGTGTAATATATTCAGCATAAGTCTTTGATTTTTCGAACAAACCTATCCATGAAATATTATCTGCCATATATGAAAACCAGCTGAACCAAGTTATTCCTGAAGTCCTTAAATTGGCAACATTAATTGTGACAATACCAGCTACGTCAGCATCGGTAGAAAGAACATTTTCTGCGTTGAAGAGAATAAAATCCTACTGTAGATCAACTCATACACAAGAACGTTTATCCGGCTTGGCACTGATGTCCATTGAAAAGTCATTTCTACAGAAACTTCGCAAGCGGCCCAACTGTAATTTCAATGACGAAGTCATCAAAGTATTTTCGTCCCAATCAAGACGTCTGGAATTCACATAAATATGTAAGGAATTTTATTATAGGGTTTTTAAAATATATTTTGTGTAATAATAGGGTTAGTGGTAGCCCAGACCCTTAAACCAGTATACCCCACTGATATTGAGGTAGGCTTTTAGTTATAACACAGCTAGAAAAACGATCCACAGAAATAAAAATACCGACCAGTATTTGACCAGAGTTGACTGAACGCAAGTCAGTCAGGAAAATGAAAGCAGCTCAAGCTAATAAGTACATCCCAAAACTCGCCGCTAAATTCCGCACGAATATCTTCTGCAATACACTCGCAGGTTCCCGCAACACCGTGGACTATACATCTTCTGGTAGACTTATCGAACCCGGTTCGATCCCCGGCCTACGTAGGAGCTCGTACCCTATCACACACACATCCTCAACTGTCGGCACACATCCGACCTGAACGAGTCCATCAACCAAACTGACGCTACTGCTGCGAACAACTCGCATCACAGTACAAATATAAACTCACGCCACCGTCTTAACCAATCAGCAAGCGCTATTATAAAATAATAACTGCTCCCTCGATAAAATAATAACTGCTCCCCCGGTCTCAACTCATCACAGGATATGGGAACAGAACCAGAGCATACGAAAAAAAATAGAAAGCTGAGAGGAAAGAAGCCATCTACGAGAAGTAAGAAGAACTAGATCTGAAATGAAAAAACTACAAGCCATCTATGAAGAGTTAGAATAATTAAAACGAACAGAGAAAAGTATAAAGATAGAAAAATGTAAAAGAAATAGAAAGGAAAAGAAAGATGTGCTGAAATACAAACGGCACAGACTCCCCCCCCCCCAAACTGGCGCAGTTCCTGAACAGCGCCAACACCAGGTCCGAAGACGCTGCGAGGACTAGGTGGCTACCAAAAAGGGAACTCATTCTCAGCTATGTCCCATCACAAGCCACTAGGTACTGTATCTTCCAAGTGCACAACCAGCACTGACGCCACTGCTGCAACCATCCAGACGGTCGAAGGTGCCCATTTCATGTTTAGGCCTATGCATCAGCACAATAAGAGATGCGTGGTATGAAACATAAACTCAAAAGATTTTTTATACGGTGCTGTCATGTTGTGTAACGAACTGCGCATGTGCATAGCTGCATTGTTGCCTAGAAAGCAAACTGCATTTGTGCCCATGAGGACTCAACAGCAAATGGATGTCTGTTTGCTTCAGTTGGGGATCTATTTAGTCCAATGAGAAGATATGTGTCATTCAAACTGTAATTATAAGCAATGTCACATTAAAATTTTGTTATCATAGGTATGTATTATAGCTAGTTAAAAGACAAAAATCAACCCCTCCCCTCCAGAACCAAATTCTGGCTGTGCCACACTGATTTAAATAAAGTTCTTTTTGGTACTGTCATTTCTTTTAACTTGCGGGAAAAGTATTCCCGTGATTTGTTTACCAAACTACCATGAATTGATTCCAAATATCGTCAATTTTATTGGGAAGCATACTTTCAAACAAATGACACACTGTAGTCGTTCTTCATTTTCAAGAATAGTGCATGTAAAAACTGAAATTTAATTAACTGTTGCATTACTTCCTGTATTTTCATCTACTTTTGTTCTTAGATACGTCACGTTTTGTACTTCTAATTTATCCATACCGACAGAGAAACAGACATTTCACAGAATATAACGATTAAAAACTAACTGCATTCGACAAAACTGACCTCGAAACTGATTTCAATTGAAACAATTTGTTTCAAACAAATACGACACGTGGTACGACTCGACTGCCACCTACCAGGTTGCCAGAGTACTGTAATAACAATTATTAGTCGGTCCGCTAGATAGCACTAGCGCACAGCTCATCATAGCGATCGTTGTTCCGATACTCACTTACTTACTTTTGAAGGAGGTTCATTGCCACCCTCATATAAGCCCGCCATAGGTTTCTATCCTGAGCAAGATTAATCCAGTCTCTATCATCATATCCCACCTCCCTCAAATCCATTTTAATATTATCTTCTCATCCATGTCTCGGCCTCCCCAAAGATCTTTTTCCCTCCGGCCTCCCAACTAACACTCTATATGCATTTCTGGATTCGACCATACGTACTACATGCCCTGCCTATCTCAAACATCTGGATTTAATGTTCCTATTATGTCAGATGAAGAATACAATGCGTGCAGTTCTGTGTTGTGTAACTTTCTCCATTCTCCTGTAACTTCATCCCTCTTAGCCCCAAATATTTTCCTAAGCACCTTATTCTCAAACACCCTTAACCTATGTTCCTCTCTCAAATTCAGAGTCCAAGCTTCACAACCATAAAGAACACCGGTAATATAGGCCTAACTGTTTTGTAAATTCTAACTTTCAGATTTTTTGACAACAGATTGGACGATAAAAACTTCTCAACCGAATAATAACACGCATTTCCCATATTTATTCTGTGTTTAATTTCCTCCCGAGTATCATTTATATTTGTTACTGTTACTCCCAGGTATTTGAATTTTTCCACCTCTTCAAAACGGTCAAGTGCAGCTCGGTACTTTTGTTTTATTTTAGAGGACATCATTAAAGTAAATCAAATCTAAAGATTACTTTCGCTAAACTACCGCGACGCTCCTACCGGAAGACCGCGACGCATAGTTTGAAAACCTTTGGTCTAAGGTGACGCCTTAGTTATGTTTGGCAATACGGGATCAGCGCTAGTTAGTCTTCATGAGGGAGGAAATTTTCGCACGAAATGCTGGCCAGTGTATGGTGTACCCACGCATCATCGTGAGCAACTGAGGGGTAGGGGTGCATTGTGTAGAGTAATTCGATTTCGTACGCCAGCTGTGTCGGTTGGAGGAATCAGCGTCCTGAACACTGGTTGCGTCACCTCGGATTTCAGGCTAAAGTGCTATATTTTTCTATAGGGATAAACTAAAACTAGTCAAATATCTTCACGTTTTACATAAAATATAAAGGTTTGGAAGGGATATTATGGTGTAGATCCACAGTGAGGTCAACGTAAGAAATTATCTTCGTACACTATCCACTCTATATTGACATTAATTGGGAGTGATTTATTAAAGGATGCATTTAAGTCTAATTTAGAAAAATGTTAAACGAATTATCCTTGCACCAAAAATGGATGTTCTCTGAACCAAATGATTCTATTTTAATTACTTGGATATAATAACAATTAAGAAACATGTTAAAGGAATTATCCTTGCACCAAATGAGTGCTCTCTGGACCAATATTTTTTTAGTAGGTTATTTTACGACGCTTTATCAACAGCTCAGGTTATTTAGCGTCTGAATGAGATGAAGGTGATAATGCCGGTGAAATGAGTCCGGGGTCCAGCACCGAAAGTTACCCAGCATTTGCTCATATTGGGTTGAGGGAAAACCCCGGGAAAAGCCTCAACCAGGTAACTTGTCGCGACCGGGAATCGAACCCGGGCCACCTGGTTTCGCGCCCAGACGCGCTAACCGTTACTCCACAGATGTAGACTCTAGACCAATATTATCCCATTTTAATTATTTAAATAGAATTTCAATTAAGTAACATATTAAATGATTTATCCTATAAAACACGGATGTTCCCTGAACCAAATGTCCTATTTTAATTATGTAATTACTTTAAATTTATTTATATTTGAGGTAAGAATTAATATAGCATTATAAAAATGATGTATTACTGTAGATTATAGTCAGCTGAATCAATGTGTATGATTATTTAAACATTGTGAGACAATAACAATGCTACAGGAACTTTCTCATTTTAGGATTTATTTTCATATTTCTCCTTCCTGGCTCACTCGACCAGTGATGCCAACGCTAAATTGTGAAAATTAATGTCTATGAAAGAAAATAGTTCGTGGAAATAATAATAGAAATGAGTTATAGAAAACTCAAATTATAATTATAATACAATAATAGGGCATATATTTAACTCAATTACTGATGATGTTAGGAATATAAATAATGATAAATAATTGTGTTATAATTCAATTTATTCAAATTTAATTTTGTATTGAATTTAACTTTCAGTTTATTTTGTTTATAATATATTAATATGTAATATGTATTCCTGAAGTATTTCCTATGAAATTTGTCATTAGCCCTTTTTCTATGTTGTAATTTCTTGCTTAATCAATATTAAAACAATATACCATGACTTTAAAGTGTTTTTCCAAATATACGTTTGTTTTTTGAGCAGTTAATGAGCATTATTTTAGTATCAGGGAATTAGGATATCACTCACGGAATTAGGGTACCACTATCACGGAATCTGGATCCCTGTCACGGATTTAGGAGCCACTGTATAACAATGAAGAATCATATATTATATATCAAACTTGTGAAACTGTTGACGCTGAGGCCCGGTTTCTTCAACCTTTGTTAAATTATAACAGTGTGTTATTCCATTTTAACTGCAAACTTAACAGTTGAAGCATTTTTTCAACTACTGTTAGTACTAACAGGCTGTTAAAACCTATGTTAATTTAACTGCCCAATTTCATGCAGTTAAATCATTTAACTCTCTGTTAGCATATGGCTGGTGCGTTAGATGCTGAACTTATATATCTGGATTGTTTATAAAATGATATCCATGAATATAAACAGAGGGGATGATTTCTGTGATTTGACTGACCAGAAGTTCATACAAAGGTATAGGCTATTATCTGCCAGCCTCACTTTTCGCTTTCAACTTAGATCCGTTTGTTTATTCTCAGTAATTGGTTTATACTGCGAAATTATTTCCAGCAGAAGGTTTCTTTCGAACGAAGAGAAAGTAGTCTCACGATTTCTTTTTGTTCCAATATTTTCCATTTCACAACAGCAATACCAATATGCCGCTCCACGCTATTGTGATACAGACGAGGAGAGAAGCAGAAATCAAACCTGAGAGAATAGAAATACTTCTACCTCTCTGAATCAAACAACGGAAACAAGCGAGAATCGCAATTGTCAGAGTTCAGAAAACAGAAGTGAGCCTATACTTGGTTATGGGTTATGGTTAAACTATAGAATCTCTGGTCATAACAGAGCTTTAACAAACAGAATGTTAAAATGTGAATTGTAAAGTTGAAGAAACGCAATATTTTTAACAGCAATTCATACCTTTAACTTACAGTTAATTAACGCTATGTTAGGTGCATTTTAACAAAGGTTGAAGAAACCGGGCCTGAATGTTTTAAAAACTGTAGCTAAAGGTCCAAATAACGTCATTAAAGTGTTATTTGAAAAATTTTAGTACAAGTTTGGCATAAATATAGACTTTATTAAATATGTCACGGAATTAGGCAACCTTACCGTACATGTGACATGAGGGAGGGCAGTGGGCTGGTCGGCCTGGCAGTCGCGCTACGGATTATTGTGGTTACGAAACAGAATTTAGCTAGAGACTGCAAACTGTCCTTCATAAAGCAAAACTAAATTTCACGTGACATTCTGAACAACTGCCATAATTTCAGATGGCAGCCTTTGGACTGTTACTGCTGTACAGCTTACATTTCAGGAATGTGATCTTTTATTGTTTTAATATTTATTCGGATGTCAACACTAGAGCAATTCGCAGTGAAAAAATAAATAAAATACACAGACCGGAAGCCGCTCTGGCGACTCAGCGTCTGCCGGTGTGCGAGATAAGGAGCTTAGTCACACCATAACTCTGATTGTAATTAACGCGCAATTAAATTATTACGAAGGCTCAACGCATGCATCCGCCATCCTGCTGCAGGACAATAACACTACGTAGTCTACAGTCCGGAAGTTCAAGAAACCACAATGAGAAGCCGGAAGGATATGGACGCAAGATAAGAAAAAATTGGGAACGTTACACATGCAGATCTTAAAGCTGCTCTTGTTTTGCTTATGCCAGAACATCTCTGTTTCTTTGTACAATAAACAACTAGGCCTATGAACATTCATTATGGAGTATTTGCCTATTTCCTGCTCCCCATAAGATATCGATGCACGACTGTCTGCGAGAATAAAAATCGCACATTAATTTCAAAACTGTTAACAAAATTGTAAATCCTTTACAATGTGCCATAATTTCAACGTCCGTTTGCCTTCGTCTGGTAAAACATGCAGGCTCTAATGAGGCGCCATTCTCGTGTTTTCTCTGTTTGGGATACTTCTCAGTTTTATTTACATTTGCTTATTTCCCCCACTTGGTCTCTGACACTTAATTTCTTATTTTATTTTTCTTGTGACGCCAGTCTGCTGTTTTATATTTTTAGGCTACCTGCAGATACAGTACTTCTTTTTAAAACTCACATAATATTATTACATTCTGATTGAGTTGATCCTTTCATTTTATGCAATTTTTGCGTTCTTACATTTTGTAACATTTTTACCTAAATGGGAATGTACTCCTACTTAAAATATATTATGTATTACGTATAATAAGTTTAATTCTGCACCTAATACTATTTCATTTTTATATTTCTTTGTATTTGGTATTTATAACAGGTCTGGTTTCAACACGGCTTGGCTTCATAATGATCAAAGGAAACGACATCTACTTTCCTTTCTGTGTATTACTTACTTTCTACATTGCACACACTGTTATACATTCAACCAGAGCTATGCTCGATCCACTACAGCTCCGAGATCGGCTCTGACTGTTGCTCTGAGCCTCTTCTCCGCGAGGAAAAGCGTGCTCCGACGTCACAAATCGACCAGTTGGAAATGACTGATATCGGATTTTCGAGCTCCCATAAAGGGATTCTAGTATTTACAAAAACTTTACATAAGTCGAATGCGAATTGTGATTCACGACTTGTTATTGTAATAGAGAAATCTTTTTCTTAATAACCTTTGAAAGGGCATTTTTGTTTTTAATTGTTGCATTGTGTTGAGACATGAAATATTTCCTTTTAGTGTTCACTGCCTGCTCACATATTTGGATAGACGATTTTTTTTAAGTAGGTTATTTTACGACGCTTTATCTGAATGAGATGAAGGTGATAATGCCAGTGAAATGAGTCCGGCGTCCAGCACCGAAAGTTACCCAGCATTTGCTCATATTGGGTTCAGGGAAAACCCCGGGGGAAACTTCAACTAGATAACTTTCCCCGATTGGGAATCGAACCGAGGCACCTGGTTTCGCGGCCATGTGCAAGTAATTTTGCAATTTACTGTGTAAAGGCACACTGAATTTAGACATGTTATTAGTAGCTACTTATGCAACAAATGATTAGGGATGGGCAAAAATAACCAGTTATTTCGATTACCTGTTATTTTCATAGGGTTAACCGGTTAATTACCAGTTATTTTTGCATGCCGGTTTAACCTGATAACCAGTTATTTTCCTCAATAACCGAACGACCGGTTATTTTTTTTAATAAACTCTGAATCAAATATATTTTAAGCTTATCTCAAATTTAACATCAGTTGAACATTGTTTATTTTTATTAGTCTGTGCTCTACGTAATATATTCTGTATAAAAATTGTTCCGTAGGCCGTTCCTAGATAAGATGGGGGTTACTGCCTTACTTACTTCAAAATGAAATTCGTCTTCGATTTAATGTCAATAACCTAAGCCTATCTTAATCGCCGACTTTCTCTTATTGTCTTGTAATACCTGCGAATATTGGAAATTTTGACTTCAGTATTTATTGGTTATCCTCGTAGGAGAATAGATTGCCCGTCGGAATATGTCTTAATCAAGTGGAGTCTCGTTTCAAATCGTATTAAAGCAGAAAAATAAATTTTTATAGGAAACGTGAAAAACGTTTCACGGCTGAGATAATGGAAAGATTTTAAATATCTTAATGTCACTTTTTTTGGGCATTGTGAAATGATACCAAATATTGGTTGGTTGGTTTCTAATGCCAGGCGTTTGACAATAAAGTCATTTGACCTCTCGCACTCCAATATTTTTCAAAGATATTATCATGGCTAGCCACTGAAGCACAGATTTTGAGGTGTTCCGAATCCATTTCTTGGTTTGAGTTGCACAATGGGCAGTTAGGGGACTGATATATTCCAATTCTATGCAGGTGTTTGGCCAAACAAGCATGGCCTGTTGCCAATCTAAATGCAGCTACAGACGATTTTCATGGTAAATCGGGAATTAACTGTGGATTATGATGCAGAGAGTTCCATTTTTTCCCTTGGGATTGTGTTATCAAATTTTGTTTGTTGAAGTCTAAGTATGTAGATTTAATAAATCTTTTCACAGAGTAATACGTAGATTTAGTAACAGGTCTGTAAGTAGCAGTGCTGCCCTTCTTTGCTAAAGCATCCACATTCTCGTTTCCCAGGATTCCACAGTGGGATGGTATCCATTGGAATACAATTATTTTATTGAGTGATATTAATTGAGAGAGCATTTTAGTTATTTCTGCTGTTTGAGATGAAGGTGTGTGTTTAGAGATTATTGATAGAATAGCTGCTTTGAAGTCTGACAATATAACTGCATTCTTAAATTTATTGATGTGGCATAGAAGATTCCTGAGACTTTCACTTATTGCAATGATTTCTCCATCAAAATTTGTTGTTCCATACCCGAGAGATCTATAAAGTGAGAAGAGACAGCATGTAACACCTACACCGGCACCTTGTTCTCTGGAGATCAAGGATCCGTCAGTGTATAAATGAAGCCAGTTTTGTGGAGGGTACCTAATATTAATTGTCTCTAAAGACAATTATTTTAGTATTTCAGTGTTTACTTCTGATTTCAGTATTTCTTCTGTTAAATTTAGATTATATTCTATATTTAATAGAGTTAAAGGGTTTGGTTTAATTTGTAAGTTTTCTTTTAAATTCGGGATATTGATTTTCTGTTTTAATTCTTGAACACTGGATATGAAACTTTTTTGAGTTTTCAACTACAGAGAGGACTGTATGAATGCCAATTATTTCCTGGTAATCTGATAAGTTTTTCATATTGAATCAGTGCTTTTTCTTCTATTGTCATTTTGATGCTGTTAATATTAGTGAGGAATCTCATAGAATCTATTGGAGTTGTTTTGATTCAACCAGTAATGAGTCTGAGAGCTTGGTTTTGAACATATTCTATTTCGTTTATGAAAGGTAAAGTAATTAAAATTTCTCCGCAGTATGTCAGCACTGGCTGTATAAACATTTTGTATGTGGTGTTCAAAGTATTCTAGAGCATCCCCATTTCTTTCCTGCTAGTCTTTTCAGAAGGGAGAATCTTTTACAAGCTTTTTCAGAAATGTATTTCAAATGGTTGCTCCATGTTAACTTACTATCGAAAATAACTCCAAGATATTTGGATTCATAAGTCCTAGGAAGGTGTTGGCCATTGTATTAGATATTGAATTCTCTTTCTTTTTTACCAAGTGAAAATATTTGGTAGTTACTTTTGCTTAAATTGAGTGTCATCAAATTTGATGTATTCCATTCATGTAGTTGATTTAGAGCTTTAAGAGCAGAATTTTGCATTTTGTCTCTATGTCTGTAAGATCCGGAAGTCCACAAAACTATATCATCTGCAAATAGTGCTGTTTTCATGTTTGATTCCTCTAATAGGGAGGGTAAGTCATTTATATAAATATTGAATAAAGTTGTGCTGAGGACAGCACCCTGAGGTAGACCTCGATATGTTTGTCTGTAACTAGAAAGTGAGTTATTGAATTTAGTGGGAATGAATCTTTGACTAAGGAATTGCGATATCCATCTGAACATATTGCTGGAGATACCTAATTTCTGGAGTTTTAGTAATAATTTATTTCTCCAAACAGAGTCATATGCTAACTGAAAGTCAATAAATATTGCCAAGGTATCTTCTTTCTTGTTAAAACTGTCTTTTATTTCTTGGCCGAGGTGTATGACTTGTTCGTTGGTAGAGTGTAGTTGTTGAAAGCCGGCTTGTCTTGGTGATAAAAGATTTTGGGATTCTAAATACCAAGTTAATCTGTTGGAGATCATGGACTCCATGGTTTTTGCTATTATGTTTAATAGTGCTATTGGTCGATAACTATTAACATCATGAGCAGGTTTCCCTTTTTTGTGAATTGGTACAATGATTGCTCTTTTCCAAGCTGCAGGAATTGAGGTGTTCCATGATAAATTGAAAATGGATAAGAGTACAGACTTGGCTTTTTCCCCCAGGTGTTTAAAAAATTCGGAATGAATGTTGTCGGGGCCAGGAGATTTCTTGGTTTTTAAATTTTGTATAGCTATAGTTAATTCTTTGGAAGTAAAATTTTGATGACATATTTCAGGTTTTGTACTAGTAATATTGTTTTTATTATTTTTATGTAATTCTCTTTTGATAAACTTGTCAGTTTTTTTGATATTGGGACGTAATCTGTGAGAGTTTGAGTAGTGTTTATTAAATGCGTTTGCTATATCTCTACTATCTGTTAGTGTTTTGTTATTATGAATAATAGGTTGGCTAGTATTTTCCTGTGTATTGGAAATATTCTTCAGAAATTTATATATTTTAGCGCTATCAGTCCTGTAATTAATATTTTCAATAAATTTATTAAAACTGTTCTTTTTTGCTGTTATGATTGCTTTTTTAAGAATGGCAGTCTTCTTCCTCCAGTCTTGAGTATCTTCTGGTGTTTTGCTATATTCTGCTTTGGTTCTTGCTTTATCTCTATCTTGTTTCAATAAATTCAGGTTTTCTGTCCAGAATGGGGTGTATTTTTTTGGTTTGCATCGTGGAATGTGCTTTTTTGCAATTTTAAGAATAGATTCACAGAAATATTTGTTCAATCTATCTGAGTTTGTATTTTCCATTAATGGTGTGTTGAGCTTGAGGTGTTCGTCTAGTTCTGTTGTAAATAGTTTCCAATTCGCTTTCTTAAAGTTCCATGTTGTTTTGTTATTGAAGGGTTCTTTTCTTCGGTTGTGGTGGAGGTGGATAGAAACAATGATGACTCTATGGCCAGATCCAGGGTCTTCAATTATTTTTTTCTTGGTTTCGTGATGGATATCTGATGTTACTAGTAATAAGTCTGGATTTGTACCAGAACCAGAATAATGTATGAAAGTAGGGGGATCATCTTTTCTGTAGACAAGTTCTGCGGTTGTAGTATTTAGGAGGTCCATGATCATTTTTCCAGCTGGGTTTACATTATTGTAGCCCCAAAGTGATACCAAATGTAATAAACACTGACACTGAATGTTTAATCTAATGCAAGATATTGTCAATTGAAGTTTGCAATTAATATATTTTGCACCGTTACAATGAATTTAATACATTTTGAAGCGATTTTGTGACATAATAAGATTTGCATCTATAAATCACGCTGAATTGTGCCCTGTCATTAGACATTTTTTTCTGTGGTTCTGACAGCAGCATACTAGGTAGGATGATACATCAATAATTTTTATTGCTTTCTTCTGGAAAATAATGATAAGGAACGGCGAGTTTCGTACTTCAACCCTTCAGAAGAGACATACTTTGGATCTTGCGGCCACTAGATCGATCTCTAACTCACATTGAATATAAAATTTAAATAATTATGGCATCTACAGGGTGAGCATAAATTTCCGTTACCCCCCTTAAATATCTGAAATACCTCAAATATGTACACTATTGATGTAATTCCGGTCATAATTTAAACATAAACAAAATAACCACTGTACACTAACTGTGTATACCTAAATGTCTAAAGAGTCAGTATGTTCCCCATTATTCTCATGACACACAATAATAGGGAGTAATAGGACTTTGTGTCCATCCTGTATACTTTATTCTTCAAACCTTATATATCAGTATTTTATTAAGCTCTGTAACAAAATTCTGAAATATGGTGTGAACACCTGTATTAATTGAATAATTTCAAGGAAAAATTGTTCCAGGGCCGGGTATCGATCCCGAGACCCTTCGCTTAGGCACAAATGCTCTACCGACTGAGCTATCACAGTAAGTATACACGAACTGTCACAATTTTTCCTTTCTATCCACACAACTCAAATGGGCTGACTAGACACCAGAACCCAACTTTGAGTGAACACAAATTCTGTGTGATTTAAATTGTGGCTTTCTGTTAGTGTACCTCCAGTAACGAATATATTATGCAAATCTGGCTTCCATGTAGTATTAATTACTATAATATCTAAGTAAGCTTTAGTAACAAAATTACGAAATGTGTGAACACTTGTAATACAATATTACATATTTTTGTAAGCTTTATAACAAAATTATAAAAAAAAAAGTGTTGTAAAGATTTGTATTAAAATACAGTATTACAATACCGTAAAATGGAGCTACTTGGGACATTTTGAGATTCAAACACTTGCTATTTACTCCTAAATCATGGTTGTGGAAAATTAACTCCTTTTAAACTTGGGTCTACATTTATACTTTCTCAATATGGTTCAGCATTATTTTTACAACTATACTGTATATAAATATGAGTTTTTAAGATTCAATATATGTCCCAAGTTACACCCATACATGGGGTTACTTGAGTCAGAGATCTAAAACGCATGGTAATTTCAAGTGAGCCTCTTGCAGTCTATCATGGGCACTTCTAATGTAGATATAACTACAAGAAATTACAGGAAGTCGCAGGTTCGCATCCCACTCAAGGTTGTGAAATTTTTCTCTCATACCATGGCATGATTGTAACTATAAAATATTTAAATCCATTTAAAAAAAGTTTAGTAAGTAACAAAATGTATTAATAGTTACATAATTAGAACAATTACACAATATTTCTTAGCATCATCTATCTTGGTTTAACATTTAAGTTCAAAAGGGAAAGTAAATTTGCCCCTGGTTACATTGAGTGGTTTGACAGTTGTTACAATACTATCTAGATCAACCTCCAACTCATAATCAACAAGAGGGAAGATATATACGTTTCCAAAAGATTTGGAACTTTTTCGCAACTTTTTCGCAAAAACTTGATGCACACTTTGTCATTTTTATCATCCTTTCCTGTGACCTGTCCATAATACTGCTTTATCTCATTGAAAACCAAGTCCACAATCACAAATGTACCATCAGAAATGTCATCCATTTTTACTTTTACATTGTTCGCACAAATTCATCTTCTTCACTGGCATCACTTAAGACAAGGTCAGAACCTGAGTCATGTACTGAATAGACTTCTGTTTCATCACTTGAGTCGTCTTCATTTTTTCTTCTGTGCCTCTTTGCTTTTGGTTGCAATGGTTGTGTATCTTGTTCCGGTATTTCAGTAGACTCCACTGAAGTAGATTCAATGCCTCTTCCGGGTGGAACATTTAATTTCTTCTTTCTCAACTTCTTCAAAGGCTGTGTTTTTTTTCTCCTACTTTCTTCCAAAAATGATTCAAATGTTAATGCCCAGTCACTGCCTAAGTTGTCAGTACTAGCATTGTTAGATGCTATTGGTTCTGCTACTTCATCATTAGGTTGTAGCCTCTTGTGTGGAAGTCTCTTCAGCACTTGGTCCTGGTCAATGGGGACGATTCCTGATACTTTGAATGCACTCTTAATGTTTTTTTCAATTGAATCAGTCCCCATACTCTCTATTGTCTTCTTGAGAAGCCGTGGAAATTTGTCTTTGGGAATAGAGCCACGATTTTTGTTTTTCCACTCTTCTAATGTTTGACGCCATTTGATTTTTAATGGCCGGTAAGAGCCAACATCTAATGGTTGAGTGTATCCAGTGCTATTGGGAGGTAGAAGAACAAACTTTATGTTATTGCTTTTACACTCCTCTATAATCCAAGTTGATATATGACTCGCCAAATTGTCACCGATCATGACTTTCACAGAATCCTTGTCAAATTTTCGAAAATATGGTAGGGCAATCATTCTGAACCAGTCTTCAAATATTTAAAGAGTGAACCACCCACTTTTGGACCGGTTGTAGACTGTGCCCTTAGGACCACCCTCTGTCCATGTGTTGTACAGATGATCAGCCTTGTATGTAACATAGGGAGGTAGTAGTGTGCCATCAGCCACTGCAGTGAACATGACGAAGTGCTTGCTATAGTAGTCAATAATTCTCTCTGGGTGTCGGGTACCTCTTCTAACTACAATTTTATGTCTTCCAGGGTCATCTGTCAAGTTGGTTCCATTGTAGTTTATTATAAGGTTGGGTTCGACACCATTTAATGTCACACTCAATTCATCGAAGTAGTCGATAATGTTTGCATCTATCATCGCTCGACTTCTCTTTACATTTTGGCACATTTTGACAGTTAATGTTTATATCTTGCTAGAAAGGACCTCACAAAATCTACACCTGGCAAGTTATTCTTAAATTTTTTTTCTCTGTTATACCTAACCGGTCAAGATATGATTTGACAGTAAGACGAATATCACACATCATTAGTGGAAATCCCCAGTCCCCAGCCATAACCAAACATTGCACCTTTGCCGAGTTTCGGGAGCAGTTGCAGTTGCTGCAAGTCGAAACAAAATGACTGTGTCTCATTAGGTTCTGTTCTCATAATTTTATGGAACGTATTGGCACAAAGCTTATGTGAGCCTAAATCAGCCAGGAGCCTAGTCTTTTTCAGTATATCATCGCAGTATCTTATTTGGAAGAGCATGTGTACGCAATAACTGCATTTATCATTGGCCGGTATCATTAGCGGCTCACCGTAAAAAGAAATAGGTGAAGTGCTGTTCACATACACAAATGCATGAACAGTTTTATCAATATAATGTGTAGGGCTACTATTCGTAAACTGCGTGCAATTTTAATACAGTAGTTCTAGAATACATGCAAACAAGAAAATTAATTTATTTCAGAACTCACTCAATTTCTTGCATACCAAGTCAATCCTCCTATCTTTTAAAGCAGCAAACCTGTCGATGATGTCTTCATAAAATGTCCGAGTTTAACTGTGAGTGGACAGTATATCTCTATGCAAAGCTATGGGGCTAATGCTGAAAGTCTGTCCTGTGATGTAGCATTCCGAGTGAAATTTTCAATATTTTCAAACAGAAAAGCTTCTTTTATCGAACGAATTTTTTAAAGTTATTTTATACAACTTCTCTATTTTCTTAGCGCTTTTTAAAACAAAGAACAAATGGAACTGTAGGTCGTTCAGAATTTAAAACATCTTTTTTATTCTCATATTTAAGTCTACAAAACGGCATTTCTAATAAATTACAAACCGTGTCATTTTCGAGATATATATTTCGCACTCATTTATCAATATTTTCTATGTACTGGTACCTAAGTATTTATATAATAGCACTATAGTGTTTAAACATATAATATACACTATGATGTATGATTAATACACTATATACACTTATCACTAACATACTCTAAATACATTAAATAATAAGTTAATATATACGTACACAATATTAAACTACATGTCTGCATTTACGTGCGCTTTAAACTTCCAAATACAAGAGCTTGAACAAAACTGGCAAGCTCATGAGAAGAAATAATACATGCCGCGGAAAACAACTTTTAAACTTTGCGAATGTATGTGGCGAGTATTCCTGATAAAATAACATGGAGCCAGCTAATTTACCGCTGCAAGGGTGGCTGCATGGACACAAGGCATGAGGATACTATTCTCGAGTCAGGTAGTACGCACTGTAAAATTTCACAGCCCTTAAACAATAACCCCAGCCCCCGACCTTGATGACCAGCTTCAGCCCTTTTCTATTATTAGTACCGTTAGATCTGCAAACTGGTTACTCCACCTACAAGAAGTCTTGACAGTTCTCCGTAACTGAAAGACTCAGAAACGCACTTCATTCATACAATCTTCCTTTAGTGCGTGACGTCATGTTACCATGGAAACCAAGTGCTGTATGAGAATGGGAGCCCAAATAATTTCACCTCTAAAGTATTGTAAGTTCCAATAGACACCGCTCGGCGCTCGTAACAGTTGACGTTATTCTAGTCAGCGGACGGTTACAGGTAGTATTTATACAACTAAACACTGTTCAGAACGACTGAAAATAAAACTTTTTTTTTTGTTTTAGAAATATTGTACTGCTAATAACTAGAATTAATGATTAATACGAAATAAAATTGTGTTTTACGAGTAAATAGGTGAAGTCGCACTTCACCTACTTCACTTGAATAACCGCCCCTGGCCAGTGTACCAAATCCTATAACCTATTGAATTGTGACCGAGAAATATTTGAAGAAAGAAAAAAAAAACATCTTTTTACTCTTAAATCAAGTATTAACACTTCAATTGTGCATTTTGAAGAGTTTTGTAATATTTAAGTCGGAAGCCAAATAAAGTCTCTGACTTTTAATTCTGTTGTTATGTGATTCCCTTGCTCTTTTTTTTAGTAGGTTATTTTACGACACTTTGTCAACATCTTAGATTATTTAGCGACTGAATGAAGTAGACTTGATAATGCAGATGAAATGTGTCCGGGGTCCAGCACCGATAGTTACCCAGCATTTGCTCTTATTGGGTTGAGGGAAAACTTCGGAAAAAACCTCAATCAGGTAACTTGCCCCGAACGGGAATTGAACCCGAGCCACCTGGTTTCGCGGCCAGACGCACTCACCGTTACTCCACAGGTGTGGACAACTTGCTCTTAATTTAGAGATAAATTACACTACTTCCCTCTTCTTAGCTACATATAGTGCCCTTTTTCTGGCACCACCTCTCCTCTCTCTGATTCCCTTACCACTTTTAATATATTTTGCTATTGTACATAGCCTGATAATCACAATGTTCTAAAACAGTGGGAAACTCAATAATGGCGGGAAGGTACAGCACGCTGTCCAATGCTGTCCATTTAAGATTTTAACTAATGGGAGTTGTACATAATATGATTTGATCTGACACATCATGGGAGTTCTACATAATACGATTTGATCCAACACATAATTTTCATCATAGAAAAAAGGCAGAAAGAATATGAATTGCTCCAATATGAGATCAGGGTCTTAAAGAATACCATTTCTGCTATGCAAAATCGCTTCAAACTAAATTTCGACCAAAGATGTATTTAATACGATTTGAAATGATACTCCACATAACAATTATGGAATTTGTGTTATTTTTTATTTATCTTACTTACGACACTAATGTGAGTGAAATAATTAATTAAATGCAATTTCATAGCATCTTATTATTTTTTTTTATATTTGACGATCTTCAGCACTTAATGACGGTCTTTCAAATATATTCTGGTTGGTCTAAAGTTGATTGCTAATTGTTATTTGATTTCTATTGTAAATAACCACTCATTTTGTTTTCCAGACTAATTTTCTCACTTTAAAATGTTAAAAAGATAATAACTGGAAAATAACCGGTTAACCGGTTATTTTTGATCGGTTAATTTTTTTCAGGTTAAATTAATTTTTAAATAATCGGTTAACTGATAACCGTTTATTTTCGAATAACCTCCCATCCCTACAACTAACAGAAAGATAGTATAAGAAAAGAAGTTAATTTCAATCTTTGTCGTTACATGTCTAACTCACTGTTCTTTCAAAGAAAGTAATAACCAGGGAAAGGGTTTCTATGTAAATACATATTTACTAATAAAGCTAATATCAAGTATATTTTGCATTATCTTTATGTTTCTCAATGTGTAGAGTTGAAAAATGCTACTTTTATTTTCCATATTTCTCCATATTTCAGAGTTTAATACACAGTTTAATTAATTTTCAGATATTTTCCATATTTCGTATAAAACAGTCCATTAAGCTTAACAACAAAATAGAATAAAATTCCATTAACTTTTCAAAATACATCTCAACAATAGAGTTTTAAACAATTTTAGTAATACCTTTAAAATCAGAGTTATTTGCGAAAGCAAGTTAAGAAACTGTATTAGTTTAATTTTGAAGTTTGTAACAGAAAACAGATGTGCAGCTCCACAGTTACATGGCAGTCAGAATACAAATTGCTTCAGTTCTGTTAATCATTCTATAAAGACAGTAAATATGCCAAAAGTACCACATTCAATCACTTTAAAGTTAAGAAGTTACATTTCAGAATTTAAAGATGATTGTTTATCAACTGACAATAAAATATTATTTTGTAATTTGTGTCAATGTCCAGTATCGTCTACACAAAAGGTCCTGGTGCAATAACATATTCAGACCACTAAACATCAGGCTAACAAACGACGAAATTCCAAGCAGAGACAATTGTTTTTAACAGAACCAACAACATCGAATGTAAGGTCCGAGTTCAACATCGATCTGTGCCGTTTTCTCATCTCTGCTGACATTCCTCTCTACAAACTGAAGAATGAGTGCTTCAGGGAATTCCTTGACAAATATACTCAACATACAATCCCGCATGAGTCTACACTTAAGAAGACGTATGCTCTATCCATCTACCATGAGACAGTACAGAAGATAAGAGATGAAATTAAAGATAATCCAATTTGGGTTTCCATTGATGAGGCTATCGACAAAGAAGATAGTCTTGTTGGCAATGTAGTTATTGATTTGTTAAGTGAACAATATTCTAAATGGAATCTTTTACATTGTGATGCTCTGGAAAAGTGCAATAACAAACGTATAGCTAACTGTTCAACGAAGCTATGAGTATCCTGTGACCAAAGGGTATTATGTACGATAATGTGTTACTCTTTATTAGCGATGCTGCTCCTTATATGCTAAAAGCTGTACAAACATTATCTGTTGTTTATCCTAAAATGACTCATTTCACTTGTGTGACGCATGCCTTTCATCATGTGGCAGAAGTGCTAAGGGACAATTAACCCTAAAGCAGATTTGTTGATTTCATCAGTGAAAAAAGCATTTCTCAAATCTCCCAGTAGTGTTAATATGTTGAAAGGAATGTACCCTGAAATTTCGTTGCCACCAAAGCCAATTTTAACTAGATGGGGTACGTGACTGGAAGCATTTGAATATTATACCGAACATATACAGTAGACTCTATTAAGAATGTTCCACTTGCATTGGACTCTGAAGATGCAGTCTCAATAATTGATATCGCGAAAACGGTTGCCTGTGACAAAAGTACCGGTATGAAGAATAACTTAACTTACATTTAGCATAGGGGAGAGTGCTCTACCAAGGGACAGCATGTACCAAGGGACACTGCTACAAGTTGAGTTGTCGTAGTATTACACAGTGTGCGTTTAACGAAAATTACACAGGCTTCAATGCAACAGTGGTACATGTTGAGATGTTTTAGTGTTACATTGGAAGTAATTTTAATAGCTGTTGAAATAAGACTGTAAGTTAACTTAAGAAGTTGTAGGATAAAATGTACTGAAAAGATGACACGAGATCAACGAGAAAACATTTACAATACATTTTCGGCTTTGGGGGACGAAAAACAAGAGGCAGAACTTCATAGCAAATGACACGACTCAAATAATTAATTAAAAACAAATTTCCAAAACCAAAAAATGTTCTCGGAGACACAACTTTGCTTATTATTTTGAAGTAAATAGTGCAACAATCGGAGTATGCAAAACTTTTTTGTAAATTTTATTGTTTAGATATAGGCAACTCGGTTATTGTAACAACCCACAAGAAAACCTCTCCAGAGTGTATAGTTGAGGAGGGAAAACATTATAAGCACAAAGAAGTGGATGTGTCCATTAAAAATTTTATCAAGAAACATATTAACTCATTTCCACGGATTCCTTCACATTTTGTGGGACTAAAACATGTAGGGAATAGGTAGATGGAAGTTTAAATTTATGTATGATGTACCTACCGCCTTTCTAAGGAAATGTGTATTGAAAATGGAAAACCCTGCGAAAAGCCTCATTTGTATGAGAGTATATGCCAAACAGAATTCAATATCTCATCATTCTCACTAAAAAAAAGTACCAGTGCCTTCTTTGTGAATAAACTAAAAATACAGAAGTAAATCAAAATATACTTCGTAAGTTAGAGCTTCATAACATAGGGAAAAAATTAAGTAGAGAAGAAAAAAGAAGAGATATTGAGTTAGCCGCTGAAAATGTTCTATTAGTTGCTATAATCTTCAAGCTGTTCTTCCATCATCATATTGCAATATTCCACTAATGCACTATAAACGACGTTTGGCACGTTACAACTTCACAATATTCAATTCAGTGACAGAAAAGATTATTGCTACACTTGACATTGAGTTGGATACAGAGGTGCAAATGAAGTAAGGAGATGTGTATTCGATTATCTTAAGGAACAGTATGAAACACGAGATGTGGTATTTTACAGTGGGTAGAATAAAAATAAATTTATAAGCTCACTGTATTTACACTGTATGCATGACCTGAAAATAGTAGATTCTGTCACCCACAAGTATCCGATAGCTGGGCATACACAAAATGTCAGTCAAAGTACTGTTATTGCAAGTTATCTTGAACTTTGTGAGTGGGGACAGAGGGGCAGAGGGAAGGAAGAGCGTAATGTGGGTGGAGCCAACTGAGTTGTTTGCGCATGCTCAGCATCATAATCTCTTGTCAAGAAACATGGAACTATTTCCTTCACTGTGTACCAGTAGTGTTAACATGGAGCAGCAACCACATGGTGAAATCACACAATCGTGGAGAAAAAGTAACGCTGTTATCCACAGCGGAGAAAGAAAAATTATCGCAAATGAAATTAAGTGTTGCGAGGAGGAAAAATTAAACCAACGTTTGCTGGAACCTCTTGCTAAGAAATATGAGAGAGCGGCTAAATACTCTGGCAAAAGTATTAGTTCCGTGAAGAGAATTAAGAATAATATTGAATTACAACCGAATGAACCTCACACTACTCCGGGAAAGAATAGGTATGTAATGCTTAGAAATTATTGCTATAATAGTTATGTGCAATAGTGTGTGTACTGTGAGCGATATAATGAATTATTGTTGTAAGTTATTATTTTGTTGTAGTTCTACAAAACATATTATTTCATTCTAGAATTAGGACTCGTGTAAAGTTGAAGTTTACGACTTCGATCAACATGTCATTCAGGATATAATAGAAGAATTCTGTCTTGTTCAGAAAGTAGTTCCTACGATTAAAAAGATAATTCCGAATGGATGATACCTTTGACGACATAATAATTAATTTTGGACCAAGCAATGAAGACGATGACGATGATAGGGATATGGAGTGTGTATAATTGTAAATTAATGTAAATTCAAATAATAAAACTGTAAAATATTGTCATAAGAATATGTACATATCAGCTGTAGGTGTAAGTCATGTAGGCCTATATAATCTATAGAAAATATAGCTGTAGTAACTCCGCCATTGCTGGTCCCCAGCCTGGATGAGAGAGGAGGAGTGTACACATGATTATATTAAATACTTACTCATTACAGGTTAATTATAGCCTGCTACGAAACCATTTTCTCCTCTCAAAACCGGAGTGTCGTGAGGAGATGATGTCTGTATTGAACCAAGTTCTTTTACAGTAGAGAGCCGTAAAGTGAAAGAACCAACGTTTTCTGAAAAGAGTCACGTTACCCGAGGGAGGGGCATCCTTGCTGTGCCGTTATGTTGATGAGTACATGCCATAACGAGCAGTTCGAAAGACAGACTTAGGGGATGTAAGGTTCAAGATAACTTGCAATAACAGTATGCATGTCACAATAGAAAAAGAAAAGGATGCTCAAAAGTGGTCCAATTACAGTAAGTACCTTCAGAGTGGACCTCTGTCATTTCATTAAGCAATAAAACCTGTGATCCCAGTGTTGTGAAAGAAATGAAATCTGATGATTTTTTTCAATCTAAAGAAGATCAAACAGAACACTAGAACACTGGCAAAAAATTTCAATGTTGATGGAAAGAATGACAAGGTTAACTGGAGAGAGATAAAATCATAAAAGTGACAAAAGAATTACCACACACAGTGTTGTATAAAACTTCTTATAAGGATGATGAATTCCAGAAATTTCATGAAGGTATAAAATGAGGGGTAGAGGTGATGTGCGAATGCTGGAACTGTTTTCAAAGAGCAACCAAAAATTTCTATGGCAAAAATTAAGATTTAATCTCTCTATGTGAAAAGTATGTTATTCCTAAGTCCCACTGGGGGTTTTACCAAAGCCTTCCAGCAGAAAGGACGGGAAGAGGAAAAAACCGAACAGAATTTGAAGACGACGGTGATAACATGCACTAACTTAAAACATTTTAAAACAAATTAAATAAATTCAACTATTTGAGTGGCTCAGTATAAAAAATGGCACATAATACACTAAATCATATAAAAAAATTACAAAAATGGCGATAGATGACAGAAAAGCCAATGAAGTTAATTATTTCAGAGTAGGATATGCCATTTTATTCCTACTCATACAGTTATGATAATTTTTGTTTAGTTATGAGCAAAATATTTTTGTGGATTGTTAATTAAATACTACGATAACTCTTAAAATCTATTACAATTGTAATTATTTGCATAATTCAATACTACAATAACTCTGAAAATCTGTGAAAATTGTAAGTATTTGTATTGATTTTTTAAATATTGTTCTTCATATAATTTTGTACAACACATGTCCATCTTGAAGTAAAGCTATAGAAAAGTACGATTAAAACTGGATTTATTATAAAGGATTACAACTTTTAATTGCTCCTCCTGAAAAATTTGTTTTTTTTTTTTTACTTCAAGCACTATTGAACTGAGCTGTCATTATATGAAGATACAGTTAGCCTACTAAAGTTCAGGAGTTTTATGCTCAAGATCATATCAATCGGCAAGACTCTGGTAACAAAGATGACCGTGAACATTCTAAAACTGGCAAGAGGATGGTTTACTACAGAATCATTATATGATTGTTACTGTCAAAGAAGCATAAATTTGTTGAAATCAGAACACTCATCAGCCAAAATAAATTTATCAAAATTCTATGAGCTTCGAACAAAGGATATCCTTATGCCAAGTGAAATGCCACACACTGTGTGAGTTTCACACAAATTTTAGCTTCATTGTAGTTGCCGTCAACAAGAAAGTTCCGCATGTAGCTTATAATAATATGGAACTTTAGAGATCATATGTTGTGACTGCTATAAAAATATTCAAACTTCAAAAGAAAATACAAGTCCCTATATGCATTCCAAGCAAAGAAATTTTTCAAGAATTAAATATTTTACCACTCCCCTGCATCTACATTCTAGAAACAGTTTGCTTTACTTACTTACTGGCTTTTAAAGAACCCAGAGGTTCATTGCCGCCCTCACATAAGCCTGCCATGGTCCCTATCCTGAGCAAGATCAATCCAGTCTCTATCTTCATATCCCACCTCCCTCAAATCCATTTTAATATTATCTTCCCATCTACGTCTCGGCCTCCCTAAAGGTCTTTTTCCCTCCGGCCTCCCAACTAACACTCTATATGCATTTCTGGATTCGCCCATACGTACTACATGCCCTGCCTATCTCAAACGTCTGGATTTAATGTTCCTAATTATGTTAGGTGAAGGATACAATGCGTGCAGTTCTGTGTTGTGTAACTTTCTCCATTCTCCTGTAACTTCATCCCTCTTAGCCCCAAATATTTTCCTAAGCACCTTATTCTCAAACACCCCTAACCTACGTTCCTCTCTCAAAGTGAGAGTCCAAGTTTGACAATCATAAAGAACAACTAGTAATATAACTGTTTTATAAATTCTAACTTTCAGATTTTCTGACAGCAGACTGGATGATAAAAGCTTTTCAACCGAATAATAACAGGCATTTCCCATATTTATTCTGTGTTTAATTTTCTCCCAAGTATCATTTATATTTGTTACTGTTGCTCCCAAGTATTTGAATTTTTCCACCTCTTCAAAGGATAAATTTCCAGTTTGCTTTATTCATAAAAATCTTAACTATTTTAAAAGGAACTCTGAAATTCATAACCATAACACTAGAGCTGCCAACAACTTGCATATAAATTTTCATACTATTACCAAAAGTCTTAACAGTACTTCTCATACAGGCATCTTATTATATAACAAGATACCTGGGGATATTCAACATTTAAATTATGAAGGTTTCAAAACCAGGGTAAAAACTATTTTGATCCAATCCATGTCGTTCGAAATTACTGATTTCTCACAATAAAGCTATAAAGTAGAATACTGGTACCGGTACCTACCTTCATTACTGTTGCACATAATTTTTCTCCAAATAATATTAATAATAAATGTACAGAACAACTAAGATGAAGTCTCTTGGTTCTTAAAGATTCAATTGCTCTCCAAATAAATCACCTCAGATGATAAATTTGTTGTTTAATGTAATCTCACTGTGTAGACCTATCTTGTTTTTACCTAATCTATGTTCGTCTATTTATTTTAATGTTTTGTTAAACTGAAAATGTATTACCGGTATATATCTTGTTATTTATTGTGTCTTTTGGTAGTTTTACTATTCTTTGGAAAACTTTAGAGTAGTAAAATTAAATTCATACTAGAAATCTTATTTTGTGTTTGTATCTAATGACGAACCTATAATCTGTATGTAGTAGATTGTACAAGGAATAAATAAATACAAGAAGAAGAAGAAAGTTAGCTTCCCTTATGAAAAGGTTGCCAGACTTGACAAAGCATATTACATATAATTTGGAAACAGACCTAAAAGGTAAAATGATATGCATTTGAAATGGTTGATATGCACTGACCTAACTACAGTCAAAGCATTATTTCAAGGACTATGATTCTGACAACTTGATTATTGATTTTACATATTTACCAGAACTAGTGAAATAAAAGGTATTTAAGCCCTATTCCGACTGTGAAAATGACGATTGCAGAAAAGTGCAAAAACATAGTGTACCAGGAGGAACAACAGCATCAGCAACTGATGAAACTAACCCAGGGTTATTTGTCCTAGTGTAATTTATTAGTGATACTTAAAAAATTCTGTATCAAAGCATAAGTATGCAGCAATCTGCCGAAGTAATGTAGATGAGGATGGTGATGTGACAATAATGTGCATGGAACGTGAATCAGGGAAAGTTTTTCAGAACTGATGAATCTGACAAGTCATATGTAGATATGAACAAATTGTGTGTGTGTCCTTACCCAACCATGAAATAGCCATGTGAGAAATTGCATTTTCTATGAGTTCAGTGAAGCTCAGGACCTATATAAGAGAGGATACATTGAATAATTCACACCATGTCCAACCTGTGACATTAGACTGTCCACCTGTGACAACAATTAATAATTTATATTTTGCACGTAAATCTAATTATTATCTTATGCAGGTCATGGTGAATTACAACTTCTCTCGTATCAGTCTGAAAGTATTTTGAATTTCTTTTACTTTACAGAACTTTAATAAAACTTCATTCAGTGTCACGCTTGATGTTCATTTTTGTTTCCACCCATGACAAGATTTCAAAACTGAATAGTAATAAAACAGAGGCAAATATTTCTTTAAAATTCACAAATGAGGTAAGATTTTAATGTCAAGAGTGCATATCATATAGTGGTTTTTCATTTTTGTTCGTATGGAATTAAATATTTGTCATATGAACAAAAACAACACAATGCAAATGTCCCATCCTTGACAATGGAATGACCCTTAAGCAGATATAAAGTGTACACAAGATTGAAAATGCAGATATAAAGTCATTCTCTCTGCCTGATTGTTATAAGAACACACAACACATATTGTATTAACTGTATAATTACTAAAATTATGGAAAAATGGATTCAATGATTATTAATAAGCCTACTGTAATACATAAAACATGATGGCATAATAAAAATTGAACGAAGTTTAACATCCATAATAAAATGTCTTCTCAGTCCATTGTTAACATAGTACATCATATTGTTAATTACAAATTAATTAACCTAATTGATTCATAATGTTGCTTATGTATTAATTTTTATAAGTACGGCTTCAATAATAATAATAATAATAATAATAATAATAATAATAATAATAATAATAATAATAATAATAATAATAACTAAATTCAAAATAATAATTTCCCTCAACCACAGTAAACTATTATATAAGCAGTTTAAATACAACATTTTAAATATATAATGACACAGGACTCCGTAAACTGAAAGTATATCAGTCTTTCCAAACAATTACTGAATCTCCTAATACAGGTACTTCTACATTTGTAGGTGACATGTGTAATGGAGGTAGAAAGGAACTGGCCACCCTACTCCATTATCTCCTGGCTTAGTTGCATCATGAGTGATGCCTTAATTAGTGTCACTTATGAGGTTCAAATCTGTCTTCGGACAGTTGACTAAACAACAATAATAGGTAATCTTTCGTAGCCTATATTGCGATTTTGGATAGTCTAAAGATTTTTCCAACTGTCTTAATTCTAATTTAGTTTTGTAGGATTAATTTCTAGCTGAATTTTTTGTCTTCGATGTTGGAAACATCACGTGTATCTGCTGTTAGCTTTTGCACATAGCTATATGGATTTGTCCTGAATGACTTGCCATGTCAGTTTGATTGTGAAAAGTGGCAAAAGGCACCAAAGGCTCTAGATTTATAATGACAGGACTACAGTCTGCCTCTTCAAACACTGAATTGATATTCCCACTACCTCCTAATGAATCTGTTATACCAATTCCTCTTATTACAGATGATTCTCTTCCTACAATGTCGAGGATGATTAAGTCTTTTGCATCTAGTTGGCAATTGATTCCATCCTTAGCCCCAGTCTTCTTTGCATTGTCAACTTTGCTTGTAACCAAGAGAAGGCTATTTTACTACGATGTACCGAAGTACATAATTATGAAATTTCCGTGCAGAAATTCTGTATTACCATGAGGTGAAGAATGGGTGAAATGGAAAAAAATTGGTAGAACGTAGAGAAATTTACATAGTGTTGGACATTGTGCCACTGTCACATACTGTATTCTGTGACACAGTAAATGAGGATAGGCACCAAAGGGGAACAAAGAGGTAGAACTTAAATTGAGAAGAATTCAATCTGACATCGGTACTGGAATATGGTGTGGTTTGTGATAAAGCTTCAGCACATAGAGCTGAAAACCCGGGTTCGAGTCCCTGTGCCAGAGAGAATTTTTCTCCATTCTATCCATTCTTCACCACAGACTATTTTAATTGAAATCACTCAATTTTTAAGAAAATAAGGCAATCCTATGAGTCTCGTACATACGTACTTCTCGCACTCAAAAGAACAGCAGCCTCGCCATTCGTGATGCACATGCGCCCCCAGGATCAACATGCATTAACTTCGCATCTGCAAGAAGTAGGACGAGTCTACTACAAGTAACAGAAGAGGTGTAACTGTTTCCTGGGAATGAGCTGATGTGCAGAGCTGGGGAACAAGATCTTGGACGCCTTCAATAATCTGCTTAATCTTCTTTTCTTTTTTTTTCTCTTGTACAGAGGAGAAACCCAAAGGCATGCACTGCAGCCTAAGGCTTATTGTGCTTACCATTCCTAATCTGAGAATGATTGAGTAGCCGAACAGCCGTGCTCTTCTACGAGTACCGCATGTCGCACTGTGAACTTAACCCGGGCTATTGTATAGATGATGATGATATATGAATTAATTATGGCAAAATGAGTCCGAGGTCCAACGCCGAAAGTTACCCAGGAATTCTGCTTCAATTGATTGAGGAAAACCTCGAAAAAAATTCCAAATAGGTTACTTGTCTTAACCAGGATTTGAATCCAGGCCCTCTTGTTTCGTCACCAGACGTGCTAACCATTACTCCACAGTAGTGGATTGCTTAATCCTTTAGAATATAATAATAATAATAATAATAATAATAATAATAATAATAATAATTATTATTATTATTATTATTATTATTATTATTATTATTATTATTATTATTTATTTATTTAATCTGGCAGAGCTAAGGCCTGTAGGCCTTCTCTTCCGCACAGCCAGACTCTAATTCTAATTGAATACATAGTTATTACATTAATATCTAGACCATAAAACAACATGAAAGTAAATAATGAAAGTTGGATAAGTAATGTTAGTGTGACAATATGGTAATGAACATTGGTAAGAAATAGTTATAATAATAATAATAATAATAATAATAATAATAATAATAATAATAATAATAATAATAATAATAATAATAATAATGAGATAATTTAGATATTTATCTGTGATATATATATAACCATTAAGCATTGAGAAACCTGAAACAGCTACCGGTATTATTGTTAACAAGAATTGTTAGAAAAATATTTCGTTAGCCTATTCTTAAATTGGTTTGATGTCTGACAGTCCCTGACATTACTCGATAGGGAATTCCAAAGCTAAGGAACAGCCACAGTGAAAGAAGATGAATACGAGGATGTTCGGTGGAGGGAATGGATAATATTGAGGAGTGTTGTGATCGTGTGTCTAGGTTATGATGGGTGGATAAATTTTTAAAACGAGACGCAAGATAGACAGGAGTGGAGAAATGCAATATGTGAAAGAGAAGGGAGAGACAGTGGATTTTCCTACGATCTTCTAGTCGGAGCCAGGACAACATTTCGAGGGATGGTGTTACGTGATCAGTCCGGCGAATATTGCAGACGAAATGGACGCACATATTATGAACACGGTGTAGTCTCTGCGCCGAAGTAACGCTTAGGTCAGTAAGCAGAATATCACAGTAATCGAAGTGGGGCATCACGAGTGTTTGCACTAACATTTTTTTCACGGAAAAGGGTAAAAAATTCTTCAATCGCCTAAACGAGTGGATTAATGAGAATACTTTTTTGCAGGTTTCTGCAACTTGAATGTTCCAATTTAAACTTTTATCCATATAAATACCTAGATTCTTTACTGATTCACTGAACGGAATTTCGGTGCCATATATTTTAATCGGAGACAAATTTGGTATAGACCCCTTATGTAAGATAGGATAAACCAATGCTGAATTCCTCCTCTTCTTATTCAGTTCATTGGTCCAGGGAAACGGACTTCAGTGCAATGAAGATAAGTTATTTCTTTAATTTGCACCCTGGATCAAATAATCGAAAACCGAATGTGATGCAGAGCACCACCCTTTCCCTGCATTTCTACACCCCTCCATACATGCTTGTCCCATTTGACAGTTACACCCCTCCTATAAATTGTAGTGGGCTCGTCCTACGTCCCATGCATACCACAGTAAGCAGGGGGGGGGGGGAGTGAAACTGAGATAGACATTTCCTGTAGCAAGCCGCTGTTTCACTGCCAGTACACCAGTAGTGCTAAACGTCTCAATCGAATTTCCTGGTTGGATGCTGGTAGTAAAGTCCACTGCCTACAACATATATCACACAACAACAAAATAGCCGCCATCATTTATTTGGAAAACCTGATGATCTAATGATCTTACGTATCATATTGGTTTTGAAAGAAACAACGTTATGAGTCATTTGTGTGTTTATGTTACCGGTATGTCATTTAATTAAAAAAATAAGTGAAAATTTTGCCAGGACAAGATACTTTCGTTTCTTTTCTAGGATACCAATATTATGTAGCCTGTATCATTAATAAATAATGCACTAACTGCTAATTTGTGTTTATTTTTAGAAATGTTTTACCAGTACCTACCTAATGATTTCTGTTCTCTATATATTTCAGAATGTTCTACTAAAATCACATAACAAGAACTATTTAACAGAGTGATGTCCAGCTGTTAAATAGTAATAGTAATTTATTCACAATAAAGATTTTTACAAATCATGGCTTCGTCAATCTTATTTTTAAGTCTTAATCTAGTTTCTGATTATACTATAGGCATATTTATGAATTTGTAGTTTTTTATGGCAAGACATCTGCTGACATGATTTAAGAAGAACTGTATCTAAGATAGTACCGGTATAATAATAATAATAATAATAATAATAATAATAATAATAATAATAATAATAATGATAATAATAGAAATGTTCTTAACAGCAATAACGACCTATATGCCTTCACAATTACACATTAGTAGACACTTTCATGCAAGGTCTAAAGACATAAATTCCTCTACAGTATATGGCATATGATGCAGCAGCAACCTGTTGACTATGCTTTTAAACTTCTTTTGTTTACTACTTATTATGGAGCTTGGAATTTTATTATACATGTTTATGCCTCTATGTAAAATACTTTTAAGACTTGTGGTAATTCTATGAGTGGACAGATGGATATGACTTGATGTTCTTGTGTGATACATGTGGTAGTTTAAATTCAATTTGAATTTTGCATTGTTTTTATGAATGAAAGACATTGTTTTTAGAATGTATATACAAGGCACTGGCAGAATTTTGAGTTCTATAAAAATTGCTTTACTTTGCGACCTTATAGGTACTTGTTTCATAATTTTTATAATTTTCTTCTGTAGCTTAAAAATTTCCGTAATTTTGCTTGTTGCGCCCCATAATGGTATGCTATACTGAATCTGGGAATGTATATAGCCAAAATACATAGATCTGAGAACTTCATTAGAGGTTGTTTTGCTTAAAATTCTGAAAGCATAGCGGTTAAATTTTTCTATAGTTTTCTCAACATGATAGTTCCAGGTTAAAGCAGAGTCAATCCAGATGCCTAGAAATTTTGTATGTTGAATGTTACAGAAAAAATACCAGTACGTAATAATAGTAGTAGTAGTAGTAGTAGTAGTAGTAGTAGTAGTAGTAGTAGTAGTAGTAATAATAATAATAATCGCCATCATCATCGTCGTAACAAGTACTGGGCCTAATAACCTGTAATGGTCTCAAGCCATTTTTTTAAAGGTCTCCCTAGTGTTCTCTTTCCTCTTGGGCAGTAGGTAGAAATGTGACGAGGAATGCGAGTCCTTTCCATGTGGTGAACATGTTGTTGCCAGTTAGTTCTGTAACTACAGATGTAATCCAAAATAGAAGATATTTCAAGCTCTTGAAGAACGGAATATCTTCGTTCCTCTTGCTGTCTAATCTAGTATAGCCAGCTGTTCTTCGCAGGAATTTCATCTCATTGGCTACTATCTTAAATCCTCGTATGTTTCTGTATTAATGAGGGTTAAACATTTTGTTGAAAACTGCCATTGCTCAGTTATAATTTAAAATTTTAGCAAATATGTCCATTTCGTTTTCATAACTGACATGAAATCCTAAATATTTAAAAGAAGAAACTTGTTCAATAGGTTTATTACAGGCTCCGCCAGGTCGACTCAAGATCGCGAGAGGGCATACAGATCTGCTTACGGCTTCCATTGCGGGCAGTACAGTTGTACACTGTAGTCTATCAGTGGTGGAACCTATCGAGGTCGCTTGGGGGCACTGGTGCACTGCATTTTGCACCAGGAATATTTACTCGTATGTGCTAAAAGCATGAACCTTAGCAATGTAATGGATGTTGTTGTGCGAACAATTAATTTCATAAGGTCTAAAGGACTTAATCACAGGGAGTTCAGGGCACTGCTTGATGATATTAACAATGAGTGTGGGTATTTACTCTACCACACCGAGGTAAGGTAGTTAAGTCGAGGAGAAGTTCTGGAACGTTTTCTCCCACTTAGGAATGAAATTGCCTTATTTATGGATGTACATGGGAAACCTGTTAGAAGCCTTGGACATGGAAGAATATATAAGAAAAATACAGCAATTGTACGAAGACTTCGAACGTAGATATCAGGAAATTAGAGAACTTGCACAACAATTTAAGATATTTGCAACACCTTTTTAAGTGAGTGTCCTGGATGTTGAACTGTATAGCAATGAGAAGAAGACAAACAGTGAACAGTTTTATTTCGTAGTATGTTAATCTGTATAAAAGTGTATATTTTGTTTTGTTTCGTTGTTATGCAAACATGCAAAAATTTATTTCGTATATAGTTAGTTCACTGTACCAAATTGTATAGAGTACTGTTTTCAGTGTAGTGCAATTAACAGTGAAAGTGTGCTTCAATTAAAAGCTGAAATTAATTTATATTCTGATAACAAATTTGGTTCACATACAAGTTCTTAGCTCCGCCACTGTGGAAGCAGCTACCCTTGCCCGCAGCCGTACGTCAGGGCTTGAGGGTTCCTACATACGCACGAGAGTGTAGTCACTTGACACTCCCTGGTTTATTATAAACACATATCTTAATACGAATAGGAATTCGTCCCTTAAACGCCATAACTTTCGTTTTTGATGTTGAAATTGCATATTAGCCTATATTTTTCGAATGGAGAGAAAGGTACTAGGCGTCACATGGAGGGACAGAATGCGAAATGAGACTGTAAGAATAAAAACAAAAATAAATGACGCAGTAAATACCAGCAGAAACCTGAAATGTAGTTGGGCGGGTCACATCATGAGGCTAAACCCCAGCAGATGGACTCACAAGGTGACAGTCTGGGACCACAGGTGCGGGCAAAGGAGTGTGGGGTGTCAAAGGACACGTTGGGTCGACAATCTTAGGAAGACCTTTGGGAACCAATGGACAACGACCGCCAGAGAGAGGACAGTGTGAAAGCAGAGTATCAGCACAGCATTGCGGACCATCCCTCAATGAGACAACACATAGAAGAGTGCATCGCTGAGGACCAAAGAACAGCAAGGGAGAAACTAAAAGAACACGTGCAAAAAGTGTTACGACTTAAAGGAGGATCCTTCCCGACATGGCTAACCAGATCACCTTAATCAACCATCTTCCTAGGAAGAGGCCCATGCCCCAAGGAGACATTGTGGGCTGAACTTGGACTTGTACCTATATTTTTCAGCAAAGATTTGAAGTTAATATTGAATGTTGTAGTCCATTTTCTGAGTTTTCCAGAAGTTAATAATAATAATAATAATAATAATAATAATAATAATAATAATAATAATAATAATGACGTAAAATAAATCTACAGTTAAAAAACAGTGTCTGAGCGGAATAACTACTTAAGTAAGTTTATGTGTCCCGGTGAAACCATAACAAAATATCTAGAAAAGAGAAATCTAAATCTCTTTCTATAATGAAGTATATATCCTGTTCGAAAAAGTAATGGCCTAGTTGTTACTGTCTTTTTGTTCATGTAAAAGAATGCTTTGTGCAGGTATTTTATGAATCAAAGTCACAGTAGACCAGAAAGAAGAAGGTGTAGTAAGCAAACTACAAGGGATGTGCACGTCTCAGATTTGATCATTGCATTTATTTCGAAATTTAAATCGTGAGAGCCATTGGGTCTATGGCAGAGGAAAACAGTGAAAGAAGCTATCTTTCCCCTCGAGTTAAATGTTAAGAAACTATGGCGTATGTGGACATGTGAAAGGAACAATTCATGACGTAAAATTTCCTCCTTCTCAAAAATTTTAAGCTGTTTCATTCACGTTTTAATTTATTCCTAGCAAGCCCTTATATACCTGTGTAAGTTTATTTTCCAGACACTGTTAAGTCTTGACGTAGATCCGTTTGAAAAAATATTAAGTTCTTTAAATCTTTGTAACAAGCAGAGAGGAGTGTCAAAATAAAATTGGTATCTAATGAAATAAAATATGGACACTAGGGGCATCAAATTTGTTTTATCATTTTTGTCATTTTTCTCATAACTTACCATATTGACTTAGGCCAATTTGGAATCGACCTCTTCAATTGTGAAGATGGCAACATTGTAATCCCCTTAATTCGTACCAGTTCTTGGAAAGTAAGGATGCTAATGGCAAACATTCAGGTGATAATGAAATGAATTTTACTAGTGGAAATGTATGTCATTTTATCCCTAATTCTTGTTCAGATGGTGAAAATGAGTGCGCAAATGATACTTAAACCTTGGCGTATATAGCAGAGTAGGCCTACATACTGAAAAATATCAATGCAAAAGATGACTGTGACACATGTCAAACCAGTCTTTTCTCACCTGCTGTAACTGGAAATCATTTGATTACGTCATTAAAGAGAATGATGAACTGTATTCTCGTCTGTCATATGCTAGTAAAAATGTAATGATTTTCTAAAAAATAAACTGTACGTGAGTAATTGTATGATTTGTTAAATAGCCATGGTCATGAGGTAGGGTGACCAGACATTCCGTTTTTAATGGGACTGTCCCTTTTTTCAACCTTTGTCCTCTGTCCCGAGAAAAGTATGCTCAGGATGCCAAATGTCCCGTTTTCTTTTAATGGCGTTCCGTTTCCCTAAATTATTTTTGAAATATTTATTTTTCTTTTATTTTATTTAATAATCACGTAAAACATTGATTAATTCTATATTGTTTCCATCAGATGTCACTGTAATGACTTCAATAAAGGCATGTTAATCACAAAATGTCATTTCAAAAATGTCCCTTGCATGGACTTCTATAGTTTCCTGAAGGAAAGGCCAACACTTCTAGAACTAATTCACTCATCAGAGAAATATGATCTTGATTGTGCAGTTCATCTTCAAGGAGAATGTTAAAATAGTTAAATGATGATATGAGACAAAAATGTTGTTAAGAAACAAGTTCAGAATACTGTGACATGGATATAATGTAAGGTCCAATTAACCTGAAGTATTTTTAAATATATAAGTTAATCTAATTAATCCAGACTAATTGCAATATAAAAAAATGGTTAACAATGACTTAAGCCAAGTACCAGTAGTATGGTATATCCATGCTACTCTGTTATGTACTTGACATTACTGTATATAAACACAAGTAATAATGAATATTTAGATAAAATCTGTAGTGCTCGGGAAAAGTGGTACATGTCAAAAATGTTAATGTTACAGGAGAAGAAAAAAAACTGTCTTCACACTGGTTTATGTCGATTTGATTTTCTTCTGTATTAATTATTGTAATGGGAGAAATACTTACCGGTATGTCTCTTTTCCCAAGCGAGCAGATGTTCCGTAAGTTGTCAATAAATTAATAAAAAATGTTTGTGGAAACTGATTATGCCACTTTACCAACCACTGCAGAAATGTTGATTCATGCCAACTTATTAAAGCGTGTCCCTTTTTTTTATTTTGGGAATCTGGTCACCCTATCACAAGGCAAAATTACATGATCATTTTAAAAGTTTATTATGTAAGCCAGATACTCGTATTTTATTTTGTGATTAACAGTCCATAGAGAAGTTACTAGGAGTGGAACGGCTTTACCATTCCACCACAGTCTATATATACAGTCACGAAGCCTGAGTTTTGAGGGTGCTAGAAACAATAGACTGTGACGGTACTATTTTGCATTGCCTGTAATGAGGCGATATTAGTGATCCTAGTGGTGATCAACTATCTAATGTTTGCATATTTACTACGTATTGAGCTTCGTGACTGTATATACTAGACTGTGATTCCACTCCTCATATTCAAATATATGTGAGAGAAAAGAATTATGCAAAAGAAAGTTTAGTGTAGGACATGATAAGGAAGTCAAGAAATTCAAATCAATGTAGTACAAGAGCTGTAATAGTTTCTGCTGTAGTAACTGGGTACATTTAAGGTTGTTTCTTTGAAAACCAATGTGGTACGTGAGATCATTAAATTCAGTGTTTTATTGAAAAAAAACTTGTGTTTCCTCCTTTCCCTTCAGTGAATTTATTCCTGTAACTCTGTGTGATTCGGGGAAGTTGTTATACATGTTTATCTTCAGTAGGGAGCAAAAGAATTAAGAAAAGAAAATAACATAAGGGGATGACATCTGTTCATTAAGAAGGAATAAAATTATATTTCAGCAGAAACATAAGGCAAAAAAGGTAGGTCTAGTTTAGTTGAAAGTGAATTACAGAACATGAAACTAATTGAGGGAAATCCCGTTCAAAACATGTTAAATTTTATAAATTGAGAAAAATGAGAAAGTCATATATCTCAGTAACAATGAGTAATGCAATTTAATTGATTATTATTATTATTCAAAGGCGTCCACAATTTTAAAAAATTGAGTTATTGCCAGCTTTTTATTTATTAAGTCAAAATACATGTTTGCTGAAGAAAGAACACCTCTATCAATGATTCTTATGTGCCTGCAAATGTCATTCCGGCAGCATTTATTTTTAAAAGGACATTTCTTGAAAACTGGTGCCTTTTTTTTTTAAAAAACAAACTAATTAATGTAGAATAACAGTTTTTTTCTCTTCTCTGGAGGAGGGATCCAAAGGCTTGCACTCCAGCGTGAGGCTTATTGTGCTTACCACTCCTATTCTGTGAATGATTGGGTAGCTAAACGACCATGCTCTTGTACAAGTACAGCACACAACACCATGAACTGAACCAGGGCTACTGTTTGGTATGGATGTTGATGATATGTGAATTAATTATGGCGAAATGAGTTCGAGATCCAATGCCGAAAGTTACCCAGGAATTCTGCTTCAATTAGTTGAGGGAAAACCCCGGAAAGAACCAACCAGGTAACTTGTTCCAACCTGAACTTGAACCCAGGCCCACTCGTTTCACGGTCAGACATGCTAACCGTTACTCCATAGCAGTGGACTAGAATAATAGTTGCTGCATTCACCAATGACAGCAAAGTTTCCAAAATGGCGGACAACAGTGAGTCTGATAGTTCAGTGCAAGAGATATTTTACTGTCGACAGCTCTGGGTAAAGTGTTTGCAATACACAACTTCAAAACAGAAAAGGATGAAATTTATGTATATCGTGCTGGAGAAGCTCACAAGTGACCAAATGAGGTATGCTCCTCCATATTACAGTACCTACCTACATGCAAACACAGGATCGCAGTTGGTGGGGGGGCAGAGGTCCCCCCCCCTCCGAATGTTAAAGCAATTATCTTTGTTTCGATTAACGTGTAAATATTTCAAATGGACTACTGCGACCTCTTTTGGATAAAATATTTTTAAAATAAAATAATGTTGGTGAGTAGTTGAATTATTCAGTTCAATGAATTTATAAAATTACGTCATGCTCCACTATCTCTGTCGTCCAAAGAAGCTCTGGATTGAAAATTCAACTGTGAGATCGTAACAGGCCATATGGCCTAATACTTGAAGGGAAGAAGAAGAAGACGTTACTTATTCCTTTGTTTATTCGTTGCAATTATTAAATAATAATATTCTTAATTATTTCTTGCTTTGCAAAATTCTTCTGTTCAGTTGTTTTTAAAAAGTATTATTTTGTGTTTGTTTGAATTCCAACTGCAAGGTAAAATAAATAAAGTAAAATAAATGATAAATATAACCAAAAGTGAATCACAAAATATAATATACCACACTATATTTCATACTCTATATACATAACAAATGAAGAGTCCACTGCAAGAATGTTGGATGTCACTTTCTTGTCGAAAATGAACCAAGACTGTCAATGCATAGCTTAAGACATATAGAATGTACATAGAGAGTTATATGGCATTAACACTGATAGTCATTGTCCAGTAATGATCGGAAAATCACAGTTAAGCATTGAGCGCTAAGCATTTCAAACTTTCAATTGCTTCTCCTGAAAAATCTATTCCAAATGACATCCATCATTCTTGCAGTGGACTCATCAAATAATAACAATTAAAATCCCGACACGGGAAATAGAAAAACTAATTGTAGCTTAAAGAATGAAACCCACACAGGACAAAACGCATTTAATTTAATGAGTATCACGGAAAAGAAATGAGAGAGAGGGGGGGGGGGGGGTGAGAGAGAAGTTTTGCTCGCTCTCGTTCACTCTAGACCTCTAATAGAGACAATACGGTAATTAATGCACCAATACAAGATCGAAATTATCTGATTGAAACATGACCCAAAAAACATATTCCAGTACATCACCATAACACAAGTAGGCCTACATTCTATACGCTGCATATGTACTGTATAGTTCCACTACAGTCACTGTCCTCATGACTCAGCAAGCACGTATCTGACTCCATCACTCCAATGTCCCATGTCATAAATCAGATGTACAAAGAATAGTTAATATACCAATGAGATCACAAATATGCCTGAAAATGGTATATGATACATAACAGTGAACGGCAGTGTTCACAAAATTGATTAAATATGATAACCTCTAACCTGTATCACCCATTACAAACCAAGCGCTCTCAATCGACACTTTCTCCTCAGCATAGGATGAAAATACGAACGGCCAGCATGCCGCCACTAATGCGCAGTCCAGCCACCTCTCAGACGATTGGCTGCCAAACCTTTCCCTGAAAGAAATTCTTTCACATGTAAACCTAAGCTCTCACGAATACAACCGAAATGTATCGGAGGGGAATTAGCTCGTGGCAGCCGGTTTTTCTTTTATCTTTAAAAAAACCAGGCACGCACACACACACGTGTAAAAAAAAGCATCGCTGGTGCGAAACATATAAAAGAAGAATTATTATATTATTATTTACCACTATTGCTTTACTACCGCTAGCATCATCATAATAATTATCGATATTATCATTATTATTATTACAATTATCACGTCAACATTTTCCTAGACATAGCCAGCAGTTTAGATAAAAAATGAAAAAGCCTGTACTCAAATAACACTTCAAAATTTCCACGTTCGCGTCTGGAATTGAGAGTCTTTTGTCATTGTTAATGACAATTAGTAAGAATCGAAAAGTACGTAACATGGCAACCATGATTAGACACCAAATTTGAGAGTTGGAATCGTTCTTTCTTTTAGTTGTGGCTTCAAAATTCGGATGTGTTTAATTGCAGTTGTGTAATGGCTTAAACGTCAAGGAAACCTCAGAGATATAGTTCACTGTTTAAAGAAGACAGGAAATTACAACAAACGCTGATCATCAGTTATGAAGGGATGAGAGCCATTCCGGACACAGGTAACATGGTTTATCCATGACCATAACGAAAAACATGCCTTACTAAATACTTTTGCGTTTGTAAAGTAGGCTTTTATTCAACATTACTTTATTCCACTAGTGAGATAAAGACTTTACCTCACAGTTTGAACTTTATCTCACAGTTCAGTAGTATTTTCCTAGTACCCGGGTACACACGTATACATTTCCATTAAACTATTACTCAAGAAGTTAATATATTAGTTACTAGATGTCACTACCTCTACTTCTTTATTACCATTTCTTAAATATACGTACACTCAATCTCCTTCTCTTTTCTCTATCTACTACGTCGTAATTTGTGCATTGCATCCATATCTAATATGTATTTTTTTTTAAATTTTGTAGTAATTTACCTTTCGGAATGCGAGGAGACTTGAACCTGCGAAGTTAGGTTTATAGGATTCTAAAACAACATGCGTTAAGCCAACTGAGCTAAACATACACGATGATAAATTACGTTTTAATATTCCTCTTAAGTTTACAGAAGTAAAATGAGAAATTATTTTAATCACATTAATCCCGTGAACACTTCTAAATAATCCCTAAAACTTAAAAAAGACGAAAATACACGTTTAAAATAAAAAAAATATATATTGAAATTATATAATTAATTATAATTTGTTATTTATCCAACGCCTTAGATGCCATTCTTCACTAATCATGGTCTCCTACATCATAACCTACGTATCGATTCTAAAATCCATGCCATGATATGTGATTATATGAGGACTTATTTTCAACATATTTTCTTTTATAAAACAGAATTTTTCGTTATAGTCATGGCTCAAATTACGTATGGTACTTGTGAGCGTGATCTTTATTGCGCTCGTGTAATTTATATACTCGGCTGACGCCTCGTGCTTAAATCTTCCACTCGCGCAATAAAGATGCACTTACCTCACAAGCATCATAAATAACTTACTTACTTACTGGCTTTTAAGGAACCCGGAGGTTCATTGCCGCCCTCACATAAGCCCGCCATTGGTCCCTATCCTGAGCAAGATTAATCCAGTCTCTACCATCATATCCCACCTCCCTTAAATCCATTTTAATATTATCTTCCCATCTACGTCTCGGCCTCCCCAAAGGTAGTTTCCCCTCTGGCCTCCCAACTAACACTCTATAAGCATTTCTGGATTCGCCCATATGTGCTACATGCCCTGCCCATCTCAAACGTCTGGATTTAATGTTCCTAATTGTGTCAGGTGAAGGATACAATGCGTGCAGTTGTGCGTTGTGTAACTTTCTCCATTCTCCTGTAACTTCATCCCTCTTAGCCCCAAATAATTTCCTAAGAACCTTATTCTCAAAAACCCTCAAACTCTGTTCCTCTCTCAAAGTGAGAGTCCAAGTTTCACAGCCATAAAGAACAATCGGTAATATAACTATTTTATAAATTCTAACTTTCAGATTTTTTTACAGCAGACTAGATGACAAAAGTTTCTCAACTGAATAATAACAGGCATTTCCCATATTTATTCTGCGTTTAAGTTCCTCCCGAGTATCATTTATATTTGTTACTGTTGCTCCAAGATATTTTAATTTTTCCACCTCTTCGAAGGATAAATCTCCAACTTTTATAGTTCCATTTCGTACAATATTCTGATCACGAGACATAATCATATACTTAGTCTTTTCGGGATTTACTTCCAAACCTATCTCTTTACTTGCTTCGACTAGAATATCCGTGTTTTCCCTAATCGTTTGTGGATTTTCTCCTAGCATATTCACGTCATCCGCATAGACAAGAAGATGATGTAACCCGTTCAGTTCCAAACTCTGTCTGTTATCCTGAACTTTCCTAATGGCATATTTTAGAGCGACGTTAAAAAGTAAAGGTGATAGTGCATCTCCCTGCTTTAGCCCGCAGTGAATTGGAAAAGCATCAGATAGAAACTGGCCTATACGGACCATAAATAACTACAGTATTATCTAATAATCCTTGGGTACTACAGTCCAACTTGTTTAATTCGATCGTTTTTAATTCCAAATCGTGGATAATTCGAACCTTTTGCGCGTTCTCTTAATATACCTATACAACGGAGTGTAAAAAATATTGTCTGTAGTAAGATTTTTGTGATAATTCGAAGTGACATTCAATGAAATGTAGTTCCAAAATTATGAAAACCAGTCCGCAATATAGCGCGACCAGGAAGTCGCCCTGTCTTCAGATGAAGAATAAGCTCTCCTAAAAATTTATATAAATGTCAGATCACTGTGCCCCTTTATAACAGAAGTTTGTGTCTTGAGTCGAACGCCTCCGAAACGTACTATTTTTTGGTTTGTTGTACCAATTTTTCTCAACAACTGCTAAATGTAGGGCAATTAAATTTTATTTACAGCTATTTGCAATGTAATGAATATAATGTAGGCTTCATAATGTAATAATAAGCTATGGTATGGTTCTGGTATTGTACATGTACACTTCTCCATTCCAAAGACGGCTCATATTCTATTTATATTAAATTAAAAATATTAGAACCAACATAATCACTGTTAAAACGTTTAAAACGGCTGTTAAAATAGCACAATGTTACAGATTGTATTTTTAGGAAAATTTGGTAGTCCGGTAAAAAACTAAATTCCTTTCGAAGTTATAAGAATTTGAACACGATTCTATATCTGTGCATCCGTCCCTCTTAAGCTGTGTTGCTTATCTTAAACAATCACATACATTTTTTCTATATTACTGTTCCCTTACTATAAACACATTTTTCTGAAATACTGTACAATGTTTCTGGAATCAGTTGAGATTCTGAAATTACTTGAATGATTGTATATTAAGAGTTTCTCTTCGAAAAAGTACATTCAGCCTATAACTTAAATTACACGAACTAATCGTGAATATAATTTAATCTGAAATAGGATACCAAAGTTAAAAATGTAGGTAATTGATATAAATTGTATTTTTAAATCGTGGAAAAAAGTGTTTGATTATGAAAGTCTCATAATTATAGTGGGTTTTGTTTTATTTTCAATCTCAGCTATATAATTTCGTCACCTGAATGCAAGAACTAGGTAACCCGAAATTTTCGTTTTTAGTTTCCTCTGTCATACCATAGCAAAAATCGCACACAATGTAATGCAAGAACTAGGTAACTGATCGAACAATACCAGGGACATCTATTTTACAATGTAACAAATAGGTAAGAGAAAACGAGATATATTTCTTAATGCAATAAACAGCTAAATAGGCAGTATCTCAAAATAAGAAAAATTGAGTTACCTAGTTCTTGCATTCAGGTGACGATTTGATTTGATGTTCGAATTACCTTCATCATAATTTTGAATTCAAGTCCAGTTCATTTACTTACAATTTTGAAGCAATAACAGTTGCTACTGCGTTATGGTAAATCGATACGCAATATTTGCATTTGGCTTCCTCCTTGTTGGTGGTCTTTTGAACCGTAAAGTTACCACACTTCAGACCTACGTCGCATTTCGAAAACATTTACTTGATCACTGAGGTGCTCCTGTCTACAGAAATACTTTTATTTACACTCACTTAGCTGACAGATCTTTTCGAGAGGCAGAATTAAATAGCCTCTTTAATAAAAAATTTCCATGCTCAGGACGAGAGTCGAACTCAGGATTTCGTGATTTGTAGTCATGACTGCTGATCTTAGACTACGAAGACCTTATCTTACAGGATCTGCTTATTATTTCGTCATTTTAATAGCACTGATAGATAACATGGCCTGATGTTTATGATATTAGCAAAGGATTGGTGTTTGTAAGTTTGCGCTGTATTCTACGAATAGCTACCGGCGCACAGTGCCCAAAAACGCTAATCTAGATGGATTTCAACGGATTGTTATGAAACTTTGTACAGATCTTATAGATAGCACATATATTTTGTGTACAAACTTTGATTACGTTTGAGTAAGAGAAACTACCCCTTTATAAGGGATACGTTTAGACAAAATTAATAACTTCTCTCCTATCCAACAGATTTTATGAAACATTGTAAGGAAATTATAAGTAGCAAATATTTTATGTGTACAAACTATATTTTAGATTCCTAAAAGGCATATGACTTGGTTAAGAGAGAAGTTTTATATGATATTCTTATTGAATTTGGTATTCCCAAGATACTAGTTCGATTAATTAAAATGTGTCTTAGTGAAACGTACAGCAGAGTCCGTATAGGTCAGTTTCTGTCAGACGCGTTTCCAATTCACTGTGGGTAAAGCAAGGAGATGCACTATCACCTTCACTTTTTAACTTTGCTCTAGAGTATGCCATGAGGAAAGTCCAGGATAACAGAGAGGGTTTGGAATTGAACGGGTTATATTAGCTGCTTGTCTATGCGGATGACGTGAATATGTTAGGAGAAAATCCACAAACGATTCCGGAAAACACGGGAATTTTACTTGAAGTAAGTAGAGACAGGTTTGGAAGTAAATCCCGAAAAGACAAAGTATATGATTATGTCTCGTGACGGGAATATTACACGAAATGGAAATATAAAAATTGGAAATTTATCCTTTAAAGAGGTGGAAAAATTCAAATACCTGGGAGCAACAGTAACAAATATAAATGATACTCGGGAAGTTCACACCTGTGGAGTAACGGTCAGCGCGTCTGGCCGCGAAACCAGCTGGCCCGGGTTCGATTCCCGGTCGGGGCAAGTTACCTGGTTGCGGTTTTTTTCCGGTTTTTTCCCTCAACCCAAATGCTGGGTAACTTTCGGTGCTGGACCCCGGACTCATTTCACCGCCAGTATCACCTTCATCACATTCAGACGCTAAATAACCTTAGATGTTGATAAAGCGTCGTAAAATAACCCACTAAAAATACTCGGGAGGAAATTAAACACAGAATAACTATGGGAAATGCCTGTTATTATTCGGTTGAGAAGCTTTTGTCATCCAGTCTGCTGTCAAAAAATCTGGAACTTAGAATTTATAAACAGTTATATTACCGGTTGTTTTTTTATGGTTGTGAAACTTGGACTCTCACTTGGAGAGAGGAACATAGGTTAAGGGTGTTTGAAAATAAGATGCTTAGGAAAATATTTGGGGCTAAGAGGGATGAAGTTGCAGGAGAATGGAGAAAGTTACACAACATAGAACTGCACGCATTGTATTCTTCACCTGACATAATTAGGAACATTAAATCCATACGTTTGAGATGGGCAGGGCATGTAGCACGTATGGGCGAATCCAGAAATGCATATAGAGTGTTAGTTGGGAGGCCGGAGGGAAAAATACCTTTGGGAAGGCCGAGACGTAGATGGGAAGATAATATTAAAATGGATTTGAGGGAGATGAGATATGATGCTAGAGACTGGAATTAATCTTGCTCAGGATAGGGACCAATGTCGGGCTTATGTGAGGGCGGCAATGAACCTCCGGGTTCCTTAAAAGTAAGTAAGCAAAAACTATATTTACTGTTCCATAAGACGAACTACACCTTTATAAGGGGTGCATTTACACAAAATTAACCTCTTTCCTACTCAAAAGATTTTTATGGAACTTTGACCACGACTTACAGGTAGCATATACTTTTTGTATACAAACTCTTATTACATCTATGCTACCTGTAGGCCTAATTATTGTACAAAGTTTCATTATATAAGAGAGTAGTTACTAATTTTGTTTAAATTCACAACTATAAAGGGGCAGTTCCTCTTATAGAAACATAATCGTAAACAAAAAATATATGCGACCTCCAATTTCTCTATAATGATTCATAGATATGTGTTATATAGGAGAGAAGTTATTAGCTTTGTTTAAATGCACTTGCTATAAAGGGGTAGTTTTTCTTATGCAAATGTATTAAATGGTAAAAGAATTGCTGTAACCGGACGTGACCGACTACACTAAAATTCACATTATATTTGAAGAACTTTAAAAACGGTATTTTTCAATTGTAATATTTAAACCGTACTGTATGAAGAAAAATACTTTGAAAATTTGGAATTGAAGTTACATTAGTAAGAACGTACTTATCTGAACAGATTTAATGTCTCACAACACAATAAATCACTAACAATTGGCACTTACCCACATACGAAGCCTCTCTGTCTATAACTGAACCGGAGCGAGACGTGTTAGAAAGAACTCGTTGTTCATACCGTTCTAAAAATAGCTTGCCGCTGATAAAACAGTAAAAGCTATCCCTCAAAGCATTCTTGAAATGTTAAAGAACGTGAATTCATATTCTTCTACGCCTAACTTAACAAGTCGAAATTTGATTTTTGTCCACCTAGACTGAGAAAATTGCACAATGTGCAGCGTATGTCAGTCACCGAGGCGATCCGAAGCTACGTTTGGGGCGTGGGTTCGATTTCCGATTTGTTCCACCAATTATGTTTATTGTCAACAATAGCTTATGTATTTTCATGAGTCCATATTCTCAAGTTGTGTCAATGAACATTCGTGGAGATGTGAAAAATGGCTTCATTACCAACAACTAGTGTTTGTTATTGTCCATAATAATTAGCATGAATTGATCAGTAGTTACATGGCAACCATTATAGGGCAACAAATTAATGAGTTGTAATCGTTCTTTCTTTCAGCGGTGATTTAAAAATTCTGAAGTGTTAATTGCAGTTGTATAGTCGCTTAAACGCCACGAAGATCTTAGACACACACACTTTAATGTCATAACAAGATGCAAGAAATTAACACAAATCCTGCTTTTCATATCTGAGAGGATCAGAGACATTTTGGATACAGGTAACATGTTTTTCTATTAATACAAGGGCATTATATTCGAACTTGCCTAAAGGGTGAAATCAATTGTTAAAGAATGTTATGAATAGGGACCTGATTTTTATGTAATATAAAAGTGTGAAATATGTACATATTTATGTAAGAAAAGTAAGCTGAATATGTACAAAAATATGTAAAATCATGAAAATATTTAATATCAATATCTGGCAGATGTAGGATAGGTAAGACTCTCCAGTTGCGATTTCATAGAGCACCCGACTTTTTTACCGCACACTTGACACATTACTATTTTTCCATCTGTAGTGAAAGTTCCGTCCATTGCAATCCATGATTTTATTTTTGTCGTTAGGGTTGAAGATACAGGGCCATTTCAGTTAGCGTTGTTTGAAAAGTGACATTCCTGTCTTATTCAGAAGGGTAGGATTATTCAAGCCGAGAACCATACTTTCTAATTGCTCGGAAAATCCCATTTCCTTATAGGTATACTAAATTTAAAATAAAGAAGTCAAGCAATAATCTGAAAGTCTCATGTCAGACTTGACACAGGTTTTCCCCTGGAAAAATTAGGAAGAGGGTGGGTAAGGTTACAAACTGCATGGGAACGGCTTGTTAAGACATGTGCAGAACAATTATAGTTCGAGAAAAATCATGTCGTCCTCCTACCTATTTTCTGAGTGATTTTTACAATACAAGGTAGTTGTGTGAGGAAGACTGCCTTTTGTTCACTCATATTTACAGTGGGCGGTATGGAGTGAGTGCCTCTATTACTTCCTGGAATTAAGGACGTTATGTTTCGTCCCGAAATATATCCTTTCTTGGGTAGGTAAAAAGGCTTTTTAAATCTGTGTATTTCTAATTGTAAACTTCCCCAGCAGAAGTTTTCTTTTCCTTTCAGAGAAGTAAAAATGAATAAAACTCCTAAATATGTAGATTTATGTAATATTAAGCTATAATATGTAATGTGGGGTAAATATGTAAAAATACGTAGTATCAAATTTTATATTGGTGGTAATTACAAGACTCGCAAAGCTTAGTTATTTATATACGGTTAGTTTGAAAGGAATATAATAAAAATCCAGTCCCTAGTTATGAATGTTGACGTTGCGTTGCGTATTCTAGTAAGTTTGCGGATGCACAGGCGAGTTCCCAGCTCGCTGTTTTCTTCCACTATAGCGGATTTGTTTCGTCATATAATATAACAGATTGATCAGCCTAAGGATGGCTTTTATCAATTTGACTGTGCTGCCTTCTAGCGACCGCAAACGAAGCCACGTTATGATCCTTATGAAATTCCGTGGAGCAATTGTACTTCCATCTAGCGGTCGTTACCAAACAATGCCTCTTCGACGGTGGAGAATCTGGTGGTTGTTCTCCTTTTATGTTGCCGCTTCATAAAATGTGAATGGCCAATCTCATATACAGGGTGTCCCATTTATCTTGTGCACCTATTATAATTCTTTCTTTGGATAGATATTGGAATTTTTGTTTTTGAGAGTTATGTTAGAACGAGGGCTAACATGAGTGTAGAGATCTGGTGCATGTAACTACATTATGGTACAAGATACACGTGACGTCATAAATTTTTCAAATAGCACTACATACATTAATCATGTTACATTGATTACACACATTAAGACGAGTTAAAAATGTATCACAGTGTCACCTTCCCAACCAATAACAACAACAAAATGCAAAATGAATGCCATCAGAATGTGCCGTTTGTTGTGGAGTCCCATTCATCTTGTGCATTAACTTACACAACATGAAAGACGACTGACGTCCGTACACGTCGTGTGTTGTGTGTTTGGTGTCTTAACATGTAAAACCACAACTGTCGACGCCACAATCCTCGTAAAGTAGCCTGCAAGCTCTCTGGACCTGTCGCCACTCGACTTCTTCCTGTGGGGAACTGTAAAGGACAGTGTGTACCAGAACATTCTGACAACACCAGACGACATGCAGCAACGCATTCAACAGGCTTGTGTGTCCATTCAGCCAGCAACATGCCGGGCAGTCATACGGTATTTCGGGGAACGCCTTCGAATGTGCATTAATGTGAATGGTCACCACTTGGAACATCTTCTGTGACCCTCAAAGCATAACATTATTACATTGGAAGTACGTTTTTGTTTCGTTTTGTTGTTATTGATTAGGAAGGTTACATTGTGATACATTTTTGAACTCGTCTTAATGTGTAATCAATGTAACATGATTAAGGTATGTAGTACTATTTGAAAAATTGATGACGTCATGTGTATCTTGTACCATAATATAGTTACATGCACCAAATCTCCACACTCAAGTTAGCCCCTCGTTCTAACATAACGCTCAAAAACAATAATTCCAATACCTATCCAAACAAAAAAGTTATAATAGGTACACAAGATAAATGGGACACTCTGTATATGTGATCATGGGTCGAACCTAGTTCCACAAATGTCTCACTGTCAGTGCTATGCAGTCGTATAACGTATTAAATGTTTATTGTGTTGTACATGATGTTTGCGGTCAGTGAATTTGTAAAACCAGTGAATGTGTTATTTTTTATACAAAGAACTTTAAAAATAAAAACAGTTTCAAGTGAAGATTCACGATTTTAGGAACACAAGGTCAACGAAAATGCCGTTTTTTAATCTTATGAATTGGCTTCGCATATCACTATCGAAACATCCTCAACCCTCGACATACAAAGAGATGAGAGTGATTCAGATTGTGATAGAGAAGGTGATGTTCAATTAGCTAAAGATTCGTCTACTGATGAAAAAGAAGAAACAGAATCATCATAATCAAGTTATGAGCCTATTCCTCCAAAGAAGTCTAGCAAGGAATTCAACGTCTGTACAGAGTACAAACAAAACACAGTGAATCTGTGGCTAAATGAAAAAGAAAAGAAAAGTTACGGTATTCTCTAGGTACAGTACGTAAAGCACTTATTTATGTTACGTCCATAATACAAGTATATAGGCCTACATGGAAGTGAAACTGTGTTGGAAAGAGTGGTTGAAGAAACAATGAAGCTCAAGAGAAGAAGGAATTGGGGGGCGACGGAAATCTGTGAATGAAATGATTGAATACATAGAAGTGACAAATTGAACAGGAGGAAGTTTCTGGCACTAATTGAGTAAATTGTGGAAAAAATTGTAAAACCGTTTCGTGGAAACATGGAAAACTAAACAAATGTATGACAAGATCTGCGTGAACGTGCTCTAAATATTGCATCTTCAATGGAAAACGTTAAGTTTCGTGCTTCTAATTCTTGGGTACTCGTTTTAAAAACACATTTCCGTATTCGAATCGAAAAAAATCACAAAATTTATGTCAAGCAGCTACGCAAGGTCGGAAATGCAGGCCCAGGACGAGAGTCGAACCCGTGATAAGATTGGTAGTCACGAATGCTGACCGTAGATCACGAAGCTGTATCTTATATTATATCGTCATTTATAATGCATTGATCAATAAAAATTACTGTTCGCTGATAGTTTCAGGTAAATCTTGGGTTCCAAATACCATGGTATCATCATCACATGTTGTTTATGCAATTAGCAAAGCCTGGTGTAGCTAAGGTTGCATTGCATTCTACGAATGCTACTATTAGGGTACTCCTGATTGTTTTCACGAGTCAAAGAAGCTTTCCCGCCAAACTAGTAAATGGTGACAAAAGTTGAGGGGCTGTTTCACTCGTATAAAAATATACAATATTTCGTCAACTTTTCCTTCTTTCTCCCTGGTCATTTTCTCTTTGCCGAAACGAGCTTTTGCAATGTTTTGTGTTTAGTTGCTGTGTAGACTATGGTTACGTTCGGACACAGTGTAGTGAGTGTGCTACTGATTTGTGCTTTATAGCCTGTGATTGGTGCAAGAGACAATGCTATTCATTCCATATGTACAAATATTTTGAGAAAGAATTCGAAGATAATAAAACCTACAATTTCAATGAGTAAAGTTTTTGAGAGGACTGTTAAGGCCACTAGTATTAAAATTCTATCCAAAATTATTAAATAAAAGGAGAGAGTTGAAATTTTCTGCGGAAAAAGCGGCCTCACGAGTGGCCAAAAACGAAAATCGACGATTTTGATAAAGACGCGTTATTCAGACACGTCTTAAGTTTCCAATTGGGAAACGTTCTAGGATTGTGACACACGCAGGCAGCGAAAAAGGATTTGCATGCATCTCTTGCGTTTTTGGTTTTTAAATCAAATTCGACCAAGGATTACAACGAGAAGCTGGACAGAACGAGGGTTACGAAATGGATCCGGGAACAACTGATTCTCAATAATCCTGTGAACTCGATCATTGTTATGGATAATTTGAGTTATCACTGCTACGAACTTGAGAAGGCGGGCGCATCCTCATGTAAATTAGGAAAGGGGCCAAATTGTTCTCATAATAATAGAGCTCTCTCATTGAACATCGAAGAGGGCTTTATGAATCTAGTAGAAAATGAGAACATGGATGGTGTTTGGGTGAAGAAGAAAAAAAAAATTTCGGTCCCGATCTCGGGAGTCACTACGTCGTTCACCATATGATGTCAGACAACGTTTTTTCTTCATGTTGTTTGAATATTTTATAATTAGAAAAATCTATTAGGTCATTTTAGAACAATATATCTAACTACTTTAACTATTTCCTACTATAAATTACTACAATTGCACTATAAACAACATACAATTGATCAATGATTAGTGACTAAATCAGCAAAAATCTCGTCATCAAATCTGATGGAAGATTGATTGCCAATCAAACACCAATTATTCTTTCTGCAACGAATATAGAACTGATGGCCAATCAAGCCATGCTTGATCGCTGATCTGGTCGGCCTTTCTGACACCGAGCCAGCTATGCAAATATACGAGTATCTGGTGGTTGGGTAAAGGAGAGAAGAAACTAATAGAGACGTCGAAAATATAAGGGAAGAAGACAAAAGAAGAGAAAGAAAATAAAAAAAAGTTACATCAGAAAGAGACAAAAAAGAGAGAAAGAAAACACCAGAATGATAAAACTAAATAGGAAAAGTGACGTTCAATCACAGGTCGTGAAGTTATTAGGAAATATATTGCACCCAGCTATGAATTTGAAACCTTCTGCAGGTCTAAACTTTCTTTGCACGAGATTATAGAGAGTCAGCTATTTGCTGAGAATTAAAGGAACTGGTCCCAAAGAACTTTCATGCATTTCTTAACAGTGTAATGTTATATGGGGTTCATATATGGGGTAATTGGATTTGAACGGATGCACTTTGCGAAGGTAATGGAATTGTTTGTTTAAGAACAAGTTATAAATCAAGTGAAATCAAAGTTCTAAGGTACGAGCGCTAATATGTTTGTGTTTAATAATAGGTTTTATTTACACTGAAATAGTCAACAAGGTTCAGGTTTTCTATAGTTAATAATTTTAAAGGTATTTACGTCATGTATAGGTGAAATTAATTAGTTAATTATGAGAAAGGTGATAATGAAGCTGAATGTAAAAAATTAGCATAAACAGCTATTAGTGTAGTTGAGATAGAGAGAAGTGTAGAGATTAATAAAGTGTGATAAATTGGGAGGCATAAGTGAAAGCGAAAGGACATGAAAGACACAGTTAAGAGCAGGTAGCCATATTAACGTCACAATTCGCCCGTGTTTTAAGATGTAAAAAGTGTAAGTAAGGATATAGAAGTATGAAGAGTCAGAGGACAGATTATATTGAAAGAAATGTATATAACTTATCATATATGGGGTAACAGTAGTGGCATTCCTAATATTCCTTCTTATTCATATAATGTCCATTCTAGACAGCTATTTGTTAAAAGCGTTTTTAACGCTTATATGGGTTAAATCAAGACTAAAAGGACCTTAAATCAATTACAGGAGAAATCTGATGTGCAAGAGAAGATAGGCATGGAAAACAAAGAAGAAATGGGCAGGAAATAAAAAGACATATCCACAAAATTAACAAGTCAGGTACGGATATATAAAGAATATTGAAGCAGAATATAAGAAGAGAGGTGCAGAATATTGAGAACAGAGGAATGTAAAATGAAGAAGATGGCGCAGAAAATAAAAGGAGAGGTGCGTAAAATCAAGAAGTGAGGTATGCAAATATAAAGAAGATATGAGTTGGATATAAGAAGAGAGGTGCAGAATATTGAGAAGAGAGATACGTAAAATGAAGGAGAGTAGGGTACAAAATGGAAGAAGAGATGCACACAATTACCAAGTGAGGTATGACAAGTAAAGAAGGTAGGAGGTGGAAATAAGAACAGATGTGCTGAATATTGATAAGAGAGATATGTAAAATGAAGGAGAGTGAGGTACAATATAAAAGAAGAGGTGCACAAAAGTAACAAGTGAGGTATGACATGTAAAGAAGGTAGGAGCTGGAAATAAGAACAGTCGTGCTGAATATTGAGAAGAGAGGTATGTAAAGTGATGGAGATTGGGGCAGTGAAAAAAAGAAGAAGTGTACAAAATTAACAAGTGAGGTAGGACATGTAAAGAAGGTAAGAGCTGGAAATGAGAAAGATTGTGCTGAATATTGACAAGAGAGATATGTAAATGATGGAGATTGGGGCAGAGACAAAAAGAAGAGGTGTACAAAATTAACAAGTGAGGTATGACATGTAAAGAAGGTAGGAGCTGGAAATGAGAAAGGTTGTGCTGAATATTGACAAGAGAGGTATGTAAAGTGATGGAGATTTGGGCAGAGAAAAAAAGAAGAGGTGTACAAAATTAACAAGTGAGGTATGACATGTAAAGAAGGTAGGGGCTGGAAAGGAGAAAGGTTGTGCTGAATATTGACAAGAGAGATATGTAAAGTGATGGAGATTGGGGCAGAGAAAAAAAGAAGAGTTGTACAAAATTAACAAGTCAGGTATGATATGTAAAGAAGGTAGCAGTTGGAAATGAGAAAGGTTGTGCTGAATATTGACAAGAGAGATAAGTAAAGTGATGGAGATTGGGGGAGAGAAAAAAAGAAGAGGTGTACAAAATTAACAAGTGAGGTATGACATGTAAAGAAGGTAGGAGCTGGAAATGAGAAAGGTTGCGCTGAATATTGAGAAGAGAGATATGTAAAGTGATGGAGATTGGGGCAGAGAAAAAAAGAAGAGGTGTACAAAATTAACAAGTGAGGTATGACATGTAAAGAAGGTAGGAGCTGGAAATGTGAAAGGTTGTGCTGAATATTGACAAGAGAGATATGTAAAGTGATGGAGATTGGGGCAGAGAAAAAAAGAAGAGGTGTACAAAATTAACAAGTGAGGTATGACATGTAAAGAAGGAAGGAGCTGGAAATGAGAAAGGTTGTGCTGAATATTGACAAGGGAGATATGTAAAGTGATGGAGATTGGGGCAGAGAAAAAAAGAAGAGGTGTACAAAATTAACAAGTGAGGTATGACATGTAAAGAAGTTAGGAGCTGGAAAAGAGAAAGGTTGTGCTGAATATTGACAAGAGAGATATGTAAAGTGATGGAGATTGGGGCAGAGAAAAAAAGAAGAGTTGTACAAAATTAACAAGTGAGGTATGACATGTAAAGAAAGTAGGAGCTGGAAATGAGAAAGGTTGTGCTGAATATTGACAAGAGAGATATGTAAAGTGATGGAGATTGGGGCAGAGAAAAAAAGAAGAGGTGTACAAAATTAACAAGTGAGGTATGACATGTAAAGAAGGTAGGGGCTGGAAATGAGGAAGGTTGTGCTGAATATTGACAAGAGAGATATGTAAAGTGATGGAGATTTGGGCAGAGAAAAAAAAAAGAGTTGTACAAAATTAACAAGTGAGGTATGACATGTAAAGAAGGTAGGAGCTGGAAATGAGAAAGGTTGTGCTGAATTTTGACAAGAGAGATAAGTAAAGTGATGGAGATTGCGGCAGAGAAAAAAGAAGAGTTGTACAAAATTAACAAGTGAGGTATGACATGTAAAGAAGGTAGGAGCTGGAAATGACAAAGGTTGTGCTGAATATTGACAAGAGAGATATGTAAAGTGTTGGAGATTGGGGCAGAGAAAAAAAGAAGAGTTGTACAAAATTAAGAGGTGAAGTATTACATTTAAAGAAGGTAGGAGCCAGATATAAGAAAAGTTGTGCTGAATATTGACAAGAGAGATATGTAAAGTGATGGAGATTGCGGCAGAGAAAAAAAGAAGAGTTGTACAAAATTAACAAGTGAGGTATGACATGTAAAGAAGGTAGGAGCTGGAAATGAGAAAGGTTGTGCTGAATATTGACAAGAGAGATATGTAAAGTGATGGAGATTGGGGCAGAGAAAAAAAGAAGACGTGTACAAAATTAACAAGTGAGGTATGACATGTAAAGAAGGTAGGAGCTGGAAATGAGAAAGGTTGTGCTGAATATTGACAAGAGAGATATGTAAAGTGATGGAGATTGGGGCAGAGAAAAAAAGAAGAGGTGTACAAAATTAATAAGTGAGGTATAACATGTAAAGAAGGTAGGAGCTGGAAATGACAAATGTTGTGCTGAATATTGACAAGAGAGATATGTAAAGTGATGGAGATTGGGGCAGAGAAAAGAAGAAGAGTTGTACAAAATTAACAAGTGAGGTATGACATGTAAAGAAGGTAGGAGCTGGAAATGAGAACAGTTGTGCTGAATATTGACAAGAGTGGTATGTAAAGTGATGGAGATTGGGGCAGAGAAAAAAAGAAGAGGTGTACACAATTAACAAGTGAGGTATGACATGTAAAGAAGGTAGGAGCTGGAAATGAGAGAGGTTGTGCTGAATATTGACAAGAGAGATATGTAAAGTGATGGAGATTGGGGCAGAGAAAAAAAGAAGAGTTGTACAAAATTAACAAGTGAGGTATAACATGTAAAGAAGGTAGGAGCTGGAAATGAGAACAGTTGTGCTGAATATTGAGAAGAGAGATATGTAAAGTGATGGAGATTGGGGCGGAGAAAAAAAGAAGAGGTGTACAAAATTAACAAGTGAGGTATGACATGTAAAGAAGGTAGGAGCAGGAAATGAGAACAGTTGTGCTGAATATTGAGAAGGAGAGGTACGTAAAGTGATGGAGATTGGGGCAGAGAAAAAAAGAAGAGGTGTACAAAATTAACAAGTGAGGTATGACATGTAAAGAAGGTAGGAGCTGGAAATGAGAAAGGTTGTGCTGAATATTGACAAGAGAGATATGTAAAGTGATGGAGATTGGGGCAGAGAAAAAAAGAAGAGTTGTACAAAATTAACAAGTGAGGTATGACATGTTAAGAAGGTAGGAGCTGGAAATGTGAAAGGTTGTGCTGAATATTGACAAGAGAGATATGTAAAGTGATGGATATTGGGGCAGAGAAAAAAAGAAGAGGTGTACAAAATTAACAAGTGAGGTATGACATGTAAAGAAGGTAGGAGCTGGAAATGAGAAAGGTTGTGCTGAATATTGACATGAGAGATATGTAAAGTGATGGAGATTGGGGCAGAGAAAAAAAGAAGAGTTGTACAAAATTAACAAGTGAGGTATGACATGTAAAGAAGGTAGGAGCTGGAAATGAGAAAGGTTGTGCTGAATATTGACAAGAGAGATATGTAAAGTGATGGAGATTGGGGCAGAGAAAAAAAGAAGAGGTGTACAAAATTAACATGTGAGGTATGACATGTAAAGAAGGTAGGGGCTGGAAATGAGAAAGGTTGTGCTGAATATTGACAAGAGAGATATGTAAAGTGATGGAGATTGGGGCAGAGAAAAAAAGAAGAGTTGTACAAAATTAACAAATGAGGTATGACATGTAAAGAAGGTAGGAGCTGGAAATGAGAAAGGTTGTGCTGAATTTTGACAAGAGAGATAAGTAAAGTGATGGAGATTGCGGCAGAGAAAAAAAGAAGAGTTGTACAAAATTAACAAGTGAGGTATGACATGTAAAGAAGGTAGGAGCTGGAAATGACAAAGGTTGTGCTGAATATTGACAAGAGAGATATGTAAAGTGATGGAGATTAGGGCAGAGAAAAAAAGAAGAGTTGTACAAAATTAACAAGTGAGGTATTACATTTAAAGAAGGTAGGAGCCGGATATAAGAAAAGTTGAGCTGAATATTGAGAAGTGAGATATGGAAAATGATGGAGACTGGGGCAGAGAAAAAAAGAAGAGGTGTACAAAATTAACAAGTGAGGTATGACATGTAAAGAAGGTAGGAGCTGGAAATAAGAACAGTTGTGCTGAATATTGGGCAGAGAGATATGTAAAATGATGGAGATTGGAGCAAAGAAAAAAGAAGAGGTGTACAAAATTAACAAGTGAGGTATGACATGTAAAGAAGATAGAAGCTGGAAATAAGAATAGTTGTGCTGAATATTGAGAAGAGAGATATTTAAAATGATGGATATTGGGGCAGCGAAAAAAAGAAGAGGTGTACAAAATTAACAAGTGAGGTATGACATGTAAAGAAGGTAGAAGCTGGAAATAAGAACAGTTGTGCTGAATATTGAGAAGAGAGATATGTAAAGTGATGGAGATTAGGGCAGAGAAAAAAGAAGAGGTGTACAAAATTAACAAGTGAGGTATGACATGTAAAGAAGGTAGGAGGTGGAAATAGGAACTAATGTGCTGAATATTTAGAAGAGAGATATGTAAAATGATGGAGATTGGGGCAGAGAAAAAAAGAAGAGATGTACAAAATTAATAAGTGAGGTATGACATGTAAAGAAGTAGGAGCTGGATATAAGAAAGATGTGCTGAATAATGAGAAGAGAGGATAGAAAGTAAATGAGGTAGTGGCAGAAAAGGAAAGGAGAGTTGCACATATATTAACAAGTGAGATAAGCAGAAGTGAAATATAAAAGCTAGAAGTAAGAAACGAGGCTCTGAATATTTAAAATAGTGGTATGCAATATGAAGGCGACAGGGGAGAGAATAAAATGTGGTGCAGAGAGAAGAGAAGAGAAGGGAGGGGCAGGTTATCGAGAACAGAATTGCAAGAAATGAAGAATGTAGGGGCAGGAAATAAGGACCTAAGGGGCAGGAAACAAAGATTAAAGCGACAGAAAATGAAGATCCGATGAGCAGTAAACAAAGAATAAAACGGCAGAAAATGAAGATCATAATGGGCAGTAAACAAAGAATAAAACGGCAGACAATGAAGATCCTCATGGGCAGTAAACAAAGAATAAAACGGCAGACAATGAAGATCCTCATGGGCAGTAAACAATGAATAAAACGGCAGACAATGAAGATCCTAATGGGCAGTAAACAAAGAATGAAGCGGCAGAAAAGGAAGATCCTAATGGGCAGTAAACAAAGAATAAAGCGGCAGATAATGAAGATCCTAATGGGCAGTAAACAAAGAATAAAGCGGCAGATAATGAAGATCCTAATGGGCAGTAAACAAAGAATGAAGCGGCAGATAATGAAGATCCTCATGGGCAGTAAACAAAGAATAAAACGGCAGAGAATGAAGATCCTAATGGGCAGTAAACAAAGAATAAAGCGGCAGATAATGAAGATCCTAATGGGCAGTAAACAAAGAATGAAGCGGCAGATAATGAAGATCCTCATGGGCAGTAAACAAAGAATAAAACGGCAGACAATGAAGATCCTAATGGGCAGTAAACAAAGAATAAAACGCCAGACAATGAAGATCCTCATGGGCAGTAAACAAAGAATAAAACGCCAGACAATGAAGATCCTCATGGGCAGTAAACAAAGAATAAAACGCCAGACAATGAAGATCCTCATGGGCAGTAAACAAAGAATAAAGCGGCAGAAAATGAAGATCCTAATGGGCAGTAAACAAAGAATAAAACGGCAGAAAATGAAGATCCTAATGGGCAGTAAACAAAGAATAAAGCGGCAGATAATGAAGATCCTAATGGGCAGTAAACAAAGAATGAAGCGGCAGAGAATGAAGATCCTCATGGGCAGTAAACAAAGAATAAAACGCCAGACAATGAAGATCCTCATGGGCAGTAAACAAAGAATAAAACGCCAGACAATGAAGATCCTCATGGGCAGTAAACAAAGAATAAAACGCCAGACAATGAAGATCCTCATGGGCAGTAAACAAAGAATAAAGCGGCAGAAAACGAAGAATTGACTTACAGGAAATAAACAGCCTAGGGGCAGGAAATAATGGAGATAGCGGCACAGAATAACGAAGATGCAGGGCAACACCAACTATGGCAGCAGGTACGGCGCCGGGATACCTAGCCATATTCCTGCAAAGCAATTAAATAGTGACTGACAGATGAGTGGAAAAATGTTGGAGAAAAGAAAATAATGTGAGGCTGACAGTAAACACTGAAGTAAGAAATTAAGAAGTGAATATGGTAGATGAATGACGAAAGAAAAAGAGACAGGAAGTTTGGAAACAAAGAGTAAAATGAAGATGGAAAATAGTGATAAAATTTACTATATTAGAATACATTACGTAACTGGCCACGTCCAGCCTTTTTCGATTTAAATTGTTTTAAATGTTGTCTTGAAATTGTTTTATTATTATGTTAAAATCATTGTATACATATTTAAAGTCTTTTTTATATACATTTATATTATAATATAATATTGTACAATCTTTTGTAAATGTACCTACTTATTGTTTGCTGCAAAATAAATCCGAGTAGAGAAGAAGATAAAAGATGAATAAATGAGAAGTGTACTGTGAAATAAGGAAGAACAGAGTAGTTATTTCAATAAATACGTATATACATATGCATATCGATGACGTTCAACAGCAACATCGTATGTCAAAAATATTCAATTTTACAGAAGAGCGAAAAAAATGTCTGACATATGGGGTAAGTAACTTCTTGTAAAGTTTGTATCAAAGCCTTGACATTATGATGTGTTTGCACAGGATTCGCGAAGACATTCCGATAGGGATCAAATGAAATCTCATTTTGTTGTATTTTTTTTTTACATACGAAGTTACTGTTGAACACCATTGTTATACAGGTTGGAAGTAATATAACTGTGTAGGATTTAACAACTTATTCCTTCGACAGAGTAATAATACTAATAATAATAATAATAATAATAATAATAATAATAATAATAATAATAATAATACAAGTAGTCCCTAACAATACGTAATAATAATAATAATAATAATAATAATAATAATATTGAAATACAAACTGCTGAGCCATTTATATCCGGACCCACACTTTCTGAAGTCGAAATTGCGATAGAAAATCTGAAAAATTATAAGTCTCCAGGTATCGATCAAATTCCAGCAGAATTAATACAAAAGGGTGGAAGCGCATTATCTAACGAAATTGATAAGCTTGTACTTGCTATTTGGGAAAAGGAAATTGTACCAGAACAATGGAAGGAGTCCATAATCGTACCTATCTTTAAGAAGTAACTTTCGAGGAATATCACTTTTGTTGACGTCGTACAAAATGTTGTCCAATATTCTTTTGAGAAGATTAACTCCATATGTAGATGAAATTATTGGGGATCATCAATGTGGTTTTAGGCGTAATAGATAAACTATTATCGACCTGGTTGGCGAGTTGGTATAGCGCTGGCCTTCTATGCCCAAGATTGCGGGTTCGATCCCGGGCCAGGTCGATATCATTTAAGCGTGCTCATGTCAGTAGAATTACTGGCATGTAAAAGAACTCCTGCTGGACAAAATTCCGGCACATCCGGCGACGCTGATATAACCTCTGCAGTTGCGAGAGTCGTTAAATAAAACATAACGTTTTAAACATTTCAACTATTGACCAGATATTTTGTATTCGACAGATAATGGAAAAAAATGGGAGTATAAGGGTACAGTGCATCAGTTATTCATAGATTTCTAAAAGGCATATGACTCTGTTAAGAGAGAAGTTTTATATGATATTCTTATTGAATTTGGTATTCCCAAGAAACTAGTTCGATTAATTAAAATGTGCCTCAGTGAAACGTACAGCAGAGTTCGTATAGGTCAGTTTCTGTCAGACGCGTTTCCAATTCACTGTGGGTAAAGCAAGGAGATGCACTATCACCTTCACTTTTTAACTTTGCTCTAGAGTATGCCATTAGGAAAGTCCAGGATAACAGAGAGGGATTGGAATTGAACGGGTTACATCAGCTGCTTGTCTATGCGGATGACATGAATATGTTAGAAGAAAATCCACAAACTATTAAGGAAATCAGAGAATTTTACTTGAAGTAAGTAAAGAGATAGATTTGGAAGTAAATCCCGAAAAGACAAATTATATGATTATGTCTCGTGACCAGGACATAGTATGAAATGGAAATATGAAAATTGGAAATTTATCCTTTGAAAAGCTGCAAAAGTTCAGATACCTTGGAGCAACAGTAACAAATATAAATGATACTCGGGAGGAAATGAAACACAGAATAAATATGGGAAATGCCTATTATTATTCGGTTGAGAAACTTTTATCATCCCAATACCTTCTCATTTTTTAAAGCTTATTATTATTATTATTATTATTATTATTATTATTATTATTACTATTATTATTATTATCATTATCATTATTATTATTATTATTATTATTATTATTATTATTATTATTTTAATTCACTTTCAGTTGTCAGTTCCTATATTCAATGCCATGTTGAAATATGCGTGGTATGCATCAAAATTGATAAACGAACGAGAAGTGTTTGTGAATGTGAAGGATATCTGTTTCGCAGCAGAAGTGCGGAAAAATGTGTGTGACTGTGGACAACCTTCTTTCATTTGGTGTGCATGGTGCAGAAAATATGTATGTTTTGTGTGTTTTTATGACATCATAATGAATCTGGTACAAAATGAAGTGGAATAGCTGCTACAGAAATAGAACAGACACCAGTAACACATCTTACCTTCCTACGTGAGCAGTATTTCATTGTTTAACCTTTACAATACAATGTTAGTTAATTAGTAATTTGTTTAAAACATGATGAAGCATTCAATCCATTGAGAAAAATGATATAGGTATGTAAATAGATAACCGTGATCACAATATTAATCATTATTAAAAGAAAAATATATAGAACCAGTTAAGATTCGAATGTAGGTTGTCTGGATAACAACTCAGCATACAACCATATGGGCTACGCTGTGACATAGTCTAATGCTTCCCTATTGAGCACCTAACGGAAGTATGTCACAAACAATAGCCAGTATTTCCAAAACGAGGGGTCATTGGCCACCCATATCAGGTATGACTTTAAACAGTACGACTTGTACAGGGACATAATTTTATTTTTATTTCAATTTTTATTCTACCTGAGTTTTGGAATGTACTTCACTCCCACCCCTTCTACTAGTAAACTTCCAACCGTTCACGACACAAAGCCGAGGGCGCGTAAGCAGTACTGAGTTATTGAGTACAGTACGTTTCAGATATATGTTCGCGTTTTCCAGTGACGAAAGAGCTTTCAATATTGAATCATATTTTCGTACGGGCACTGTCGTCCGTTTCCCTATGTCGCATCCCGGTTTCCCCCATCTGCTTCTGTTCGCCTCTTTGTAAAGTCTAGTAGCTGGGCTATCTTAGCTCTTTTCTGAAAACATTAATTTCTGTTAGGAATTGGACATCTACGTAATATTATTCAAGTGTTTAAAATAACTTAAATAAAAAGGCCTCCTTAAGTAATTAACTGTCACGTGATTCCCCCCCCCCTTTCTACAACCCTGCGACAAAACCACTTGAACGGACAGTAGATAGCATTTCTGAATGATTTTATCTTTTCGGATCGGGCAGAAGTGAAGATTGAATTTACAGTACGTAAGGTACTCTTTTGTAGAGTAGGTACAGAATTATTTCAACATGAGTTACTCGTACGAAGGACGAAACTGGTAATTGTAATTAGGTACAATAGTCTATTGTGCGATAATATGCACAAAAGAACTGAAGCCTGTATCGAAATGAACGGCCACCATTTTCTAAAATGTGTTTAAATATCCATATTATGATTATTTTTCAATTTAACTTCATTCTCTATATTGTACGCTAATGTGCTGCAACAGTACAATATACAATGCATAATTAATACTTCCGAATGGACAGCTCAATTCGTGTGTAAAACACTAAGTGTTAATACAGTACTGTATTTTGATTAAACAAAAACCTAATGAAAATGATCAAACTCAAAATTGCGATATTTCCTAGTTTACATAAATGGATGAACCAATTTTCTTCCCTCCTATACCTAGTAAAGTGATTTGTATTTTACGCCAATATCATCGAACTCCGTCGTGGAAAGGGTAGCAAACGGTGTTTCCTGTTTCAATCGTTAATAGAAAGGTATAGCCAGGTTAATATTAAAAATGTTAGTAAAAATAAAATGATGTCCCTGTACTTTCATCTCACACAATCTTATTCCATTCGGTGATATACAGAGCGTGTCCTCTCCTTGTAAGTCGATAACACAATTCAGCTGGCAGTCTGCGTTATCAACCTTCGTTATTTAGCATTCAGATCTGTGTTGAGAGAGTTGTGTTTCCAACCACAGATACATAGTACAACAACGTATTTTCTTATTTACCGAAGGAGCCGTTAAGTGTGTTTACGCTTCGAACAATGTTTCTCCTTATTGAGAGAAGAATCTATTTCTAAATTAATAATTTAACTCACTGTTTAAATGGTTGTGTAACTTCTGGAGGAGCCTCAGAAACTTGAGTAAATTGTATTCTGAGGGTGCTTAATTGTTTATTAGCTATACATGTCTGATTCCTTCCTCCCCATTTTTAAAATTCTATACATAACTTTTACGACATGTTTTAAGTTTCGTGGGGGCCAGGCTACTAATAGGATTATACAGGGACATCATTTTATTTTTACTTGCATTTTTATTGTACCTGCATTTCTGAATGTACTTCACTCTCACCCCTTCACTAATGTCCTTGCTCCCGTCAGACACACAAACTTACGGCCGCTGTTGCATTCGAAGTCTTCAAGCAGTGAAGTAAACACTGCAGTGTATAGTGTGTTTCATAAATATGATTGCGTTTTCTATAGAAGAAAGAACCTATATTAATAATATCGTACTAAAAAATTATATTCAAGAAACGATAAATTCAATTTCAGAGATGTTTTTAATAATATGCGTACTGAATTGAAGCCTGCATTGTAATGAACGGCAACCATTTTCAGCAACTTGTTTAAAAATTCAGATTAGCTTATTTTGAATTAAGCTGGCTAGAATCAAAGGAATGCTAGTGACATTTGTAATAACATGAGTTAAGTGCATCCAGTGTAAGCTAAAGTATCTAAAATTTTAGTGGCAAAGGGATATTTCAATCGCATCACACATTAAAATTTAAATACAAAATTTCACCGATTTTACGAAAGCTTAAATATTTAAACCCCATTTTCTCAAAAGTAACTTAAGTGCACCTACAGCCCTTTACTTATGACCCCCTCAATTTAAATGCACTCTCTATATTGTATCATAACATCAATAATTAATATGCTAAATAAAGTAGACATTACATAACGAACATAGCCGCCTGAAAAGTTGAGTTTTTGAAAAAAAAAATGTTACTACTCTACTGTATTTTGATAAATTCCGTAAAAGTGATAATCAAACTGAAAATCGTAATATCGTATTTCCCTACAACATAAATAGATACACTACTTTTCTCTCCTATAGCTAGTAAAATGATTTGTTTACATATTGCACTAGTAACATCAAACTCCTGTAATGGAAGGGGGCAACAGTGTTTCCGAGTATAGCCAGGTTAATGTTAAAAATGTTGGTAAAAATAAAGTGATGTCCCTGTATTTTAGATAAGTACGATAAAATTCTTTAAAACCTTAAAGCCCTTTGTTTAGTGGTTGCTCGTATATGAAACTTTCTATTCGCTTCGTGGGTACCGGTTACAGATAATCGATTGTATGTGAAATAGAGAATTCGTGTGGTATTCCCATAATTGACAATAAAAATTAATTATTAATGGATTTGTTTTGTGTATAAGCGTACCACCAAAACAACATCGATTTCTTCCAGACTTACTGTCACGCAACCAAACAGTCTGTAAACGTTTACACTATTTTTGACGTTATAAGTGAAAGACGTCTATTGGTAATACACATTACAAATGTAAGGTGAGTTCTTTGCAATGTTGTAAACGTCTGCATCGGACGTTTTCGCTCGAGCACCAAGTAGTTCATAGCATAATCCGATAGGTAGCGCACATGCATGAGGGGTTAAATTGTCGCGAGCGATAAATCCTCGAACGGTGTAAGCCGAGCGTTAGGCATTCGTTCTTGTTACAGTGATGAACTGTGTAGTAACATTATAGATGTTTATCATTTCAAAACTTTGCAGTGTTTAACTAAACTCTCCATAGTACAACTACAAAACTTGCTTTAAAATGTAATATAAATGTTGTAGGTAAATGTTTTTTTTTCCCCCCCACACAGGAGTGATTTTATTTTTGTCATATATGATAGATGTTATTGGATGTAAATGTAATTATTATAAACGGAGAAAACAATCAAGACAGTGCAATAACCGTATCAAGTTTTCTAGTAATAATAATAATAATAATAATAATAATAATAATAATAATATGTAATAATTAGTGTATCAATCTTTGCGTCTGTAACAGTTGTGCAGCATGGTTATTCGTTTTATTATATTTTCTGTGACGTTATCTCTGTACTAATATTGCTATTAATCAACTGCTATATCAGTAATATTTTGTAAAACGTTTCTACATTATCGCAGTATGTAGGCGGAACACTATGTATGGACCTATCATATTGTAAATTTTATTAGTAACAACAATGTAATTTATTCGTCACAACAATAATTCCTTTCTACAATTCGCCTTAAACGCTCTCGTCAACAATTGGATTTTCACTCAACACAGTATTCGTTATAGCACTCCACTGATGACAATGACAATTTACTTGGACTAGTACGAACAACAATGAACTGTTAATCTTAACTAATATTTACAAAGCACTATTTACAAATCAGAACTATCAGTTCTCAGTTCACAGTTCTTCTATCTCAGTCACTCGAGTTCACAGTATCTCGAACCACAGACCTTCAGAGACAGTTCACTGTACTCGAACTCAGGTCCCTCCAACTGCGGTCCACTGCACTCGAACTCAGGTCCCTCCAACTGCGGTCCACTGCACTCGAACTCAGGCCTTCGGATGCTGACGCAGATGCGGACGCACACTCGAGTCGAACTCCGGCACACAAGTCTGGCTTGCTTGCTCTGGCTTACTCACTGACTGAATAACTGAAAAACTGGAACTCCTGTCGTTCCTTCGCGACCGTAATTTATAACCACAGCGACGTAGCCTCGAAAGTTCGAATTCGCGAGTCTTCCACTTCGACGGATTTCTCGGCCTCTCTAGGCAAGCAGAAGATGCGCGCGCAAACTCCCTCTCCACTCTCTCGCCACGCGCCGTCCCAAAGTGCTCCGCGCGATCTTCTCTCTTGCGGGACGCTGGTCGTGAGTTCGAATCTCACGTCGCTGTCACAATATTATATATGTGGTAAATCAAATATTGAATAATTATTAATTAGCAATAATAACTGTATATCGAAGTTTTTCATACAATTTGATTTATAACTTCATGTTCCTGTTTTGGTACGTTCCATTAGACTATTACATTAAATATTTGTCATAAACGCAGAAAATAATGCCTTATTTTTTCCGTGTGAGCAAAACATATGTGTATCTTACCTGTCGCCTTCCATACAAGATAAGATATGTCTGTGAGATGACCTTGTACTGTTTTTCTATTTATTACGAGCGCAACATGACCGATCTTATCTCACTCTAGGGTGCAATACTCGACCGAGTAAAGTATGGACACTAAGAAAATGCGACGAAAGACGGCTAACAACTGCCGAAATGAGATTCATGCGAAAAACTGCTGGATACTCTCTTCTCGACCATCATCGGAACGTACAGTAGATATTCTGAAGGAATTAAAAATTGACTCTATTGTCCATTATCTGCAGCAATACAGGCTTCAGTGGCAGACACATGTCAAGAGGATGGATCGCTCTAGATGGCCCAGGCAGATTTTGTCGCATGTCCCAAGAGGTCGAAGACATTTAGGAAGACCTAGGAAACGCTGACAAGAGACCGTAACAGATCCACTGGGGTCTAACACTTGAAGGCTGATGATGATGATGATGATGATGATGATGATGATGATGATGATGATGATGATGATATTATTATTATTATTATTATTATTATTATTATTATTATTATTATTATTATTATTACTTACAAATGGCTTTTAAAGAACCCGCAGGTTCATTGCTGCCCTCAGACAAGCCCGCCATCGGTCCCTATCCAAGTGCAAGATTAATTCAGTCTCTATCATCATAGCCCATCTCTCTCAAATCCATTTTAATATTATCCTCCCATCTACGTCTCGGCATCCCCAAAGGTCTTTACCCTCTCGTCTCCCAACTAATACCCTATACGCGTTTCTGGATTCGCCCATACGTGCTACATGCCCTGCCCATTTCAAACGTCTGGATTTAATGTTCCTAATTATGTCAGGTGAGATTACGAGTACAATGCGTGCAGTTCTGTGTTGTGTAACTTTCTCCATTCCCCTGTAACTTCATCCCTCTTAGCCCCAAATATTTTCCTAAGAGCCTTATTCTCAAAGAGCCTTAATCTCTGTTCCTCTCTCAAAGTGCGAGTCCAAGTTTCACAACCATACAATATAACTAATATAACTATTTTTATAAATTCTAACTTTCAGATTTTTTGACAGCAGACTAGATGACAAAAGCTTCTAAACCGAATAATAACAGGCATTTCCCATATTTATTCTGCGTTTAATTTCCTCCCGAGTGTCATTTATGTATGTTACTGTTCCTCCAAGTTATTTGAATTTTTCCACCTCTTCGAAGGATAAATCTCCAATTTTTATTTTTCGATTTCGTATAATATTCTGGTCACGAGACATAATCATATACTTTGTTTTTTTTTTCGGGATATACTTCCAAACATTATTATTATTATTATTATTATTATTATTATTATTATTATTATTATTATTATTATTATTATTATATTATTACAATAATTGTACTTATTATGTACTGTAGAGTGTCATCGTCTGACAGATTGATGCATGAATAGCTTCGACGTAATGCCAACTCGCATTTCCCACAATGATCCCATATCTCGATAACAAAGCCGTCACGGCTATATGTTTCTATGACAAAATCTGTTTATATTGGAGTATAGAATACTCAACATTATATTATAGTACACAATTACAAATCAGCCTGTATAAAGAATAAAGAACAAAATCAAATAAAACTTACAATGTTTCATGTGACTAGTAATAATTTAACGTATACGTGGATTGCGTGTGTAATATCATGGGATGAGACCGTATCACATGGCTAGTAGATAAGTCACAAATAATTAATGTTAAAAATCTTTTCACAATAAAATGTGTACAAACACAATAAGTGAGCTGAATAATGATACAGGTTCCGTGTGGTGTTAAACATAGGGACAAAAGCTTTATACAATTCCTTGAGTGTTAAAAAATCTTCGCAAGCGAAAGGCGTTCGTAATTGTATGTGCCTGGATCTGAAATGAATACGTAATCTATTTTGGTAGGAATTTAAGAGAGCGCAATCAAATACAATGTAGAAGGTTGTACAGGGACATCATTTTATTTTTACTTCAATTTTTATTGTACCTGAGTTTTTTAATGTACTTCACTTCCACCCCTTCTACTAAGGAAGTTCCAACTCCACACAGAACCAAGACCGCAGATAGTAAGCAGTACTGAGTTACTGAGTATAGTACGTTCCAGAAATATGTTCGTGTTTTCCAGTGACGAAAGAGCTTTCAATATTGAATCATATTTCCGCACAGGTACTGTCCGTTTGCCTACGTCGCATCCCGATTTCCCCCACCTGCTTCTGCTCGCCCCTCTGTAATAGCTGGGCTGTCTTAGCTCTTTTCTGAAAACATTAATTTCTCTTAGGAACTGGAAGTTTACATAATATTATACAGCTGTTTAATTTAACTTAAATAAAAGGGCCTCGTTAAGTAATTAACTGTCACGTGATTTCCTCTCTTTCTACAATCCTGCGGCATAACCACTTGGACGGACAATAGATAGCATGTCTGAGTAATTTTATATTTTCGGGTCGGGCAGAAGTGAAGATTGAATTTACAGTACGTAGAGTAGGTACAGAATTATTTCAACATGAGTTACTAGTACGAAGGACGAAAGTGGCAATTGGAATTAGATGCAATAGTCTATAGTGCGATAATATGCACAAAAGAACTGAAGCCTGTATCGAAATGAACGGCCACCATTTTCAAAATTGTGTTTAAATATTCATATTATGATTATTTTTCAATTTAACTTCTTTCTCTATATTGTACGCTAATGTGCTGTAGACAGTATAATATACACTGCATAATGAATACGTTCGCATGGATAACTCAGTTCGTGAGTAAAAACACTTATTCTTAATACAGTACTGTACTTTGATTAAAGAAAAACCTGATGAAAATTATCAAACTCAAAATCGCGATATTTCCTAGTTTACGTAAATGGATGAACTACTTTTCTTCCTTCCTATACCTAGTAGAGTGATTTGTGTTTTACGCCAGTATCATCGAACTCCAGTCTTGGAGGGGGGAGCAAGCAGTGTTTCCGGTTCTCTAAAGGTATAGACAGGTTAATATTAAAAATGTTAGTAAAAATAAAATGATGTCCCTGTATAAGTTGTGTAATAAATATTAAAGAATTATGAAACTTACGGAACAGATGTTGAGAACTGATGGATCCAGTATCTTCGGAAGACAGGCACAGACTCTTAGGGGCCGTATTCATAGACATTCTTAGCGCGGGCTTTCGGTGGATGATGAGCGAACTAACGTTTTTTGTATTCACAAACCAGTGTCAGCGATATGATACGATATGAATCCTGTTTAGCACGCTCGTAGCCCGGGCTAGCGAAATGTCTATGAATAGCACCCTTAGTGACGTCTCGTTTACAAATCTAACCAACATCAATAGGTAAGGGGGATGACAATTGGTTTTAAGCTCGATGGGAGTCATTTGAGCTATGAATGTTTAAATTGAAAAGTGGATTACGTACGTTTGAAATCTGTTGTGAAATTTCCTTGCAGAGCAATTCAAACAGATATAATATTTCCGCAAATCTTAGGTATGTGGATGATACCCTACTTATTTATGAAGATGATAACAATACTACTGATATTATTACTAATTCATTTAATGACGTGCACCCATCAATAAAGTTCATACCAGAAACAGTTATTAACAGCTCTATAAGCGTTTTAGATCTGTGGATTTTTATAAAATTATTCTAAAATAAATTCTGACATCTTTAGAAAACCTACATCTACGGACCATTCCATATATATTTCTTCTAACCATCCGGAAGTACATAAATTTAGTTTTTTTACTTGTTTATTTAACGATGTTGTATCAACTACAAGGTTATTTAGTCTCGATGGGGATTGGTGATAGCAAGATGGTATTTGGCGAGATGAGGCCGAGAATTCGCCATAGATTTCCTGACATTTGGCTTACGGTTGGGAAAAACGTCGGAAAAAACCCAAACAGGTAATCAGCCCAAGCGGGAATCGAACCCATGCCCGAACGCAACTCCGGATCGGCAGGTAAGCGCCTTAGCTACGTCGGTGGCTTATAAATTTAGTAAGTTTAGGTTCCTCATAGATAGATTGCTAACAGTTCCATTAAATTTGTTACAACAATGAATACAGATACTGTACATTGTCAACTTAGCAAAAATCAATGGGTCTGGTAAATTTGTAATAGATATAAGCTATCCCATAAAATAACATACTACCTCACATCTAATACTTCCGTACCCAAAAAATCGTGGGCAAGTATGACTTACTTTGGTAAAGTGCCTAATCAACTAAGTCAGTTTTTCTCAAACTTTTTTGAAGTGGGGACCACTTTTTTAAGTCAGAACAGTTTCGCGGACCACCTTACTCTTGTTCCCTTCGAAAGCAAATATATCATTTTTGTAGCATATTTTAATACCAGTATATTTATATTTTAAAACAAAATTAATTTATTAAAATTAATTTTATTAATTTAATTTTATGTTAGTATTAACTAATTAAGTTATTGTTAATAGAAAAAATTCATTTTTGATTTTTAATAAATCAAGGCTATTAGAGTTTGGATAATCTTTAACTTAGTAACTAAACAAAATAAATGGTGGTACTCACATTAATGAGATGGATAAGCCTGCCGATTCTTGCACAATTCTATATTTAGATGTATGCTGGTAAGCTTAAGTCGGAGATAGTCACATATATCGATTCGATTTCAGTACTTTGTTTTTATTAGAGTTAGTGATGAAAACCCTATCTCACAAAGATACTGAATTATAATCTGTAAAGCACCATTGTATAGTTCACTATATTCTCTTTTCACTAGTGATAAGGTCCAGAAATTAACCATACTTTCCGCTTGGAATTTCATTTTAAGTCCGGTCTCATTCGAGAGTTCAATTAACTGTTCTCTTTTACTCAATGAAAGTTTGTTAGTTTCAATATCGCAATGAAAGGGGTCACAAAGCCATGAAAATTCGTCATATTTACTTGCAAAATAAGTTTCAAATTGTGACGCCAGAGTTTCGAAATGCGAACAGATGTCATTGCATAATTCTTTTCCAATAACGAAATCATGTTCAAACAAAAAAGACTCTAAGGTTGAAAACAGTGAAAAAAAATCCCCTGTTTTACGGAACTGACCATAAACTAAGTTTCCTCTCGAACACTATTTTCTCATGCGCACTGAGAACAGTCAAAGAATTACCTTGTCGAGAGAGATTTAGTTCGTTTAGTTTTGAGAACACATCTGGAAGATATGCCAATGTACTTAGCCACATGTCACTAGCTGATGTGCAGGAAAAAGATGGCGAGAAACACCACGTTCATAGTGCTTTAAATTCCTCTTTTGTTGCTGAGAGTTAGTGGGAAGTCGGTAGACAGGTAGGGTAATAAATTTCATAAAATGTCAGTACTGGGAGAAAAAGTGAAAGGTGGTTGCCATATGTCATTTCCTCACTCTGAGATTTTCAGTTATAGTGCGATACGCAATTCGTTTGAATTTTATTTTCTCTTCTGTTCTTTTTGAAGGACCACAAGGGCAGACATCGGGAACCACAGGTGGTCTGAGGACCATAGTTTGAGAAACGCTGAACTAAGTACAGTGAAACCTCTCCTTGCGGACACTCCCAAGATACGGACACTTCTCATATACGGACAGATTTTTATGTCCCAACTGAAATAATATAGAAATAATGATAAATTTTACACTCATTTACGGACACACTCAGACACGGTCACGGACAGCTGTTTCACAGTCCTAAAGCTTGCTTTACCTCCTGACTGCGGACAGAACTTGGATTTCAAGACCTAATGTGTTACAAAAATGGAAAATTTAGTACAGAAATTCCTTAACATGAAAGAAGACAATAAGGGTCTCGTAGGCTACCACTAGCCCAGCCAGCTACCCCTTGTTAACTGGAAGCGGGTGGATAAACAAAGTCATTAAATTTAACCTATCTGATGGGTCCAAGGTTTCCGCGATCGTGAAATTGTATTCGACACATGATATGGTTAGTAGGATTATTCTCCTCACTTCACTCAGTTGTCCTGTTTCGAGAGATATGATATCTGAACGTAAATGTTAAGTTGAAAACTGTAAATTACAGTACTGCAATAACTGTAGACCTAGAATAAAATCGCTGGCACAGTACTGTATTTTCCTTTCTCGGTCTTATCTACTGTAGTTCAAAGTTACAAAGAATTTACTGTAGTATACTGTATTTGGAATGAAACTACAGTAATACATTTCATTTAGAGCGTGAAGGGATACATAATGCATATTATAAATTTACTGTTAGATTGGGTAGCCTCCCTCTCAATAAAGGACACCTCCCAGATGCGGACAGATTGTTACGTCCCTTCTATGTCCGTAAATGAGAGGTTTCACTGTAATTTCTTAAAAAAAAACATAACATAAATATAACTTTCCGTACGAGTAATAAATTCACTAATAGCATCCCTAGCAAACTACGTAATAGTGATAAATACCAGAATGAAGGAATATAATTCTGTGGTGTTCTGGTAAAGGGGTATGTCATCTTTTTGTGCAAATGGAGCTTTATTCCCCAGGGGAATACACAAGCTAAATTCTACAAGTGATTATGCAAAACAAAAAAAAAAACACACACAAACAAAAGATGTGTTTTATCTATGTAGAAAATTATTTCCAATAAGGAAAATTTATGACTTATCTCCCTTTGCCCAAACACCACAGATTTATGTTATAATGCAAAAATTGCCCTATTAAATATATTGGTCAGACACAGAGAAGCTTTAGAATAAGTTATAATTAGACTTCGTTGAATTGCCACACGCAGCGTGCAATCAGGTTGCCGATGTACGGTAGTATAGAGGAGGTGAGCGACCGCCCGTTCTTGTAGTATAAGCAGTTCATGTTAAGAGTTGTGACCGGTCCAAATAGATAGAGCAGCTACAGCTAATGTATACCTATGTAAGAACTTGTTTTTGCATTACTATGGTCGGAATAGTCAAAGCTTAACATTTGTTCAGTGCAGACAAGAATTCAATCAAACATACTACAATGAGATTGTTGCTGCTCCAAACAATTTCCTCTGGAATACCCTTACCCCCGCAGCCAATCTTGACCCGTTGAAAAACGTGATTGGATGCTGTTAATTATTATTCAGAATATTATGGCAAAATAATGGAGGTAATTGAACCATTACATAGCACAGACAGTTCCGCTGTTGCAGCTGTAAAATCATTGCCTTCTGAACAGCTATTGGAAGATATTCTGTTCATTGATTCTAATTTTAAAATCGTGTCCAAAAGCATCACCCTGTTAGAATCGTCTAAACTACAACTCTCAAAAGCCCTTAATATAGTGGATAAAGTATCACAAATCGTTATCCAAAATATCACTAATTTCAGAAAAAGTGAAATGTAAGTTGAGAAACATTATTGCTAAAAATTCTGCCTATTCACAATTTCGTACTATAAATGATGTACTATCACGTCACGACAAGACGTGTGAAGTTGGTGTGCTAAAAAGTAGTGACTTCCCGTTCTTCAAATATGCACCTATTATATCGTGTGATGTTGAACGTACATTTTCCCAAAATAAAAACTGTTTAAGTGACCATCGGAGGAGGTTACTTTGCAGTCGCTCAAAATGTACGTAACTCTTCACTGCAATGCACATATTCAAGGATGATGTAAGTATATTACATTAAATTTTAAGAGTTAATATATTCACTACAAAATAATTGTGTATTTACATGTTTAGACATTTCCTACTTCAATGATCATTCATTATATTTCTTCAATGCAGGATACAGGTTTTATTGTAACCGCAGTATACTGCTCAGTGTTTACATCAGAGGCATACTCGATCCGTTGCATGTCCCCTTCTCATACAGTCTATACCGCTAGCGTAGTAAACCTTACGATTCTCGTGGCAATTCCACGAAGTCTAGTTATAATGAACATGTTTCAGACTTTAAATACAACAGGAGAAAGTCCAAATTTGCCACTCATTTAGCTGAACAGGGTCAAAGATTTATGACATAATGTAAAAATTTCCCTATTAAATATATTGGTCAGACACGGAGAAACTTTAGAATATGTTATAATGAACATGTTTCAGGCTTTAAATACAACAGGAGAAAGTCCAAATTTGCCACTCATTTAATTGAACAGGGTCACAGGTTTATGATATAATGTAAAAATTTCCCTATTAAATATATTGGTCAGACACGGAGAAACTTTAGAATATGTTATAATGAACATGTTTCAGACTTTAAATACAACAGGAGAAAGTCAAAATTTGCCACTCATTTAATTGAACAGGGTCACAGATTTATGATATAATGTAAAAATTTCCCTATTAAATATATTGGTCAGACACGGAGGAACTTTAGAATATGTTATAATGAACATGTTTCAGACTTTAAATACAACAGGAGAAAGTCCAAATTTGCCACTCATTTAATTGAACAGGATCATGAATTAACTAACATAAAGGCGGCTTTGCATATTATTCTTCCTACGAACAATACTTCAAACATTAACATAGCATAAGAGTTTCATAATATGGATAGCCTAAGCATAATATAATAAAGCCGTCCAGCTTTTAAAAGAATTGATTTCAAACGTACGTAATCCACTTTTCAATTTAAACATTCATAACTCAAATGAGTCTCATCGAGCTTACAATCGTCATCCCCCCTACCTATTAATGTTCGTTAGATTTGTAAACGAGGCGTTACTAACAGTCTCTTCCTTTCTTCAGAAGAAACTGGATCCATCATTTCTCAATATCTGTTCCGCAAGTTTTGTATTTTTCTACTATAGATTACACAACATATTAAAATTTTTATTTACCTGCACTCTCTTAAATTTCTACCAAAATAGATTACCAGACCCAGGCACACAGTTACGAGTTCCTTCGTTTCTGCTTCGCTTTGCGAAGATTTTGTAACATTCAAGGAACTTGTATGAAGCCATTGCCCATATGTTAACACCTCACGGAACCAGTATCATTATTCAGCTCACTTGTTGGGTTTGTACATATGTTATTGTGAAAAGTTTTTTAACATTTAATTTGTCACTTATCTACTAGCCATGTGATATTTTCTCATTACACGCATTTGTTAAATTATTACTAGTCGCATGTAACCTTGTAAATTATATTTTATTTGTTGTTTATTCTGTATTTATTTGTGCTGCTCATCTTTCACTGCTCTGTATTCGTTGTTTATTTTATCGTGTTGTGTATTTAACCTTTTAGTATTTGACATATTTACAAACACGTTTATTTTATTAATGCAATATTGGTTTTGTTTCCATACACACTTGCCACTCTTTTATAAAAGTATTCATTTGGTACTTACGTTAGTCAATAAATAATGTATAAACAACTTGTTGATAATATTTGATAAGCATAGACGAAATCTATTGAAATCAATTTATTAATTAAATACATTAATGTTGTTATAGTAATGTTAGCTGTATTCGATATTTAAAAGGATCTTGTAGCAAAATGTAAACGATTATCGACCATACTGATTGATGAACTTCTGCAAATGGTTTACAAACACATTTTTTTTTAATTCATTACAATATGAATTAGAAAAGTACAGCAATTTAAAGTAATAATTCCAAAGAATCGTTTAATTTTCTGCTACAAATGCAGAAGATGCAGATATACGGTATTAATAAGGTAACTGTCTGAAATAAACTTCCACAGCATGTTTTGATTTGCTTGTTCTCCAGATTGTATTCATCGGGAGTGTTTCTACAAGGACAACTAGGAAGAATGAACATTTTTCTTACTGCCTTCATACTTTGTGACATATGGATACACGCAAAGGCCAACTACCAGTATTCATCTTCTGATCATCACCACATTGCTCTGTGTGTTCCTGCAGTATTACGTCAGTACTTCACACCGGAAGCTTCAGTACTCTTATCAATGCCGAATAATGAGTATGGGACAACCAGAACAGGCATTCAACCTTCATTTACAAGTGCCCAACAGCTACTAGTGGACGATATCCTAAGAAATCTAAACAAGCAATCAGTTTGGACTTTTGTGATCTCTCGACCTGGTTTTGAAACATTTGAAAATATTATTCAGGACAAGGATAAACACAACTATCTCATCTTCACGTGGCCTGACGAGGACGAAGACATATTGTCGAATGTCATCAATCAGATAGGAGATATATTGCAAACGTCGATGAATTCACGAAAACGCTTCTTAGTGGTAGTAACAGTTATTGGAGATCAGAGTCCATCAGAAGTGGCATTGTCTATCTTGCAGGAACTCTGGAGTTCTTCCATGATTTTGGATGTCCTTATCCTCACGCCGGCGGATACATCACATTCAAATGTAAATGGCCATCAACTTCCCACTATTACAAGAAGCAAATTGCATTTTTATACGTGGTTTCCTTTTAGTGGTATAGCAGAAAAGCCCATACTATTGGGTGAAAGTTATATGGTAACTGAAGGAAATATATCCATGTCTGATGGTCTGTTTCCTTTAAAAATCCCCCCAAAATTTAACATTTCACCAATAAAAGTCGCTAGTTGCTTCATAGAAAGTTTAGTTAATGTTATAGACTCTGGCGATGATGACGATATCAAAAGGTACAATTTTACAGGACCAGAAATGTATTTCTTGAGTGTTATTGCAGATAAATACAATTTCTCGTATTACTTCATACCACCACCTCCCGGTGATGTGACTTATACGAAAAAAATTCGTACAGTCTTAACAAATGTTGCTATGGGTGAAGCAGATATTGCAGTCGGCGGACTTCTCTTACACGAGCAAGCTATCCATTTTCTGGATTTCACTACGTCATACTACAGAACAGGGGAGACATGGTACGTTCCCTGCCCAAAATCCTTTGACAGACTCGGAAGAATTACGGCAATATTCTACACGTCAGTTTGGGCGTTAATGAGTGTCGTGTTTCTCTTGGTTACGCTAGTCATATGGGGATTAGTTTGGCAACAACATTCCACGGAAGCCACGGGTTACAGGTTAGTAGGTGCATGCTTCATGAATATGTGGGCCGTTTTCATGGGAATATCCGCATCTGAACCACCTCGAACGTCTGTAATAAGAGTTGTGTTCATTATCTATGTTTTGTACTGCATCGCAATGAGCACTGTGTTTCAGGCATTCTTCACCAGCTTCCTTGTAAATCCGGGAATGGTGGACCAGTTACATTCTTTGGAGGAGATCATACAGTCAGGAATAGAGTACGGATACTTGCGTGATTCAGATAATTACTATTTTTTAGATCAAGAAGAAGACGATTTAGCGAAAACATTGCAAAGACACGCAGAGAACTGTTCAGATTTTAACAAATGTTTGGCAAGAGTGGTCCTTAAAGGAGATTTTGCGACACTTACAACAGAAACTTATTCAGAGTACTTTGTTGCGACCAGAATGCCGAACAGATTAAATTCACTCTGCACAGTGGATTCTAATTTTGTGACATATTATATAAACATGTACATGATTAAGAATAGTCCGTTGTTGGACCCATTCAACACCGTTATCAGTCGTCTCATAGAAGGAGGTATAAGTAAGAAGGTCATTGAAGATCACAAGCATGCTTGGAGGTACCAGAGAGCACCAGATGCAGATAAATATGACACCGAGTACGAAGATGATTTCAGCGATGGATACTTTGTTTTTACAACTTCTCATCTTTCATTAACATTCTATCTCTTATTCTTTGGATATGGTTTCAGTTTTATATTCCTTTTAGGAGAAGTGCTTTATTGTAAGTTTTCACGGACGTATTCAGAAAAGGAGAATTCCCGGAGTATCGTGCAACTATAGTTCGTAAGCAGGGATCGAAGAATGTTCGAATCGTCCCCGAGAGAAAGAGCCTAAATCCACAAAAATGCAAAAATGAATCGAAGACCTCCCTCGAATAAGGGTGTAACATCACATTTTGCTCAAGTGGTGGGAACAGTAGCCTACGCAACATCGATGTATTATGTGATGCTGCGATCTGCAGGTCAGATTCGTAATATTAAGTGAGCTAGAGATAGTTGAAAGTAACTGTCCGTGGAATACAAATGTAACAACTGTCAAGATGGAAGCCAACTACTCTGTTGTGGTAACTCCAGTATATAAAAAACTATAAATAAAGGATGTAAACGCAAGATTAACATTGACGAATGGAAGGATGTCAAAGGAAATCATTAAAGGAGTATGGGCAGAAGTATAGACCTACAACAAAGAAAGGTATAGTGAAACATGCAAAATAATCTCCAAATCAGAGGTCTGCATGAGACGTTTTCGCTTGAGCGCCAAGTAGTTCATAGCATAATCCGATGGGTAGCGCACATGCATGATGGGTAAAATTGTCGCGAGCGATAAATCCTCGAACGGTATAAGCCGAGAGTTAGACATTCGTTCTTGTTACAGTGATGAACTATGTAGTAATATCATAGATGTTTATCATTTCAAAAATTTGCAGTGTTTAACTAACCTCTCCATAGTACAACTACAAACAAAACTTGCTTTAAAATGTAATATATATGTTGTAGGTAAATGTTCCCCCCCCCCCACACAGGAGTGATTTTGTTTTTACCACATCTGATAGATGTTATTGGATGTAAATGTAATTATTATAAACGGAGAACACAATCACGATAATGCAAGAACCGTATCAAGTTTTCTAGTAATAATAATAATTTCTAATAATTAGTGTATCAATATTTGCGTCTGTAACAGTTGTGCAGCATGATTATTCGTTTTATTATATTTTCTGTGACGTTATCTCTGTACTAATATTGTTATTAATCTACTGCTATATCAATAATGTTTTGTAAAACGTTTCTACATTGTCGCAGTACATAGGCGGAACACTATGTATGGACCTATCATATTATATATGTGGTACATCAAATATTGAATATTTATTAATTAGCAATAATAACTGTATATTGAAGATTTTCGTACTATTTTATTTATAACTTCTTGTTATTGTTTGGTATGTTCCATTAAACGTTTGTCATAAACGCAGAAAATAAAGTCTTATTTTTACCGTGTGAGCAAAACATAAGACATGTCGGTGAGATGACCTTGTACTGTGCTTCTATTTATTACGAGCGTATCACGACCGATCTTATCTCACTCGAGGGTGCGACATTCGACCGAGTAACATCATTACAAAGTCTTTATCTAGGTTTAATACCCTCATTTTATAAAAAAATTTCCGATGTCTTTGCTAATATACAGACAAATGCATAATGTAGTCATTATTCTACTCAATATGCAATACAAAAATTATAGCCTATCTATAGGTTAGGCGTAATGTTGATGAGATTGAAATGTTAATGCATTTCATTGTGAATGAAATATATTTGTGTTAATTTATACATATATTGAAAAGTTTAAGTTTGTATGATATATATACTGTGTATAGTATTATATATATATATATATATATATTTCAGGAAGCTGTTTGCAAATGTAAATATGCAGGTGCAAAATTCTCGACTATGACACAAAACTACTCTTGTTTACGAATTATTACAATAAGACACACTATGAACAGTTATCGTTTCTTGTTCACCAGTGTGCATTGAATTGTATGGCATTGGAAGACGTTACAGAGAAGAAAATCTCTCTCTTTGCAGTGATTTTGAGCATGTGCTGCCTATGTTGTATGAACATTAGATTGTACTGTCCATAGAAATAAAGAATCTTTGATTTTTGTTCATAAATTTTCTCTTGTATTTTATTCTGTTTTTCTAATTGCAGAGCATGTGATACCTATGCTGTATGAACATTAGATTGTACTGTCCTTTGAAATAAAGAATCTTATTTTTATTCATAAATTTTCTCTTGTATTTTTTTTTCTAATTTGCAGAGCATGTGATACGTATGTTGTATCAACATTAGATTGTACTGTCCTTAGAAATAAAGAATCTTATTTTTATTCATAAATTTTCTCTTGTATTTTTTTTTCTAATTTGCAGAGCATGTGATACGTATGTTGTATGAACATTAGATTGTACTGTCCTTAGAAATAAAGAATATTTTATTCTTGTTCAAAAATTTTCTCTTACCTTTAATTTTTTTTTTCTATTTTGCAGAGTATGTGGTGCATATCTTGTATGAACATTAGATTGAACTGAACTGAAAAATAAAATATCTTTCATTCTTGTTCATAAATTTTTCTTACATTTTATTTTCTTTCCTATTTTGCAGAGCTTGTGATGCCTATATTGTATGAACATTAGACTGTACTGTCCTTAGAAATAAAGAATCTTTCATTCTTACTTACTTACTTACTTACTTACTTACAAATGGCTTTTAAGGAACCCGAAGGTTCATTGCCCCCCCTCACACAAGCCCGCCAGCGATTCCTATCCTGTGCAAGATTAATCCAGTCTCTATCATCATAACCCACCTCCCCCAAATCCATTTTAATATTACCCTCCCATCTACGTCTCGTCCTCCCTAAAGTCTTTTTCCCTCCGGTCTCCCAACTAACACTCTATATGCATTTCTGGATTCACCCATACGTGCTACATGCCCTGCCCATCTCAAACGTCTGGATTTAATGTTCCTAATTATGTCAGGTGAAGAATACAACGCGTGCAGTTCTGTGTTGTGTAACTTTCTCCTTCTCCTGTAACTTCATCCCGCTTAGCCCCAAATATTTTCCTAAGCACCTTATTCTCAAACACCCTTAACCTATGTTCCTCTCTCAGAATGAGAGTCCAAGTTTCACAACCATACAGAACAACCGGTAATATAACTGTTTTATAAATTCTAACTTTCAGATTTTTGGACAGCAGACTGGATGATAAGAGCTTCTCAACCGAATAATAACACGCATTTGCCATATTTATTCTGCGTTTAATTTCCTCCCGAGTGTCATTTATATTTGTTACTGTTGCTCCAAGATATTTGAATTTTTCCACCTCTTCGAAGGATAAATCTCCAATTTTTATATTTCCATTTCGTACAATATTCTAGTCACGAGACATAATCATATACTTTGTCTTTTCGGGATTTACTTCCAAACCGATCGCTTTACTTGCTTCAAGTAAAATTTCCGTGTTTTGCATTCTTGTTCATAAATTTTCTCTTATATATTTTTTCTATTTTGCAGAGGATATGATATCTACGTTGTATGAACATTAGATTGTACTGCCCTTAGAAATAAAGAATCTTTCATTCTTGTTCATAAATTTTCTCTTAAATTTTTGCTCTTTTTTACGTTTAATTCGTTTTTTAATTGATGATACATCCTTATTCCACTGTATTCTCGAAACAATTTCTATTATTTCAAAACTATGAACTTGAAATATTACCATTTCTTATTTAATAATTGAATAAACCCTCAAATAAGATTATACTGGAAGCTGTATTGTTACATAACTTAAGAAGAGCCTATCAGATGTTTTTCGTTCATAATATAAAAGTAGTATTTTGTTGTTTACACCGTTATTCCAGGGAGGTCTTCAGTTGTCACCGGAAAATTGATCTTCCGCGTTGAAATGACCTATTTACTATTAACATTAACGGCGGTGTGAGCTTGCCTGTATCTTTGTTCCAAAGAGATTGGTTCTATATCCAGTGAGTTGGGACACTTCTCTCCGTTTTGTAATTTGGCTATGTGAAACACTATTACTAGTATTATGTAGAAGGCTGTGGGTGAACATGCTGAAGTGTGTCAAGTGTTTATTGCACAATGTAATACCTTTTGGCTGGTTAATTTAATAGGCAGTAAAAATTAGTTTACTAAAACATAGAGAATTCCTGTGTGCATAAATTATTTAAACTCCCTCAAGTAATATACAGTCAACTTCGGTTACAGTGAACCTCTGCGGACCAGCATATTTTGTTCACTATATCCGAAATTCACTAAAACCGAAGTGTCTGTTTTTATACTATTGACGTTGCTATACATACAATATTAATGTCCACTTGGGACAGACCACGTTCAGTATCAATAATAATGTTCACTTTATCTTCCAACTTCAACACTTTATGCTTCGACATTCTGATGGTCACAGTTCGAAACTTGAATCTAATCTGACCATGTAGGTAGTAGGCACTGACCGATTTCGCACCTCTTTCCACTAGAGGTACCGGTATGCTACTGTGTACTCGGCCTCGGAATTTCCCAGGTTCACTTTTACAAAGATGCGGGAGGGAGGGTTGAGGACCATTATACTGTAATCCTTCTTGTATTTACCCTTTGATCATCACTCTACTCCCTTTTACAAAAGGGAATAACCTCTTTTAAAGGAATCAGATCTAATCCTTCCTTTCTTCCTCACTGCGTACACTATTCTTTTTAGCAAGTTTCAAGCTGTACAGGAAGCTGAACAAATTCTTTGTCTTTTAGTGCACTTAAAGATTAGAAAGTTTGAGATTTTGTTCTGAACATATTCTTGGAAGTTTAGAAGAGAAAGGATTTTCTTGATTACCATTTTGGCCATTTTAAAAGTACATTTTCTTGGGGAAGTTCTAGTTTTAGGTTCACTATAACTGAAGTGAGGTTTCACTATAAACTGAAATATTAATGTACTTTTTAATGTATGAGGGTCGGGAACAACGATTAAGTTCACTATAGCCAAATGTTCACTATAACTGCATCACTATACCCAGAGTTGACTGTAAATGGATTAAAAAAAAAGTAACAGCCATGAGAAAGATTATCATTTTTACTAGTTATAATAATGGTTTCGTATAATTTGAGGAATTTAGTAATTAACAAATCAGTTTTTTTTTAATTTCCATAAAATTTTGCTTCTGGAGCTTTGGCCTTTCTCTTTGGGACGATTCATTTATCTTGTTTGCTGCAGTACGTCAAATCGAAAGCATTTGAACAAAATAACTCGTATATAGGAAAACGAATTGGATGACAGTAACAAATAGAAATTACTGACAAGAAAACAATTTCTTTGACAAATGATACACAGACAAAAAGCAAGACTCTTCGGCAGCCGTCTTGCAATGGAATTTGTCATGCTTTAATTTGTGAAGATGTCATTAAGTGGTATGTGTTTGGATTTGTTTGATGTAGTTTAGTGACTGTTTTGTTTGCTTTTATGATGTAAATGTAATAATTCAATTTTATTATTTAAAAAATTAATAAAGGTTCCATATATTTTTAACAGCTGTCACTATGATCATGTCTCAGAGTATTTCTTACAATTATCTTGGCTTCGTTTACGAGAGAGACGTTCAATTCATTCACTCTATTTGCTGTATCAGATTCTAAATAATTCAACAACTAGTTACCTATTTCCTCGCTTCACACTTTCAGCATCCCACCACAGCCGTGATACGCGTTCACAGCATAACCTTGTTCAATCAATTCCATATCATCAAACATCTCTGTACTTTACTTCTTTCACAATACACATCCCGTTCCTGAAATTCCTTGCCACAGGAAATCAGAAGCAGTAGGAGTCTAAAATCTTTTAAGTACACACTACTTAGAAATGTTTTTATTGAACAGAACTAGACTCTTGTGGAAGTCTCTAAATAGTCTTAAATGACCAAGTTGTTATTTTTTTCTCCTCTCTCTCTTCTCTTTTTTTTTTCCTTTTTTATTATCTTGATATATTACTTAATCATTTGTATCTGTATGCCATGTAGTACGATTTTGCTATTCAAATTTTTATGTCTTGTAACCCACAAGTTTTTTTTTTCCTATTAGTATATTAACTGTACAGTATATCTCAAGTGAATTAATCATCGAATTTATCTCGAGCAGTTTATGTATATATATATTACGAATAGTCAAGATTGTTATACAATATAAGGAGAATATGAAATAAAGTAGAAAATGACATATAATCAAAATCAGTTAAATAGCATATGCTATTTAACTGATTTTGATTATATGTCATTTTCTACTTTATTTCATATTCTCCTTATATTGTATAACAATCTTGACTATTCGTAATATTCTACTATATTTATTTGTATTTCATGTATATTATTGAAACCTGGTTGAGGGAAGAGAATGCCTTATGGCATTAACTCTGCCAGGCAAAATAAAACTACTACTGCTAACTACTACTACTATATTTGGGGCGCGAATTTAAATTAAGTCAAGAGCTTTGCAGTTTTCACCAGAATAAAGTGCACGTATGGCGTAGCTCTTGAGGAGACAAGCGTTATGTCAGTGTGAAAGAAAAATAAATTATTACATTCTGAGGGTCATGGAATTATAATTAGGCTAATACAACTGAAAAGCGTGACGAAGAAGCTAAACGCACGCTTATCGGTTTCACGCCGCATTCCTACCGAGGTGTACATTTTTACTCTAGTAAAGGCTAGTACATACTTATGTCATCAGTCCAGGCTTCGAGACTTGGGACCCGATACAATAAGTTTACTGTGCATGTACTATAGATTGTTGACTCGCTGCAGGTAGTGAAAGGTAAAGATGTGTTGAGCTATAGTCGCGACGCTGTTATTCCCGGCGTGACTCCTCCTCTTTTCTTACGTCTTTGGAAGTGAAGGCTCTATAAAGTCTAGGTAGGTAGTATCGTTCGCCATTTTTGTTCTTTCGTTGCCGAGCTACCATACGAGGAATCTATTTGCCACACCGTTAAACATTATCATGTCGTAGCTCCTATGATAATAAATCAAACGCAATGTAATTGAGCAAATAATTAAGCGGCAAATAACGTCTTCGTGTGCTTCCTACGAACGCCAACTAAAGAGCCAAAATGGCGGGCGATTATATTAAGTATTTATCGAGCCTTAAGAAATGAATAACGTCTTCCTCAGCGAATCACAAGACGCACACGTTTAAATGCAGCCGACCTGCAACGCGATTGGCTGCCGGAAATTAGAGCGACGGGACTATAACAACGTTGCTATTTAGAATAGAGTACGGTAGTATGGGGGAACACACATAATCTGAAAGTAAATATATATTACACAATAATAATGTCAAAAGAATGTGAAAAGTATTTATTCTTCTGTCTTTTATAAGCATTTGTGTTTAATTATACACAGTGTTAATGGTGGAAATAAACATGTAGCAATTTTAATTTCTGCATTTATCCTATTGGTCGTCTTTAGGAAGTGCAGTTACAGTACCAAATTTCAATGTACTAGAAGATACATTTTCAATGTTTCAAACGTAAATCTTTTTCGGTTATCTGCCCAACACAGCTTGTACTGTGAAAAGCTACGCTCTACGTCGTATGACGTGACAGGATCTAAACGAAAAAACCTAACATCATTGCAGTCTCTAAGATTCGGGTGACTCTATGTCCACTAATTTGCTGTTTATATTAAACAATATCCCATATCAGTTATTTTTACATAAAATTGATTTCCACTTCTGTTTTACACATTCAGCAACCGGTGTACTTTGTGTCTCATTAATTCTCTGTGTCATTTCCTCAACTAATTTAAAGTTTCCGGCATCTCTTGCTCTGACTTTTCTAACCGTGTAATAGTTTGACACAGTTTTAAAATGGGTTTGTATGAAAACCAAATTATTCGTCAGAACCTTGTAGTGTGTGCGTGGCTAGGTTAACAAATAGTGTAAGTACTCTCGATCAAATTAATACCAATTCTCACTATTGCGTCTGGGCCGTTTCTCACTTTTAATATCCTCTGTAGCATCAAAAAAAATTCTTTCTCTCTCTAGTAAATATAAACACCTAACTTGCTGGGTTCCCAATTCCCAATTCCGTGGATCGTGCTTCTATACGAAGCATGCCCGAGTTGTCTCATTGTTAGGCCTACATTAGAGCGAGATAATAAATAATCATTAACAACTAAATGATAATTTATTATGGTAAATGAAAAACTATAACAATGTTTGGACAATGATACATATTACTAAGCTAAAATGAATGGGGAGGTGGCAAATGAGTCTTAAGGGGACAATCAACTCTATATTTTGGAACTTTTTTCCTATTTGACCAATCTTTTTCAAATTTGGAGAAAAAGTTTAATATTAATATACACGTGGAAAGTAACATGCAGAATCTCAGCTCATTAGATCCAATACTTTTCAAAATAAAAAATATTTCAATTTTTAATTAATCATTAATTGAAATATCACTTTTAATTATAATTTTTTTATTTTTTTGGCTTTGTGCATTTGACTGTGACTTCTCAATGAATAGGGGAAGAATTCTGCGTATTGATTTAGTTCTGTCACGTAAATTAGTGTAAAAATTTAATTTTTCATTTCTATGACACTTTTTCTCCAATTTTTAAGTTGAGTGTCCCCTTAACTATCTGTCAAGCACTACAACTAGGGAAAAAAATCCATTCTTCTTCTCCATAAGTCCACCTAGGCACGCATCTCTTTCCGCACTAACCAGAGTAATCGTACTTTCAACCCGCCAATGAAATTGAGTACGTACCTCACTGTCACGAGCACCATCACAGCACCTGAAATATACCGCACGACACCGAGTAGCAGCCCAGAACTTGATGGCATGATTCCGGAGTGCGCAACGTCCTGTAGCCAGCACATACTGCAGCGTAGCCGACGATCCATAATTAACTCGTAGCTGATGTGCCCAATGCCCACGCAGCGAACACACCACTAGTGTGCCCCATACTGCGTAACCAAGCTGCAAGGTGCAGCGTCCCGGACGCTCCATAGGCCACAGAGACAAGTGTGCCTGACGTTCCGTGGCTAACTCAACTGCAGCGTCCCGGACGCTCCATAGGCCACAGAGACAAGTGTGCCTGACGTTCCGTGGTTAACTCAACTGCAGCGTCCCGGACGCTCCATAGGCCACAGAGACAAGTGTGCCTGGCGTTCCGTGGTTAACTCAACTGCAGCGTCCCGGACGCTCCATAGGCCACAGAGACAAGTGTGCCTGGCGTTCCGTGGTTAACTCAACTGCAGCGTCCCGGACGCTCCATAGGCCACAGAGACAAGTGTGCCTGACGTTCCGTGGTTAACTCAACTGCAGCGTCCCGGACGCTCCATAGGCCACAGAGACAAGTGTGCCTGACGTTCCGTGGTTAACTCAACTGCAGCGTCCCGGACGCTCCATAGGCCACAGAGACAAGTGTGCCTGACGTTCCGTGGTTAACTCAACTGCAGCGTCCCGGACGCTCCATAGGCCACAGAGACAAGTGTGCCTGACGTTCCGTGGTTAACTCAACTGCAGCGTCCCGGACGCTCCATAGGCCACAGAGACAAGTGTGCCTGACGTTCCGTGGTTAACTCAACTGCAGCGTCCCGGACGCTCCATAGGCCACAGAGACAAGTGTGCCTGACGTTCCGTGGTTAACTCAACTGCAGCGTCCCGGACGCTCCATAGGCCACAGAGACAAGTGTGCCTGACGTTCCGTGGTTAACTCAACTGCAGCGTCCCGGACGCTCCATAGGCCACAGAGACAAGTGTGCCTGACGTTCCGTGGTTAACTCAACTGCAGCGTCCCGGACGCTCCATAGGCCACAGAGACAAGTGTGCCTGACGTTCCGTGGTTAACTCAACTGCAGCGTCCCGGACGCTCCATAGGCCACAGAGACAAGTGTGCCTGACGTTCCGTGGTTAACTCAACTGCAGCGTCCCGGACGCTCCATAGGCCACAGAGACAAGTGTGCCTGACGTTCCGTGGTTAACTCAACTGCAGCGTCCCGGACGCTCCATAGGCCACAGAGACAAGTGTGCCTGACGTTCCGTGGTTAACTCAACTGCAGCGTCCCGGACGCTCCATAGGCCACAGAGACAAGTGTGCCTGACGTTCCGTGGTTAACTCAACTGCAGCGTCCCGGACGCTCCATAGGCCACAGAGACAAGTGTGCCTGACGTTCCGTGGTTAACTCAACTGCAGCGTCCCGGACGCTCCATAGGCCACAGAGACAAGTGTGCCTGACGTTCCGTGGTTAACTCAACTGCAGCGTCCCGGACGCTCCATAGGCCACAGAGACAAGTGTGCCTGACGTTCCGTGGTTAACTCAACTGCAGCGTCCCGGACGCTCCATAGGCCACAGAGACAAGTGTGCCTGACGTTCCGTGGTTAACTCAACTGCAGCGTCCCCGATGCTCCGTAGTCAGCACACCACAAGCGTGCACAACATCCATAATAGTGGTGGGGAGATTATGAACGAGTCGTTCATAATGAACGAATCATTGAATCGAACGAACGAATCATGATTCAGTAAACGAAATAAATCGATTCCTTCCTGAATCGAACGTCTTCTCGGTTCTCACTCGTTATGAATCGTTTTCTACATTGAATCTTCTGAATCCAGATTCCTTATCTGTCCGCTCAGTAGCAGACGTCTAAGGGTACGTACACGTTGGAGCAACGAGCTTTGGTATTATCAAAGAATCAAGTGTTCATATCGGAGCGACGAGGACGCGGAAAGCGAACATTTTGATTTATCAGTAGAAGATATTCTATGCATCCACATAATGAAAGAAGATACATAGGAAATATCAGCTGCTAAGTTCAAGGTTAATATAAGTTAAATACGTACAAAATTAAACCAGTTTCTCATCCCAAAGATAGTATAAATTCGTTGTGTTGTGATTGGTTCTTGTGATCACATAACATATGACCAATAAATACACAACTGATCAATTTGCCAATATCTACAATAATTAATTTAATATACCGAAATAATAATAAATCGATTAATATTCGGATATATTGACAACCACCGGTAATTATACAGATTAATATTATCTTAATCAGAGATCATATAAACGACAAGAGCGAAGAAAATGGAACTTATCTTTTTCGTCGCTTTTATCGTGTATCTTCGCTTTATCGTTACTCCAATATGCACACCTCAATGACAATGCATGCTTCAATTCTCCCTGATATAGCATCGCTGCTTCTTTTATCGTTTATCGTCGTTCCAACGTGTACGTACCCTAAGAATAAGACAAAATCGCCAACCATTTATGAAATATAGAAAATGTAGCCTACCATAAGTTTAAAAATATGAAGTTAGGCCTACAGGAAAATTCAAAAACAAAACTTGTGAATGCATAAAATGTACCATTTGTATAATATTTTTAGACAAAAATTGTAAAAGAGATATGGAAAACACACACACCAATTAAGTAGATTTTCCTGGATTTTAATGTTTTATTAAAATTTTCTCAACTTCCTTTCGGTGTTCAAACTGTAAAATCTGTGACCTGTTTAATTATTTTATCTCTATTTTTCATTACTGATTAATGATTATGTAGCCTAAATATTATAACTTTATAACATTACACTACAGTCACATAATGTAGGAGATATTAAGGTCAATGTTACTTATGTCCCACCCACTATAAAGACATAGGCCAATTTTACACATATTTAGTATAACTTGTTGCTTCTTTGACAGGTTAGGTTTGGTTAGTTTAGGTTTTTGTTATAGCCTACCTTGCATATACGATTATAGCGCAGCATTGGCAGTGATAAAAGTGAAATATTCGTTCAGTGGGCGTTGGATACTCTACATTCACCGATATTAAACTTATTTTATATACAGGTACCCATTTCTCTATCTCTTAAAGTTTATGTCTTTAATACATCTTTGCAACCAGTGGACGACCATGTCAATTTACCACTAATGCAGTGAAATGAAATGTGCTGTCATCTAGTGTGCAAAAAGTGAACGTGAAGTAAATAATGTAGTAACGAACGAAAGGTATCGCTGAATAGAAATGAAGATCCAGTGTGTAATTCTTTCATACTTGTATCGGAACATCTGTGAATCAAATGAACGAATCATTTTAGGGAATCATTCTTACTGAACCGATTCTTCAAAATGAATCGGACTTCCCATCTCTAATCCATAACTGACTGCAATATACAGCGTGCCCCGCGCTGTATAGACAATCCCAATCGTGTCTAGCGTTCGGTAGTGAAGTTGGCTCCGGCGTGCCCGACGCCGCGTATTCAACACACATCCAGTATGAGCGACACTCCGTAGAAAATGTGATTCATAATCACAAAATCCAATCTCAATGCAGACCGCACTCTCATAACTACTGCCTTCTTTCCAATTCGTGGTTCACTCCCAAAAGACTCCACTCTAACCGGACAAACAGGTTCGTTCCGGTACGTTGCTACCTGAAGACTCTCGTATTAACCAATTCAGCGAAGCGAAGATTCCAGCAGCGTTGCCAACCTGAACACGAGCGAGTCGGCTACAAACATCCCGAAATTCAGCTACAAAAACTGAAATTAAGCTACGCTCAAAACTTGAAGAATTTGCGTATATGTTGTTCAAAGTGCTGCGTTTAACGATGATTTCATTGCCCGTTATATTAATTTAATAAAAATAATTCGAAATAGCTACGAATATTATTATTATTATTATTATTATTATTACTTAGAACTGCACGCATTGTATTCTTCGCCTGACATAATTAGGAACATTAAATCCAGACGTTTGAGATGGGCAGGGCATGTAGCACGTATGGGCGAAACCAGAAATGCATATAGAGTGTTAGTTGGGAGACCGGAGGGAAAAAGACCTTTAGGGAGGCCGATACGTAGATGGGAAGATAATATTAAAATGGATTTGAGGGAGGTGGGAGTATGATGATAGAGACTGGATTAATCTTGCACAGGATAGGTACCGCTGGAGGGCTTATGTGAGGGCGGCAATGAACCTTCGGGTTCCTTAAAAGCCATTTGTAAGTAAGTAAGTATTATTATTATTATTATTATTATTATTATTATTATTATTATTATTAATGGGTTATTAATATTAATATTTACTATAATCATTATTATTTCTTACAAACTGAAATATCAATACACAGGCCTAAGCATCAACACACTTCTATAGGTTTGGTAAAGCGTTGCTCAACCCCAATCTATAAACCATGCACCAATATAAAAAGGGAAAGTATTTATTAACTCACCTAATGAAATCTAGTTGAGCCTTCTGATAACACATACAAAATAAAGTCACAGTGTCCACGTGTTTATACATATTTGTCTACGTATTTATAGGTACATATTTACAGTCAAAATTTTGTAAACACTAACACACATTGAAGAAGCCATCATCCTCTCCTTCTCCCTGCTGTTCGTCACTTGGTCCTGCCTTAGGATATAACACTGACTTGTCATTGATCTTAGCATGCGGTGATAACAGGAGACCAATCAGTGTGTTCGTAGCAAGCTTATTACGTGGATTAATTTCTATGCGGCAGGCTTTTCTTCCTCGTGAATGATTGGCACTCACTGTCAGATGTATCAGAACTCAAGATGAAATCACAACACAGTACACTAAACTGCACACAAAAGTTACGTTTACTAAGTAGGTCCTATCTCAGCGGAACTCGACTGACTGGAAGTCAGACACATGTAAGACTGTTTTCCTTAATTTCCAGTCAACTGACGGGGAAATAAACAACAATGAAACATAAGACTCACACATTTTAAAAACTGGCCCTAACGGCCTTCCCACTCTCACTATCTATCTCACTGTCAATTTGTTGCGACATTTTGTGCAAAACACTGTCATCAGAAGACCATTCGTAAAGTACGGTATGTATGAAGATAGTTTAAATTGTACAACTTTAAAGATAGCCCTTATTCTTGAGTAATAAATAGAACCGACGATCAATGTTATGATGTTTACAATGTTTTGCACCAAGTGTCGCAACAAGTGGACAATGAGATAGATATGCGTGGGAAGAGCCAGTTTTTTAAATCTAAGAGGCTTAAGTTTCATTGTTATTTGAAGTCGGAATACGGTTATTTTTGCGGAGTAGGCGACCCCTAATAAAAACTCTGCCGTGTGCCTGGAAGTTCACAAACAGAGGAACTGTCAGGCTACTGGTTTACTTCTGTTGAGTAGGCGACCACTAATAAACCGCCTGACGGGTGTCTGCAAATTCACGAGTACAGAAATTGTCAGGTAATAGGCGCTATTCACATAATAGGAAAATAAAACTGAAAATAGCAATGCTATTCTTGCCATAAATGCGGGTCGCATTGTTCAGAATTCAGTCTGTGACACAAAGCTTCTACCGGTATGTTTTCGTAATTTTAACGAGGAAGTGAGGAAATTCTGGTGGGTATTAATATGAGAAAATAAATTTGTTGAAAGTGTTTACACATAAAAGTAGAGTATTTACAGATGGTCGCTCGATCGAATCTCAATTCGGCTACATTTTGACATTCGGCTACGACCATTCTGCTACAAGCTACATGACTAAAAATTAAGCTACGTTTAGCCGAATTCGGCCACGGTTGGCAACACTGCATTCCACTCTCAGCGGACACATCGCCCCGTTGCCATGCGTAGCCGCCTGTAGACTCGAAGTTCAGTTTTCGGATGCCACTCTCCGAATCCCGTCGTCTCCGAACAAAACTCCCTCATACAGCAAGCTCGCCACCCAGGGCAAGAAAAAATACGTTACATTTTTAAATTAGCTAATGAGAGGGCTCGTCTCAAACACAAACTTAAGATAGTTAATCTCGAACCCAGTAGACCAAGAACAAATATGCCACCTGGCAGGTATGCACACAAAACAAAATGGAAACCGCCATCTAGCGGACATGTATACGAAACAATATAGAAAGTGCCATCTAGTTGTGAGGGCATAAATCACCAATACCCTCACAACCTTCAAATCCAGAGCGATTTCCTCTGCGTATTTGTTGGCGTTCATTCAACAGTACCCCCACCCACTGTACGCTTTACCCAAAGATGTTGTAGTTATATATCTAGACACACAATTGGCGCTGGTGTCGTGTACAAATTTGAAACCTCTCGCGCAAGTTCGCGCGACGCCATGTTTGGGGAGCACGAATGATTGTTTCTATAAAGCATTCGGAATTTAGAAAATACTATTGAATATATAGGCGTTTTCTTAGTGGATTTCCTCCTTCACTGTAATATAACTAAACTTATTTACGTATTTTCTAACGTATAATATAAAATAACAAAAGTAAATCCAAATATTGTAACTAAGCATTGTTTTAAATATAAACGCCTTATATTGCTCATAAATAGACTTATTAGTTTATTTCTATTTCCTATGACCGAATACACTGAATATTTTACTTATGTTATTTTATATACGTTAGAAAATACGTAAATAATTTATTTAAATTATATTATAAACAGAGGGATGTCTGCTAAAAATGTCTATATACCCAATGGTATTTACCAAACACCTAACGCACTGTAATAATAATCCTCAGTGTTTCGAGAATCAGAGGCGATATGACTCTTCTACTGCAGACATTGATTGCAACTCCCTCATTCTTACATCATTCTCAATAACACAATATTGTCAAAATATGATTGTATTCATTGCTGGCTTAGTTGTTTAATCATTTAGAAAAATATGGTGTAATAAATCTAAAGACTCAACGAAAGAATAATAGGAGTCTTGTCATACCATCATCTGAGATTATAGAAATATGCCACTTAAGTGAAAGAGCGATTATACAGATGTTGACAGTTCAATGGCATATTACCACATCGTGTGAAAACAATGTGCTCTAGAAGTAGAACACTTGTACAATCTTTCTACACTTATAGGAACATATTTTAGAAAATGGATTCCAGATTCCTCCCGAGAATCATATTTTAAACTTGTTAAACTGACCATAAAAGTACATAAAGATCTACTGGACTAAGAACTGTCGGTCCGGAGTCGCGCTCAGTCGCGGGTTCTATTCCCGCTGATTTCCTGGTTAGGTTTCTTCTTATATCCCCAACCGTAAGGTGAATGTCAGGTAATCTATGGTGGATCCTTGGCCTCGTCTCGCCAAATATCATCTCCCTATCATCAATACCATCGATGCAAAATAATCTAGTAGTTGATACAGCGTCATTAAATAACCAAATAAAAGAAAGTACTACATAAAGAGCAGATGTTAGCACACAGCTTAAGGTAACCAGTACAACACGACTTTACATAAAAATGTTGTAAGACAATATTTAACGGAGTCAATAACAACAACAATAATAATAATAATAATAATAATAATAATAATAATAATAATAATAATAATAATAATAATAATAATGAATCAATAGGCAGGATGTTCTGTACACTATGCCTGAGTTCTATTATATGACTAATTGACTAATTCATGCATGTAACGTTTATTTCATATTACAGCTGTGATAATATAATATGCTATTGCACGGTAGGCCTACTTATATTTCTGACTAAAACATTAGGTACGTGTTTCTATTTTACAGGTGTAGGCATATATTATGTGATATGGAAGCGAATAAATGATAACTGTTCATTTCTCGTCCACATCAAAGCAAATGTGTTTACAATGTAGGCCCAATGTAACGTCTTACACAGGCAGTGTTTTGTTATAGTTAATACTAATAATTTTCTTTTCATCTGAACTATTACTACAATATGCATTTGTATTTCTGTTCGCTCTATATGTTGTCAAATAACTATACAACATATTTAGTTACGGTATCAAATTGTCACAGTTTTCTTTCGTTTCATGTCAAACTAACGGTAACTAAGGTTGATTATGTCTTTAACGTGGTCGCTTTAAATGTTAATATGATTTTTTTTCATTTATCCATTCAGATTGATTTATAAGAGACACCAAACATACATTAAACATTCAGCATTGTATAGTGCAGCCGTCTGCTAGCCGGCGCTTCTCCCAAAGCATGGCTGCGGACGCAAGCTTCAATTTGTCCCTACTCTAAATTTCTGCGCAGCGTCGGCTGTAGGGGATCGGCTTTACCAGTATTCTCAGTACGCCATTATGCGCATTACCCACTGAACTGTTCTATTGGGTCCGAAGTCTCGAAGCCTAGTCGTCACCATAGACAAATAAATGTCGTCACCCACTTACCGCTTCCACCCATCATTCCTGCCGCGGTTCCAAAGCTGGCGCTCAGACATTAAATATCCAGATAGCAAATTTGTTATATTCTAATTCAACTTGATGTAATTTTATATGACGGGTGACTTTATTACAGTTGCCCTCGACGATACAGCTTCTACGATATCCTTTTTGTTATTCTCAGTTCTTTTAATTAAGCTTACATTTCTTGTGTACTAAGGATACGTATTTTAGACCAGCAATTGATTGTGGTCACAAATATTGATTCTCGTTGCTGTGACTTTAAGGTCAAAGACTCATTTATATCTGTTTATCACATTTTATCTTTGGAGATAAAAATTACAAATGATCCACGTTTATTATCTGAAATTTTAAAATCTATATTCTCTCAAAGTTCTTTTCCTTTGGGTTTTAAACTTTCTTCGATATTACTACTTCTAAAAAAAAAAAGATCCGTATGAATAAAATTAATCAATTAATTTATATTTATAAGCCAGGTAGCGAAATTCGGTTATGAAAGCCAGCTATAACGGCTGGGGGATCATCGCGCTAACCACACGATACCTTCATTCTGGTTGGATGATCGTCCACCCCTGCTTCGGCATGTGGACGTGAGGCCAGCAGCCGGCTGGTAGGTCATGGTCCTTCATAGGCTGTCGTGCCTCGGATTGTAACGTTACTTTCAACATTTCTTTAACTATTTGACAAACAGCTGTATAAAAGAATTGCTTCTTTCGTAGGGTTAAGTAATAATTTATCGAAATACGAACACGGTGTCATTAAGGATAAATCTAAACAGTTCGCTTGCGTTGAGTGTGTTAATTTTGTGTTAAGACGTCTTGACAAAAAGCAAAATGTTTTTACTTATCGTGTGCCTTTGACTCTACTGAACATGCCTTCATTATGTGTAAATTAAATAATCTAGGAATTTGAGAGTCAGTTGCTGATTTAATATCATTCTATTTAAAAAATCGTACTTTATTGTTCAAAATAAACGAAATGTTTGCAGTGAATACCCACTGAATACCATACTGGTATGCCGAAGGGTTCCATTTTTTGTCTTGTCTCTTGTAATTTCTCTTTTTGTTAATACCTTAAACCGCATATCCATGAAGCAAGGCTCCTTGTCTCGCAGGTTTGTTCTTCCGGCACAGAGGCAAGAATGCGAATCATCGTGAGCCATTGGTTAGTGCACGACAATAAAATCACGATAACAACATCGGGTTACATGATGGCATTTTTATCACTACTTGCCACCTTCACGCTCTTTCTTCATCGTTCTATATTCAATTTTGAAGAGGAAGAATGCAGAACAACGAATATAAATTCAATTTTACGTGACACGAACTAGAATTACAAGAGATTAGTTTTAACAGTTATTTACGTTCCAAGGACTGAAGGTGAGGTTTTACGGTTGAGTTGAAGCCGGAATTGCGAAACGAATTCGTAAAACACTTTTAATTCTTGTAACGTATATTTTATTTCATATTACCCTATGTCGAAGTTCATTATTTTTAATAAATAAATATAAAGATAATGATAGCTTATTGTGTCCCATGAAGGGCAAAGGCCTCCTTAAATAAGGGAAAGCTCTATTTGTCTAACGTGATGAGCTAGTTCACGTTAGACGTGCTATTTAAGTCTAAGAACTTGAATTTCTTTAACAATGATTCTCTCACTGCCTTTCACAACTTCCTGTCTATGCACAAATGTCTCTCGAGTAGTTTCCACTTTCTTCTGTCTCTTGCCTCTCTGGACCACTGTTGACCTGCCTGTTCTCTGAAGAAGTCTGCCCATCTGCACCGAGGTCTGCCCTGAAGTCTCCTTCCTATGCGGGGGTCCCACATGGTAGCTCGGTATGAATGAACCAGAATCTTATTGGAATAATAAATAATCCTAATATAGTACTAATTCAATTTAATGATAGATTTATTATACTTGTCGCCTGGTAGCCTGGCCACGTGTCCACTCCATTTCCATTTGGATGTAATGGCTGCATGTGTGATGTCCTGTGTATCTGCCAATTGGTACAGTGTCGCATTGGGATTTTCTCCTTCAGTGATACGTCCATAATTTTGCGCATCATTTTCCTTTGACACGTTTGTAGTTTGGTCCTGTGTTTCCCTGTTAGCGACCATGTTTGGCACCCATAAAGTAGTACAGGATAAACACAAGTCTCCAGTGCCTGTATTTTAGTTTCTCTGCTTAAGGTTTTGTCAAACAGAATGAATTTAAGGGCCCAAAATGCCTTCCAGGACAGGGAGATCCTTCAATTTATTTCCTTTTCTGTTCTGTCCTTGAAAGAGATTAGTTGTCCCAGATAAGTTTATTCATCCACGTATTGAAGTGGTTGTCCATCCACTGATACTGGGATTGTTGGTCCGTTTAACATTACCTGCGTTTTTAGTATGTTAGCATTAAAATGTAAAGAAAAGGATACCCCTAAAATATGCTCAGAACGAACTGGTCTGTATGTATTGTTGAAGTTGGTGAACAAACTACGCTCATTACGGGGCTATCCATGCAGGAACAGTTGATAGAAGGAAAATCATGGAGGGAGATTTAGATGATTATTCTGAAGGGGGTAGAAATTTTGTAGAAGTTTCACAAGGACAATAGACGCAGGTATGTACGACTTCCACAATCGATAGAAGTAATATTTCATCGATTTGTGTAATAGATAACTTAACTGCACAAGAAATATAAATATGATGTAGATGTAGACTTAAATGTCATTTACTAATTTATGTATTATTCTATAGTGTTGTAGGTCAATGCTAAAATATTGCACTATGAAATGTTAAAAATTCAATATTAATCTTATTTTCGTTTGAATTCATTATGTCGCATTTGTTGTCAATAATAAAGTTTAAGTAGTCCGCCGAATTAGCTCTGTGGTAGCGTGTCTGCTTCCTGAGTTCGATCTCCGGCGGGGTCACATATTTTCATGTAAAATTTCTATCTCGGCAGTAGAAGAGATGGTGGTGCACAACTTCTAATCACTAGGTTGTACACAAATATTCCTAGATTAATTCCCAAATCTCTCCATAATGCATATGAAGATAAAGCATATGTCACTGTTGTTAGTGATTCGTACGGGTACGTTAAGCCTGGCGGGCCACTTGGTGCTATTCGAAAGGAGTAGGCTACGTGCCGGCACCGGGTTTCCCCTTCTCCCTTTCTCATGTTCATCATCACCACTCAATCCATACACTACACTTACACGAAATAAAATAATACACTCACCCTAGAACACGACATAACACTCCACAGATACACATCATGTACAGCGTGGCCCGCCGAAGTGGTGTGCAACTAGAAAATGGGTCACAGTCCTGCCATATATCCACAATATGCGGAACCCGAATCACGTAAAGTGAAGTGGCTAGGCATTACATACATACATACACACATACGTACATACGTACATACATACATACATACATACATACATACATACATACATACATACATACATACATACATACATACATACATACATACATACATACATACTGTTATTGCAAGTTATCTTGAACTTCCTGAGCGGGGAGAGGGGGGCAGAGGGAAGGAAGCGCGGAACGCGGGTGGAGCCAACTGAGTTGTTTGCGCATGCTCCACATCATAATCTCTTGTCAAGAAACATGGAACTATTTCATTCACTGCGTACCAGTAGTGTTAACATGGAGCAGCAACCACATGGTGAAATCACACCACCGCAGAGAAAAAGTAACGCTGTTATCCATAGCGGAGAAAGAGAAATTATTGAAAATATAATTAAGTGTTGCGAGGAGTAAAAATTAAACAAATATTTGCTAGAACCTTTTGATAAGGAATATGAGAGAGCGGCTAAATACTCTGGCAAAAGTATTAGTTCAGTGAAGAGAATTAAAAATAATATTTGCACATTTCAGCGAGTGCTGACGACCACTGTCTTAAAGCTTCAATGCCAATGTAAGATGTATAGAATAAAATGTTGCGTGGGTTTCCTTCCCACTGGTAAAAATGGGATATATGGGTTGTTGCAATATAAAATAAAATTCACAAGATGCAACACGTTATATACAGTCCTTTCAGCCTCAACCAATAGAAATTATGCCCACTTGTATCCAGTCTTTAAACTTCGATGTTAAAGTAAGATGTAGTCTATGGAATAAACTGTTGCTGCATGGGTTTCCTAACAGATGTTAAACTAAAGAAATGTTAGTAAATTGGAACATACGGGGTAATGCGATATAAAATAATATTTACAAAATGCAACTATTCTATACAGTCACTTTCCGTGTTATCTATAGGAACCACACCCACTTGTTGACCAGTTAGTACATGGCGGATATAGGTTCAAAAGTTTAAAAGATGGCGGCGCGATCGCCACTATATATATTCTTACTTCTAGCTCGTTGCAAGTGGTTCAACATCGATACGGCCGTTTGGCAAGCCGTCATGACGTGGCTTTAGGGAATTGACGCAGATTTCCTCTATGCCGGCATCGATGCCTTGGTCTACCGTGGGAATAAGTATATGGACAAGAGCATGGTGACTGTTGAAAAGTAGAGCGTACCAGTGCTCTACCACTGTGTATCAGTATGTCTGCCTGTGAAATAAAGTTTGTTCATCAGAGCTTTGTTACTCTACTTTCGAAGCACCCTCGTACATTGTTTCACTCACACTGTTCTGTAGCAAGATTCAAGACACCACTGGAAGCGAAGTAGTTGACATGCTTATGAACCAACAGTACCTATGCGTTTGATAGCCTGTTTCAGACTCGACTCCTACGAGACGTCCAATGGCACGCCAGCGTGCAATTCAAACGTGCGTTGAAAAATCCCCGCATGCATTTCAATGTTTATTTTTTCGACCTGCACCGATCTCGCATGCAATTCGGGAACGCCCAGAATAACTTGTGAGCTGTGATTCATGCTCAGAACAGTAGGATGTACTAAATGGGTTATAAAAAGGAACACTGTACACACCATCTTGCAAGAATGAGCTCAAGTAGAACCCCAAAAGTGTTTATAATTACACACCCAACTAACCGAAGATCTGTGGATAGACCTGCAAAACGTTGGCATGTAAATTTTATGTTGGTGTAGACCAGGGGAGATCTTCGCGAGTGAGCTATGTGACTGTGAATGGAGGAGTGGGACTCGTTGAACTCCGAAGTAAAACATTGACCACTTAGAGTGAATCGGGGGGGGGATATGACTATCGGGGGAAGATGCTTATTTCTTTGTAGTTTCACATTCTTCCAAGAAAGAACGTGACGCGCATGTCTTCATGATCACTGAGACAGTTGAATATCTGTAAAGTGAAAGCTAACTCATTTTGTCAAGTGTTCTTGTTGTAAAAAGAAGAAAAGCGACAAAACAGTTATTTTTCTGCTATAAAATAATTGCAAAAGTATGTTACAATTTTAATACATCGTTCAATTCGTAATAACTGTCAAACATTTGTAATGAATATTGTAGTAAAAGTTCCAAAGTTTGTATTGTTAATAACAAATGACCTTCTTCCACCATCTTAGGTTGCGTCACAGCACTCGGCATCTTATCCCGATACTTGGGGAAGCTGCTCAATTTTTTCGTGTTAAGATGGCAAATTGTTGCAAGGGTTTTATTATTATTTTTTTGCAGGGATTGCGTAAACATTACGTAAGGTCCTCTGATAGAAGTCAGTGGATTGAGGACAGTGTTCAACTAGCGATGGAACATAGTAGAACCGGGGATATGAACTGTTTTAGAGCATTGCAAATACAGGATTCTTTACAGTACCTTTAAACGCCGCCTAAGAAAGAATGATGCACTGGATTGAATTCATTGTGTGCAAGAAGTGATTTCTAGAGTCTTGCACACGGCAATAAAATATGTGCAATGACTGTATTGCTAAGTAAATGAGTGAGAAAATGTCAATGAGCTTCAGATTAAGTCATTTTTGTTATATACATATATCAAACCAAGTTCAGGTAAAATGCATACATCAGTAACTGTGTTAATTGTTTTTGCCATGTTACCCGACTATCGGGGAAAGATGCCTACAGTGCAGGTAAGAAGAAAACCTGTATATACAAACAAGGTAATTAATGTTTTCTGTTTTGTACCAAATTTATAGCTTGAAAATACCTTCCAGACTGGACATTTCGATATGAAATTCAAAACTAAGTGATCAGTATCTTAAATTTTCAATCAAAGAAAAAGTGAGGCACCTTCACCCGATCCACTCTACCTCTATAGTCTATACAACTGTTAGTCTATGTTCCCTCTATATCTGTATCACTGCTCCAATCGTTTATGACAGTACTTCTCGTCCCATATATAGAGTGATTCAGGACCTCTGCAACACAATCTGCGGATCGATAGATCTTGCAATGAGGATCGTTTTTTGTAAAACAACCCATGTCCTGCTGTGCCTCGTTTAGGAAATAAGCGACATCGAAACAAAGACAGGTTTTAGTGACATTAACAATTATGAAATGAATTATTTTTCAAGTATGTTTACTGACAAGTTACAAAGGTTCGAAGTGTCTACCCTGAACCTGATTACATTCATTACGCCGTCGTAGAAATGGTTATCAGTCTGTGTCGAATTTGATCAAAAGCAGCCAATACTTGCATAGTCGGTTCCTCTCTGGCGTCAATTCGAGTGGTGTATTACTTCACATGTGCCAAAAATCAGATTAAGGACGTGAAGTTGAGTGATCACGCTGGCCACGCAACAGGTCCGGTTCTCCCTGTCCATTGCTCCCCGCAGATGTTGTTCAGATATGTTCGTACAACCAGGTTGAAGTGCGTTGGGACGTTATATTGAATCACATGTCCCCTCACATCGTGAAGGGTACATCCTCCATGAGCAGGGGAGGAGTGTTCCGAAGAGCGTTCCATTGAAACGGGGCAGCAAAATGACAGGACACTTATAACCTATCCACAAGGATATTTGAAAAAATAAATGAATAATTCATTTCTTAATTAACAGTAAATGTCACTAAAACCTGTCTTTGATTTTCGATGTCGCGTAGCTCCTAAACGAGACATTGGAGAACATGGGTTGTTTTACGAAAAATGATCCTCATTGAGAGATCGATCGATCTCCAGAGTTTGTTGTAGAGTTCCTGATTCACTTTGTGTTACTCTATTTTTGCTTTTCAGTTTTGATACTATCAGAGGAATTAAAAAAATTGCAGTAACAAAATAGCACATGAATTTACACAAAACACTACGCTGACTATAACAAACGGGTTTCAATTTTTACGCAAGCCCACACTACTTACTATCACACGATAGATAATATTCTTATCCAATCCGTGGAGCGAATAAGTCATGAGGTAGGCCTATCAAGACAGATTAACCAGCTGCTGACCTTACGTTCACATGCCTCAACAGAGGTGAACGATCATTTAACCAGTACAGGGGTAATGTGTGGTCAACACGATGATCCACCAGCTGTTATAGCTGGTTTTGGAAACCGGATTTCGCTATCTATCTTAGCTCCTCAAATTTAGCACAATGCTGTGTGGGCACCGGTCCCATACAGTGGACAAATTTCATGAGAAAATGCCTTCCCCATGAGGACTCGAATCAGTGCGCATTCCGTAACTGAGTCCAGGCATGATATCTTAAACTAGGACGCTACGGCGCGGAACTATTATTCTTATAATACACTACCCGCTCTCGTATTAATTTATTACACGAATTAGAATGAAGTTCACTGTACGTAGAGGCCTATAATTTGGGTAATGTACAATGAAAGGCTGTTCACTAATGTTGGTTACTGGACTTTCAGCAAAACTAACAAGTTTGAGATGTTTCATTTTAAGGCAACTACAAAAGGTTGGATAAAAAGTAATGGCAACAGTTCGATAATTCTGACATGGCTTTATTCACAGGGGTACAACATTAACGTACCTTCAATATAGTCACCCTCCTTATTTATCACCTTTCGCCAAATGTTTGGAAGGCATCGTACACCATCAGCGCGTCTATGTTTGTTGATGTTCCGTATTGACTGCTCTATAGTACGAATAAGTTCATCTCTGGTATTGTACCGGGTCCCTCACAATGGTTCTTTCACTTTGGCGAAGAGATCGTAATCGTATGGACTCATATCGGGTGACTACGGTAGCTGTTCCAGAATCTTCCATTGCCAGCGGCGCCACAGGTCGTTCACAGCAGCAGCGGTGTGACTCCTTGCATTGTCATGAAGAATGATGGGGTTCTGTACCACCAAGTGTCATCGTTTTCTCCTGAGCGCTGGACGAAGGTGGTGGTGCTTCACACAGTCCCTGAAAACATTCTTGTGCATTACGACCTCGTGCCACATCAATTTTGATGCAGCAATGTTGCTCTAGTTTTGTAAACATGATCTTAGGGCACTCGCACTGTCCCTATGAAAGTCAACGTTCTACACACTGCAGTAGATAGATAGAGCACTGTCGCCGCTGGCTGCACTAACTCATCTAACAGTCCTTGTTCATGTCCACACAGCTGGCAGCTCTCGAACTCACCATCGTCATGTAACAGCAGTGTTGCCATAACTTTGTATCCAGCCCTTGTAGTAACTAAATTACATTGAGTTAAATGTTTTGGTGATGAATATTATCTTCTTCACCCGTCCAAGTGAAAGGTGTGGTTCCAAGTTTGAATGTTAAAAGTGTTCAGAGTGTAAGACTGCAACAGGTCTTAGGATCTAAGATTTATCAGGAAGATGATGATTAATATTATTATTATTCACATTATCATAATTAAATGTCAGTAGGAAAATAAATAATCGCTAATTTTACGAGTTTTTAAAATATTCGTAATATTTTGTTTATTCAAATATGTTTAATTTGATGCGAAATTGCATGGAATTAGAACTGGCTACTAGTGTGTTCAATAGGCCTATAATTAGGTGTAAGATTCAAAGATGTCTATGATCGGCTTGTTGACCAGTGTGGCGATATATTTGTGAGTGACGAAATCTTGATGGCTGAAGCCGCTGTAAGGCACTTTGAACAGTTTGATCACGTTGGGTAGTTTCTTGTACAGCTTTTTGACATCCTGAAAGAGAGTAGCAACTAGATTTTAGAATACTGGCTTATATCTTTAAGACAGTATACTGTTTTTTTTTAATTTCATTCTTTCCCCTCTCTTTTCAACATCCCCTTCATTCCACTTACACATCACTGCTGGTAGAAGATGGAGATTTATTTGCTGGTAAACTGGAATCTCATAAAAGCTGGCCTTTTTGGCCTAATTTAGTATTTATTTGTTTAACCTGGTAGACAAGTGGTCATCAGGCCTTTTCTTCCCCTCTAACAGGAGATTACAATGGATACAATTAAAATTAGAATTACAATTACAATAGTAATTGCAGTGGAATATAAGCGCTGACATGTTACCTGATAAATACAGACTGGACAATTACTGAAGCTAAGAACAAAGAAATAAATATTTTACTGAAATAAAAATTAAACATATTCGTAGATTAATACCGTGCGATCAGTTATGCTTTCCTCCGCGGCGTGGAGATTTTCCAATGCGCGAGCCCCCCTCTCGTTTGCCGCACACTGGAGGGAGTAGCAAGCCTGCGTGCTTACTAGACCTTGCTGACTGTCGCAGTCGTAGCGCAGCTGTTCCCGGGTGTGTGTTGTGTTGTTCGCTTCTTAATTCGACAGTATACATGAAATGTATTATGTCTCGTGAATTTACGGCACAGCGTGTATTTATTTACCTTTCATACGTGTTAACTCGGTCAGCTCCTGAAGTTCGAAGAAAGATTCCCGGGTGTAGATGCACCAGATCGTAAAGCAGTCCATAATCTTTATAATAAATTTCAGGAAACCGGAAGTGTCCAGTCTAAGAAACCAAAAAAGAAAAAAAAAGAAGAAAAAGAAAAATCAGCATACCGGTAGTGTTCTCACCGAAGATAGATCACATGACATTCGTAATCGTTTAGAAAATTCTCCTAGAAAATTTCTTCCTCTTCTTATGCAAAAAGTGGGAATTTCATATGAAACTGTGCAAAAGCTACAGTACTAAATTATTGCACTTCAAGCCGTATAAAATAGCTGTGGAACATACTCTTCAGCCAGGTGACCCCGCACGCAAGAGCACATTTTGTGAGTGGATTTTGGAAAATGTGTACAATGGACAAATAGACATTTAATATTCTTCTCGCACGAGGCCTGGTTCCTGGTTATGTTTGTACTCAAAGTAATCGTTATTGGAGTACTATAAATCTGACTTCGTACATGAAATTCCCTCTATGATGACAAAGTCGGTATGTAGTGCGCCATCAGTGGTGAAAGAATCATAGGATTATTATTATTATTATTATTATTATTATTATTATTATTATTATTATTATTATTATTTAGAATACAGTTGATTCTGTTACTTATGTGAATACCATACTAACCTAGTTTTCAGAGAATTAACCGACAGAAAGCATGACCATGCATTTTTTCAACAGGACTCTGCCAATGCTCATATTTCCATTAGAGAAATTCACAATGTGTTTCCACAAGAGAGAGTTATTAGTAGAGATTTGTGCCCTCCTCGGTCCCCCGATTTAACAGCCTGCGATTATTATCTCTAGGGTAAATTAAAAATGCCGCGTACAAGACGAACCGCAAGCGCTCTGACCACTGAGCTACGCTGAATTCAATTCACAGCACCGGAACGAATTCTCCTCCTTCAATGTTTTCCTTTGTGGCCTGACTCCATGTTAGGCATATATATGTTGACGTATATGTCCAATGCCAACTGCCATTATACTAGGAGCGCACTCAGCCATTAAGGGAAACACTGAAGGGGGAGAATTCGATCCGGTGTTGTGGATTGAATTCGGCGTAGCTCAGTGGTCATAGCGCTTGGTACGTAGAACCAAGGACCCGGGCTCGATCCCCGGCGCCGGAGCGAATTTTTCTCCTCACATATTAATTGTCAATATTACAGATATTATTCTGTCTGACAAATTAATAAATCTATAATATTCTCATAGCTAGCAGTACGTATGTTTGTGCAGATTACTGTGCACTTAACTGCGGAATCCCGGCCAAATAAGTCACTCAGCTGAGAGTGCGCTCCTAGTATATTGGCAGTTGACATTGGACATATACGTCAACATATATGCCTAACATGAAGTCAGGCCATTAAGGGAAACATTGAAGGAGGAGAATTCGATCCGGTGCTGTGGATTGAATTCGGCGTAGCTCAGAGGTCAGAGCTCTTGGTACGTAGAACCAAGGACCCGGGTTCGATCCCCGGCGCCGGAGCGAATTTTTCTCCTCAAATATTAATTCTCTTAAATTTGTTTCTGTATGGTTGTGTGGTGGGTTTGTTTTATTGTTTTGTCCTGACGCTAATCACCGAGACCCGGCTAACTGGCTAACGGGCTAACGAGCGACGTAAATTTGTTTGTGTATTGCTGTATGGTTGATTTGTTTTATTATTCTACCCTCCCGCATCACCGAGACCCGGATAACTGGATAACCGGCTAACGAGTGGCGCGCTCGCCCAAAGACAAAACACTCCGGCGGAAAGCAAAACTGATCGCACTGTCTTACAGAGGTATGCAATTATTTGAGACTGAAATATTTTAAGCTAGAACAAGAGAACTGTTTACAAGAAACCAGAGCTGAACGAGTATGAATAACTGCGCAAGTAGCTACCAATTAATTTTGTATTTGAATTGCATTTCATTTCGACAGTCCTTGATTCTATAGCAGGTAGCGAATTCATAGAGCCACAATGTTCCCGAGCTCAAAGTAGGCACCTATTTCTCTTCATTGTAACGGAGTTACACCTGCGCGGCATTTTGTCCATTTCATGCCAACAATGTGTCGATGCACAGAATTGCCAACTCACCAGGTAGCCTATACCAACAGCAAATGAACACAAGGTATGCAAAAGTGTCGCTTTCTAGCGGCACATTTGTGACAACATTGGCTGTAACGCACCAGAAATTGTTTTTATTGCCAAGCATATAAACATGTCCTAGAATTATCCCTGGCGGTAAAGTGTTCGAGTGATCAGTTAATTATGAAAGACCCCTGCACATAAATTTTTTCTGAGTTTCTGTTACTGCTCAAGTGCCTAGTGAGTTTGTGTTTGATTGCATTTGACTTCGACAATCCCGATTATTTACTAATAATTGCAGTTAGCGAATTCACTGTGGCTGAATTTGAGCCACAGTGTTCTCGATCTCAAACCAGGCAGCAATTTTCCTTTTATATAGGCCTAGCAGAACTAACGCCTGCACGGAGTTTTCTCCGTCTATTCCACGCCAACAATGTATCAACGTACAGGATGCCAACACACCAGGTATACCAAAAACAAATGAAGGGTCCAGGGGAAAAACGTGCTAAGTCCAATTTTATAAATTTTTTGTTTTGGATGCCATGTAATACCTCAGGCAATAGAGATTTCAGTGGTTTAATTGTACAGAGTAAAAACTTGATTAAGACAGAAATATTTGAAAAATGATAACTCAGAGACAATAGAATGTAATGGACCTTGAAACTTTAAACTTGCTCTCCTGTAAAAACAGTAAAATGTGACTTAGCATGTTCTTCCCCTGGACCCTTCAAATGCTTTCTAACAGGCACATTTCTGACTAGATTGGCTGTACAGATGCCTCAAACTAGCAAGCTGTCTCGTTCGCGCAGGCGCATAGAGCACTTCTCCCCTACCACTGTCCGCCTACTGCTGTGCACTGTGGACTAGAACGGTACAGCTCAGTTATAATAACAGTTGAGAAGGCTGCATAGGTAGGGTACATTTTGAATACATTGTCAAGCGGTCAACTTTTCAGATAATATGACTATACCTGGGTATTGGAGCCTAAGTGGGCCCCCTCCGTTAGCTCTACTACTTCCCCTCTCCAGGCAGCTTCCTAGTTTGAGGCATCTGTACGACACCAGAAAATTTTTTTTTGGCAACGATACAACATGTTCTAGAATCACCCCTGTCGGTGAAACGTACGAGTAATCAGTTACTTATGAGGCCCTGTATATCAATTTTTTTCTTGATATTTAATTTTTCTAATTCTTTTAAAATTGTAACAGAAATATACAAATATTAATAATTATTAATTTTATCACAATGGCAAATAAAAAAATTAATAAAAATTGCAATAAAATATTTAAGTAATGCAATAAAAATTAGGTTATCCATCACTGATTTAAACTTAATTCGCGTTTATACCTAGTGGTGCTGACTTCTATTCCAATGTTTATTCTCATGGCGACCAAGCTATATAATGGAGAGGAAATTAATAATGAAATCGTTCTGAAGCGTGTACATCAAGGAATCTAGAGTCTACTAGAGGAAAAGTAGGAGAAGGAGAAGGAAACAATGATAATAGTGATGACTTTGGTGGTAATATGAATCGTGACAGTGCTATGAATGATTCTCAAATCCCAGTTCCAACTCTGAAGTGTTAAGTGCTATCAGTGTATGCAAACATTTCATGGAGAAAATAGTAATAGTGAAGCTGTTTTAATAAGTTTGATTAATTTGCAGAGGGAAATGTCATTCTCAAAGCAGAGAGTGTAAAAGAGAGAAAAATATTTGATAGCAATAAAACGAAAACAAATTCTCTCTGAGTTCAACTATTTATTTTCTTTAGTGACACTTTAAAAATACATTTTTCATAAAGTACTGTTTAAAGAAATTTTGTAGACAAGAAGTATCAGATTGAAAAGGAAAGGTGACTTGTAGTGTCAGAATTGTGAATGTAAGTTGAAAATTTTCATTAAAGTTTACATTTTTTGCAAGTTCTTAGTAAGAAAAATGTAAAAACGCACAACTTAATTACACGTAATTCTGATCTCCACAGCAAATAGACAAAAATTGTTCCCCCGAATTACGTATAAACAAGTTTCTACTATAGTTCTAAGCCCAATTGTGTGTCGAAATGTAACATATGCGACGCTGTTCAATGGTTAGGCCGGCCAATTCCATAACGTTCAATAATGATATGTGATAAATAACAGCCTACTTACTGAACACAGTAGTTATACTCACTATTACATCGCCGAATTTATCGCCATCTGCGTAAAACAGAGCAACAGGTATTTTTACTTCACTGATATTGTAGCTGGGTGGATGGATACTGTGATAGCGAATAAGATTATCAATTAAGCCGTAGTCGTATTGACAGAAACGCCCTGAAAAATATGAACAAATAATGTTACATTCGCTGTCTACGCAAAACAGAATTACAGAAACACTGATTTTACAGGACTGCAGTTGAGTGAGTGTGTAATACTGTATGTCAGGGTTGGGCAGAATTATGCACTCTGTGCTTGCACGGTGTACTACGAGAGAAGTGTGCTTATAGAGTGCACGAAAACCGGTTTATTCAAGTTGCGGTACGCACTGTATGTCTCAAAAGAAAATGTTATTCTTTCTACCAAACTAAATAAGAACTCAAAGTAATGAAACACTTCCTTAAACACAAAACAAAACATGTCTGTTGCACATCAATTCATATTACTCAATTTCTCAGGATTTGGAGAAACTATATTAGCACAAGCTATGTGAAGAACTGCCGTTAAAAGCCCATCATTTCTTGTTTGAGATTTGTTTATTTGCGTAATAGAAAATAACTGTTCACATCTATAAGTGGAACCAAATAAATACAAAACTTTCTCACACAGCTTATGCAGATTGGGAAAGCGTCCTCTTGGGAATCCGTCATAAAACTGCATAAGACTCGACCTTGAATCATATTTCGCTCGCATCTCTCGATCACATCGCAGGTCAATCAATTCACACTATAATGAAGGGGGGGGGGCGTTATCAATAATCAGTTGGAATCGGAACATGTAGCAAAAATACGCAAATCCATTTCCAGGCAATCTAAATTGTGGAACCTTGATGTAAATTCCTCTAATATACCGGATAGAATAAATGCGTACATTTCGAAATTTTCATTGTTCAAAATTCTATGCTCTTAGATGAGAATGGGAAATGATATATTTCGCCCTTTTGCATTTGACGTATCCATAACAGCAATTTCTCCTTAAAAGCTGCAATTCTATTACTAAATTGTGTATTAAGAATTTCTTTTCCCTGAAGTCCTAAATTTAGCTCCTTTAAAAGCTGTGTAAGATCTGTTACAGCTGCTGGCACACTACAGCGCTCGCACTTGGAATTCCCCGTGCGCACGGAGGGCAAATGCACTCAAACGCCCATCGCTGCTGTATGTAATAGAAAAGCATCTGAAATACGCAAGATGGCCGCGATGATTCGGAGGGTGCTGTACTCACTCCTGCTATATATAATTGTAAGCGTTGCAAGACTAAGTCTGTGAATGTTTCAACTTGTGTGAAATGTAATATCCATTTTCATAAAAGCTCTGCTAAGTGGTAATAATATAGTGTTGTGAAAGTAAAAGTAAAAGTGATGACGTAAGTATTCCAGGTTTGGAAGGAAGTGAGATCAGTGGCATCGAAAAGACATTCTTTGATCTTTATCGTCAATTAGTGATAGACATAATAACTTATGGCAGATATTCGTATTTTTAAGTACGTTATTCAATTAAAGGACATAGCATTAGTGAATAGAAAGCAAGAATTGATAATTTAACGCAAGATAAGAATTCTATTAGTGTTTCACTTGAAATCTAACATACAACTACCAAAAGAAACCGGTGTGTTGAAACAAAAATGTTCACAGCAGCGAAATTAAACTTAATAGTTCAATTAAAGAAAAAAGTACTGACAGCGATACAAAATTAGATGCATTGAATGAAACTTCTCCAGCAATTACGTACAACAATGTAGTGAAATCGTCATGTAGTAGGCCTACTGTTAATAATGAGGAAATGAGTAATAACTTATTCAAGTTCAAAGTGATGAAAATAGGGCACAGGAAAGTGAATGGCGCACTGTTATGTATACAAATAAGAGAAAGACTGTAAGCAAGAACAGTTACAATAACACTATTAATAATAATTAATAACGTAAATATAACAAATAATGACATCTGGACCTTCTACAATCCCAAGGACACGAAATTATACGGACAGTGAAGTAACCAATATAAATGGAGTGGAAAAATCAGTGTTTTTGTATGATTATCGAATTGATCCTAATATTAGTTCTGATGACATTATCTCTCTTGGAATATTATCCTGAAGTAGAATGTGAAGAATTAAATTCTAGACATTCTGAGGATTATTCTTCATTTAAAGTAAAAATCTCTCAAAATAATTTTGAAAGAGGCATGGATCGCTCTATATAGCCGAGAAATACTTGTGTGAGATATTTTTTACATCTCAAGCCGAAAAAGGCCCAAGTAGAGTAGCATTTAAACCAAATTTATTGCTGTTAAACATACAAAGTATAAGTAATGATAAAATAAATAAATCAATAATAATTGTTGGTATTTCAGCACTAAATCAATTAAATTTTTTATGTATAACTGAGACATTGTTCAGCGACGGTAGTATCTCAAATTTTATTATAAAATACATCGTTTTTATTTGAGTACTTATTATAAAAGAAATACATTACAAAGGTGGTAATGTTGTTATATGGATTAAAGATGAAATTAAGGTTAAAATAAGTTCTTCTGCTTCTTCCTCGTATTTTAGGATAAATCCTGTATTTTCAAACTTTGTTGTCTTAATCCGATGTTGGTGTCCAACTTTCCTTCCACCGTTTAGGGGTCGTCCCAAAGGTCTTCCGGTGTCCAACTTTCCTTTCATTGCGATTTTCGGGAGTCGGTTTTCCGTCACCCTTAATACATGGTTCCGCCATCCTTTTCTTCTAGTCTTGATCCATTTCGTCACATCCCGCACTCCACATTTTTCCCTAATCCGATCGTTCGTCAGTCTGTCATATAACGTAACGCCAGCTATACTTCGTAATGTCCTCATTTCTGTTTTCATTTTTGCACGCTTTTTTTTGTTTCTGCTCGAGTTTCCGTTGCATATGTTAATACTGGCCTTATACACGTTTTATATATTCTGATCTTGCTTTCAATGTTCATGTATTTATTTTTCCAAATTACATCTCTTAAATATGCTGATATTATATTTGCTTTAGTATTCTGTTCTCTTACTTCTTCCTCTAAATTTTTATTGCTTATTATTTTTGTTCCTAAGTAACTGAAACTCATTACTTGTTCTATGGGTTTATCGTATACTGCAAGTTCACATCTGAGTGGCTGCCTTGAGATAGTCTGTAATTTTTAAAATAATTTATATAGAAAAATTTAGTCATGATAAGCATATAGAGGTTTGTGCTAGTTCATATGAATATGAAGTAAATAAAAATTGATATAAAAATTGATTATTTTAACTATGTATCGATCACCGTCTGATGATATGAAAATATTTTATGATGCTATTTATCAAATATTAAATTATTTGGATAAACTTAATGTTAAAATTTTACTTTGTGGGGATATGAATATAGATGCCTATATCGAATGTACTGAGTACAAAGTGTTATGTAATTTTTTATCTGAGTTTAATCTGTATAATGGAGTTCATTGGCCTAATAGAGTTGCAAGATCTATTACGAGAATGAGAATGAGAGGGAAATGGAAGGAGAAACTTTAAAGATACGTGAAAATACGTCCTTGCAAGGGAGTTGGGGCTATGAAAAACTCAATATGTGAGCTCCAAGCCTGTTGGACATTTGGCTCACTTCGGAATTCGCTGCTCCACTGAAGGAACTCTAGAAAATTTCGAGGGGGAAAGCCGAAAATGGACGTAACGTATTAGCTAAAAGACACGGGGGGAAAGGGGAAGAAGCACAAAGACCTAACCAAGAGGGGATAGAAAGTGTAAAGAATTGGCTAAGATTACAGCCCGAGTTAGATGTGAATAATTATTAAATTTCAGCCGTTGCCAGGGTAATGGGGGAATGAATGCAGGTCCGTGGCCCATTTCTTTTAAGGCTCATCCCGACATTTTGTCTTAGTGCCGTAGGAAAACTATGGAAAAACCTGATGCAGGATGAGTTGTCTCAATATCAGAGGCTAGCCAATTGGCTTTTAAATAAAATAACTCTGTGATTCTATGAATGTAGACTAGCCAATTTGCTTTATAACGATTCCATCGACCAGCAGAGGGGCACTATTGGGGACAATTATATTATAGCCCAAGTTATTTAATCATCGAAACGATAATAGTCAATTGGCTCTTTGATGATTTCTGTCAGATCAGGAGACTAGCCAATTGGCTCTTTACTCCATCGTTCTGTAAGAGGGAACGAATAGATCTATAGCCCGAGTTGGAACAAGGTCATTTCACAGCGGTTGCTTTATTCGAGTAGATATATTAGGTCATGAGTGATTCATATACTTAAATTTGAGAGTGACACCTGCCTCCCTGTCTTTCTATCATAAGAGAATAGCTAATGGACGTGTCTGGTTTCTTCGCCGTAACCTATTATCATACCGGCTGAGGCCATATATGAGCGGTTGGGACTGATACGTGGTGCAGTGTAAAGGTTCCTAGCCAGTCGACCAATGAACTCGTCTACGGTTGACAAATCTAGCTCATTATGGAACTTCTCTTTCGAGGCAACTAGGGGGAGGTGTGTTATGATTCAAATCACCTGGTTCTGGATAACTTGGAGTTTACGGAAATGGATCACTGCCGCGATCCCCCATGTTGTTGCACCATAGGTTATGACAGAGCGAATGAGGACCTTACACATACCCCCAGGTTGTCAGGAGTTAAGGCCGCCAGAATGGGATAGTGTCAACCTACCAGCCCGTTGGCCTTACGAAGAAGGGATTGGATGTGATCTCGGAAGGTGAGATGTGAGTCCATAATGATCCCTAAGTATTTAATTTGGTTCATCCACAGCATTGCTTGTCCGAAAAGTGTGCGCCTGCAAACTACGGGACGCTAAATTGTAGGTTTTTCTCATCGTCAAGAGGACAGTGTCGTCTGCATAGATACAAAGATGACTATTTCTGGCGTGGATATAGCGAAACGGGAGGTCATCTATACTAATAATAAATCTGTAGCCGAAATTTTTCTGGTAATTTTCGATTTTCCAAAAATAATTGGTTCTAACATATATAATTAACCACCCTGGAATCGAAAATCGCTTTTTTGGAATTTTTGTTTGTATGTCTGTCTGTCTGTCTGTATGTTTGTTACATTTTCACGCGATAATGGCTGAACGGATTTCGATGAAAATTGGAATATAAATTAAGTTCGTTGTAACTTAGATTTTAGGCCATATGGCATTCAAAATACATTATTTAAAGGGGGGTTATAAGGGGGCCTGAATTAAATAAATCGAAATATCTCGCTTATTATAGATTTTTGTGAAAAATGTTACATAACAAAAGTTTCTTTAAAAATAATTTCCGATAAGTTTTATTCCTTGAAAAATTTTGATAGGACTGATATTTAATGTTATAAATGAGTTTTAAAATTAAAATAACTGCCATCTAAGACCGTGTAATGAATTAAAAACAAATGACTTCGTCTATAAGGGGCCTTGGACAGCAACAATCGAAAGCTATGAAAGATAGCCTACAGAGAATGTTTCTGTGTTTGTATGAAGTAATATCGGAAGCTAAATTAATCGATTTGTATAATTAATTATTATTTCACCATCGGAAAGTGTAGTTTCAGTAGATGAATATAATGCTATAATGTTATTACAGTAACTTCTGATATAATATAATATAATATAATATAATTTATAATGTAATGTAATATTATATAATATAATTTAAGTTATTTGAAGGGTTCAGAACCATAGTAGGCCAAGCGCCATTTACTGAATACGTAGAAAACAAGGATTACAATGAAATTATTACCATAACTAAATGGAAACATATAACAAGTAAAATAAAGTATACACATTAAATCTAAATGATGTCAATGTTAATTAAACTATGGTTGCATGTGATAAAAATTAAGAAACATGTTAAAGGAATTGTCATTGCACCAAATGAGTGTCTCTGGACCAAAATGATCGCATTTTAATTATTTGGATGCAATTTAGATTAAGTAACATATTAAACGATTTATCCTTCTATCAAACACGAATGTTCACTGGATCAAATGTCCTATTTTAATTATGTAATTACTTTATATTTATTTCTAACGGGTGCAGCGGAGTGCACGGGTACGGCTAGTTAATAAATATATTGAAAAGTATAGAATCGATAATCGATCCCTAAGGGACTCCTGCTCGACTTTCACGAGAGGTGGAGAAACTAGGGTCTTGAATGTACAGCCTCGGAGGTAATCTGAAATGAGGCATACCATTCCATCCGGGATTCCCATGCTCAGTAACTTAACCAGGAGCCCCTCATGCCAAACTTGTCGAATGCTCGCTCGATGTCCAGGCAAGCTGCAGCTATGACACGCTTGTGCTCATGCCACAGGTAATGCCCTCCATCATGCGGAGTGTGTTGGAACGGACAGGGTGGAAGCCGAACTGCTCGTTCCTGATTTGGGGCAACATTACTTCAGTGAGGCGACTATGTAACTTATAACCCGCTCCACCAGTTTGCTTAGATTCGTCTTATCCTTTGCGGGCTTAGGAAAGAGGTCTACGTGGCCTCTTTCCAGGTAATGGGATAGTGGTCCTTATCGTGGTTCTTGTTGTTTTTCTTATAGTTCATATCATGGTTCTGGTTCTTGTCGTGATCCTTGTGGCCTTTGTCGTTGCTCTACATTTATCATATCATAAGATATTTGGTTTTATGCCACATGGTTCCTTCCATACTTTCATAAAAGATAAAAAATCAGGACGTAATCAGGGATCTGTACCAGAAATGGACAGATAACTGACAACATTTTAACTGGTGTGTATCTTGAAACATGGTGAAAATGCGCATGCACTGCCAGATGTCTTTGTACATGGTTACGTCGATATCGTGTGAACCGCGCTATATAACTTAGACTTTCACATCACCAAGAGTCGTCTCATTCCTTTTTTGGGGACTGTGCATATCAACCAGAACCTCAATCAGAGGTAGGTTTTGTATTTTACCTATTGGTGTTTGGTTGGAAGAAAAGTAACTTTTAAGAATGAGTTTGAAGACGAAGAAACAGTTTGTTACTAATAGATTCTGAACTTGGAATAGTCGCTACAGCATTACCAGGGGAAGTACGAATTATGAGTTAAGTCAATTTACTTGTAGGAAAAATTAAGAGACAATAGATTCATATTCTATTCAGTCTATGCATCAAAGCCTTAACTCGCGGCTTTTAGTATGCGTACACTTAATTATGGAAACATTACTTTGATTGAGAATTTGTATGAATTCTTACCAGATTTGAAGATCTGAGCGTAATGCATGATTTGCTTCGTGGATGATCCCGAAAACATGTTGTTAAAATACACAGGAATTAAAGTCTGTAAGCAAAATATTACAAATTAACTAAATAATATTGTGTGTTCTTGAGCCATTATTATGATTTCAGCTTTGTTTCATGGTCTTCCTGACTGCATCGTTAGGAATTTTCTAACAAATTGTTATAACAACGGTGGAATTACTCGCAGAGAATACTTTGTGAGTGAAATAGACAGAATAAAAGGCTGCGGTTTGCAAATAATTATTTAAATGCTCCAATTGAACACTGGAAGATGGTCAAAATAGTAATATACGTTACAAGAGTGGTATGTTGACGTTTTCGTGTTCGAGGAAAAGATTGAAAAAGCGAAATATAGTTGAGCTTTTTTAATTTCCGAAAACATGAAAACAAACATACCGCTCGTGTATCGTACATTATTTTGTGCGAAGATCGTTTATTACATGCCTGAAAGACGAATTTCTAATTAGTTGCAATGAAATCTCCATCTTGGTTTCTGTTTAATGACGGCAACTTCGGAAAACCAAAATATCTTTCTTCAACAATGTTGCTATAAAATGTTTTCTGTGTTTACTATATTCCAGCAGGCCGTGATATACGTCTGTCTTTTTTTTCCCCCAGTCTATAAATGCGAACTTAAAACAAACGGTAAGGTTATGTAATGATTTATTTTTCATCTTAATATTTTAACAATATTATTTATATAACATATTGCAGTAATAACATCGGCATCTGGAATCTTGTTGATTTTTTCACGGCTTCCTTAATGTTACTTGCATCAGGAATGCAATAAGTTTCGTGGAGTAGTAGACTTTACTTAATTTTTGCAAATATTTAAAAACAAATATTAACATTGCAATTTAAGTGAAATTGCAGTGGTAAGTTTCCAATTTATAATTATTACTATGTTAAACGTCTCTAAAAATAATATGTTAAAAGCCTAAAGCAGTAAAATGAATGTCGAGCTTAAGCGGTAAGAAGAGGGAAATTGTTATGTGTGTTACGTTGGGAATACTGAATGTGGTATTCCACACTTACCGCGTATTGGTTCTGTGCGGAAAACAAGCAAATACGCACGATCTCGCACAATATATGTTTGTACACAATTGAAGTGTGATTCCAGAACACGTTAAGTCCATTTTTATGAATGGACTAGGCCAGTTTTTTTATTCACCGGTCTACGGACTGAAAGAGTTTTCAAGTGACATGCACAATAACATAATCTTTTAGACAAGGATTGGCGTTGTTTTGAAATAAACCACGCTTCAAATATGATAGAGAGAGCAAACTTAATCGTATTTATATGTATAAATCGTAAAAATGGCCAAATGGACAGAGGAAGTTTTGAGATCACATTCTTCAATTAGTTGATCCTCCAAAACCATGTTTAGATATTTTCTGGAGTGGTCACAGAAACAGGTCTTCTAACGCCGTGTCTATCTTTGATCTCTTGAATTCCTTAATCCAATATTTCATGGTATCATACGAAGGACAAAGATTCCTCAAAGTATCCATTATTTCCGCATAAATTTCCTTGATTGACAAGCTTAGAAATATGTTACTTGGTCACCGACCGATACTGAATTTTATCAAAATTGAATTTTTATTTGTCAGTTTTCTTTATTAAAAGTTCAAAATGTAGTGTCTACTAACGTTTTTATAATGAAACATAGAATAACTACATATTAAACAAAATGATAATCACTTTTCTTTTTATTTTTAACGAAGCTGTAATGATAACTATACCTTATATCAGGAACTCTTAGATGTTGTTCAGGAAAGCAAAGGAGCCAAAAATTTTCATGGAGAAAACCCAATTTCTCGACTGAGAGGAATATACGAGTATGAAATTTATAGTAAGCGAGACAAAACTGAAGTTTATTTTGTGCAAGCTTTTCCCTGTCATTTTCATTTCATATTATTCACAACATTTCAGCGCACATGAATAGCATCGATTCATAAAATTGTAATGGATGTAAAACAACCTCTCTCTAAGAAAAATATGTTCATACTTACTTGATTAAGGCCTATTAAGTCAAACCCAAAAACTGATATTATCAGTTTCTGGCAGACGTCGCTGATCATGGGTGTTTCAAAGCAGAGAGTCGTTACAATTTTTGACAGCATGTGCGACATTGGTTTGAGTTGGGTAAGACCGATCAGATCCAAGAGTGACTGGAAAATGTAACAACCGTTATTAAATATTAGCTACTATACTTGAATACACATATAAGTTTACACTTAAATATACAGTATTTATAGCTCAGTTTCATTTGTACCAATTGCGTCCAAAATGAAGCATTATCTGAAAGTTGAACTGTGATATTATTTTGAAGGGAGTAAACTTCTAAATTCTTCACAGTATAGGCTTAGACGAAGATATTCGAACATAAAAAGAAATGTCTTTTACATTTGAAATAATTTTCAATTACGAAAATCACTTTTACGTGTACTATAATTATTTGTATTCTATAAAGCTTTCGATACTGTTTCCCTTAACGTATTACTGTACTTTGAAAAATAAACAAATTGGATTAAAGTGAAGTTATATTATCCATTCTTAAACAATGTGTCTAATAGACTTCAAATCGTTAATGTCGATAATAAATTTAATATGCTTAGGACCGGGTGCATCAACATCGCTTAGCAATTAATAGTAGTGAAATTCTAACTTAATGTTTGTTGAGTTAATTTTACACTGCATCAACGGTTAACAACAATTAAAATAGGCTTAGTGCCTGTTAACTTTAACAGCTAATTGCTGACCTGTTAAATAGCTAATTGGAGTAAAGTGTAGAAAAAAACGGCTGCCTTTAGTGAGAATTTTCAAGACGAGTTGCTTAATTCGGATAATTAAGACAATCCATATTTTTGCTTCTATGATCATAATTATATTTGAGACTGTTTTAAATGATTTAACCTTATAATGAAACACGACCAAAAATACGGTGTGTGAGTTGAGAATTTTTTTTAATGCTTTAAAATTTTAAGCAATTTCTTGAATGTAAAAAGCTCCTTTGACAACAGTTATTTTCAGATTGGTCTGAAACCTTTCACAGAGGTAAATTAAATGTCGATAAATAAAATTTTTTGCGTGGGCAACTTATTTATTTTTATTTAAATTTAAATATACAGAATAAAGAATATAATTACAAAACAAACAAGAGAAATAGAAATAAAATAATACAAGCAATATAAAAAGAAGATAATTATAAAATTATAAAAAGAAGAAATTGAATTAGTATTTTGTAAAATATTAACATTAAATTCCTTCGGGGAATATTAATATTGCACTTAGATCAAAATATGTTGTAATAATAAATTCATGAAATTAAAAATAATATTAAGAATGTCCATTTAGACTGAGCTCGAAAAGCTAATACATTCTTGTTCCCATGACTGTTGCTTAAAAGCATTACGCAAGGAGCCTTTTTAGTGACGTCAATTTAAAATACACTTAAAAAATATTATTTCAAAATCATTAGCCCTAATGGAACCAAATTTTGAACAGATGACAGTATCGTAGACCTGTTTAGGGGAGAGTCGGGTAGTATCGGACAGCGGGTAATATCGGACAGTGAGTTTCTTTCATCTACCACCAGATGATACTCTCTGAATGACATGATTACGTTTCTGTGATATCGCATACAGAAACATAACTATGTCATTCAGGTACTACCATCTGGTGGTAGATGAAAGAAACGCACTGTCCGATATTACCCGATGTCCGATGCTACCCAACTCTCCCCTAACGTCAGTAAAAGTTTACAATCCTTATGTAATGGCCGAAATTAACAGACGTTAATGCATCCTGCCTTTAATGTAATAACTGACGTTCCACAAAGTTGTGGATAAGGGCGCTTTCTTTTTCTCACTTGCATATTATACCGGGGTTATTTTGAGAGGTGAATCAGAACAGTGAATTGAACATTGTGGTCTTTTGCCAACGGTGTTTGAGAAAAGAGCCACTTTGGCCTGAATTTTAGAATACGTGTTCTAGGAAAACGAGAGAAGTTGTAGAGGTAATATTGCAGGATTTTGTAGGGAAAATATCAATATATGTCTTTATTTGTTACACGCGTAAGATTAACGGTTTGGCCGTAATTTCATTGAAGATCGGTAACAAAGTTTGTAGAATTGGTGGCAACCGCGCATTCAATGATTGTAGAAGCAAGTCGGAATTAAGACAATTGCGGGAAGGAGGAAATTCACAGCCACCAATATCCCTCTGTGACGCATTAGATTACTTAAACTTTCGTGCAGTTACATACACAATTACGATTTATTGTTTTGCGGCTGAGCCGTCACTGTTACGTGAACACATGTTGCAATAAAGCAAATAAAGTATATAATTATGTCTCGTGACCAGAATATAGTACGAAATGAAAATATATACAATTAGAAATTTGTCCTTTGAAGAGGTGGAAAAAGACGAATATCTTGCAGCAACAGTAACAAATATAAATGATACTCGGGAGGAAATTAAACGCGGTATAAATATGGTAAATGCCTGCTTTTGTCATCCAGTCTGCTCTCAAAAGAGCTGAAAGCTAGAATTTATAAAACAGTAAAGTTATATTACCGTTGTTCTGTATGGTTGTGAAACTTGGACACCCACTTTGAGAGAGGAACAGAGATTAAGGATGTTTGAGAATAAGGTGCTTAGAAAAATATTTGCGGCTGAGAGGTATGAAGTTACAGGAGAATGGAGAAAGTTACATAACGCAGAACTGCACGCATTGTATTCTTCATCTAACATTAAATCCAGACGTTTGAGATGGGCAGGGCATATAGCACGTATGGGCCAATTCAGAATGCATATAAAGTGTTAGTTGGGAGGCAGGAGGGAAAAAAGATCTTCGGGGAGATCGAGACGTAGATAGGATATAATATAAAAATTGATTTCAGGGAGGTGGGATAAGATGATAGAGACTGGATTAATCTTGCTCAGGATAGGGACCGATGACGGGGTTATGTAAGGGCGGCAATGAACCGTAAAAACCATAAGTTTTGTACAGCAAAATTGTAGAGAAAATTTAAAACAATAATTGGTGAAAATGAGTTATCTGCTTATTATGCTTTCTTCCAGTATTGTATTATGAACTCGGTTTCAAATGGAAAAAGTTTCAAAATCGGAGGAAGATACTGATTGAAAATCCTCACATTGTAACATGGCGTCACGACTATGGGCCGGCGCGATTTGTCAATCTTACTTCCTGCGACTTCTGGTCATGGGATTACATGAAGAGCATAGTTTACACCCAACTACCAGCGAGGAGAGGGCATCTGTTAAATGCAATTTTGGCTACAGAAAATGCGATCAGACACATGCCTGACATTTTCCAATTCACTACGAATTCTTGGCGCAGGAGGGCTGAATTATGTTGTGAAGTTCGAGTATCTTCTGTAAACTTGCAATGACGTAACGTAGTTATTTTTATTTCTACATTGAAAATGTAGAGTTTGTTATATCAAACTACATAAATTATAGGATGTAAACGTAATTTAACCGCTAAATTAATAAACCGAGCTGCAACAAAATCTACTTTGTCATCAAGTTGCATGCAATTCGACCATACATTTTACAAACAAATGATGACGCTGTGGTACCTCAGTAAACAATGACACTCCATTCAGTTATACAATAGCATTTCATATTGGACAACATAGTAATTGAATGAATAGTAATTCAAACAATAATAAGTACGGTTTAAATAATATTCTGCTAGTTTCTTACCTGCTCTTAACATAATTATATGACGCGCCATAAGTTACGGATATCGATGCACTATCATTCATTATGGAAGAGATGTCTATACTGGTGCTGTACAGTAGAGTTGGGTCGATTCGTGAACGAATCGTTCATTCGAACGACTAATAATAAAGAATCGTAAGAATCGATTCATGGTAACAACGAATCGCAGTTCAAAAGAATCGTAAGGAATCGTCGTTCAAACGGATAGTAACGAATCGGCATGGTATCGTAACCCACGATTCTAATTACCTGTTTGATGTAACCTGTCAACGGATATTTCCGAACCGTGCCAGATACTCCCGAGCGAGAGTGAAATCAAAATACTGCATTTGTTAAGTATGGAAAATAATGAACACGAGCTTGAAATTTACATGGTTAAATAGAGATGTAATGCAAAAAATATACTTGATAATAAGGTTCAGTTGATAAATTATAATTAAGAAACACTAACTTGAATAATTTTGTAGACTAATGGAGGTCATGATGAATGGTTACAGCCAATGAGAAAGAGACAATCCAATGTCTCGCCTCTTATGCCATCTATGCGAGAGATGTAGAACGCTTTTATTCTACCTGTGATTTGCAAATGAAAGTGTCCTGTAAGTCGTTCGTTGGAATCGCAGACTAGGAAGAATCGTAAACGAATCGTTAGAATCGATTCGTAATGTGTGATTGAATCGTTGGAATCGACTTCTGAAAAAGAATCGTGTTGCCCAACTCTACTGTACAGTGTATGCCTAACTCCTCCTCCGGCTTTGCCTTCCTACCCCGAGTCCTACGTACGCTGATATCTTGTCCAGGTAGGTTTGGTCGCAGATCTGGTAATAAGTTATCAGCCTTTACATGTTCTACATATTTCCTTAACTGAAATTGATGTATAATTCAATTGTATTACAATAAACATTACTCTAAGAGTTTTTATTCTGAAGTTTTCCACTCCTTACCTCGAGCACGAAGCTGTTGCGGCTATATATTTGTATGAAACAATATGTTTCTTTTTAGTATAGAATAGTCTGCAACACTTTGCACTACACAATTGAGGGGCTGGGTGCAAGAAGGGCATTTTAGAGGATGTGCCCTTTTCGAGTAAAACGATGTATTATGTTCTCTGATCTGTTATGCATATGATCACCAAGTTGTAGTTCAATACTGTGATCATAGAGGTCAGGAATACCCAAAAAGTAAAGTCATGCATAGGTAGTCTAACATCATTACGGTTCGAATTTTCAACATCAATTTTCTCAAAACTTGCATTTGAGAGAAGTGCCTTTCTTGCACCCAACCCCTCAATTACGAACCACTGTATATGAAACAACAGGTTCTAATGTCGACCGCTGTGGAGCAATGGTTAGCGCGTCTGACCGTGGAACTAGCGGGCCAAGGGTCAGATCCCGGTTTGGATAAATTACTTACTTGAAGTTTTTCCGGGGTTTTCCCTCAACCCATTAAGAGTAAATACTAGGTAACTTTCGTCGCTGAATCCTCGATTCATCTCGATAGTATTATCACCTTCATCTCACTCAGACACTAAATAACTATAGCAGTTGGTAAAGCGTCGTAAAATAACAAATTAAAATCATTATTAAATCATCTTATACTGTACAAGTGAATTGCACTGACCACAAATCAATACAGAACCCAGTGGCAAAGTTCTTAATGTGTATGCGTAGTTTGCGGTGGCTGTATCTTATTATCATCATCAGAGTTTGTTAACGCCACAATCACAGTTGACTTGAGTTGCACGAAATAATGCTAGACTGATACTTACATTGACTAGACTGGAGTGATCGGCAAACACACTCAGCAGACCGATTCTAGCGTGATTCACGAAGGCGATGGGGGCTAAACTGACCATGGCAGCGACCTTGTCGTTGTATTCAGGCCGTTGAGACATCATGACGTAGAACATGGTGGTGCCCATGGAATGCCCCACGTAGAATATCTTCTTCTTTCCAGTCTTTTCCAAGATATAGTCGATAGTAGCCGGCATGTCATAAATTCCACCTTCGTGCCAACTGGAAAATTTCAGCGTTTGTGTGTACAAGGTGATTAATGTATTGATCAGCAAGCAAATAGATGAATTGCGGAATATATGTATACCGAAAATTTCTTCTGATCGAGAGAGTGTAGGTAGAGTTGTTATAATTAAAATGTGTGTTATGTAATCAACATAAATTGTGTGCATGCTATTATCATTAATCAAATGTATGTGAGTAAAAATACACAGATAGCTGCGTTTGATATTGACGTAGTTTGCGTTGGTCATGCAAACATATTTGATGCCCGTGTTTCCAGCCGGGAGCCAAGATGAAAGCGATGAATGTGTGGGTGGGTGCATAGATAAACTGACAGACCAATTGGTGATTGGGTGGATGGATTGAAGGATGATAAATGAATAAGGGTGGACGGCTGAATGGATGGATGGATGAATGGACGGGCGGGCGGGCGGGCGGGCTGACGGGCATATTGGAAAATGGAAGGCTTGCTAAATGATTGGATGGATGGATGGATGATTGGATAAACTTGTTTGGTGGACAGTTAAATATGTAAGTGGCTGCCTAGTTTCTGTATAGATCACAGATGGGCATCGTCCCTCACTTGAGAATTTGTGCCTCACTGACCTTAACAGAGCTTATCGCTCTGAGTGACATCATCTTCAGAGATCCCGTTCCTCCCTCACGTAGCTCCTAGGCGTGGGCAGGTTCTATATCAGTTTCATAAGCAATATCAGTGGTGGCATAATGGCAATATCAAAGCAATGTGTACGCGTTAGAAAACGATTATTTCATGAGAAATGGGAGGAAGAGTTTTTTTGTTGTTTAGAAGAGGAGAACATACGATGGTTGTTATGCTCGAAAATCCTATTAGGCATTAATAAATTTAATATACAACGACATTACTCCTTATGTCATAAAGAACATGTTGAATTAGAAGGTAAGACAAATTAAATGTTATTTTTCGTACTATTCCGAAGAAAATTTATGATCTTAACATTTGCATAGTGTACTAAATACGACATTATACCTTAAACACGCTGCATTAAAAGGTACGAGGAATTAAATGTTGTTTGTACGTATTATTTCCAAAAGAAATTGATATAAAAAATATCAAATGTTCATAGAAAACGAAATATTATTTTCTGAAATTATTTTAGGTCGAGAACGTGCAAATCTATTAAGTAATCTTGATAAATGCCAGAATATTAAAAAAATAAACGTAGACAACGTGATGGAATATTATTGGCTAGTTACGCAATTTCTCGCCTGTGATTTAAATCAATTCAATGATTGAGAAAGAGGTTTATGACTGAAGGTGCCGAATTAATTTGCCAAATTGAATAAAAGTTTTCGAGTCTCTCACATTAACCAAGCGCTTTCCTAACAATTCGCCACTGACTGCCTTAGCGATTACGATAAGATGACGCAGGTCACAGCAGTTTATATTTTCCATTCTACTCTGCAGTCTCCTCTCCTAGTAAACAAACTATTTCAAATCGAGTGCCTCACGTAACCGAAAATTGTCCCCTTGTATGGTACAGACGGAAGGACAGATTGATTGATGAACGGGTGATTGTAGATAGTTGGTACGAAAGGGATAAAGATATGTAAGAAAAACCATGGAGACAATGAATGAGTAACAAGGAATATAGCCTGTTCCTTCAAGAAAATAATAACTAATTTTGTTTCAAAAATTCAATTCACCTAAAATCCCAGAACTCTTTTGTCCGAGGATCTCTACGAGGAGTGTATATCGTGGAGTACACATTACCACGAGTGTTGGGCATCCACACATCATAGTTTCGGTCGGCAAGCATGTATCCTGGAAAAATAAACATACCATTTATGATGGCGTTCACTATATGCGACGATACGTCTCAATATCATACGTGTTGAGAATAAAATTATTTAATATCGCGCTTAAGCTGAACAAACATAAATATCATCGTTAGTGACGTCAAATAGCATGCGTGACTACAACATTAAATTACAATATATCATGCGTGATAAGAAAAACTTTCGTGCTTAAGGTGAACAAATACAAATATCGTGTGTTGAGTACGTCAAATATCATGCAATGAGAACAAAATCTTGCTTAAAGTGGAAATATACTAATATCGTGTGTAAGTACGTCAAATATCATGCAATGAGAACAAAATCTTGCTTAAAGTGGAAATATACTAATATCGTGTGTAAGTACGTCAAATATCATGCAATGAGAACAAAATCTTGCTTAAAGTGGAAATATACTAATATCGTGTGTAAGTACGTCAAATATCATGCAATGAGAACAAAATCTTGCTTAAAGTGGAAATATACTAATATCGTGTGTAAGTACGTCAAATATCATGCAATGAGAACAAAATCTTGCTTAAAGTGGAAATATACTAATATCGTGTGTAAGTACGTCAAATATCATGCAATGAGAACAAAATCTTGCTTAAAGTGGAAATATACTAATATCGTGTGTAAGTACGTCAAATATCATGCAATAAGAACAAAATCTTGCTTAAAGTGGAAACATACTAATATCGTGTGTAAGTACGTCAAATATCATGCAATGAGAACAAAATCTTGCTTAAAGTGGAAAGATACTAATATCATGTGCATGGGTGGGCAACTCGTGCTCTCATAGTATCAACACAATCTCAATCCAGGTAGAACGGACTCTGTACTAGCTGTACTGTTTGTGTGCTGTTCTTTCAAGACACAAGTTCGATCGCGTCTGCAGCAAGTGGCGGCTCGTTTTAAGTGAAAAACAATATAATTCACAGATCATTTCCCTTTAGTTACGGGCAAAAAGAGAATTTTTTTATTAAGAAGAGAGGTAAAGCTTGTATTCTATTATACTTTCTTACGCATGACATTTTATGTTAGAAATAAACAGTGAAGGTTTTAGTAAAGAAATACTGTCTGCATCTGCTTTAGAACAGCTAAAGGTAAAAATGAAATATCAACAAGGTGAGACTGATATCAAATATCATTAGCACGTTGTGCGTGCGAGTTACAGAATTGCACTACATAAAATCGACTAGCTAAGAGCATTTATGGATAAATCTGCAGTGCTGGGGAAAAGTGACATAAGTCAGTTTCCACAAACCTTTTTTGATAATTTATTGACAACTTACACTGGTTTATGTCGATTTGATTTTTTTTCTGTATGAATTATTATAATGGGAGAAATACTTATGTATTTTTTTTTCCAAGCGAGCAGATGTTCCGTAAGTTGTCAATAAATTATCAAAAAAAAATTTGTGGAAACTGACTTATGTCACTTTTACCCTAGCACTGCAGAATTTTGAAATGTGGTAGTATCATGTAGAACATAGACAACTTCACTTTCTTTGACTATAAACTATCTTGAAGAGTGATAAGAAAATCTTCTTACCAAATATAAGACCCTACTTCAAGACCTACAGCAGAATTCACTACTAAGTTTGGAGAAACAGTGATAATTGACAAGGAATCGAAATTTTTCTGAAATCTTTTTGGCTTACGCCGATAGAAAATACTGAAAATTTATAGCTTGAATTAATAACAGTACAGCACGCCACTCAGATTCCAGCAAAATCAGGAATCGAACTGTTCATAATGTTGCCTAAGTAGAATTTCCAAATATACTCTTTGCTTCCATATATACTGTATGTCCTTGAGGCAGAGTTTAATACAAGAAAGAAGTGTAAAAGCTCTCAAAGTAAAGAAAGAGCTCAGAAGTAAGCTTATTTCATCTACCGTGACATGTAAAAAATACTTCCTTGAATTTGTTATTGTTTGCGAATATAGACTATTACCTTTCTGACAACTGAGGAATACTCTTTAATGAATAAAGAATTGTAAACTGTAGCGTTCTACATTTTAAATAGACATATAATAAGAAATATTAACAAATAGTGTAATAATAAATAAGTGTTGCAACTATATTTGTTGTATCTTGAAAAGGTTGTATTCAGTTTGTGTTTCCAGTACTAAACTAATTTACAAAGCCAGGAATTAATATAATTTTGTTATGTGTTCAGGTATAGTCTGTCTAAAATTACTATAATTATTGTACCATGTGTCATTCTGAAATTCAAATCATGGAGTAGATATCACGATCACCTGCACGAGCCGCCAGAGCTCACCGTGGCTTTTGCAGCGAAACTACAAACAACTTGTAACTGCTGCGGCTGGCTCCGTCTACCTTTCTCTCTTTCAAGTTTTTCAGCACTTTGGGAGAACGAGTTGCCCATCCATGATCATGTGTGACTACGTCAAATATCATGTGCGATACTGATGAGATAGGCCTACTGGTTAATAATGAGACTGCAAGAATTGCATCAAATTGTGGTTGTAACTTCTCGTGCATATGGAATATTAGCAAATTTATAAGAATTTTTTTTTCCATGTTGTCACTTACAAGTCTCCTTAGTATCGAAGTAATTTAAATTACTACATAATGCATAAGACTTAGAAAGTTAGTTCCGTATGTGTGAGTAAAACGAAGCAACTCACCGAGCGCGCTGTTCACTCCAGCGAAGATCCAGTTGGAGGAGCTGCCGAATAGTCCGTGGTCCAGTACCACGACCGGCTTGTCGCAGTCCGTGCAGTTCCCCACGCCACGGCCGTGAGGGATGCGGTGTACAGTCAATGCATAGCCGTCCTCAGTCATCACCCTGTACGTCTCCTGGGGGTAGCCGTCGTGCACTATCATCCCCGGCTGCAATGTCAGAGTATCTGTGTGAGTTGTATGTATGTATGTATGTATGTATGTATGTATGTATGTATGTATGTATGTATGTATGTATGTATGTATTTTTTTAATATTAGTTGAACGGCATGTCCCATTACAATAAAGGTAATACTACATGCCTTGCTACCTGTATGTTTACAATATAATACATTATGTCTCGTTTCTGTCACTCTCTAGGCGTATGTAGGTCTGTTATTCTGTTGTGAAAATTTGAGTCTTTCATTATATCTATTGCCTACTCTTATCTATCCTAGATTAAATTATCCTAAGTTTACTCATCTAAATTTATAACATTGACATAATTTATGAATGTATGCGCATGTTCTTGCATTATTTTAAGCTTTGTGAAAGTCCACTTGCCAGTTTTCCTTAACATTTCCCGCTGGAACGCTAGTCTTTATTTGTCCAATTTCGGGCACTCGAAAAGGAGGTGGTCGACGGTCTGTTCCTCTGCTCCACACATACACGACGGGTTGTCCCTCAGCTTCAATCTGTATAAGTAAGCACCGGTTTTTCCATGTCCAGTTAGAAAAGTTGTGACCTTTCCATTAAGTGGAATGTTAACGCGTAACGTCTCTTTTACACTGGGGAAAAACGATTTTGTCACTACACCATTTATCGTGTTTTGCCACTCACTTTCCCACTTAACCACACTTTCTTCTTGAAGTTCCCGCATGATGTCGCTGACTGGTATCCTGTCGAAGCTCACTGGTAACTCGTTGTTACTTGCTGCCTGCTTTGCCAAGTGGTCGGCCAGCTCGTTCCCCGCAAGTCCAACGTGTGCCTTGACCCATGCGAAGTGAATAGTCCAGTTTAATGTTTCCAGCTTTCTTATCTGTTTTCTAATTTGTTCTATCAAGTGGTGATGGTTATTGAAATTTCGTAACGAATCGAGTGTGATTCTGCTGTCGGTATGAATGGCTGCTGATTTTCGAACATCTTGCAGTTGTTGGAGTAATTCGAGCTGTTCTAGGGCTTTGAGAATGGCGTACTGTTCCGCTTGGTTGTTCGAGCACCGCCTGTGGAGTTATATTGCTGCTCATGGACTAATTCTTGATCAATGAATATGGCGACACCTGTGCCAACTCCCGAGTGTCCCTTGCTGCCATCGGTGTAGATGTCTACTTTGTAAGTTTGATGACTTGATTTTTCTTTAATCAGGATTTTATCTGCTGGATGCGGCCATGTTGTGTAATGCTCTACTGTGTCAATTTTAATTCCCTCCTGGATCCTTTTCGTTCTTTCATATGCTGTTGCCAGCTTCTGAATTTCTATACCTACGGGTGTGTTTTTTGTTAGGATGCATAGTGCTTCGGATGACGTAGTTCGAAAGGCCTTTGCTATTTTTATATTTATGAGTCTCTGGACTCTTTGTAGTTTCAGTTTGTTGTGTCTTCTGTTTATGGCTTCAACCCACACTGGTGCCCCATATGTTAAAATCGGCAGTATGGCTCCTTTGTATATTATTCTCATAACATCACTATTTAGGCTCCAGTCTATTTTAGCAGATTTGGATAGTGCGTGAATAAGGTTAATGCATTTTTGCTGACGTATTCTACATGCTGTGTGAAGTTAAATTGTTTGTCAAAAATTATGCCCAAGTACTTTAAGCTTTCTGTCTGCTGTAACTGTTTATTGTTGAGGTATATCTTGAGATCCTGTTCACTCACTGGTGTTCTTTTTGATATTACTAGCAGTTTTGATTTCTGCTCATTAAAGGAGATTTTGTTTTCTCGAGCCCAGCTCGATACTTTCTGGAGTTCGATATTGGCGTAATTTTCTAGTTCTAGAGCGCAGCTTCCTTTAATAACCAACATTACATCGTCCGCAAACGCAATAACCTTTGTGTTCTTATTATATTTCAGATTCAGAAGTGAATTATACTGTATGTTCCAGAAGCCCGGTCCGCTGCAGGAACCTTGTGGACATCCTTTGCTGATAGTTCTGTTTATGGATAGACAGCTTGCTGAGATTGTAGCGCTCCTTTCACTGAAGTAGCTTCTGGAGAGATCATAGAGATTCCTTGGGCATTTGAACTCTCTTAATGAAGTCAGGATGCTGGGCCACCATGCGGCGTCAAATGCTCCTTTGACATCTAGGCTGATAAGGACAGTCATCTGACCTTGGGTTAGGGTTTCTAGGATTAATTCTTTCAGGTACATGGCGGCATTGAGGGTGCTGGTTTGTGTGTGAATCCAAATTGATTTTTATTCATAAGATTATTCTTATGTATGCGATGCATTATCCTTTGTATTAGAAGCTTCTCTAACACCTTTGCTGCTACGTTGAGTAGGCTGATAGGCCTATATTTACTTACATCGTCACAATTTTCTTTGCCCGGTTTAATTATCGGCACAATTTTTGCATGTTTCCATCCACTGGGGAAACAGCTTCTCCTTAGACACCCGTTATATATAGCTGTGGTGAATCTCGGCAGTAGTCTGAACACTAGGCGAAGGATCTCTGCCGTGATTCCATTAACACCTGGAGCTTTGTTTGTGTCCATATTTTCTATTACTGATTCTACTTCTTCTCTTGTAAATGGAGTGTCATCCTGTGTATCTAGTTCTTTCGTTACTTCATGTCTGATTTGTCTGTGGTATTCATTGTCCTCTTTTTCTTCATCAACCGGCGCAAATGATTCCATCATGAAGTTCAGAGTCTCAGCCAAGTCTCTGGTGTACTGACCACCGGGTTTCCTTATGGTCGATAGGGTGTAGTTTTGTGGCATCTTCCCAGACTCAAGCCTGTAGACTGCGTTCCAAGGATTGGCTGACGTGGTAACGTTGCAATAGTGTATCCAGGACTCATACTTGGCTCTTTTAATTGATGATTCATATCTTCTCTTCTCTTGGATGTACTGTTGCTTCCGCAGTTCCCTCTCGTTTTCATTGCTTTTAGCTTTCTGATATCTCCTTCTCATAGCTGTGGTCTTCTTCCTCATGATCGTCAACTCCTGTGACCACCATGGAACTGGTTTGTGGTCCTTTACTTTAGTTGCAGGTTTGCAGATCCTAAAAGATTTGTTGCATGCTGCAGTTATAGCTCCTTCAAATTTTTCTACCAGTATCTCAATATCCGTTTCGACAGATGCCATGTCTTGGAGAATTTCATCCAGATTTCTCATCTCGTTGCTTGCATTCTGTACTCCAAATTTGAGTTTAACCTCTTCTGTAAAGTTGTTATTAAATTCCTTGTAATTATCTGCCTGGACTACGTATCGTGTCCAAAGGAAGTTATACGATTTGACTTGTCGTTTCTATATTCTATGCTGAATGTAATCGTCCTGTGGTCAGAACAGTTTTCCTCGTTTACGCAACTCCAGCTATTTATAAGTTTAAGTATATTGTTATTTGTTACTGTTAAATCCACGTTGCTGGAACCTGTAGGTGACTCAAAAGTTGTGATTTCTTTGTTGTTGTTTATAATATGAAGATTGTTGCTTATTATAAATTCTTCGAACATTTCCCCTCTCTTGTTTGTTATTTTGTCATTCCAAGCCCTGGACCTTGCATTGCTATCCATGGCCAGTATTAAACCCTTCCCTTTAGCTACTTGGGTAATTTCCTCTAGTTTAGTTAGATCTGTGTGTATGTATGTATGTATGTATATATGTATGTATGTATGCATGTATGTATGTATTCACACAGCAATGGGTATATACCCGGTGGCAGTGGTAACTAATTACACTCAATAAAGACAATAATAAACACAATTAATAAAAAATACAATTGATAATAATACTAATAATTAATACTAACAATAATTAATAATAATAATAATAATAATAATAACAGGGAACATCCTAAATTAAGTGAAGCACGATCAGTTAAAATAACATTTAAAGTAAATCTAATTTGTACCTTAAACCTAAGTTCGAACTAAAACCCACGAGTATGATATGTTCATATCTGCACAAGTACCTTTCAGCACCACTCATTTCGCTGTCAACTCACTCACTGCACTGGAACTACGACACATTTCACTGATTCTAACCTGATTTCACTAACACTTCAAAAACATTTCACTGTTCAAATACTTTGCATTGCCACTATAAACTATAAAGCTTCAATGACAGGAACACGTTTCACTTACACAACACACTTCACTGACACAACATAATTCTTCACTGATAGAACACTTCAATAACAAAATATCAATTACATCCTTTAAATACTGTGTATAATTATCGTCTATTAGTAAAGTCCTTAAGGCTATTTTTAAATACATTTTTGGTTGTTGGTAAAGCCTTTAGTAAGTCTGCAGGTAAAGCATTCCAGTCCCTGATAGTTCGATCGTATACCTTGGAAACAACTTGGGAATTTATTTGCAAATGAAAACTAAATTAATTTCCTTTTCGTACAAAAACTGAGAAGCTGGATGTAAAAACGAAAATTGGATCAAATTGTCTTTTTTTTTCCACAAAGTGTATCATTTCATAGTGTCCTCTGCCCTCTGCGAGACGGTCCACGAATAATTTAAAAGTATTAATTCCTTGTTGATTTATAGCTCATTTTCATACAGAAAAATTTCCCTTTTACCACAGAACGCTAAACCTGGGTCATGTCGACAACAATTGAAGACGATGTAGCTCCATTTTTACTATGTTGTGCAAAAAATAATATTCTAAAAAATTAAAATTTAAACTAAACTTCGTTTCTTGTTCAGAGTACAGTACGTCCTAGGTACCTATGAGTTTCATTTTATCACTCAATTATTTATTATCATTAGCAATTTAGAGGGAATGAAATATAAACAAATAATGGGGCAACCCTCTTTTTGTAATAAAATTAGATATTATTAGCCACGTTTTGCACTGAACACAATTGAACACAACAGAATTGTGCACAAACAACTGACAGATTACCTCAATACTCACAATATTCTTGACCCTTACCAATCAGGCTTCAGAACGGGACACAGCACATCGACTGCACTGCTTAAAGTGACTGAGGATATACGTGAAGCTTTAGACAAAGGACAGATCACAATACTAACACTTTTAGACTACTCCAAAGCCTTCGACACTGTAGATGTTGACTTACTAATTGCAAAATTAAGAGTACTGCATTTTTCTGATAATGCGTTAGCGTGGATGGACTCCTATCTTCGTGAACGCCAACAGTGCGTGTCTATTAATAATCGTTATTCCACTTGGCGTACCACGAAGACTGGCGTACCACAAGGCTCTGTCCTAGGACCTTTACTATTTTCTATTTATATTAATGATATTTCTTCTAATCTAACATCCTGCCGACACCATATTTATGCTGACGACATACAAATCTATCTGCATACTCGACCTAACTACATAAATGACGCCATAACTAAAGTTAATGATGACTTGAATTCTATATCCATATGGTCGAAAACGCACGGACTTAATTTAAATGCAAGTAAATCGCAGGCAATCTTAATAGAACATCAAAGATCGAAGTGTGACAAACAAAATTTGCCACCGATAATTGTAAATAATACTACTATTCCATACAGTACGACTGTGAAGAACCTTGGTATTTATATGGATTGTCACCTGGAATGGAATGAACAAGTGAATCACACTTCCAAAAAAATATTTTCCATTATTCACTCATTAAAGCGATTGAAGAACTTTCTTCCTGATAAATTAAAATTAATCCTTGTACAAACACTCGTGATGCCACACTTTGACTACTGCGATATTATATTAAGTAACCTAAATGCAAATTTGAGCAACAGGCTACAACGTGTGCATAATGCGTGCGTCCGTTATATTTGTAATATTCGTAAGTATGATCATGTTTCCCCGTCTTTCCAAACTCTGTCTTGGCTAAGGCTAAGCGATCGACGAGCCCTGAATTCTCTTGTTCTCTTATTTCAAATTCTGCGCACCGCTACCCCAATATATTTGGCTTCTCGTTTTCAAAATTTATCCGCATATCATCAGCTAAGTACAAGATCTCATTATAACAATTTACTCATTATACCCTACCACAAGACATCTTTATATTCTTCATCCTATACAGTTTCAGTTGCTAGAAATTGGAACTCGCTTCCGAGTGATATAAGGGGTTGTTGGACAATAGCTTCATTTAGGTCAAAATTACATAAATTCTTACTTAACAGATGAATTGCTGATTAATATTTGTTACTTATAATGAAACTAACATCTGTCCATTCTTATTATTATTATCTTTAATTTCTCTAAATAGATTTACAAAACCTCTAATGGCAATTACATTAATATTCTCATTATAGAAATAGAAATATATATATATTCTCCCTGTAACATAGTCCTAATAAGCTTATATTAAATTAATTTTCATCATTTTACTAGCTATCTCAAATATTAAATTAATTATAATTCATTGAATTAAATTAGCTCATAAATTAAGTTACTACTTTACCTTATAGATTTATCTAAATTTAAATAAATGTGTAGTGAAGATTATTGCTGGAGAACCTTTTAAGTGTAGTGAAAATATTTGTAATTTAAATTTATGTATTGTATTGATTAAGGCTGGTTGAGTGGAAGAGAAGGCCTTATGGCCTTAACTCTGCCAGCGAAAATAAAACATTATTATTATTATTATTATTATTATTATTATTATTATTAACACACAATTACTGTGTCAATATCATAAACTACAAAACAAGGCATATACATAAACTTACAGGTTGAACCATAAGTAGTGTCATTAATTTTAGGGAGTTATTCTTTGAGTTATTTCGAACAAAAAAGTATAATACAATTTTGCTCGTTTTTGCTTCCTTTCCAGATAAAAATTGTTTTATATGAAACATTTCATAACGTGTTTTGAGAAAATCATTGATTTAATCTCCAATATGCTCGATCATTTTAAGAGAACAGTAGTCTATTATGATTTATTTATTTACTTATTTATTTATTTATTTATTTAATGACTTATTTATTTATTTACTTACGTTTAATTAATTAATTAATTAATTCACTTATTTATTTATTTATTTATTTATTTATTTATTTATTTATTTATTTATTTATTTATTTATATATATTTATTTATTTATTTGTTTATTTAATCTGACAGGATTAAGGCCATAAGGCCTTCTCTTCTATCCTACCAGATAGCACATATAAATACAAAAAAGAAATACAGACGCTGATGAAAATAATACAAATTAAATTAAAGCCCTATAGAGGGTCAACAGGGTCAAAAGAACTAATACAAGAAAAAGAATAAAGAAAGACAGAGATAGAAATGATGATAGCAATAACTGATAATAATAATAAAATTAATAATAATAATAATAATAATAATAATAATAATAATAATAATAATAAATATATTACATATTAATTGTCAATTTTACAACAGCAAAGTTACAATATTTACTGTATGTCATGCGTTAAGCCTAAGTTGCGCAACCTGAAAGGTATTCAACAAGCAATTCCATGAACTAGAATGTGATTTTTTAATTTAAATTTGAATTTTGATATTGTCCGACAGTCAATAATTTATTGAAAACATTTTAGTTTACTCCTTTAAATATGCAGAAAGTTGATACGAAAAAAATATAACATTGTAAAATTCATTTTCAGAACGAAAAGTTACATTTTGTTTGGAACAAATTTCTGCACATTTAAAGGGAAAAACCAATTTTTTTTTAGTAATTTATTATTATAATACACTGTTGTCTTAAAATGATTCAGCATATTGGGAATTAAATAAACGGCTTTTCCAAAATACACTATGATAATATGTTTCATATAAAACAATAAAATTTTCATCTCAAGAAGGAAGCAAAAACGATCAAAATATTATTAAATATTTTTATTTGCAATATCTCAAAGAATAACCCCCTGATATTAATAGCATTACTTACGGTGCAGTCTGTATATAGACTACTGCTCTAGGAGCTGCGTGCTTTTTGCAACGAAACGATTGGGAGCTGACCTTCAATCCCACTGTAACTTACTACCGAATACTCGGAATCACACGGTTTTCGCACTAAAAGGTCGTGTATATTATTTAATGTATGAAACAAGGAAAACATTAATTTCACCAAAAATGTGGAGAAGCACCCTTCCATTCATTCATTCTCCTATTTTCTGCCTTCCTCTGTGACATGCACGCGTTACGTATGTTTCCTTGGCTTCTTAATTTTTTTATCCTTGCATTTTGTACTTTTCTTTATTTTGTATTTAGTTCACATTCCTATATTTATTTATTTTGTTAGTTTTCATTTCATATTTAATTTATATGTATTTATACATTACTTAGTTAATAGTTTAGTTACACCACAGTCTACTATATACAGTCACGAAGCTTGAGTTTTGAGGGTGCTAGAAACAATAGACTGTGCCGGTACTATTTTGCATTGCCTGTAATGAGCCGATATTAGCGATCCTAGTGGTGAGCAACTATCCAATGTTTGCATATTTACTACGTATTGTGCTTCGTGACTATATGAATGGGTTATTTATGAAAGGGCCTAAGTCGCTAATTTTGTGAAAATGAGTTTGTGATGCAATACTGCTCTTTGGATGTAGGTACATCGATTTAGATATGAAGAGGACTAAGTTTCACACTCTATAATACTTAGTAGAATTATGATACAATTTTTTATTTCAGCCTTAATTTCAAAATTTCGGCCAGTAAGCAGTTTTTCTTAAACTGCTAACAATTTAGTATTCAAGACTTAGGCCCTTTCATAAATAACCCATTCATATATACTAAAGTCTGTGTGATGAATCTTGTCTCACTGTGAAAAGAGAGAGAAAGGAGATGTCTTACCTCGTCTGTGTTGTTATTGCGATGGGGGGAGTGACGCGATGCCAGTGGCGGAAGGGACTAGTTGATACATTCTGTAGCGCAAAATAAAGTAACAAAATATCTCTCTTCGTACTGTATAGTTCCGTCACTGAGCCTTGTCTTTCAAGAAACTGAGTTCCGGTAGCCTGCACAATAACAAGGTTTTGAAAGGAATCCTGAAAATTTACAACCCTCCTATAATCTCCACCCTCATTTGAAGGAACTTGGTTTTATTGCTACTGAGACAAGATAAATCTTACCAGGTATAGACTGTGATTATACTCCAGACTCCGCCTTTTTCCTCGTTGTTTATTTAATATAGGTAACTATAGGTGGGGTATATGTTTTGCTCACATAGTAGCTTGTAATAGCTCCGCTAGGTGTCGCCTTCAGTACTTTTACCCTGAATAGCATAGTCATTTTATTGCTACCCTGGTTCGAAGTTAGGCCGTTCTTATACGTCAAATTCAAATGTAACGTTTTTCTTATCAAACCCCTTCCGGGGAGTTGGAGCAGTGCGGGGGTCAGCAAGGACTCGAGTGGAACTTCATCTATGGAGATTTACCGAGACAGACAGGGCCTTGCCTCTAGGGTTGCCATCCGTCCGGCAAAAGGACATGTCCTCTTTTTTAATCATTTTATCCTGTCCGGCAGGCATTTTTTTTTTTAATTTTAAATGTCCAGCATTTCACATTTCAACTAAAATTAATATGAATATTGAATAATGTGCGATATTATGCATAGAATATCTAAACAAATGGTGAAAACCTATGAAAGAATTTAACTGCTTTCAATGGTTGAAGCTGAAGCACATGGAAAACATAAAATATGATGACTTATTGACATGCATTGAATTCTTACACTCTAAAAAGTCACTATTCATGATTCTAAACTATTTTATTTGCAATGTACGGGCTATTCCATCTCAAATCGACCGAAATATAGAGAAAATTGACCTTGCAATTTTTAAATACAATGAAACGTTTTCTGTCCGTTGACAACTGTCATACAATGCTTTGTGCAAAGTTTGAGGTATCAGAACTTCATAGTGTTTAAAATATTTAAATTTATCGTATTTTCATAAAATTAGCAACTTTAAACTGTTGTGGGTCCAAAACCCTTTCACCCAATGATCAAAATCATGGTTTATTTTGGTGCTGAGAAATTAAAGTTTATATTGGCATGTAAACTGTTTTTCTTACTTTTATGGAAATGGAGATATTTAGATTTTTCTTCATTAAGACGGCTTTGACCACGAAAAAATATTTTTAAAATATATGGTTAGATTCCGCATTGAAAGTACAAATAAACATATTTTTTTACTGGTGCACCGTTGATAAGAAAGTATTGAGAATATCAAATAAAGAAAATAAATAGTAGGCCTACCCGCGTGAAGTAACCAGCTGACTGTGAGGCATGTATCCCATGGCATGACAAATGTCTCAATTCCAATGCGGTATATGTTCAAAAATAGCGCAACAATTGCTGTATCTGTTTCAATAAATCTTTCAATGAAATTTTGCTTTCTTTCTGTAAACTGCCCCAGGGAAAATCACTTCATGAACGGCCTCGTAATTGCGGTCGAGTGGCCAAAATTTGTACAAGCACTTGTTTTGGCATTATTAAACATGGTGAAGTAGAAAATTTTACTTTTTTTTCCCTCCCCAATGGGAATGTTTGCTTGTTAGTCTACGCTTACAAACCATATATCTTAATGTTGTCTATCATCCGATATCTTCTTTTGTTCTGAGCTTTTCTCCCGTTCACTACTGCTTCCCGTGAATCTTTCAGTTTCTTTTCAGTCAGTGACCCAGCCAATACCTTTTTCTCTTCCCTATCAGTTTCAACATTATTCTTTCATCACACATTCTCTTTAGCACAGCTTCATTTCTTAATCTCTCTGCCCATTTCTCTATCACTGTGGCCGAGAGGAAAAAGGCATTAAGTCAATTTTTTGTGAAAATGAGGTTTTTATATACTCTGAAAGCGGAAACATTTCTCTACAATCTTGTAAAACGGTTAAAGTGAAATAAGACTCCTGACTGGATTTATAGAGGGTTACCAAATGTCCTAAGTACTTTTTGAATCGAGCACACATAGAATAAAGGACTTAAGAAAATTTAATACTTTATTCCTTACAAAGCACCAGATGTTTACTTTCCATGCTTCCCTAATAAAAAGGTCTAACTTGTATTTTAGCCATTTTATCACATAATGACGCCCTTTCCTTTCAAAACTTTAAGTTCCAGGGTAAACAGTCCTATAATTGTTTAAGACCCATTTTGCATTCCTAACAAAATTTACATTTCTCATTTATTTTGACATGAAAAAGGCCTTATGTTTAAATAGTCCCTTCCACTTAGTTCGGATTCTAGTCTTAAAAGGGCTTAAATGCGGCTATTTTTGGAAATAATCAAGAAAATTGTTAAATGGGTAACTTTACCAGTGGCGTAGCGTCAATGTAAGCTAAAAATCTTAGCTTCCCCAGTTAATAATAATTTCATAATAAACCTGCAGTTTATGGAGAAAATTGTTTATTAATTTTAATAGAATTATATTTACGCGTTAAATATTGTGATGCAGCAGCTCAGGATGATTTGTGATGCAGCAGTAAACAAGAAGCCTGCACACACCAGCTTCCAAGCAGACTGGTTTCTTCTGTGTAATCCACTCCGCAGATTTTCCATCCCTTTCTAACTAAACTACCCTAGTCGCAAGGCTCGCAAGAAGCTAGCTTTAACATTTAAAATAAGTAGTTTCCGAGTTATCCCTTTTCGTCAGTTGTGTTCAGTTGAAGTGTTAGTGTGCATTGTGGCTGATATAATAAATAATGAGCGAAATAACAGTTCCTGACACTAATTTACTTGAATTTTTTTTAGGACAATTGTATTATCAAGACTGACTTACGAACAAAAGTGTGATTTAAAAAAACAAATGACCGACTCCCTTGCTGTCAATGAAGGACACAACCAAAAGACAGACGCATACTTACGTAATGATACTAATATTGTGATTTCTCTAAGTATGACAGGGAGTGAGCTAATGTTATACGTATACGTGTCTATTTGTTAAGAGATATGTGTAAACCGTGAAATCATATTTTACTACGTATCATTTGAGGTCATGCCTTATTGGTGTTACTTACGATGTTCCAACCAATCTTCGACTGCTGACTTGAAATTGACTACTGTTTATTTTAAGACTGTATTTTTGTAATACGTTTTCTCATATTGCATGAAAGACAACTTGAGTTAGCTTCCCCTGCTCAAAATTTCATGCTACGCCACTGAACATTACCTATTTTAGAAGAAATATAAACAAATAATACCCAGGAAAAACCTCTTAATTAAAAAAAACTCTATAATTGACACCAATTTCAATCTTTCTACTGCTCTCTTGAAAAGTATAAAATTTTTACTTCATACCTTTTTCCTCCCGGCTACAGCTATATCCATATTTCAAATGTTTCTACTCCTTTTTCTTCACTTCCTTGTAATGTCCATGTTTCTTCCCCATAAAATGTCACAACGTACTTCAATAGACACTTCATTAGTTCTTTTCCCAAGGGTTTGCGGAAGACGCTCCATTTCTTTTAAACCTTTCTTTGCCACTGCTATCCCTCTTTTGATTTCTTGGCAGTAATTTATGTTACAACTTAAAGCTATGTTATAAGCAACCATACAATTCAAGTATACGAAGCTATGCATTTGTTCCACTGTCTCATTCCAAAGTCGAAATTTTGTCCTCTTTGTTTTCCTTCCGATAACCATGGTCTTCGCTTGTTTACATTTATCTTCATCCCATACTGCTCACAGCTGTCATTTAGCTCTAGTAGCATATCCCTTAGTATCGCCTCCTCTTCTGCTAACAACGCCATATCATCGGCAAATCTTAGTGCTTTTTATTCTTCCTCATACTATCACCCCTCCCATGTTTTGAAAACAGTTCTTCACTAAATCCTCGCCGGCCTGTTTGGCATAGTTGGTATAGCGCTGGCCATCTATGCCCGAGGTTGCCGGTTCGATCCCGGGTCATGTCGATGGCATTAAAGTGTGCTTAAATGCTACAGGCTCATGTCAGTAGATTTACTGGCATATAAAAGAACTCCTGCGGGACAAAATTCTGGCACACCGGCGACGTTGATATAACCTCGGTAGTTGTGAGCGTCTTTAAATAAAACATAACATTAACATTTAACTAAATCCTCCAAGTAGATGTTATCAGGTTAGGTGATAATAAGCATCCTTGCGTACTCCTCTCCCTATTCGAATTCCCTCTGACATTTTTTTTTTAACCTGAACTTGACTCGTTTCATGCAAACATGACTGAATAGTCTCCTCTCTTTGCAAACACTTTTCTTTTGTCAGAAGCCTTTTTTCAGGTTCATAAATATTTATAGCCTATGTTGGTGTTTAGTCAACTGTCCGAAGACAGGTCTGAATCTCACAAGTGACACAAACAAGACACCACATATGAGGCAACTGGGTCAGGAAAAAATTGGGTAGGATGGCCAGTTCCTTTCCCCTGCATTGCATGCAACGCCGACGAACTACATATTACACTGATCAGACTCCAGGTGTATGCAAATGTTATGTCCCGCTAATTTAAGGGATAAATTATGGTAGTCATACATAGCAATTGTCATGAGTTTGATAGCAAGTTTTACGGACAACACCATGTATATGAGCTATCCCATCTCAAATCGACCGAAATATAGAGAAAATTTACCTTATAATTTCTAAATACAATAAAACTTTTTTTGTACGTAGAGAACTGTGATACAATGCTTTGTGCAAAGTTTGAGGCATCAGAACTTCACAGTGTTTAAATTTAAAATATTTAAATTTATCGTATTTTCATAAAATTTACAAATTTAAACTGTTGTAGTTCCGAAACTCTTTCACCCAATGATCAAAATCATGGTTTATTTTGATGCTGAGAAATTAAAGTTTATATTGACATATAAACAGATTTTCTTACTTTTTATGGAAATGGGGAAATTTAGATTTTTCCTCATTAAGACGCCTTTGCCAAGGAAAGAAATATTTTAAAAATATATAGTTAGATTCCGCATTGGAAGTACAAATAAACACGTATTTTTTTACTGATGGCACGTTGATAAGAAAGTATTGAAAATATCAAATAAAGAAAATAAATAGTGCGCGCGTTCATTTTGTTTCGAAGTAAATCTAGTGACAGTACAGTGCAGTCAATCTATTCGTATCGAGTGATAATACAATTTCAAAATACTTCAGGCTATAGGGATTCTCCCGTTACTTTAAAATGGAACACAAAATAGTGAGGAAAAATATGATTAAAGCAATCCTTAATAAAGATCAACATAGACCTACTGCAATGGAAATCCACAACTGGGTAGATGAAACGTTAAAAATACGAGATAAAGATCTGCAGACTCTGCAACTTGTGGGAAAACAGAATGCTGCCTACATCAAATTCGCCAATTCGACCAACTGTGAAATCTTCTTAAAGAAACATGAAGATATGTCTCAACTTCCATTATTATATGGTTCAACCACAACTGTGCGTGTGACACCAGCTGAGGAAGAAACAATTAAAGTTAATTTTTCAATATTCCACCGGAGATTCCTAATGACAGAATTAACAATGAGTTGTTAAACTATGGAAAAGTGCAACAAATAACTAATGACATGTGGTCAATGAAGTATAGTATAAATACCAAGTCGATTCAGGTATTAGAATTGCATTAATGATTATCACAAGACACAATCCGTCAAATTTGAAAATAGCTGGAACTGAGGCCTATATAACGTATGAAGAACTACAATGCTTCATATGTAAAGGGACTACACAATTGCGGCAGGATTGTCAACAAGAAGTTATGAGAAGGAAAATAACAACAGTAGCCAGTAGCTCCTGATGAGTGGTCTATTCAAACCACACAACATAGAAGCAAGACAAGGACGGTTGTCAGATGACGATGGTAGTAAGGAAGCTGATGAATGCACGGAGGAAGAACAACGAGAAATGGTGGTGGAGAGTGTAAAAGGAAACGAGAACAGTTTGACCATACCTGATACGCAAGAAGAAAGTCAGGAACGTATTGTAACGGCAACAATAATCATGAGATGGAAGTCCCACATTTATTTATTTATTTATTTATTTATTTATTTATTTATTTATTTATTTATTTATTTATTTATTTATTTATTTATTTATTTATTTATTTATTATTTTGCTAATAATTGTAACATAAAATATAATATATACAGAAAAACTTTAGCTCGCCCCTGAAAGAGTAGAACTCGTGCTCAGGGGCGGATTCCTGAATTGAAATTAATAATTATACAATATTTGTCTTATGTCTACTGTGCAATTATAGTATATAAATTTAAATTTACAATTTTTCAATTTTTATAAAATCCATACATAACTTTTTAAATTTAATACTAGAACTATTAGAATTGACAAGATTAGGATATTTAAATATTTGTTATATATTCGTGGGCCTAAATTACTACTATGATTAAATAATGTAACAGTGTTGCATTTTGGTTCAAACAATCTTAAAGAATTCATACCTTTTGTTTCGTAACTATGAGAATACAATTCAAAATTATTTCGATTTTTATGTATGAATTTTATTAATACAATATAATAAATTTGTCTTACGTTAAGTACATTAAAGTCTAGAAACAAATTTTGAGATGGAAAATCAATAGGTTTATGAAGACATATTGTAATTATTTTCTTCTGTAATAAATGAAGTGGATTAAAATTGGATTTAAATGAGCTACCCCATCCTATAATTCCATACATAATTACCGATTGAAATAAAGTTAAATATATTGTACGTAATAAACTTATTGACAAGTAATTCCTCAATAAAACAAAATAATATACTATTTTACGTAATTTATTACAAAGGTAATTAATGTGTTGGTTCCATTTTAAATGATTATCGAAAATTATGCCTAAATACTTAACTTCAGAGGACTCTTTATTAATCGGACATTTACACTGTATAAGACAACAATCAGAATTACGTAATTTAATACTTGATATAGATGTAGGAGGTTTGTTACATTTTTCAGATAATGAGAATGGAATAATTGATGTAATAGGTCTGATGGTGGGAGCACGAGGTACCATACCCTCCTTCTTTGCCAACAAATGTAAAAACCTGGGCCTAACACACAGCATTGTGAAGGAAATAGCCATTAGTGCCCTCAAAGAATAGGTACAGATATTGAGAAATCACTTGTATGGGAGTGATAATGGAAATTTGAAGTTATCTTAACCGATGGCTGTTGATTGGTTTAGATATCAATGCCAACAAATCCGTACTATTATTTTTCTCGCGGTATATGGCATTCAAATCATTCTAACCTATCTGATATTTTTTCCCCCTTTCTTAACTGTAAATGAGCACAAACGCTACTTAGGTGTAAATTTTTTTGACATTTTGTATATTCGATTCCCTAACCGTTTCAAATATATATCATTTTGCCTTTTAGATGTGTTTCCAAATTATATGCAATACGCTTTGTCAAATCTGGCAACCTTCCATAAGGGAAGCTAAATTTATATTTATATTATAGATGAACGTACTAAAAATGCTCAACAAGAGATTACTGAAGAGTGTAGAGGAAAACCGCAAAATAAGACGATCAAACAAGAACAAGGAAATAGGCAAATACAATCTGTGGTGGTGAGCTCGGAACATAAAACATCGTCCTCTGTTGCTCCGAAAATGTCTAACAACGACCCACGTCTAAGAAGAAACAAGCCGACTTCGGAGACAGTACAACATGTGGAAGAGACTACCCCATGGAATCAGCTGAGCTCAGGACAGCAGTGATACACCGGAAGAAGCAGTGTTACAGTGTCATGAAAGTACAGAATCAACGAAAATAATTAAAGTTTATAATACCAATAGAAACCATCCGTATAAAAAAGACGAAAGTGAAATGGATTTCCCCCTCTATGGAATTATAGCTAGTTCAAAACCAAGTCAGAGGGTATGTATCATCATGCTTGATGATAATTGGAGGGTTTTTAATTAATGAAATTTCTGACAACTTTTCGAACATACTGTAATATCAATGTTTGACATGAGACTTATTCAGTTCTTTCATGGTTTATGCTTGTGTTCAATATGTTTGTCATATTTCGTAAACCGTGAGATTAAGTATTAGTACTATTATATTTTATGTTTACTATCCTTATGTATTGATAAAATAACTATGAGATTTATTATCAGAGTTATACTGGATCATACTTTGGCTTCATGTGTTTTGTAATAGCACGAGAATTACGAGAAGCAATATCAGTTAGGCCTATATTATGTTCAATATGTTTATACAGAGTGTTTCAGAAATACTTGGACAAACCTTGGGGGCATGTTCCTCACACCAAAACAAGAAAAAAAGTTCATATAAACGTATGTCCGAAAATTCTTAGTTTTTTAGTTATTAATGAAAGAACATAATGAAACATGTTAGATATTGTCAGCTTGGTAGCAAGTGTTAATCAATTCAGAAACCCAGAACAAATGTTTAAATGACAAATGACCAGTAAAAAAGTCTCCTTGGCAACACATAGCCATCTAGGATACAATGGGTGCATCAGCAGACTTGTATCCATAACATCATTCGATTATCTAACAAAATGCATTATTATCTGTTACAAACTTAAGTTAAGTTGTTGGTTTGTACCTCCAAACGCGTTGAACGTAAGCTATCATTGTTATGAGTTTCTGAATTGATTAAAGTTGCAACACTTGCTACCAAGCTGACAATGTCTAACAGATGTTTCATTATGTTCTTTCGTTAATAACTAAAAATCTAAGGATTTTCGAACATATGTTTATATGAACTTTTTTTCTTGTTTTGATGTGAGGAACATGCCCCCTAGGTTTGTCAAGGTATTTCTGAAACACCCTGCATACCATTAAATTATGAGCTCACGTAAGTGCAAATTTTTTTTTTCTAATTCGTTTAAATGTTTTTGTAATCTTACCTGATCCACTAGAATTAACATTAATACTAAATGTTTGTTCATTTTTATTTTGGTGTTTTTGGTTTATATGTATTTCGCGTGAATCATGAGAACTAAAATCAGTGCTAATATGTTTTTATGGTAAATTTTTGTAATAATTGCTTGGATCATGAGAATTAATAGCAGTGATAATCACTTATAATTTATGTACATGTTTTTTGGAGTATACGTAAACCTTGACAACAATATTATAGTGTTAATATATGAGATAAGAGTTTTATTATTAGTGTTATAATGGCTATCATACTTACAATAGTGACACTTAACTTTAATAGTAGTTTTCCACCTATCAAAATGTCAATGTTACAAAAATGTCTTAATGCACACGACATTGATATTTTATTTTTACAAGAAGTGTCGGTGAACAATTCTGATAGCATATACAAGTTTATTATAATTCGTATATTAATATTGGTACTGAAGATCTAGGGACGGCAATTTTAACTTAATCTGGCATTGTATTAAAATATATTGCAAAATTGCTCTCGGGTAGAATAATTAGTGGAATTTATGGGGATTACGTTTTTATAAATATAATTATATGCACCATCTGGAAATAACAAACGTAATGAAAGAAAAAGATTTTTTTCAGAATGATGTTCCTTATTTATTTAGACGGCTACCGTAAAAATTTGTACTAGCTGGTAACTTTAATTGTGTACCTAAACAGATCTGATGATTGTGCCGGGAAATATCGACCTTGTAATAATCTACAAAGTCTTATCGAACAATTTAATATGTACGATGCATGGGTTCTTAAGCGTAATCGAACACAATGCACACATTTTGCGTACAATTCAGCTGCGAGGCCAGATAGATTTTACATATCACGATCAATGAAAGATAAAGTACAAGCAATAGAAGTTATACCAACCATTTTTACTGATCACGCAGCTGTTTCAATTCATTTGAAGACTAATGTTTCTTTTATCCCAATAAGTCTTTTGTACTGGAAATTGAATGTAACACTGTTAGAAAAGAATGACGTTCGTGACATATTAAATTTATAAACGAATTGAGGAAATGAAAAGGTCAACAAAGGCGATATAATGATATTGTCTTATGGTGGGATAATTTAGTTAAACCACGTACTGAAACACTATTTAAGCAACTTTCCTATGAAATTTACCGTGACGAGGAAAATTTAATTAATTTCAGCTTTCGATGTATCTCTGATCTTACTCAAAATTATCAACCTTCAGCTGAAAATGAAAGTTTGTTTGCAACTACTCAAAGCGAAAATATTGACTATTTATATAGGGTGTCCTATTTATCTTGTGCACCTATTATAACTTTCTTATTTGGATAGGTATTGGAATTTTTGCTTTTGAGCGTTATGTTAGAACAAAGAGCTAACATGACTGTGGAGATTTAGTACATGTAACTACATTATGGTACTAGATACACGTGACGTCATCAATTTTTCAAATAACACCACTACATTGATTACACACATTAAAACGACTTCAAAAATGTATCACAATGTCACCTTCCTAATCAATAACAACAACAAAACGAAACAAAAACGTTCTTCCAATGTGATAATGTTATGCTTTGAGAATTACAGAAGATGTTCCAAATGGTGACCATTCAGATTAATGCACATTTGAAGCGTTCCCCGAAATACCGTATGACTACCTGGTATGTTCATGGCCTGTCGAATGCGTTGCTGCATGTCGTCTGGTTATGTTAGAATGTTCTGATACACACTGTCATTTACAGTTCCCCACAGGAAGAAGTCGAGTGGAGACAGGTCCGGAGAACGTGCAGGCCACTGTACGTGGATTGTGGCGTCGACAGTTTTTGTGGTTTGTTTACATATTAAGACAGCAAACACACAACACACGACGTGTACGGAAGTCAGTCGTCTTTCGTTATGTGTAAGTTAATGCATAAAATGAATGGTGCACCACAACAAACGGCACATTCTGATGGCATTCATTTTGCATTATTTATAAATGCTAATTTTTGTCCTTATATTATGGTATAATTGACATCTTTTATTCTGTCAAAATGTAATTTAAAAAAAAAATAAAAAGGAAAAAAAAAACATTACGTTATCGAAGTTTCCTCTAGAAGTACATGTTAAGTATGATATTTCTTGAGTTATCATAAGACCAAACTCTGAGAGATATGTAAATCCTAGTAATTTCACATTATTTTATCAGTTTTTTTACATTAGTGCCTAATTAAATATTATTATATAAATATTTATTGCACTTCCAGAAGGCTTTATGTTTTTTGTAACAAGGACTGAATTAAAAAGGTATATAAGTTCTTATGGCTAATGGATTTATAATCTTTGCAGAATTTCAATTCACCCACCAGTGAGAGTTTTATGGGTATCATCTATAGAATGTTTTCTTCTCTTTTGACTTTTGAACTCTACTACTTCACCTTCCATTTTATAAACTTAATAAGATAGCCAAAATTTTAGCAGTTATACTTCCAGCGGTTTTCTCTGCAACAACTATAAATTTAAAATATCAAAATAAAAATGATCAGAATTGTGCAGCAATCAATGAAGTCAGAGAATGTGTATGTAACTTAAGTGGGGATTGGAAACAAATTTTTTCATGACTTGGGTGGGGTTCGGAAGAAAATGGAATTTTCCCAATTTAATTTCAGTGTGACTTAAGGACTTTTGAATGATATTAGAGTGAAGTAGCCTACATGTATCTAATCCTAGTAAGAAATATTAACACAAAAACAACAAAAATGATAAAAAAATGCCTTAGGTGGAGTTTGAAAGTAAGCTCTTCATTAATCATTTTGCTAACATCTCTATCACTGCGTAAGAATGATTACTGTATAAATATCACAAAATAAAAGTCAAAACACCCTTCAGTGACACTTTAAATATACGTTAAATCACAGAAAACTTTAGTTTCCTCCAACCCATTCCGAGATCACATATAATAATAATAATAATAATAATAATAATAATAATAATAATAATAATAATAATAATAATAATAATAATAATAATAATAATAGTAATAGTAGTAATAATAATAATAATAATAATAATAATAGTAATAGTAGTAGTAATAATAATAATAATAATAATAATAAACTGATAATTTTACATACAATATAGAACACAAAATATCAAAACAATATTTCGTTTCGTAATGAATGAGTTCATAGCCATAGGAATGCGTATGAACTATTAATTGAAATGTTAATGTATTAAATGAATTTATATGTTGTGAGGCGCCTAGGACATACTATGGGGAAATGTGGTCTACCTTCTTTCTACTCGCCAATTTCTTGAAAAGTGGCCGCTATCCTACGCCTGAAATCTAGGTGTACAGGAATCTACACTTGAGACCCTTCTAATTTGACCACATTACACCCTCGTTCAAATCTTTATCCTGGCTGCAAATTAATAACCGTAGAACATTTCATTCGCTCTCTCTTCTGTTTCGAGTTCTCCACACTTCTATTCCAAATTATCTTCGTTCCCGGTTTAACTACTTATCCTCCAATCACAATCTAAGCACCCGGTCATAGGAGAGCCAAATCCTAGCAATTCCTGCCCATAGAACATTCCACTATTCATCCTCTTTTACTGTCTCAGTCCCCCGTGAATGGAATTCTCTACCTCAGAAGATTAGGGGCTGCCAGATAATAACCACTTTCAGGAAAAGGCTAAACGATTTCTTATGGGCGCAGTCAAATTGAAGTTACAATTGTGATCAAGTTTAATAATTGAATTTAATTTAATTTAGGTATGACTATCATTACTATTATTATTATTATTATTATTATTATTATTATTATTATTATTACATAATTAGTTTATTGGTGTTGTGAAGATGACAAGAATTGTCATTGTATTATATTAATTATGTACTATATTGTCTTGTATTGTAGTATTGTATTGATTTGAATTGTATTGTATTGTATTAATTATGTTATATTCATAGCATTGTAGTAATTTTCTATCATACTGGTTGAGTGGAAGAGAAGGCCGAATGGCCTTAACTCTGCCAATTAAAATAAACCATTATTATTATTATTATTATTATTATTATTATTATTATTATTATTATTATTATAAATAAAATGTTTTTAGTAAGGCATCGAGTTTGACTATCGCGACTTCCTGCTGTTATCACATTATTTCTCTGCCATTTATTATTTTAATTACAGCAACTTGCTGACAGCAAAGAATGTATACAGACTCACCACTTCCAGAAATGTGTCGGGATTGTCACCATTCACTTCTACGTGCAACGCGAGTGCAAATAAAATGATACATAACTTCATGACCATAATGGTTTTCCTGAAGTTAATTTACCCGTTTCTCTCTATATATAATAACAGTTTGCCACAGACATGTTTGACGAGACTAAACATGATGAGAAGTTTTGCAGGAAATACAAAAAGAAAAAACTCGACAAATTGGAACTCGAGTGATAGTGTTAGGCGATAATGAAACACATGTATGTCACTTCGATAAGAGAATATCGTCCTTGAACGAAATCGTTTTCGCATTTGCCTATTTCAAGTTTCTAGCGATAGGATATCACCAACCTTGATCAAAAAACTGCGAGAAGGTAGTATTTCATTATTAATCTGGTGTGAGAAATTTGGGGTTTTATAGTCATACATTAAATGAAAAAGGTACAACATTCTGACCCTACATATTGATAATATCATAAAGGAAGATAAAATGGACATGTAGGCCTATCTGTTAGTTTCGTTATCAAGAAATATTCTCCAGCACAAGAACCAAAGGGTAAATTTGAAATATTCAAGATAGTCGTTTGCAATAGATCCCATAATTAAATTCCCTATCTTCTTTACCATCATTATGGTACTGAAACGTACTGCAGCTAGTAAATTTTATATAATTCTGTGTTGTTTGGGTAAAGGGAGATAAGTCATAAAAATGAGTTCGGAGATAAATGAAAATTAAACTTGGAACTCTTATTACAAATAATTTTCTACACAAATAAAACACATCAACTGCTAGTATTCTTTGATTTTTGCACACTCACTTGTACAATTCAACTTGTGTGTTCATCTGGGGAACAAAATTCCATCTGTACAAAAAAATGACTTATACCCCTTTACCCGAACACCACGGAATTATTCCAGAAGAGAGACACCGAGATGCGCCACGGTCACCTCAACTGACCTAGGACATAGTGCAGAGTGCGCCACAACTTCCGGCTCAAGATAGTGTTAGATGCGCCAAGGTTTCATAATTGCCTAATGACATATAATTTCCCTACAAACTTCACCAGACTCAGGACTGGCTACGAAATTACGTAGGAGTGATTAAGAATGACTGGTGAAAGCGCTTTGTCAGTACTGGTTAAAATGCTTTAGCGAATACTTTTTTGTCCATATCGATACCTGACGTATTACCATTTGTTAAGTTTAGAGCGTCTATTTTCATAATATGGTTTTCTAGTAAAATCTGCTAGTGTTTCGGTTTTCAGCGTATCTACTGCTCTTTCAGTTTCGTAATTCACATGAACTTGTCACAGACTTTACGAATTCTTCTCACTATACATGCGGATTTTTATTTGGAATTTTTTGGATTGGAATTGAAGTGAATTGAAGAGAAATATGTTGCGATGGCTATGATAAAAGGAAGAATAGAACTCTGGATGGAAATATTCTACGGCATTTGTGCTTTCTTTCATCTCTGTACAATGTACGTTTGCCCACATTCTAGGGAAGGGGAATATATAGTTCTCGGATATGTAATCGCAAAAGGAAGCTATTCTGTCTCGTCTAGGTTTGCTAACCATCAAGTCATCTGTGAAGCAGTTATGAATGCCTTTAATTTCTAGAAATGGAAGTCCATAAAATTATCTCATAAAGTTATCGGACTGATTCCACTTAAGGAAAATATTGCCTTTTCCTTCCTTCTCCCATTATGTGTTCGACAAGCAGCTCCGAAACTTTGAAGAATGTGTCCAACAGATAGGTTATTTTTCCTACTTTCCATTATTATGAGAGCTGACACGTACATCCCATACTTTTAAAAATATCTCTTGATAATTAATCCAGCAAGAGGTTACCATTTTTCTACCCTCCCTCATCATGAGTCCAACAAATAGGTCCCCGTCTTTTGCCTTTTCTCATTATGGAAATTCGAAACTTTGAAAAAAAGTTATGGTTAACGGACTTTACAGATTTTATTATCATTGATGAAATCGCTAATACCTACTACAGATCCTGAACTTTGGAAAAGAGCTATTTTTTTTTTTTTTTACATATCCAAGAGATGAACTTCTCTTGCTTGCGTTTTCTTCTTATGGTGCTGTAACTTAGCTCAATTACTTTAGACTAGTCCATACTGATGTATAGGGACCGGATTTTTATGTAGTATCAAGTTGTGAAATATGTACATATTTATGTAAGAAAAATAAGCTGAATATATACCAAAGTATGTAAAATCATGGAAATAGTTAATATCAATATCTGGCAGGTATAGGATTGATAAGACTCTCTAGTTGTGATTTCATAGAGCACCCAACTTTTTTTTACCGCACACCTGACACATTACTGTTTTTCCATCTGTAGTGAAAGCTTCGTCCATCGCAATCCATGAGTTTATTTTTGTCGTTAGGGTTGAAGATACAGGGGACATTTTAGTTAGTTAAAAGCAGTAGATAAACTCATTTACACTTTATACTGTAAGTACTAAAGCTAGAGAACTGAGTGAAATGAATGACATAACAGAACTGCAAGCACTGTTTCGCTTTACTGGATTAGGAGAAAATAGGAGATGTGGGACACATGCATTTTAGCTGCTCCCTGTAAGAAACAAAGTACCTACTAAAACCTTAAACTATAGGCATTTACAAACTGTTGTTTGAAAAGTGACATTCCTATCTCATTCAGAAGAGTAGGATTATTCCAGCAGAGAATCATACTTTCCGTATAGGTATACTAAATTTAAAGTAAAGAGGTCAAGCATAACCTGAAAAGCTATTTATTTTAATATTTCAACATTTTTCCAGTTTGTTCCTTTATTCCAGCTTCTGTTCAAAAATCGGCTACTTTATTGTGGCTCATGTCAGACTTGACACGGGTTTTCCCTGGAAGGATTAGGAAGAGGGTGGGTAAGGTTGCAAATTGCATGGGAACGGTTTATTAAGACATGTGCAGAACAATTATTATAGTTCGAGACAAATCATGTTGTCCTCGTCCCACTCCACCGCATGAAGGCAACGCTACTTTCTGAGTGATTTTTACAATACAAGGTACTTGTATGAGAAAGGTTACCTTTTGTTCACTCATATTTATAGTAGGCGGTATGGGGTGAGTGCCTCTATTACTTTCTGGAACTAAAGACGCTATGTTTCGTCCCGAAATATATCCTTTCTTGGGTAGGTAAAAAGGCTTTTTAAATCTGTGTACTTCAAATTGTAAAATTTCCCAGCAGAAGTTTTTTTTTTCTTTTAGAGAAGTAAAAATGAATAAAACCCCTAAATATGTAGATTTATGTAACACCAAGCCATAATATGTAATGTGGGGTAAATATGTAAAAATATGTAGTATCAAATTTTAATATATTAATGGTAATTACAAGATTCGCAAAGATTTGTTATTTATATACGTTTAGGTTGAAAGGAATATAACATGTAATTAAATAAAATCCGGTCCCTACAGTGATGTAGTACAACATGGCCATGTTGCCATGTCGGGAGGCTTACAACATTAAATTAACTTAACGTGTGAAAAGGAATAAAATAAATTTTCTGAGATCGATGAACAAGCAAAGGGTTGCAAACTACTACTACCACTACCACTACCACCACCACTACCACCACGACCACTACACTACCACTACCACTATTATTATTATTATCATTATTATTATTATTATTATTATTATTATTATTATTATTATTATTATTATTATTTTACGTTTTTTGGTGTACCTCGACTAAAATGTTTGAGTAATTATGATCTAAGTTTCGCTTCTCTTACCTTTCTTGTGAGCTCTTGGTTACTGATACAAGGTTAACACAAAGTCTTTCCCTGGTTATGAGTAATTACATAACTTTAAAACAATCTTAGATAGAAAAATGAAAGATCCGGCATGATATTACTGAATTCACAGAGTTTCCTTTTCTTACATGTAGCACTGCAGTAACAGTACAGTTCAGTATCAAAATGGCGTCTATGCAGAAAAAATCGTAATGCGTTTTGTGGTATCACGAAACAAGATACAGTTCAGCGACACTTCCCGAGGGAAATACGGATGAAATCCACTATATGTGAAGGCCATAAATGAAGTTTAAGAAGACTGCAGTGTTGGAGACCAGAAAAGTTGTAGTCGTGGAGTGACAGTTGGGACTGTTGATGCTGTGCTCACAGCTTTTGAAAGTTGTCCGAAAAAAAAAAAAAAAAAAAAAAAAAAGACGCGTCGTACCTCAAAGTACTGTGGCTTGAATTTTTCACAAATGGCTGCAGTTCCACGGGTGTAAAGTGAAAATCATACAAGGTTTGTTGCCAGTGGACCTCCCCCAAAGTGCTGCATTTGCTGCGGACATTCTGGAATGAAAGCAATGACTATAACCTCAGCAAGTTTCACATCCCCAACAACAAATAGAATGTTCGGGATCGCAAAAGAGGGATATTGACGAGAACATGGAATGAAATCGGGTAATGACTAGACGTTATCCGGACAACGAAGGAGCGATGATGAAGTACATTCATGGAAACTCTGTAAGTTGAGGTACCTAACATTGTTATCGGGTGCGTGGTGGTAACAGTAGAATAAAAGTTACAATATCTTCTCTGACAATTTTGAGAAAGAAAAGAAAATCAAGATATTGTCGTCAAGAATTTAAATTATCATGCTGATTAGTACGATAAATAACAATAAAATAAAGATAACAGAACTGAAAATAAATATAATAATTATAAGACATGACAAGATTGAGGAAATATTTTACGAGAACTAGGTGTAAAATATGGCGCCATTGCAGTGGGAAACTTCAGGTCGATTTATTCTTGTAAACAAGTTCTGTATGTAGTATGGCAGGGCCGGATTTGGGTCCCCGGGAGGCATGCATGTGGGGGACTCTAGAAACCCATATACTGTAAATTACGTCACAGCATGTATGAGGATATGCACAAATTAAACAACTGTTTTGACTTTACACATATTTATTTATCTACTTATTTATTTGTATTGTCAGCAGCCACATTTCTGTATACGTGTTTTCACCATATTATACTAGGACTATTTATTATTCCAATAAGATTTTGATTGATCCCATCACGACACTATATTTTATGAAACGAATTATTAACATATTTACATACAGAATTCAAAACACTATTTGGGACAAAAAATATTAACAAAGGACTCTCATTTATTTTCACTGATAACTTCTATTACATTTACCTACAATAATTTGTATGCAGTTTCGACAGTCTGTACTTTACGCATATGTAATATTAACAAATTAAAAGGAAGTAGACTATATAAAGACAATAAAAACGCTAATTATATACAAACTTCCCTTGTTTTCTTTTCAACAAAGATATCAATAATGCCTTCAAGTCCATTTCATAAAGAACGTCACTTTCTATGCTGAGTAGATAGTTATTAGACCATCTTAATTTATTGTTGTACGAAGCCGATTATTTATTAACTTAATTTTTGAAAATTACCTTTTCTCACTACAGTCTGACACCATAAGTACAGAATATCTTCTTCAAAATATTTCAATGTTGGGAAATGTTGCTGTAAAATTGTGTTCATTGGTGACTTCATAGAAGAACGTTTCCTTTGAAGGACTTGTTTGTGTAGTTTTCTTTCATGTCTACCACTAGTGCTCTCGGGTGGATTTAAAACACGAAGCTGTCTCAGGAACCCAAGCTGTTTTATGACAGTATGATAAGCAGATAGTCCGCGAGACAAAGATGAAAGTTTATCATTTGAGTCATTGAACATAAATTCGTACAAAATGGACAAATATTGACTTTTATATGTCATACAACTTAGTTTCAAAAACTTGTCCACTTTTTCAATTTTTCAGATATTTAAGAAAAACTGTTCCTCCATATTTCCTGTAGCATCTTAATAAAGGATTATGTTGTTTTGAAAGATATAATATTAAAAACAACTATTCCGAAGGGATAATGAGGGTAATCTCCTACTAATAATAAATCTGTAACCAAAATTTTTCTGGTAATTTTCGCTTTTATAAAAATAATTGGTGTTAACATGTACAGCTGTCAAAAAAAAAAAGTGGCCGCACTCGTGAACAGCGAATATTTTCAAAGTCCACTTCGGGTCGCGGCGATGTTACACGATGCATATGCTTGTACAAGCAGTTCCGGAACTATGAAAGTGTTCCATATCTACGCCTCGTAGACCAGCGGCAGAGTGCTTGTTTAATGATTCAAAGGTCGTGGGTTCGGGCCTTCTTCAAGTTTTCATTTTATTTTTTAATCTTTCTTTAGCGATGTAAATGATATTCAAATTATCATTTATATCCAGTTATCGTTCTTTATGGATATCACGTTATTTATATTTTGTTATCGTTCTTCAGAGATATGAATAAAATTCAGGTCATCATTTGTATTCTGTTATCGTATTATAACGATATGAATAATAATTATTATTGTATTTCTAATGGGGGTTAGCCGTATTTTACATATGTATGTTAGGGCTATAGTTTTATACACAAAAAAGATAAGCATAAAGAGAAATGGAAAGGAAAATTAAATTAGCTTACGCGATGTAAACAAAACATAAACAATCCGTAAATTAGGCATTGCGATTGCAAAACAAATATCAGGTATCAATTTGTAACATACAAAAACATTAACAACACACATACGTAACACTTCTATAACACAAATATGCAGCTTTCCGTACCATACATCATAAATTAATACACAATAGTCACACGAACACAATCAAATTATAATTACGACATTGCGACGACAACAAGCATCCCATAACTGACTCACATACATAACAAATCAAGCATCCGTTACAACACATACACTTCAACATTAGTAACCACACTTTTAAAAGTTACAAATTTGGCTCCAAGAAGAATAAATAGGACACTGTTACTATTTACTATTCTTCTACAATTTCTTAAATACATCTGTAATAAATCTGTGAAATTCCAATATGAATAATATTCACGTTTTTTATATTGTTATCGTTCTTTAGCGATTTAAATAATATTCAAGTTATCATTTATATTCTGTTTTCCTTCATTAGCATTATAAAACAGTATTCAAGTTATTTATATTGTTATTGTTCTTTTGCAATATATTAATTAAACAAACCGATATTTATCATTTATATTATGTTATCGTTCTTTAGTGATACTCTATAAATAATATTCAAGTTATTTATATTGTAATCGTTCTTTAGCGATATAAATAACATAAATTTAATATTAGGTTTGGAAAAATCCAGTTGCATAATACTGGTATTAGTTTTTCTTTTTGTATTATTACATTATACTACCTTGAACCACAATAAAATGCAAAGGAGTAACGAGGAATTGAACCTGAGACGTTGACATCTAAATTCCGACGTTCGTCCGCTGAGCTCCGACAGCAAAAGTGTGGAAACATTTTTGGAAAAATTGGCCCAATCACACTCTAAGATCTTCTGATGATTCGTAGAAGCTAGTCCAGGATGCGGGGGGCAAAGGCTAATTGAGATTTCCCGGTCTCTGACCGTGTCAAACATCCTGATAGAATTAATATTTTTAACGCTTGCCGTGACTTTCGGTGAAGTCCGGAGGGCCCAATTAGTCAAATCCACTCTCCTCATCTCCACGCTTGGGCCCCTTGGAATTTAATAAGATGCGAAAGAGATAGTGGTGTGCGGAAAGCAACGGGATGTTACCGCATTTAGGCATATCCTTCCCAAGAAAACTGCAAACATGAACAAAGGAAGCTTTTAATAGAAGAAGAAGGATCTTCTGCGGACCTCTGGAAAAAGAACTAAGGAAGAGACTAGTGAAGTGCTTTGTGTGGAGTGTGGCATTGTATGGGGAAAGAACATGGACATTATGACGAAATGAAGAGAAACGAATTGAAGCATTTGAAATGTGGATGTGGAGAAGAACGGTGCGTGTAAAGTGGACAGGCAGAATAAGAAATAAAATTGTGTTTGAAAAAGTGAGTGAAGAAAGAATGATGCTGAAACTGATTAGAAAGAGAAAAAGGAATTGGTTGGGTCTCTGGTTGAAAAGAATAATAGACGACATTAGGATATGTGGATCATATGCGGAGACTAAGAGGAAGGCAGAAAATAGGAAATATTGGAGATTGCTGGGTTTGCAATGTAAGACCTGCCCATGGACAGAACATTTATGTGTGTATGTTCAGAATGCCTGGAATATCGTGTCTAAGAACAGTCGCTATTTGCAAAGACTAGTCAATTCCATGCCCACTCGACTGCAAGATGATCGAGATAAGAGGAAGATAGACTAAATATTGAATTGTGGCTTTTTGATTTGTTTTTTGAACGATTAATTGTTGAATGTTTTAAGGCCGACGCCAGTAAATTTGTTATGTTTATGCCACGAAAGATATTTTATTGAGAATAAAATCTTTTTTTCTTTCCATTTGCAGCCACAATATCATAATGATAATGATAAAGTCATGGCATAATATATTAATGAACCTGATGTTAATTACTAAAATAATCATAAAAGAGAAAGGAGCCATTATTTTTAGTTTGTCTTTGTCAAAAACAGAACAAAAAAGGACATAAAAAGCACGAGGTTGTAGTCGAACGCAGGACCTTATGAATAAGAGGCCTGAACGCTACCATTATGCTATCGAATAACATACAGTAAACTTCAATTATAACTGTAGATATCAGGCAACGTGGTCCAACAACATGTAACATCGCCTGTCTCCGAATTGTAGCGAAGATATCCGAAGGGAACTTTGATACAGGAGAGCGGCCACTTTTTCTTTTGACAGCTGCACAATTAACCATCCTGAGACCTAATATCGCATTTTTGAAATGTTTGTTTGTAAATCTGTCTGTCTGTTTGAATATTCGTTACCTTTTCACGCGATATAAATTAAGTCACGGACAGGAGAACGCGAATTCGATTATGCGCACTGTTCAAAACATACAGAGGTGAGCCTGCCTGGAGAGAAATTAAAAATAGGTTGCAGCCGCCAAATTACTCTTCAAGGAACGACCACTCATATAAATTGAGGCAAAGAAGACAGAGGACGGACACTGGAAAGTTTTATTTTCTCAATCGTACTATCAGGGACTGGAATGCTTTACCTGCAGACTTACTAAAGGCTTTACCAACAACCAAAAATGTATTTAAAAACAGGTTTAAGGACTTTACTAATAGACGGTAATTATACACAGTATTTAAAGGGTGTAAATGATATGTTGTTATTGAAGTGTTGTATCAGTGAAGAATTATGTTGTGTCAGTGAAGTGTGTAGTGTAAGTGAAAAGTGTTCCTGTCAGTGAAGCAAAGTATTTGAACAGTGAAATGTTTTTCAAATGTTAGTGAAATCAGGATAGAATCAGTTAAATGTGTCGTAGTTCCAGTGCAGTGAGTGAGTTGACAGCGAAATGAGTGTAATGTTGAAAGGTACTTGTGCAGATATGAACATATCATACTCGTGGGTTTTAGTTCGATCTTAGTTTTAAGATACAAATTAGATTTATTTCAAGTATTAGTATTATTATTAATTGTATCTTTAATTAATAAGTTTATTATTGTTATTATTGAGTGTAATTAGTTACCACTGCCACCGGGTATATACCCATTGCAGTTTGAATAAATACATACATACAAGTCAGTTCCCACTTAGATTTTAATCTATATGGCATTCAAAATACTTCATTTAAAAGGGGAGTTATAAGAGGGCCTGAATTGAATAAATCAAAATATCTCGCTTATTATTGATTTTCGTGGAAAATGTTACACAATAAAGTTTCTTTAAAAAGGTTTGCAATAAGTTTTATCCTATACAAAATTTTCATAGCACTGATATTTAACGAGATATAAGAGTTTTAAAATAATGCATTTTGTCAGTGGTCTGCGACTAGTATAATGAAATAAAAACAAATGATTGCGTCTCTTTAAGGCGACCTTGCACAATAATCGAAATATATTATTCATTTAACACTATTTTATACGAATATAATTGTATTCTATGATAGGAATATATACGTAAAAATTAATGTATAGAGAATGTTTATGTGTTTGTATGAAATAATCTCAGAAGCTACTTAACCGATTTGGATAATTCTTTCACATTGGAAAGCATAGTTTCTCTAGATGGCGTAATGCTATATGTCATTATGGTAACTCCTGAGTGAATCGAGGACTGAAGTTGGATTAAAATAGATTGTATTACTTGATTATACTACTATAATTTTATACATTTCAATTTCTTTTTGTCCACAGAACATATAGTATTTTTACGAGTTTTGTCGTAAAGATCAGTATTTTACCTGGACCAAAAATAGAGCACATATGGAGTAAAAATTAATATTTTACCCTTAAGCTCACTGGAGCTAAGTCATTTTACAAAGTATCACGAAATGGCGTTCCTGCGCTCGTAATTTACCCATATTCGTTTCCTGTGCTTCTTAGAATACTATTTATGTATCACATTCATTTTCTTTTTCTATTTATATAAACAATGATACACAGCCGAGCAAGTTGACTCAGACAGTAGCATTTGAGACTCGCATTCGAGAGGTCCCGGATTCAAACCCCGTGGCCAACCAATTTGACTGGACTTTTCCATGATTTCCCTTAATCACAAAGTAATCTGTAATAAGTTACATGAACACAAGCCATCTACAACACACAATAGAAACAGGAACTCAACAAGAGTAAGGATGGCCTGCTGATATACTCACACATTCTAAACATGCGACATGACCACAGATGTTAAAGCGTGTAGAAAATAAACTTAATAAAGAATATTTTCATCTGGTATTGTATGAGGTTATTATGATTGAGATACGTATTGTTAATTGTAGGCCATACTGATCGAGCACCTAAAGATTCGCACACAGTGGGGTGGAAGTCGGGACTTTGACTGGCCACTAGTCAAAGGTCATACTAAATATGTTGGAATTGAATGGAATGGAATTTAAGTGAGGAGACACGGGTGGCCCAGCACTGCTACCTGTTGATATCTATTGCGCTAACCCTCGATATGGAAGGAGTTGCGTGCCATAGATCCCCTACGCGCACCAACCCAACCACGTGACTCCCTGACGACCGGTCACTACAGCCATCAGAATTCCATATACCATTTCTGCCTCGGCAAATTCCCCCAAGGCCCCCCTGTCGATCCGAGGCAAAACTCCTCCCCCGAGTAGGTCCGTCTCGGGTGCTCGTTGCAGAAGCCATCCAACGTCGCTTAGCTATATTCCACGGAGGCCAGTCGAGAGAGCCAGTAGTTCCGGGACGCCGTGATCTGAAAAACCAGAAACGGGATGATGAGGAAAGGATGATGGGGGAGGAAAGGAAGTGGGGAAGATGAGTGGGGTTCCAATCGCCTGATAAAGTTACCTGATATTCATCCATAGGAGTGAGGGGAAAAAACCCGAAAAAAACTCACCCAGGCAACTCGTCCCGACCGGGAATCGAATCCGGGACCGCTGGGTTCGGAGTTAGACTTGGTAACCCCTCAGCCACAACGGTGGGCTACTACATATGTTACTTTGCTAATTATTTAGTATGGAGTGTTGTGCACTATACAAAACTGTTACCCATTAATTATATTATAACTTTCTCATTGACCACAGAGTGGCTCCAGAGTGGTGTGTTATAATTCTGAGGTTATTTTCAACTATTTAAATACGTTTTCCTCCTGTGTGGTGTGGGAGTATATCGAAGTTGCACTTTATTCTGTAGTGTAGGTTATGCATTAATAAATTATGTGTCCAATTTTGAATCTACAGTGCGTATACTAATTGGCTCCGCAGTGAAGCAAGCGGCAGTATTCGACCCGGCAGCGATGTAAAATTGGTACTGTAAAGCGCCTGGTTTGAACGTAGGAATATTACATCTCCTCTGTCGGTCCCTCCCGCTCTCCACCATTGACTTTATCTGGTCGATAGCAACACAACTCCTCGAATTCCCGCGTTTTGCTTGCCACTTCTCCTGCAGAGCCAGTTATTATACGCAATCTATTATATACTAGATGACACTGCGCGGTTGTGTCCTACTTTACCGAGAATCATGGCAGACAGCATCCAGGCTCCGCTGCCTCCTAAACGGGCGTTAGTGCGTTTGGGGCTTTCAATTCTATTTGTGCTTCGTTCATTTTAGTGGATAAGTATAAGTTGTATATTGATAATTTCGGGTAGTATTTTCTGACAAAAAGTGCTATATGTCCACGTTAGGTACAGTAGATAGGCCTATTGTTTTTTTACATAGTACGTACTTCAAAAATGATAAACAAAAGACTCAGTTACACCAAAAAAAACTTCTGACTAAAGGCAAAAGAAACTTCGGAGATATAATAAGAGTGAGGAAGAACGGGAGATTCGTTTACAAACTAATAACGCAATCATTTCAGCGACTCGACTAAGAAACTTGCATCGAACACTTTGATCGATTTGCCTATAACAGAGTTCCAACTTACCAAGCTCGAGAAAGAGGAAACAGTGCTGAACGTTTACAGAGAAATCACGATCAACGGGAGTGTATTGATTTAGTGTGTATTAATACTGTAGTATGTTAAGTAAGTATTCCATTATGATCCAAATATTGTCTATGCTCATTTTAATTTTTTAATTGTGTTAAAATAGAGAAAGTGAGTAAACTATGCAATAAATGCAAAGCAAGAAATGCGGTAATGAGTCAAACGGGTTATGTTGCACTGTTGTAAAAGTTGTTCCTCCTGAGATTCAAGAGCCCCCATAACCAATTAAAAACTTACTTATCGGAGTACATCCGTTATTAAAACACTTCTTAAATAACATAAGACAGTACAACACCCTATTTCATATGGCATCGTTTGGTGCAAAAGAATTACATAAAGTCAATTCTATGCCATCATTTCAAGTTCAAACAAAGGTTTATCATTTAATTGGAAGTCTTCTTCCAACTGAGAGTAAGGGCCCTCAGTTCTTACAAGTATATTTTACTTCAGAGGCGACCAATTGTTTATTAGGTCTAATACAGTATCAAGCATAAAAATAGAATTGACTGAACAACTTCAGAAAGTATTGCTCATAGTTTTAAATACATATTTGAAAATGATTTAGGACCAAACGACTTACAACATATAAAAAGCTTATTGTTCACTAAGTAATTATAAAACTATATTTAGATTTGTGTCAATAATATTTATTTCTAACAAGTACAGCGACGCATACGGGTATAGCTACTATCATTAACATACACACGAGATAGAAATTAAATATGGAGAAGGCAACTTTTGGAATTACCTATTGGATAACGCAACATTTGGAATAAACACATCTGGATAAGGCAACTGACATAGGAATCTGAAGATTACTTTTGGGAGTAACGAATAATCCACAGTACTACACCACACTGCTAAAAAAAACTCAGTATGAGAAAATAATCTAGAGTTCTAGACCTACAAGAAAAGATGAGGGAATCTATCTGAAAAGTTCATTATTATATAGTACATGGCATTTCCGACTATATAAAGCCAATCTGACAATATCATCTCTGACAGAATTTCATTGGGAGGCTTCCGTTTTCTCTGTAGTATAAAAGACTGTAAACCTTCGGCCACTCTTTAATTTACAATAAGAACAGCACTTTTTATTTAAGAGCCTTTTAGTAGAAACATTTTATTCACATTCTCAGATCGCCATATTCGTCTTCACATCCACATTCACACAAATCATTGTCATTACTGGAAAAAAAAACAGGAAATTCATTATTTACACTAATAAGCTCATGTTAAAATAATAAGTGGTAGATCTTTCTAGAAATCTTAAATTTTTTTTTTCAGCTGATTTTAAAACATCATTTAATATTGCTTTTGTAATATGGTTTCTACATGCTGGAGGTACTGCAGAGTTGAATTCGTGTATTGAATGGCCCTTTTCTATTACAACGCTCCTGTTGTGGTGCAGTGGATACTCTTTTACTATCTTCGGGATTATGGGTGGGGTCCTTGGACCCCATGAGACTGAGTAACGTACAGCAGAATTTCTAAGTTGAGTAAATATTTAGATAGTTTATTCCGGTATTTAATTCTGGTACGTCTGTTACAGGGTCTTAGACGTACCTCACACAAGCAATTCTACAGAACGACATTATATTCCTCTTTACACGGATATTTATAAGGGGAATAAAGAATGGGAACAAAAGACTGGATTGTTCCTCTTGAAGGCGAGACAGATTAGAACTACAGTTGTTTAAGTTTGTGATGCGAACCGACGAAGGGATTCTCAATTATACACTTTGATGCCTGTTAAGTTAGGATATATTATATAATGTGTTTTGTTTCTGTCATTTTAATTTTAATCTGTGTGTGCTTTAGGAGAGTGGTTGGATCTAACTGTAGGTAAGGGGAGTGAAACCTACAAAGTAAGACTTGTTTTAGGTACAAAGCACGTACGGTCAGAAGATCCGTGCATTGGATTCATGAGATAATTATGATAATATAATATCCGTATGTATAATATTACTCAATAAATCCATCTAGCTATCTAATACTAGCTCTCAAAGTGAGCTAGGGGTTAAACCAAACGACAATTATGATGAAATAGTTCCAACAAAATTCGTGATACTTGTTCGAGAGAGTTCTATTTATCAACCTACAGTTAGATCCAACGGCTCTTGCAACATGCCAAGCAAACCAAGCAGTATCATCATTGTCTGGGGTTCAGGGTTCGTTAATTGTCACGTGCAATCATGCTTTAGAAAAATTATTGAATTACATGAGAATAAGTTGGCGTAACATCATACTGTAACCGCATGAATTACTAAGAAGAAACTGTTCCCTCCTGATAACTACTTCCTAAAATTAAATCTCTCATCTTTTAAGCAGAATAAAATAAATAGCTGTAATAGCATAGTGAATAAGGCAAGCTTTGGAATAAAGACAGATAGCCGACTCCATTTATGAGAATGAGACAACTTTTGAAACGGGCCTGGAGTAGGCAAGTTTTGGGACAATCCTATTGAGGATAAGACAGTTTGTGGAATAAAACTAAATTTTTCATCATAACTTTAAATAGAATCAGATTGTCTGAAACGAAAACAAAATTACAATAGCTCGATTTTATAATATGGAATGCACTGGCATTGGTAATACTCATTTTCTGATTTTTGAGGAGAAGACAGATTTTAGAGCTATAGGACTCAGATCGCTGATTTCATTTATATTTTTTATTACTTCTACATGCCTAATAAACTAGCATGTGTCTGTCTTACTAACTGATTTTAATATAATTATTATTAAAGATAATGTTTCATGATTCAGTTTTAACGACTTCCCTGATTAACCCGAGTTAACTCGGGTTGCTAACTTCCGTCAAAATTTATTAACCCGAGTTGACTCGTGTGAGTCCCGTTTTCGCTGCTAAGTATTATTATCCCGAATATATGTTTCCATCATTTCATTAACCTTTTCCTGACTAGATGGGTACAAAAGTTAGTGATATTGCTACATCTGGTGGTGGAGTTCCTACGTTTGGTATACGATTTCTGAAGGCAGGAAGACACCCTTTGACTATCGAATGGTGGTAATTCGTAAGATTTTCGAAAAATACACCCGAATGTCCTATCACTCAAGGCACGATGGCCAGGAAAATCGCCCAACCCACTTCGGCTTACAGGTAGACATTTTCCAGAAGTTATTCCACGAACTCTGAAGAAGAACAACCCAACCAGACAGGATTTCATGTGTAGTATTGCGAGAGACTCAAAATACAAACAAATTCGACACAAGAGCAGATACTACTGTCCGGAATGCAATGTGCCACTGTGCGTAATACCCTGCTTTTGAGTCTATAACACGACAAGCAATATTTAAAGCCTCGATAACAGTAGTGGCATTGTACCTCATAATTTAATCCATAAAAAAAAATATAAGTTGGTAAATAGTTCAGTAGAAAATCAAAGTGGGACAACTACCAGAGCTGGAATCAAGGTGCACGAGATAACTCGGGATAATAATTCAGGTATGAATGTATGTCTATTTTATAGCGATTTTTAGGTATGTAAGGAAATTAGTGATTTACAGTGATTCTGTAATATTAAATGACCTCTATACAAAAATAAAAAAATATTATTCTTTTTTTTTTCACAAAATTGGTAAAACATATAGTAAGGGAAGAGGTTAAATGTTAGATATCATTGTGAAAAAGCATCATTAAAATCCTAAAAATAAATGCCTACAAAGTGCATTTAAGTATTCCTAACAACTCCAGAGAAAATCACGAAGGGATCTCAAGTTAAATAGAAATTTAATTATTTACAAAACATGTGTAGCAGACTGGGCAGCAGCAGAGGACTGGAGAACAGTTGATTGCGCTCTGTGCCGTAGGCATATCAGCGCTGTATTGCTGTTTTTGCTATAATTTTCTTCTCTTGATAGGTGATTTTCCTACTGACACTAAACTCTTGTTTAGCTCCTCAATATTTCTGATTTCTTGCACTGTGTTTATAGACCTACCAGAAGGAAAGCTGGGATTGTCACTTTAGTTTTCAGCACTACTTTCACTTAATTCACGCTTATTAATGTCATAGGAACTACCCTACCGGCTTCACATATTATTTCACTTGATCTATATGGAAGTTGATAGCTTTTTTATGACAAGAATCACATATTCGTACATTCAAAGACTCAGCTAAATTGAGCTTTATGAGTAGGTCTAAATCGCTACTTATGCGTCTTAGCGTCCTTTTAAAGGCGTGATTAGGAAGGTTAAATAATTCAAACACTTGTTATGTATTACAAGATGTTTACCGTCACCCATGTTGTAGAAGTCACAAGCGTTAATATTTAACGCACTGAAATCAGTGTCCGTGAAATTCAAACCCTCACTGATTATTTTTTCGTTTCTGCTTTATTTGTTTACTCTAAACAAAGTGGCTAAAACTATGGGAAAGGAAAAACGAAGACACAGTTCAAGGTTTTTGTGATGATAATAATAATAATAATAATAATAATAATAATAATAATAATAATAATAATAATAATAATAATAATAATGCCAATCTGATAACAGGTACTTTATTTTCACGCAACGTATTTGAATAGGTAAGTAGGTAGAATTGTTACTAAAACGTTGCTGACAAATATAATTTTATAATAAAATGATGATAAATAATAAAAATAACAATAAATATTATTATTGACAATGGACTTGACTGACTTACGAATAATGAATAGAAAATCATATAGTAATAATGATGATAACAATATTTTTTCGGGCACAATATTCGCTAAACACCATAAAAAATAATTATAAGCCTACACTGAAATCACAAAAAGTAATCCTTGATTAACCCTAGTGTGGAATACTATCATAAAAACTATGGATCCAAATTCCTACATGTGTAAATGTTGTGATTGTTTGAATGTCTTTACTGGCAAATGTGTCAATGTACAGTATGCGCCAAAATATACAGTACTGGATTTCGCGCAGCCCGCATGCGCATTCCTGTGCCTCTGCGTGTTGTTGCATCACCATTATGTATTGCTAGTTGTGTAACTTGTGTAACGAGCGTTGTGCTGTGTGGTTGGAATTGACAATGGGTCTCGCGACGGAGGAAAAAGTGTTCGTAGTGGAGTATTATTTTCGCTCGTACGGAAATGGTTATCAAGGCGGGCCGAGTTTAAAGTTAGTGGCGCAACAATATCGCAACAATTCCCCCGAACTTACAACATCTGATGCTTACTGTGGGGAATGTTAAAAGAGAACATTTTCAACTGTAATGATCCACCCACAACTGTGCTTGCATTACGTCAGAAGATCGTCTCGAGTTTCAGAACTCTGCAGCAACCTCCAGAATATGTTTCAAAATCTGCGTGATCGTTACGAACACTGTCTACAGCGCAATGGAGCACATTTTGAACATTTATATTATCATCCCGATAACTTACAACAACAAATAACAGTAACATATTGTTCCAGTACTGTATATTTTGGCGCATGCTGTACTAAATCAAAAGTTAATGAAAAAGCAAAAGGAAGAAAAAACACAAAAAAGTGCATCATACAATCCGAAAGCTAACAAAGTAATGCATGATTAATGTTATGCATTAGACTCAATAAAGTAAAGAAGAATTGTGTAACTTATGTTTTTTAATCATTTTTTCCTTCAAAATAATTTTCCTTTTACATTTAAGTTAAATACTGAACAAAATATGCATATTACGAACTCTAATTTCCTCATCCAATCCCGTAAATTAAATGAAGAGTTTGAATTCCCGCCTGATTTGAGAGGTCGAGCTGCTAGGAGCGCCACATGCAAGATGTCTCCCTGTTATATCGTGCGAAATACTGCAAGCAACGAGTTATAACTCGTTGACTGCAAGATGTCCGTCTTGTTAGTATAAAGTCTTTGTCGATAGTAGCCAGCGTTAAGAAACTATTTGAGGTTAAATCTGACAAGGATACTGAAGTAGGCGGTATTGGTACTCTACACGGTTTTTTTTATGATATTCTCTCTATTATCGCAGAACAAAGATGTTTCTTAATGAAGATTCTCCACGAGCGTAGAAAATTTTAAATCAATAATATGATTAAACGGCTGAGATCGTTTTTTTTCTTTCCTAGCAGTAATACCAATCGTATTACACTACGGTTTAACTTAACCGTGACTCTGTAATACGGCGCGTTGAGTTAAACTTTCGGTTAGGTTTAACTCAGGTTTAACATAATCTTTAGATTAGCCGTAGGCCTATTTATAAAACCGGGCCTTAGTCCCAAATATTTTCCTAATCACCTTATTCTCAAGCACCCTTAACCTCTAAGCCTCTCTCAAAGTCAGAGTCCAAGTTTCACAACCAAACAGAAGACCCGGTAATATAATCATTTTATAAATTCTAATTTCCAGCTTTTTTGAGAGCAGACTGTACGATGTATGACAAAAGCTTCTCTACCATATTTATGCTGCGTTTAATTTTCTCCCGAGTAGGTTACTGTTGCTCTAAGATATTTGAATTTTTCCACTTCTTCAAAGGATAAGAGTAAGAGTATTATAAAATATTCATCGTCGGCTAAGAATGAAAACCTCGTACCTCACGAAAACCAAACTTTACAGGAGGAACAAAAAACTGTCTGTAGACTTTATTTTTATATTTTTTAAACATACTGTAATTGACCAAATTTAACTTTTAAATCAGAAACAGTTGTTTTTACACTTTTTACGAATGAGTTACGAGATTATCTTCCGATTAAGAAAAAAAAAATTGATATACAATTGAGATATGAAGTTTTCATTCTTAGCCGACGTTATAATATATCATAAGCAAAATTTGTATAGTAAATGCTGGATTTTAAAGCGTTTTCTATGTTTGTATTATTAAGTCGAAATGTCCCCCATTATGGGAGAAGTCTACACTTCGGCATTAATTTAGTATTTCTTAAATACAGAGACATAAAGCGATTACATTGGTACCAGATATGTTAAATGTACAGAAAACATATTAGGGGAAAAAATTAGAATAAAATTTGCACAAATAGGTCCCGAAATTAGCATCGTGTTGAGATGTTCTTAAACGACTCTACATAGGCCTATATATATATACACGGACATCATTTTATTTTTACTTCAATTTTTATTGTACCTGAGTTTTTGAATGTACTTCACTCCCACCCCTTCTACTAGTAAACTTCCAACCTTTCACGACACAGAACTGAGGGCGCGTAAGCAGTACTGAGTGAGTACAGTACGTTCCAGAAATATGTTCGCGTTTTCCAGTGACGAAAGAGCTTTCAATATTGAATCATATTTTCGCACAGGTACTGTCGTCCGTTTGCCTACGTCACATCCCGGTTTCCCCCACCTGCTTCTGTTCGCTCCTCTGTAAAGTCTCGTAGCTGGGCTACCTTAGCTCTTTTCTGAAAACATTAATTTCTGTTAGGAATTGGACGTCTACGTAATATTACACAAGTGTTTAAAATAACTTAAATAAAAGGGCCTCGTTAAGTAATTAACTGTCACGTGATCCCCTCCCCTTTCTACGACCCTGCGACAAAACACTTGGACGGACAGTAGATAGCATTTCTGAGTAATTTTATCTTTTCGGATCGGGCAGAAGTGAAGATTGAATTTACAGTACGTAAGGTACTCTTTTATAGAGTAGGTACAGAATTATTTCAACATGAGTTACTCGTACGAAGGACGAAACTGGTAATTGGAATTAGGTACAATAGTCTATAGTGTGATAATATGCAAAAAGAACTGAAGCCTGTATCGAAATGAATGGCCACCATTTTCAAAAATGTGTTTAAATATCCATATTATGATAATTTTCAATTTAACTTCTTTCTCTATATTGTACGCTAATGCGCTGCAACAGTACATATACAATGCATAATTAATACGTTCGAATGGATAGCTCAATTCGTGAGTAAAAACACTAAGTGTTAATACAATACTGTATTTTGATTAAACAAAAACCTAATAAAAATTATCAAACTCAAAATTACGATATTTCCTAGTTTACATAAATGGATGAACTACTTTTCTTCCCTCCTATACCTAATCCAGTCGTGGAATGGGTAGCAAACGGTGTTTCCTGTTTCAATCGTTAATAGAAAGGTATAGCCAGATTAATATTAAAAATGTTAGTAAAAATAAAATGATGTCCCTGTATATATGTTACTTCCCTTCCGAAAGAAGCCACAACGGTTTTATTACCGTGTAAATCCCATCACCTACGGCTGGGTTTAACCCTATAAATTCGGATCGAATGGCCAGCGTAGCAACCACAAGAACACCGAAGTTGATGGTGATACCTCGCTTAATACCTGTACTAGGCTACGTAGGAAGAGAAATATGGCGGCGATATGCAGCAGGTGGTAAGTCAGCGTGAGTCGCCAGATGACTTGTTGATCAACACTTCCACTTCCATAGAGGTGTTATATTCTGACAAATGTTGTTGAAACCGGCCACCTATCTTGGATTTATTTATAATCGCTTTAAGTTCAAGGTTATTTCGCGACTATCGGCCATATGTTTCGAGTGGCACATTGTTTTTTATATATTTGATTGATGCCATCTTTCGGCCAGTCTGCTTGTCCTCAGTCTATTCTTTAGGCATGTACACCATGTACAGTCCCTAGAGACTAGAATCTTGGGAAACATTATTTTGCAGTAAGGGCTATATTTATTTTTAACATTTTGGTTCTGTTATATTTTGTGCACACTGCGTCTGATACCTTATAGTTGGGGATGGCGGTGGGGTTTACTTGTAGGTTATACCAATGTTTTCCATGTAGATCTACTATGATATCTTTAACTAGTGTCTGCAATTATTTTATAGTAGGGCCTATATTAATACGTTTAACTTTTCTTCTCTGTTATTTTGTCTTGTGCAAATAGTTCGGGTTTAGGCCTAGACTAATTTTTTTCCATATAGACATAATTATTATTTACCTGTACTATGAAATCCTTAACGAGTGTCTGTAACTCTTTTACATTAGTGGGACCTATATTTATATTTAACTTTTCGGTTTTATATAATATTTGTATCTTGAGTCCACACCTGTGGAGTAACGGTCAGCGCGTCTGGCCGCGAAACCAGGTGGCCCGGGTTCGTTCCCGGTCGGGGCAAGTTACCTGGTTGAGGTTTTTTCCGGGGTTTTCCCTCAACCCAGGATGAGAAAATCCTGGGTATCTTTCGGTGCTGGACCCCGGACTCATTTCACCGGCATTATCACCTTCATCTCATTCAGACGCTAAATAACCTAAGCTGTTGATAAAGCGTCGTAAAATTACCCAATATAATAATATAATAATGTATCTTGAGCACATTCTGGGCAATAACTATTAGGCTATAATGGATTGTATTACTTCTTTTTCTGTAACTATAATTATTATTACTATTATATTGTGACTTTTAATTCAACAATAATGTTACTTTTATTCACAACAATAATGTTACTTTTATTCACAACAATAATGACTTCTTATTTCTGGGTTTAAACATTCCCGTCAACAATGGGTATTCCACTCAACATAGGAACACAGTAGTCGTTATTGCACCCCACAGAACGACAATGACTATTCACGTTTATTATTGAGGAGAACAACAATGTGCTCCTAATCTCAACTAATTTTCACAAAGCATTATGTACAACACAAAACTATCAGTTCTCAGTTCACAGTTCGTTCGCCTTGGCTAGTTCTTCTAGCTCATTCACTCAAGTTCGCGGAATATCGAACCCAAGACTTCCAGAGACAGTTCACTGCACTTCGAACTCAAAACTTCCGGATGCGTTGCTTCCGCCTGGACGCTGCCACAGTTACTCAAGTTCACTGCGTGTCGAACCCAAGGCTCCCGGACGCGTTGCTTCCGCCTGGACGCTGCCACAGTTACTCAAGTTCACTGCCTGTCGAACCCAAGACTCCCGGATGCGTTGCTTCCGCCTGGGCGCTGCTGATTCACAAACTGAACTCGCTGTCCAAACTAAACTGGCTTTGGGGCTCTTCTTCGCGTCGAACCCCGGTCTCGAAGGCTGGCTTCCTTGCTCGCTCACTGCTGCTTCACAAAACTGACTTACAGACTCGAAGGCTGCTCGCTTTTATGTGTTAGGTCACATTTCGCGAAACTTCGATCCTCGAAGTATCGAAGTTTCTATTTCTGGACATTTCGTTACTTCCGCCGCAGTTGGTTTTCTCCCCCTCTCTCTCGCACAGCGGCTAGCGTCTCGTAGTTTTCCCCTTTCCTCTCCGCGCCGCGCCCAGCGCTCCGCGGAGCTCGAGTCTCGTCTCCCGCCTCCTTCCTTCCCGCGCGCCCTCCCTTCTGCCGGACGCGCTCCCGACTCCTGAGGCAACGAGAAGTTTCCAGCACGGTTTTAATTTTGATTATTGTGTTTTTTTTAATAAATCATGTTTAATGAAGTTTAAACCATACTTGTGATGTAAACACTTATTAATATTATCATTTATGTTTATGTAATTGTGACAGAATAACTTCAAAACACTCATAATACAGAAGCTTGAGAATGCACCAAAAAAGTAAATTATTTAAGCTTCATACTCGGAAACAAGACAAGACCCATGTGTATAAACTCGTTCTGTTTCCTTAACCTTTTCGTTGCCTGAAGTTAATGTGAAGTTAATGAATGTGTTAAGTGTATACAACAATTTATTGAATACACGATTAATTTGTATGCATTGTTATGGGACTGTATTGTTGGACAGCAAATTAATAACAGACAATGCACATTTTTATGTTATGTTTACTTTCTGAGAATATATGTTAATTGTTGTGTAATTAGGTATTGAAAGCTAGTAATGAACAAATCTTTAGGATATAATTTTGTACTAGAAACAAGCTAGAAGTATGCACAATAAAACAAGGGAGTTATTTAATTAGAATCGTTTAATTAGGTTCTACCAAACATTTTGAACCTAATACATTTTAGGATGGGGAGTCCGCTGCTTCAGGAATAAAATTACCGGGTTAGACTTATGACTCGCAAGGTTATCGGCCGCAAGTGTCGTAAAATTTAAGTATAGGTCAATTAACGGCTCAAAAGTGTAGGTTCTCTATAGACTTATGATAATAGCCTAGATTAATATAACAGATTATAAAATAATTGTAACTAATAAAGATAAAGATGGCCTATTGTGTCCCATGAAGGGCAAAGGCCTCCTTAAATAAGGGAAAGCTCTATTTGTCTAACGTGATGAGCTAGTTCACGTTAGACGTGATATTTAAGTCTAGGAACTTGAATTTCTTTAACAATGATTCTCTCACTGCCTTTCACAACTTCCTGTCTATGCACAAAATAATCTCTCTCGAGTAGTTTCCACTTCCTTCTGTCTCTTGCCTCTCTGGACCACTGTTGACCTGCCTCTTCTTTGAAGAAGTCTGCCCATCTGCGCCGAGGTCTGCCACGAAGTCTCCTTCCTATGCGGAGGTCCCACATGGTAACTCGGTATGTCCATCTGTCGCCTGGTAGCCTGGCCACATGTCCACCCCAAATTGTAACTAACTTAGATTAATTATTAAAAAGACTTTACAGACTACATACCGAATTTGTCATTAGCTTCGGTGACCTAAACATAAATTATATCTATCAGAAAGCATACGTAAAAGCAAACTAAACTCACTTCTTCAAACTTATAATCTTAGTCACCTAGTAAGTTTCCCAACCAGAATACAAGCTGGAAGTAGTACAGCCATTGATAATGTATTTATAGATAAAAGTATATTGAATTCCTATTCAATAGTGTCTTTAACCAATGACCTGTCTGATCATGATGCACAAATTCTAAATGTTTCCCAATGTGAGTGAAAAATTCCGAAGTTTTAATTTAAAAACAAAAAATGATTATAAATACTGAATCTCTTTATCATTTAAATGCATGTCTACAAAATGAATCTTGGGAAAATGTATATAAAGTACCGATACCATTGATATTAGTAATAAATTTAATGCATTTTTCACTACATTTACGAATTATTTCAATTAATGTTTTCCAGTCAAGGTGGTGAAAATATGTAAAAGTAAAAACATGTGGATAACTCATGGAATAAAATATCATGTGTTAGAAAAATTAATATGCTTCTAAATTGAATTATTCTATTTGATATGAAATGCACAATTTTGTATAGCTCAACTAAAATATACTTGTAAATTGAATTGATCTGTTTAATATGTATTGCATATTTTTGTATAGCTTAACTGATGAATTGTATACGCTGTAAATTGAATAGTATTCTGTATAGCTCAACTGATGAATTGTTTATGATCATAAACTGAATTGTGAAATTTTGTGTAACTTCACGAAAGTATGCTTGTAAATTGAATTAATCCTGATTATACATCTTGATTACACAACTTTTAACACTATATCACTTCCGAATATGTATTATATATCTTTCGCATGTTAAATATTACAGTACCTGGTTAAGTAGTTTCAGCCTGTTATGGGCCATCTTCAGAATATTGTAATATTTAACACGCTAGTCCACGCCTGTGGAGTAACGCTCAGCGCGTCTGGCCGCGAAACCAGGTGGCCCGGGTTCGAATCCCGGTCGGGGCAAGTTACGTGGTTGAGTTTTTTTCCGGGATTTTCCCTCAACCCAATACGAGCAAATGCTGGGTAACTTTCGGTGCTGGACCCCGGACTCATTTCACCGGCATTATCACCTTCATTTAATTCAGACGCTAAATAATCTGAGATGTTGATACAGCGTCGTAAAATAACCCAAATAAAAAAATTAACATGCTAAAGATAAACAGGATTAGTTAAAAGTTCCGCACCACCTAAATATAACTTTTGAAGTATGTGATTCAGTGACATGAAACTTAGCACATGGGGATAACCATATACTATGAATTGAATAATGGTATTACCGAGTTTATTCTACTTCCGGTTTAACCGGAACTGTCTCCAACTCTCTTATTTTAAATGGAACAGCCAATATATATTTTTTTATTTTTGAATTGTGCTCATTAAGAGCTTTTCAAAAGTATCCACACTTCATACTTCTGTATAAATTCAGTGTTGCTAAGTCAAGAAAACAGAAAAGTGTATCGAATATTAAAACAATAAAATACTCCTTCCTTAACGAAAACAAAACAAAGCTAGCTCACCTTCTAAATTCTGTGTGCAAACTGGTAGCCCTCAGCTGCTTGACAATGCGTCAGTCGATCATAGAAACCATTTAAGGAATGATTTAACCACTTCCATTATTCGATGCTCCAGATCTTCTAAGTTGTTTGGTTTTTCTTGATATACTACTGACTTCAAATGGCCCCACAAAAAGAAGTCCAAAGACGACAAATCTGGGGATCTAGCTGGCCACCCTATGTGACATCTCCTACCAATCCATCGTTGTGGGAAAACCTGGTCTAAATGCTCACGAACATTCTGTCCATACTGAGCTGGAGCTCTATCTTTTTGGGAATAGATGTCATCTCTGGGTAGACGATGATTGGCTGGATGTGGAAACAAGTTTGCGATGGCCGGTACTACTTGATTTTGGAGCAAATCCAAGTATCTGTAAGAATTTAGCGTTTCTCTAAAGAAGAAAGAACCAATAATATGGCCACTAATCATACTAGCCTAAACATTAAGTTACTGCGTGTGGTTCTCCTCCATTCATTGTGGATTTACGTCTGACCAGTATCGCCAATTGTGTCTGTTGACAAATCCATTCAGGCAGAATGTGGCTTCATCTGAGAATACAATTTTTCTAAGAAAAGCCGAATTGTTGTTAATGCGCTCCATCGTTAATAAAATTCAAAAACTGCATTCTTCTATCTTCGTCCTCTGAAAGTTCCTGCAAAAGTTGCATTTTATAAGGATTTTGCTTGGCGCTTGTAAGGATTTTCATCTCGGAACTTTGGATTATATTAGATTCTAACGCCAAATTTGTAGTAGATACTTATGGATTTGCTTGCATACGGAGGAGAACGTCCAATGAAGTATTATCATCAGTTGCACTTTTCGGGCGACCTGATCTTGGTAAGTCCTTTACACTTCCAGTTTCAGTGAATTTCCTTACGTTCGTTGTCACTGTTGTATGTGGAATTGGATTGCGATCCGGATGCATACCATTAAATAAATTCGCCGCCTCTCGATGAGATCGTTGTCTGTCTCCATAGCCAAAAATCATTAAAATTTGAATTCTTCCCCTTTCGCTCAACATCAGACAGAACTATTTAACATACTAGACTGTCAGATTCAATTCCTTAAATAAGATGTCTGGATATAAACAATAGACAATCAAATGACAGTAAACAAAAGAAGCGTTGTACCCATATTCCATGAATATAAACAAAGGACAGTCTAATCAGAGTAAACAAAAGAAGCGTTTTACTCGTATTATTCGTTAGACTTACACTTTTCTGATTTTTTTTTATTTTAGCAACACTGAATTTGTATAGAAGTATCAAGTGTGGGTACTTTTTGAATAGCTCTTAATAAGCACAATTCAAAAATGAAGAAAGATATTGAGTGTTCCATTTAAAATAAGAGAGTTGGAGTTACTTCCGGTTAAACTGGAAGGAGAAGAAACTCGGTAATACCATTATTGAGTTCTTAGTATATGGTTATCCCCACACACCAAGTTTCATGACACTGAACCGCATGCTTCAAAAGTTATTTAGATGGTGCGGGACTTTTAACTAACCCTGTATAATATATATTCTGAATTAATCTATTTACTGCGCACTGCATATTTTTTTTTTTGTATAGTTTGGCTGATGAATTATATATGCTTTAAAATGAACAGTTATCTGTGTAGCTCAACCGATGAATTGTTTATTCTTGTAATTTGAATTAATTTGCAAAATATGTGTTATCAATTTCTGTATATCTCAACTGATTGAATTGTTTACGCTTTTAAATTCGATTAACTTACTTGCTATGTATTATATTTTATAGCTCAACTGATGAATAATTGTTTAGGTTCGTAAATTTAATAATCTAATAGCTATGCACTGTATATTTTTTGTAGAGCTACCAACGTAGCTCAGTCGGAAGACTCGCTGGCCTGCTGTTTCAGAGCTGCGCTCTGGCTTGGGTTGGATTCCCGTACAGAAAATTTCAATAATAATGTTTGTTTCAATGTATATAAAGAATGATATAAGTAAATATCATTTAAAAATAATGTAAATTGTGACGCAAGGGACTTTTGTATAAAGCAATACAATATTATTTTATTAAATTATTAATACACCTGGTAGCAGACCTTTAATGCATGTCATTAAAGTACACCTACTCATTAAAGTTCAGGTCTTTCAGCCAATGACGACTCAGGTTACAACTGTTCAGCCAATGACAGGTCAGCTTTCTACCGTTATAAAACAGCAAGTATCGATTATTCTCGGATTATGCAATCGAAAGAGAATTAGCGAAAAGTCATGGAGGCTGGAAATCCAATACTGTCGCAGAAGGTTATGTTCTGTTACTATAATAATTAGCGTTAATTGTAAATAATATTCAAATAAATTCAATTTGTCATCTCGTTTTTCAATGTCTAATTTAATTTCAATGTTAGCTCTGTAGGTTCTTATGGCCTAGCAAGGTCAATGTGGACATCTGTTCCTCGGAAAAAAATCAATACTTTCGCGTCTGCGCACATCTCACAACATACGGGACATTGCTCCAGGTCAGATACAATAAAATTAATAATATCAAGTTAGAAATATGGTCGAGCATAAAAAGTCGTATGAAACTCGCCTATAATGGTAATTAAGAAGCTCGTATGAAAATTATGAAACTCGCTTGCGCTCGTTTCATAAATATCCATACTCACTTCTTAATTACCTTCATTATAGGCTCGTTGCATAATGTACTATTATGAATTTAGCTTTAAAAATATGGAAGTTAGTAATTTCAGTATAATGTCCCCAAGGATACGCTGATGTGAAATTTTCAGTATAGTGTTCCCTTATATGCGGAAGCCGGAGAGTTTCCACGAGGAATGCAGTTGGAAATGTTTAGGTTTATTGTTTTTTTATTTGCAACATTTGCAACATTGTTGTTTTCATTGTTGTTACTTGTAATTTATTAAGTTCTTGTTGTTGTAATAAGCTTACCTATAATTGTGACGTTTATGAAGAAGTGTACTGAACACTTACATGTATATTTATGCTGTAATAATTATTAAATGAAGTTTTTATACATTAGTATGTTGACTGATAAAATGTTCTAAAATGTAAGAAGATGCTTTAGAAGTGTTTGCCCTTCAAATAAAAATTATCTGAGTTTTACTTTAAATATTCCTATCCCAAGCGTGTTGAAAAGGAATAACAATGGCGGCCGACTCGGTGACTCTGTACGCCTCCAGCTACCACTGCCATCTACCAAGACCTATGCTGAACTACTGAACGACCGAAGCGAAAAGAGGAACGAAATATGGCCCGAGTTCTATACAACAGATGCAATGATGAACAACTGAAAGCGAGCAAACTATGACCTACGACATAAATATTTTGACACGGATGGCGGTACATGGGTTCCATCACCTCGTATGTCGTCGTCGTCTTCCTAACAAGTATTAGGCCGAGTGGCCTGTTACAGTCTCAGACTAGAATTTTCAGTCCATCTCTTCTTCGGACAACCTAGAGATCTTTTACCATGCGGATGGTAATGAAACAATGCTTTTGAAATTCTGTATCAATCCATTCTTTCGAGATGACTCTTCCACTGAAGTTGATATTTACTGATGAACTGCATAATGGTTTCTATTTGAAGTTCTTGCATTATGTCCTCTTTTTATGATCCCAGCGAGTATATCCAGCTGTTGCTCTCATGAACCTCATCTCAGTTGCTGTTATTCTACTGACATCTTTATTTTTCACAGTCCAAGCTTCACTACCATAGCTTAATACTGGCTGTGCTAAGGTTTTATACAAACTTATTCTTGTGTGTCTTTGTACTAGTGAAGGTTTCATGATTTTATTAATGATCCCCTTGTTTTATTGTATTTACAGTTTTTTTCAGCAATATCTACTTCATCATAAGGTGATAATGTATAGCCAAGGTAAGTGAAACTATTTACTCTTTATATTATTATTTTATTATTCAAACAGATTTTATTCGGTACAGGGAATTTCCCACGAAATGACATGATTTTCGTTTTTTTCAATATTAATTTCGATGTTATATTTTTCACTGACCATATTTAAATTGTGTACTGAATATTGTAAATCATCTTCAGTTGATGCCATGAGAACTAAATCATCAGCGAAAAGTAAAGCATCAAGCTGCAAATTTCGATTAATTGGAATAAATCCATGGCGTGTCTATCGCCAATCTTGAACGATTCTATATATATATATATATATAATGAACAGAAGTGGTGAAAGACCACAGCCTTGTCGTACTCCACTACAAATGGGTCGCGATTGTGAAAGTCTATTGTTGCTTCGAATTGCTATGATGGTTGTTTTATATATGTTGTAAATATTTTGTATAATCTGTTGAAGTACTTGATCATCTGCCAAAATCTAAAGTAATTTATTCCGATTAACTTTATCAAAAGCCTTTTTAAAGTCAATGAATGCCATATGCGTATGTAAAAATTAAAAACACCACCAGCCAGAAGAATAGTGCACCTGTGTTTTGAGTGGGAATAAAAAAATGTGGGCGCTACCACGTTTTAAATTGTAAACAAAAGAAACAATATCTGGCAAGCTTCTGTGGAAGTTAGTGACATCTCAAACTCTGCACATTATGCGCTCTTCTTTTTATTATTTATAAACTCCCCGAAAGATGGTCAAATCCTCAATTTCTTTTCACAAACAGTTCAGGCGGATGTTCTAATGCGTGGTCGTCAACACTCCCTAAAATGGGTAAAGGGTAAGCGGAGCAACGTGTTGTACCCCGTCGTGCAGCAGGAAGAGGTAGAGAGCCTACCCGCCAGCAGCTACGAATGCACCAGAGTGCAGTTTCTTCTTCGCGGGTAAGAGACGTTTGCCTGAGGGTGCAGTGTGCTGATGACCGCTGTCCTAATGTGTTAAACATCTTAAAAATGAGAAGAGAATTCTTTGGTTCCTAATTATATAGAAAAAATGTAATTTATTTTAAGTGTATCGCTTTTTTTTTGGCAGTCAGTGTATTTCAAATTCGCACCAATAATATCGTGTCATGTCGAAAGAACATTTTCTTAGTACAAACATTGTTTCAGTGAAAATCGAACAGGTTTATGTTTGACATTTTACGAATGTACACAATTGCAACAAAATCAGTGACACTTAAAGTATACATACAATTCATTTTTATTTAAATCTATCACCATTTTCTAAAAAGAGAATGAGGTAATAGAGACCTGCAAAACTGTGCACACAACCGGTTTAGATTTGACCGGTCGGAGCTCAACCGGCTACGATGAACATCGGGCCGAATAACTCGGTTGTCGAGCGGTTACGCCTGATGTATTGCAAAGTAGACAGAACATCAGGCGGATTTACATGAAAGTAACGTTTTTCGAGTACACAACCGGAGTAACAAGGAAATTTACGTTGTCTTATTGAAAAAAAAAAAAGTGTTTGCAAGTATTCTTACAGTTCATTCAACACTATAACACATATATTTTCTTTATTATTCTGAACTTGCAGTAACTTTATAAGTATCGTTTATATTTTAAACTTTTAGAGTTTTACTAATGAAAGTTGCTTATAGATATGTTAAACAATGTTATAGTTTTTCACAGAACAAGACGTAAACAAGCCATGTATATTTTTCTTACCAATAAACGCTATATAGCTGGCGTTTTTCCATACCAGTGTTAAACAATATACGTCATAACTTCATCATTTGATTACGTCGTAACTCTTTCTCGTCACATATTGACTGAATCTTGTTCGATTTATATAACCCAATGATCGATATTACATAAGTTAATGTAAGATCGCGAATTATTTAGAACACAAATCTCACACAGAAAGAAATGGTAAGGAGGAAGAAAATACGATCTCCAAATAACACCAGGTACATTTCGCCATACAATAACTCTTTAACATTTTCTCAGTAGGCTATACAAACAGAGTAATAATATTGAAGGATATTTATTTTGTTTAATTACAAAAATATGTTTGCTTCAAATAGGAATACAAATAATTTGATACTTTAATACATTTATTTTTGTATTTCGAACTTGCAGTAATTTGACTAGTAACAAATAAATGGACAATGGACACAGTGACATCGAAGGAAATAGACGTAATGTAGAATGTGAAATATCATAATGTAAACATATTCAAAAATATAATTACAATTCATTATGAAAGAAAATAGGAAATAAGTACATAAGTCCACACAGTAATGTTATTTTCAACAATACGATCACTTAGGCTCCCAATGGTTGTTGTTCTGTACAAAATAAGTATAATTTTCACATTTCTAAACTACGAATAACAAAAGAATAGCAAGGTTTAGAAACAAATTATTCTATATAGAAAAGATCTACTTCAGAGAAAACAAGTGTCATTCAAAGAACTATTTTATTACACACGTGCTAATATCAACTATTTGATGTTCATAATTATTATTAGGGCCTATTATCATAGACTACATGATCAGAGTTGACTTCTTGTGTTTATGTATTAATAAATCTGTTTTACTAGTCTAAAGTTACGCTCGGTGGAAACACTTATTCATGGAATGGCCAATATTCGTTTCACAAGTGTTGCTAGAGAGGCTAGAGTTGTTTGGTGATCTTTCCATCAATTTAGTATGTAGAAAATGAAATGATCATAATGTATAATGTGAGATATAAGTAGTAAATAAATCCAATATAGAATTACAATTAATCACAAAACATAAAATTAAATAATTATTAACTCTAAATGCATTCCTCCGAAACAGTAGCTATTCATATACAGGGTAGAAGTGAAATAACCCTGCAGATTGTACGGGGCGATAAGGTTCACTTAAATGAATGGAAAAACCTATATTACGTTTATGGCTCTAATCATAGTAAACATACTAAAAGCATTGGTTGTAGTAGGTATGTATGTATTTATTTACACTGCAAGTGGGCAAGCACCCAGTGGCAGTGGTATACACAATATAAACAGTCTATACTAATAATAAATCTGTAGCCGAAATTTTTCTGGTAATTTTCGGTTTTCCAAAAATAATTGGTCCTAACATATATAATTAACCACCCTGAAACCGAAAATCGCTTTTTTGAAATTTTTGTTTGCATGTCTGTCTGTCTGTATGTTTGTTACCTTTTCACGCGATAATGGCTGAACGGATTTCGATAAAAATTGGAATATAAATTAAGTTCGTTGTAACTTAAATTTTAGACTATATGGCATTCAAAATACATTATTTAAAAGGGGGGGTTATAAGGGGGCCTCAATTAAATAAATCGAAATATCTCGCTTATTATTGATTTTTGCGAAAAATGTTACATAGCAAAAGTTTCTTCAAACATAATTTGAGATAAGTTTTATTCCTTGAAAAATTTTGATAGGACTGATATTTAATGAGATAAATGAGTTTTAAAATGAAAATAACTGCCATCCAAGACCTTGTAATGAATTAAAAAACAAATTACTTCATCTATAAGGGGCCTTGGACAGCAACAATCGAAAGCTACGAAAGATAGCCTACAGAGAATGTTTCTGTGTTTGTATGAAGTAATATCGGAAGCTAAATTAACCGATTTTTATAATTAATTATTATTTCACTATTGGAAAGTGTAGTTTCTCTAGATGGACATAATGCTATAATGTTATTACAGTAACTTCTGATATTATATTATATTATATTATATTATATTATATTATATTATATTATATTATATTATATTATATTATATTATATTATATTATATTATATTATATTATATTATATTATATTATATTATATTATATTAATTTAAGTTATTTGAAGGGTTCACAACCATAGTGGGCCAAGCGACATTTACTGAATACGTAGAATACAAGGGTTAAAATTAAGTTATTACCATAATACAACGGAAACCTACAACAAGTAAAATAAAATATACACATTAAATCTAAATGATGTCAATCTTCATTAAACTATGGTTGCATGTAATAAAAATTAAAAAACAGGTTAAAGAAATTGTCATTGCACCAAATGAGTGTCTCTGAACCAAAATGATCGCATTTTAATTATTTGAATGCAATTTAAATTAAGTAACATAATAAACGATCTATCCTTCTATCAAACACGAATGTTCCCTGGATCAAATGTCCTATTTTAATTATGTAATTACTTTATATTTATTTCTAACGGGTGCAGCGGAGCGCACGGGTACTGCTAGTACACAATAAAATGATAAGCAATACACAATAAAATTTACAGTACACAATACAATTTTACAATACATATACAATTTTATACACAATACAATTTAACACAATAATAATTATACATAAATAAAATACCTAATTTTACAATACAACCTACATAATTATGTATAGGCTCTACATAAGTTTCAATAGTCTTTCACTTTACTCTCATCTCACTCCCTGTAGTGGCACTATGACGCATTTCACTGACACTTTAGCACACATTTCACTGACACTCTGTAACACATTTCACTGACAACATAGGACACATTTCATTGACGCTATGAATTACTGTTCACTGCACTGTAAAACCATAACTTCACTGATTCACCTCGCTTCACTGATACAACAGTTCAAATAAGTCAAATAGTTACACCCTTATGCATACTTATAAACAGAACTACATTTAAACTAAACATTTCTAGTCTAAGGCCCTCTTACACGCTATTTTTAAATAATTTACAATTCAAACCAAGGAAGTAACTCGTCAGGCTAGATAAATACATGTCACCTTAAAAAATTAAATGCTAAATGTCACCTTAATTTCAATTTGCACTTTATACACAACTTTTTAAGTTATTCTTCAATCTCCTTAAGGAAGGACAGCCCTCAAAGACCGCTGCAGGTAGGTCATTCCAGTCATTTATAGTTCTATTTAAAAATGAGAATTTACCCACATCCGTTTTCTGTTTCCTACATTTGATTTCAAAATCATGATCGTTCCTACCATAGTACGTTGGCTTTTCTAACCGAGCCGTTATGTCTACCCATACTTTTTGATCTAGATGTGCTCTATACAATGATGTTATTCTAGTTTTCCTACGTCTGTTTTCCAAAGTTTCCCATTTAAGTTCTTTTGTCGTATCGTTTCCATCTTCTCTTTTACCTTTAACAAATTTCGCTGCCCTATACTGGATTCTTTCTAAGGAATTTATCTGATATATTTTCCAAAAATAATTGGTCCTAACATATATAATTAACTACCCTGAAACCGAAAATCGCTTTTTTGAAATTTTTGTTTGTATGTCTGTCTGTCTGACTGCATGTTTGTTACCTTTTCACGCGATAATGGCTGAACGGATTTCGATGAAAGTTGGAATATAAATTAAGTTCGTTGTAACTTAGACGTTAGGCTATATGGCATTCAACATACATTATTTAAAAGGGGGGTTATAACGGGGCCTGAATGAAATAAATCGAAATATCTCGCTTATTATTGATTTTTGTGAAAAATGTTACATAACAAAAGTTTCTTTAAAAATAATTTGCGATAAGTTTCATTCCTTGAAACATTTTGATAGGACTGATATTTAATGAGATAAATGAGTTTTAAATTTAAAATAACTGCCATCTAAGGCCGTGTAATGAATTTAAGAAAAAATGACTTCGTCTATAAGGGGCCTTGGACAGCAACAATCGAAAGCTATGAAAGATAGCCTACAGAGATTGTTTCTGTGTTTGTATGAAGTAATATCGGAAGCTAAATTAACCGATTTTTATAATTAATTATTATTTCACCATTGGAAAGTGTAGTTTCTTTAGATGGACATAATGCTATAATGTTATTACAGCAACTTCTGATATAATATAGGCCTAATATAATATAATATAATATAATATATAATATTATATAATATAATTTAAGTTGTTTCAAGGGTTCAGAACCATAGTGGACCAAGCGCCATTTACTGAATATGTAGAAAACAAGGGTTAAAATTAAGTTATTACCATAATTCAATGGAAACGTATAACAAGTAAAATAAAATATACACATTAAATCTAAATGATGTCAATCTTCATTAAACTGTGGTTGCATGTAATAAAAATTAAGTAACATGTTAAAAGAATTGTCATTGCACTAAATGAGTGTCTCTGGACCAAAATGACCGCATTTTAATTATTTGGATGCAATTTAAATTAAGTAACATATTAAACGATTTATCCTTCTATCAAACACGAATGTTTCCTGGATGAAAAGTCCTATTTTAATTATGTAATTACTTTATATTTATTTCTAACGGGTGCAGCGGAGCGCACGGGTACGGCTAGTAAACTTAATAAATCACAATTAACATAAACACGAATAGCAATTATCAGGGAACGGATTTATATGGACTAAAAATATATGAAATATGTAAATATATATGTAGTTATTTTTACCAAAATATGTAATTAAATATGGATTTTTACCAAAATATGGAATTAAATATGGACTTAAAATGATAAAAAAATGACTATGTACGTTAAATATTGGTACATTTTAATCAAACTAAACAAAAAATATAATGGACGTACCTTATCTTCCAATGTAGTTTCAACAAAACACAATTTTTATTGTCTGTTACCATAACAATAGGTTACAAACATTTCTTTCAAGTGCTGAAAAGTGAATCTTCTTCTATTGTCTCTGAGGATAGATTTATACTGACTAAAAGAGCGTTCGACGTCACAAGAAGTAACTGGTACATAATTCAATTTCACAATGTCTGCTGGGGATAAGTCCAAGTTAATCTTCACTGTTGATTCACCACTCATCACAGCAACAACCTTTTGTAGTTCTTCATATCCAGGGTTTTTTGAAAGTACAGTGTCCACCTTAGCTCTTACTGCATCTGCAACTTTACCTCTACCACGATTCAGTTGTTCCACAGTACTATTTATAATTTCAAAACTTTCAGATAGTGAAAGGTGCCTATTTTGGAGACTTTTGAGCGTTTTTATGATGCATGAAAATGTATGCTGAATGTGAGCTAAGTCATTCTTCACACTTATGTCACAGGTAACTGTTTTCGCAGTATCAATTGAGACTGCATCTTCAGAGTCCAATGCAAGGAGAACATTGTTAATAGAGTCTATATGTTCGGCATAATATTCAACTGCTTCTAGCCATGTACCCCATCTAGTTAAAATTGGCTTTGGTGGCAATGGAATTTCAGGGTACATTTCTTTCAACACGTTAACTCTACTGGGAGCTTTGAGAAATACTTTTTTCACTGATGAAATCAACAAATCTACTTTAGGGAAATTGTCTCTGACCACTTCTGCCACACGATGAAATGCATGCGCCACACAAGTAAAATGAGTCAATTTAGGATATACAACAGATAATGCTTGTCCAGCTTTGACCATATAAGGGGCAGCATCGCTAATAAAGAATAACACATTATCGTACATAATACCCTTTGGCCACAGGATACCCATAGCTTCGTTGAACAGTTTAACTATAGTTTTGTTATTGCACTTTTCTAGAACATCACAATGTAAAAGAATTCGTTCAGAATATTGTTCACTTAACAAACCGATAACTACATTACCAACAAGTCTACCTTCTTTGTCGGGAGTCTCATCAATGGAAACCCAAATTGAACTATCTTTAATTTCATCTCTTATCTTCTGTATTGTCTCATCGTAGATGGATGGAGCATACGTCTTCCTAAGTGTTGACTCATCCGGGATTGTATGTTGAGTATATTTTTCAAGGAATTCCCTGAAGACCTTATTCTTTAGTTTGTAGAGAGGAATATCAGCAGAGATGAGAGAACGGCACAGGTCGATGTTAAACTCAGATCTTACATTCGATGTTGTTGGTTGTGTTAAAAACAATTGTCTCTGCTTGGAATTTAGTTGTTTGTTGGCCTGATGTTTACTAGTTGTAATGTGTTGTTGCACCAGGAACTTTTGTGTAGATGATACTGCACACTGACACAAATTACAAAATAATATTTTATTGTCAGTTGATAAACCATCTTCTTTAAATTCTGAAATGTAACTTGTTAGTTTTGATTTTAAATTGACTGAATGACGTACTTTTGGCATATTTACCGTCTTTATAGTATGATTTACAAAACTGAACCTATGTGTACTCTGACTGGCATTTAACTGTTGAGCTGCACAACTGAAGTCTGTTAAAAATTTTAAATTAAATTAATACAGTTTTGTAACTTACTTTCCCATTGTTGATAGGACTGCTAATTTTCAAATAACTCTGATGTTAAAGGGATTACTGAACATGTGTTTAAATCTCTATTGTTGAAATGTATTTTTAAAAGTTAATGGAATTTTGTTTTGTTTTATTGTTAAACCTAATATAATATGGACTGTTTTATATGAAATATGGAAAATATATGGAAATTAACGAAAATATGTACTAAACTCTAAAATATGGAAAAATATGGAAAATAAAAGTAGGATTTTTCAACCCTACACATTGTGAAACATAAAGATAATGCAAAATATAAATTATATTAGCTTTATAAGTAAATATGTATTTACATATAAATCCTTTCCCTGGCAATTATACACAATAAATATTCATTTGAAGGGTACAGAACCATAGTGGGCCAAGCGCCATTTGCTCAAACCGTAGAAAACAAGGGTTAAAATGAAGTTATTACCATAATTCAATGGAAGCATATAGCATGTAATATAAAGTATACACATTCAAACTAAATGATAAGTCGATCTTTATTAAACTATGGTATTCACTTAACTTTAACTCCTGCTTCCTCCGTTTTTAGTAAATGTCGCTTGGCCCACTATGGTTCTGAAGCCTTCACTTAATACCTCATTTTCCGTCATATATCTATTTTAATTTATGTTGGCTTTAACTTGCACTTACTCGTACCATATGACCGATATCATTAGTACACCATATTACAAAATTGGTTTGTGTGACGTCGATTTAGGTTGAACACCTGCATAATGATGCTCCGTACATTCTCTATGACCTCTGATAAAAGAACAGTAACATATTTTGACAGATAATGTTTTCGTTCTTGAAATTATTCTTCTTTGTGCAGTGTTCAGGGTATAAATACAGCGCTCTCCATCCAGTAGGTCGTCATCAGCCAGTGGTTCTTCCAAGTGAAGACTAGAGGAGCCCTGGCGCTCTGATCACGATTCATCATGGGGACGCTGCACGTAAGTTAAAATTGAGTCAAAATCAATCCTGAATGATTTTCCCAAAATTAATAAAAAAGTAGTCTGTTGAATCCATAGGATTGAGATTCATTATATATTTTTAATTAATATTATTTTGCTTCATTTATTATTATTATTATTATTATTATTATCATCATCATCATCATCATAATCATACTTATATACGAACATATGAAGTCAATATAAAAGTGTAGGTAGTTCGACAATGTAGGGGAATGGGTGAACCGTGTTTCAGTCTAGCTGAAGGAAGAATTTTCCATCTAGTCATTATTTCTGTATTTGCTACGGGTTTACTCAGTCACTTACGAAGTGCAGTACCAATATGCACCTGCAAGACGATTACTCTGACTTTCCAGTATTTTAGTAACACATTTGTATTAAAAGTCTATTAACCAACATAATTATGTCCAGGCCCGTTCAGTGTTCTCAAATTCCTTTATGGTCTTACATAAGTCACAAAAGTTTGTATTGTTGGTATTCAGACACTCTCTATAACGACTTTGTATAATACATTTCAATGGTTGGCAAAGAAAATTACACGTGCACCATATAGGTCGGAAACTTACGTTTCACGGTCAAGCCATATCTGTACGATTACTCGTACTTATACACAGAATTGTATTAGTAAGGGTGCGCGCGGTAACGTCGCGAATAAGGCGGTATGCTGTAAGGGAAGGTCGCGGTTCGATTACGAGAATCATTATTTTTCTCCATTTATCCAATCCTTCAAACTAGATTTTTTCCCATGGGTTTACACAGTCTCTAGCAGAAGTGAGTACTAAGAGAACTAGGAGTATTTCCTTGTGGGCTAAGGCGGCAAGCACATAGACAGACATACCTACAGCTACTAAAACCGAGCACCAAGAAAAAGTAGCAGACTTTACTTCCAACAACCCAGAGGATCTGTAATAGAAATACGTTCACCCTTTTTATTGTATTCATAGATAGGTATATGTATCATTTGCTGGTATTATACAGTATATCGTAGTCTACTACATATTTGTTCTTAATGCTCTTTGCTTCCAGATTGGGTTAGCATTTCTGACAGCTATCATTCTCTATGGAGAAGTAGCGTCCGAGCCGCATTTCAATTTGGGATCCGGAGGTGGAGGAAGAAATCGTCACGGAGGAGGTTATGGTAGTGGAGGATATGGCGTAGGAAGCTTCGGTTCCGGAAGTGGATACGGATCTCACGGAGGTGGCGGTGGTGGAAGGGGAGGGGTAGGAGTAGGATTTAATGTTGGTGTACCTGGGTTTGGAACAGGCATTAACTTAGGCGGCGGTGGTGGAGGCGGCGGCGGATTCGGACGCGGAGGTGGAGGTGGCGGAAAGGGAGGGGTAGGAGTAGGAATTAATGTTGGTGTACCTGGGTTTGGAACAGGCATTAACTTAGGCGGCGGTGGTGGAGGCGGAGGAGACGGCGGCGGCGGATTCGGAGGTGGAGGTGGCGGAAGAGGAGGCGGCGGAGGCGGAGGTGGAGGAGGCGGAGGCATAGGTGCAGGTATAGGTGTAGGCAGTGGTGCCAATGGTGGTGTGGGACTCAACTTTGGCTTAGGACTTGGCGGTAGTGGTGGAGGAAATGGAGGTGCCAATGGTGATGGAAGTGCAGGAGGAAATGTTGGATTGGGACTGAATGTGGGAGACACAACTAGCACTAATGTGGGAGGAGCAGCAGGAGGTAACATTGGTGGAAAATTTGATTTGGATTTCAATATCCCTAGCTTTGATACTGGTTTCGGATGGAACGGACAGTCCAAGGAAGGTAAAGGCAATAAGGGTAAGTTTGTGGACTATGTTGTTGACGTGCCCGATAGTCATGGACTTAAACATAAGAAACACGTTCGGAAATGGATTGAATTCGACGATGATGGTAATCCAATTAATAGAAAAGGTAGAGTACAAAGAGAGCAATGGAGAAAGATCACTATTCATAAAAAAGGAAAGACTATTACTCGTAGACAGAAGCTTGTGGAATACGAAATTGAGGATCCCAAAGCTCCTGGTGGAAAGAGGCTTGTAAGCAACTGGGTTTTCGATGACGATGAAACTCCCGGAAAACGACGCCCAAGATATAAAAAGGTAAGAAGGGTAAGAAAGATATATCTGCCTGGAAAGAAAGTGCCTCAAGAAGTGGTTCAATATGTTGATGAGCCAGAAGACGAAGGAAGTCCTAAAGGAACACCAGGTGAAATTATTCCTAACGGTGGACAGCCCGGAAAGCCACAAGGAAATACAGGTAGTCCAAATAGAGTAGGTCCACATGGACGACGACTTCCAATTCGGTACGGGCCAGATGGAAAACCAATTCATCCTAGAAGGCGGCGAAGAAGACCACATCGTAGAGTTAAGAAGACGATAAAAGTATTCTTGCCAGGTCAGAAAGTACCCAAAGAAGTAGTTAAATACGTTGATGTTCCTGAACAAGAGGAGAAAGGACCTGACGGCAAACCACGGAAACCTGCGAATCCAGGAGAACCACAAGAATATTACGATGACTATGAGGAGGAACCCAACCCTGAAGATAAACCAACACAGCCAGGACAACCTGGAAGTTCATATGAAATTGGTCCTGGTGGAAAACAAAGACCAAAGTCTGTTGGTTCACAAATCGGCCCGGATGGGAAGCCTATCGTTCCCACTAATAGACGGCGCCCAATACGGTATGGTCCAGACGGCAAACCGATTCATCCAAGACGACGTAGAAGGAGACCACATCGGAAAGTGAAGAAAGTAAGACAAATTATTTTGCCAGGCCAAAAAGTGCCCAAGCAAGTTGTAGAATATGTTGACGAACCAGAACCAGAGAAAAATGGGTCACCACAAAGACCTGAAAAACCAGGAGAATCGGAGGAATATTACGACGATTATGAAGAAGAACCAAAACCCCAAGTACAACCCAAACAACCTGGACAACAGGTCGAAGAACCAGGACCTGAAGGTCCTTACGAGATAGGTCCAGACGGAAAACGACGACCTCGCTCAAGAAAACCGGGAGAGACAAGTCCTGAAGGTCCTTATGAAATCGGCCCAGATGGAAAACGAATACCACGCCAAAAACAACTTGGAGAGACTGGTCCTGAAGGTCCTTATGAAATCGGACCAGATGGAAAACCAAGACCACGTCGAAGACAACCGAAAGAGACAGGTCCTGAAGGACCTTATGAGACCGGTCCCGATGGAAAACCAAGACCACGTCAACGGCAACCTGGAGACACTGGTCCTGAAGGTCCTTATGAAATCGGTCCAGATGGAAAACCAAGACCACGTCAAAGACAACCAGGAGAGACAGGTCCAGAAGAACCTTACGAGATCGGCCCAGATGGAAAACCAAGACCACGTCGAAGACAACCTGAAGAGACAGGTCCTGAAGGTCCTTATGAAATCGGCCCAGATGGAAAACCAAGACCACGTCAAAGACAACCGGGAGAGACAGGTCCAGAAGGACCTTACGAGATCGGCCCAGATGGAAAACCAAGACCACGTCGAAGACAACCTGAAGAGACAGGTCCTGAAGGTCCTTATGAAATCGGCCCAGATGGAAAACCAAGACCACGTCAAAGGCAACCAGGAGAGACAGATCAAGAAGGACCTTACGAGATCGGCCCAGATGGAAAACCAAGACAACGTCGAAGACAACCTGAAGAGACAGGTCCTGAAGGACCTTATGAGATCGGTCCCGACGGAAAACCAAGACCACGTCAAAGACAACCAGGGAAGACAGGTCCTGCAGGTCATTACGAGATAGGTCCAGATGGAAAACCAAGACCACGTCAAAGACAACCGGGAGAGACTGGTCCTGAAGGTCCTTATGAAATCGGCCCAGATGGAAAACCAAGACCACGTCAAAGGGAACCAGGAGACATAGGTCCAGAAGAACCTTACGAGATCGGCCCAGATGGAAAACGAAGACCACGTGCTAGACAACCAGGAGAGACAGGTCCTGAAGGACCTTATGAAATCGGTCCCGATGGAAAACCAAGACCACGTCGACGACAACCTGGAGAGAGTGGTCCTGAAGGATCTTATGAAATCGGCCCAGATGGAAAACAAAGACCACGTCGAAAACAATCTGGAGAGACAGGTCCTGAAGGACCTTATGAAATCGGTCCCGATGGAAAACCAAGACCACGTAGAAGACAACCTGGAGAGACTGATTCTGAAGGACCTTATGAAGTCGGTCCCGATGGAAAACCAAGACCACGTCGAAGACAACCTGGAGAGACTGGTCCTGAAGGTCCTTACGAGATCGGACCAGATGGAAAACCTAGACAACGTCCAAAACATTCCGGAGAGATTGGTCATGAGGGTCCATATGATATAGGTCCAGATGGACGACCAAGAACACGTCAACGGAAACCTGACGATACTGGTCCTGAAGGACCTTATGAACTCGGCCCAGATGGAAAACCAAGACCACGCGCAAGACAACCGGAAAAGACAGGTCCTGAAGGTTCTTATGAAATCGGACCAGATGGAAAACCAAGACCACGTCAAAGACAACCTGCAGAGACAGGTCCTGAAGAAACTTATCAGATCGGCCCAGATGGAAAACCAAGACCACGTGCAAGACAACCGGAAAAGACAGGTCCTGAAGGACCTTATGAAATTGGTCCCGATGGAAAACTAAGACCACGTCGAAGACAACCTCGAGAGACTGGTCCAGAACGTCCTTACGAAGTAGGTCCCGATGGAAAACCAAGACCACGTCGAGGAAAACCTGGAGCGACTGGTCCTGAAGGTCCCTTTGAAATCGGCCCAGATGGAAAACCAAGACCACGTCAAAGACAACCAGGGGAGACAGGTCCTGAAGGACCTTACGGGATCGGCCCAGATGGAAAACCAAGACCACGTCCAAGAGAGCCTGGAGAGATTGGTCCTGAGGGTCCTTATGAATTAGGTCCAGATGGAAGACCAAAACCACGTCCAAGACAACAACCAGAAAGGACAGGTCCTGAAGGTCCTTATGATATCGGCCCAGATGGAAAACCGAGACCTCGTCGAAAGCAACCCGGAGAGATAAGTCCAGATGGAAAATCAAGACCAAATCCAATACAACCAGGAGGGATAGGACCTGAAGGACCTTATGAGATTGGTCCAGATGGAAAGTCAAGACCAAGTCAAAGACAACCTGGAAATACTGGACCTGAAGGAACGCCGGTACAGGCTCATGATAATAAGAATGGACCTCACAAGAAACCTCAGAAAATAGAATTAATTATTGCACCTGGGGGACGCACTCCAAATAATAGACCTCACCCAGGCAATGGAAATAATCAGGAAGATGAGGACTATCCAGAATACGAATATGTTACTGAGACTGGGCCTGATGGTCGGCCGCGACGTGTGAAACGTCCCAAGGCTGTGCCTGGGAGACACAGGAAACCACATGGTCGCTTGATGAAGAAACAGAGACCAACTGGAGGAGCAAGTAAGGCTCCTGATGGTAAGAACATTCCGACAAGTCAGAATAGAAAAAAGAAAATTAGAATACATCGTCCACGTAGACCACATGGAAGGTCGAGGAAATTAGTAAAGAAAGGACCTAATGGTGAGGTCATTCCCGCCGGGGAAACCGACGGAATTGGTCCTAAACGCCATCATCGCCGTCCGCGAGCAGGACATCGTCGTCCCAAACATCCTCGTGGTGATCGAAAACCGGGTAAGAAGGGTCCGAATGGAGAAGAGATTCCAGTTGGTAAAGGAGAGAAACTCGGTCCTGACGGAAAACCCATCAAACGACAGAGACATAGGCGTCCACGAAACAGGAGTCCTGAAACTATAGACCAATTCTTGAATTTGTTGGGTAACCCAAGTAAGCCAGGCCAACCTGAAGGTGGACAACCTGGACAACCTAAAGGACAACCGTCAGGACAACCTGGAAAGCAGCCCACTCCAGATGATATTGCAGAATTTTTGCGGCCGTACGTACGTCGTAATCTATTGAAGAGGAGTCCCTCTACTCCTGGAGAAGGTAAACCTAAAGGGGAAGAGCCGGATGATCTTCTTGAATATATAATAAGAATGGCACCAAAGAAGCACAGGAAACCAAAACAACCTAGTGACCAGGGACAACCGAAAGGTGAAGGAGGTCAACCACGAGAACAGCCTGATGACGTTGATTATGATGTAGATGATGTAGTAGAATATGTCACACAGTTACTGAAACAGAGACCAAAGCAACCTCTAAAACCCAGAAGTCCTGGTGAACCAGAATATTCTGAAGACGATCCATATTATATTTTAGTGCGTTTCTTGCGTCGTAAAAAGGAGAAGCCGGATGAAGAACCCCTCGACGATTACTATTATAGTGATGATTATTATGATGACAACGGCGATTATTATGATGACGATTACGACGAAGAGCCTGAAGAAGTTTTTGAATATGTGACAGAACCACCACAAGAGGAAATTAAAATTAAATATGTTTTCCGAAAAAGAAAAGTCAAACTAGGTGAAAACAGTGGAGGTTCTTCAGGAGGAGGATTTACACACGGCAATGATGGAAACGATGCGGGTTACTCAGATGGCAACGGAGGAAGTGGATCTTCTGGAGGCGACGGCGGAGGCAGCGCCGGTGGTGACGGAAATAGTGGTGGCGGCGGAGGCAGCGGAGGAGGCGGTGGCAGCGGAGGAGGCGGCGGCGGAGGCAGCGGAGGAGGCGGCGGCGGAGGCAGCGGAGGAGGCGGTGGCGGCGGCGGAGGAGGCGGTGTCGGCGGCGGAGGCAGCGGAGGAGGCAGCGGAGGAGGCGGCGGTGGCGGAGATGGTAGTGGAGGCGGTGGAGATAACAGTGGATTTGGTTATTCGGGAGGAAGTGGTGGAGGAGGTAGTGGATACGGTGGCTTCTCATCTGGAGGCAGCGACGGTGGATATTCAGGAGGTTCTGGCGGTGGATTCATTTCTGAATATTAAATAAGGAAATATTCAAATTATTAATCGTTTTTGTAATCATAAAATAATACTCTAATCTTTATTAAACTCCTATTTTAGATCAAACACTTCAAACGACATAAATTAGAGTTGTGGCTGATTTTAACTAAACTACGTATTGGAGAAATTGTATAAATGATATTATCATAGCATTGTAACTTGCAGGACTAATATTTTTGATCATGCCATCAAATATCCAATTCGTCAACTGAGCTACATATTTAACATTTATGTTTGGTGGTGGGTCTAATAGAATTTGTACATGTTGGTTTGAAATATAGTACTTGTATTTAAAAAGACAATATGAACAATTTACATATACTTTAAATTACAATTCTGTTTATGTAATTCGCTAAATTTTAACTTCTGTGTAGGCCTAATAGAGTAATATATTAAGGACATTCTGCAAGATGTCGAATCTGAAAATTCCACCGGGATGAAAAGAGAATCGTCATTTATAACACTATCACAGGTTTAAATCCTGTTGTATATAAGTAGGTTCTACTTGTATTTAACTTAAGTGTAATAAAGTTATAAAATATTCTTATACTTTTAATCACTTTTCATATTTTAGTCACTGATTTTCCCCACTTCCTCATTAATATTTTACTATTCTCGTAAAGGACAAAAAAGTACGCCAGTGCCACTGCTTATCACGGCAGTATTTAACTACTGTATATACCCAACCTGTATTCCCTGTTCATATTCCTTTCTCCAAATGAAGCAGTGCATGGGGATGAATTGTATCCATGTGGCATAAGTTTGGATTTAAATTATTTTCTGAAATAGGAATAATAGAGTAAAGGTAAAAGGTAAAAGTATCCCCGTAACAAGCCATGAAGGCACTTAGGGGGCATGGAGGTTGAGCCCCACGCTTTCCATGACCTCGGCACTAGAATGAGGTGGTGTGGTCGGCACCACGCTCTGACCGCCTTTTACCCCCGGGAAACCTCGGGGCCGTTCTGAAAGTTTGGCAACGAGAAAAAAATCCTGTCACCACCTGGGATCGAACCCCGGACCTTCTACTCCGTAGCGAGCTGCTCTACCAACTGAGCTACTCGGCCGCAGGAATAATAGAGTACTTATTGTATTCTATTGTCAGTAACTTGATGGTTGTAGAGAGCCTAAATAATGAATGTGTGTTGTACAATAACCTACAGAATTTTCCCTTGAGAATCATTATTTATTGATGGGTAAAAGAACATAAAAAGTTGTATTTTATCACAATAGCGGCTGTGTTGTGTTAGATTCCATGTAGCATTTGTAATGGTGTTTCAATTACAGTTTTCATATGGCCATCTAATGGGGTCTGATTATTTATTTTTACTACAGTACTTAGTGTAACTTCTCCCTTTTCCCAGATATACGTCTTGTCTGCATTAGACATATAACCAGTACAGTTCACAAACGCAAATAATTCGCTAATTGAATAGCCGCCTAGAACAAGTTTGTGACCCTCATTTCTTAAAAGTTGACTTTTTTTGGGTCGTGGCTGTACCAGTAAATAATACGCTGTGGGTATTGGTTGCATTCGTATTAAAATCAGTACACATGTCTGATCGTCAATTTTGCTCTAAAAATTGAAAATAACTTAGTATAGTTGGCGCCAGGGATTTTGGCAGATGGATTTTGTTAATGGGAATTCGAGAGCGAGTTCCTCACCGCTGCAAGATCGGTTATCTCTGTCGCAGCTGGAATGGGTAGGACATAAGAGTAAACATACACAACTGATTATTCTATTGCACTCTGGACAGTCACCTCCAAAAACTAAACAAATATTAAAGTAGTCTATATGTGTCTTTGGTATTCCTACGAAACTAGTTCGATTAATTAAAATGTGTCTCAATGAAACTTACAGCAGAGTTCGTATAGGCCAGTTTCTATCTGATGTTTTTCCAATTCACTGCGGGCTAAAGCAAGGAGATGCACTATCACCTTTACTTTTTAACTTCGTTCTAGAATATGCCATTAGGAAAGTTCAGGATAACAGAGAGGGTTTGGAATTGAACATCAGCTTCTTGTCTATGCGGATGATGTGAATATGTTAGGAAAAACTCCACATACGATTAGCGAAAATATGGAAATTTAACTTGAGGCAAGTAAAGCGATAGGTTTGGTAGTAAATCTCGAAAAGACAAAGTATATGATTATGTCTCGTGACCAGAATGTTGTACGAAATGGAAATATAATCTGTTATATATATGGAAATATATATGTATAGGTATGTAAATATGTTAATCCTTAGTCAGTAGATAAGACTGAGTTTTACGAAATACGAACATTAAGAGATGGAAAATGGGAGGCAGTAATGATCAAAATAATTATACCGATTTATTTTTAACCAGCAGACGTGCAGCCTTTAAATTTAAAACAAAGATGCACTCATAAAATTGGGTTTGACTGCAACTTTACTTCCGAGCAGAGAGGAGAGAGAAAGGAGGTGACGATTTTAAAAATTCACTAAACTATATTTAACTAGAGACGTAAAATTTAAAATTAAGGTTACACTTCTACAATATGGGTTAAACATTCTTAGATTTTTTAAATACCATATGCTAAGGTACTGATGAAAAGGCAGAAGGGAGTGAGAAATCTCAGGTCATCCGATCTCGATGAAAGTCGATATCTGGGGATCTTTACGATCACAGAATACGAATAAGGATTATTTAGTCCGACTTTGTCCCTAAAGTGGTGGAGTGGGACAAAAAATGGGTGAAAAATTAAATTAGATATCTTAGGGGTTTTCGAGACGAAAATTACGAATAATACCAACTCAATATGGCAGTTTCAGTACTATGAATTATATTTTAAAAAATTAAACATCGGATACCGTACCGCAAATATACATAAACACGGTAACATATGTATAGTATTTAAGGGGGTATGTAACACCTTTTGATAGTAGGCCTATACATTTAGTAAAATCCAAAGTGTAATTTCTATATATTCCGAATGGATTTCGTGCTAGAATTTAGTATAGTCATGAGCTAATACCTCTAGATTAATAAACAACTTTTTAGAATCCATAAAATACAGTATTTATTGTGAAAGGTAATTATATTTTTCAATTGGTGCAATTTGTGCAGGGATTGGTTTCTCCGATATTCTGTATGATTTCGAATATTTTAAAATGCTTTCTTCTCTGTTCTATTCACAATGTGCGTGTGAAGAAATTATTGCCCTTGTAATATCCATTACAATCCTATTTATTATACTTTTATATAAATCTAACTTCCGCAGCATGCAATTTTATCCAATTAACCAAATTATATTTTGATTAATAAGAAGGATCGTAATTTTATTAACTTGAATTGTCGCACCACCAGTAGAAGATCCCTAGATTATTGCTGGACAAATCTTGTATATTGATCTGGTAAGGGTAGGATTATATATGCGCAATGCAATGCTTTTTCCTTTTAATTAAAAATTAATTTAATTTAGAAAATGTAGGAGACGTATTGTAAAATCATTGCGAACGGAAGTCATTTACATTTATTTTAGGTATTCTTTGAGTAGGACTGTACCGTGGTGTGTTTCATAATAAGGATAATTGATATGAGCTGCTGTTATGAAAATATGAATGACTCAGAATGTTAGGCCCTTACACACGAGCGACTTTTTGCCGCCAAGGTCGACTGCAAAAAGCATTCGGTCTGCCACCGACATGAGCGGTTTTTCGACGGCAGAAGCAGTCGACATGAGCGACTCTGCAGTCGACACGTGCGGTGTGTGTCGTCGGTTCCGGCGGCAGTCGAACTGCAAAAAGTGCATCATTTTTTACTCGTAATATAATAATGGAAAAAGTGACAGACGATGCAGACCTAGGAAAATGTTATCTGAATCTCCTGAGAGGTCTGAGAGAAGGAAAACTAGAAACATACTGCAGGCCACCGGCGTCATTCGGCTAAGGTGCTCGCCTGTCGATCCAGAGTTGCACTCGGGTATGGGTTCGATTCCCGCTTGGACTGATTACCTGTTTGGGTTTTTTCCGAGGTTTTTCGCAACTGTAAGGTGAATGTCAGGTAATCTATGGCGAATCCTCGGTCTCATGTCGTCAAATAACGTCCATCACCAATCCTATCGAATCTGAAATATCTAGTGGTTGATACAGCGTCGTTAAATTACCACACACACTGCAGTCTAAACAAAGGAGTAATTTCTCTTTCTGACACAGATAAGCTTGACAGATCAGGAAAAGAAAGATGCTGCTAATTTTGTGAAGGAAATTACAATTACTACACCGAAACGTGTCACAAAATAAAAAGAGCGTACATGTCAGCTGTTATAAAGCCTATTCCACTAACTCCTGAGAAAGCTTTACCTCTTGTTGCAAAATAAATATTTTACCTCTAACTGCAGTACAAAGTTTGATCATAATCTTATAGATAGAAGGAAACTTATTAAATTTGTCTAAATTCACCCCTATAATGGGATAGTTTCCTTTGCACAAATATAATTGGAAAATCTGTTTCGTATGAGAAAAGGTATTAATTTTATCTAAATTCACCCCTACAATGGGACAGCTTCTTTTACACAAGTATAATGAGAGTTTGTATACAAAACAAATATACTGCCTATAACTACTGTGCAAATTTTAATGAAACTCTGTTAGATAGGAGAAAAGTTATTAATTTCCTCTAAATGCACCTCTTTCTCTCAAACGTAACAAGAGTTGCTATACAAAACAAATATACTACCTGTAACTACTGTACAAAATTTCATGAAAATCTGTTTAGTAGGACAAAAGTTAATAATACGAGTAGTTGTTAATTTTTCTATAAATTCAACACCTATAAGGGATAGTTTCCTTTACGCAAACATAATCAGAGTTTGTATACAAAACAAATATACAACCCATAACTACTGTACAACGTTTCATGAAAATCTGATAGATGAAGAAAACTTATTAATTGTTCTCTAAATACATCCCCCGTAAGTGTAGTTCCCCTTGTACCAACGTAATCAGTTTGTATACAAAACAAATATATTACCCGAAACTATTGCACAAAGTTTTATGTAAATCTGTTACATAGGAGAAAGTTAATAATTTTCTCTAAGGGGTAATTTCCCTTATAAGAACGTAATCAAAGTTTGTATAAAAGACAAATATACTACGTGTAACTACTGTATAAAATTTCATGAATATCTATTAAATAGGAGAAAAGTTATTGATTTTCTCTAAACGCACCCTTTATAGCGGGTAGTTTCGTTTATACAAACGTAATCAGAGTTTGTATACAAAAAATGTACTACTTGTAACTATTGTACAAAGTTACATGATAATCTGTTAAATAGGAGAAAAGATATTAATTATATCCAGCTAGATCTAATGTTTTGAACCATGGCGTGTCGCCGACCTTGGCGGCTAAAAGTCGTCCGTGTGTAAGCAGAAAACGCTGCCGCCGGGACCGACTGCAAGACAGCGGCTGCAGTCGGTCTGCCGTCGGGGTCAGCGCTCGTGTGTAAAGCAACCGGCGTTTTCCATTTAAATACATTACCGACTGCATCCCCGCGACAAGCCGCTAAGGTCAACTGCTTTTTGCAGTCGACCTTGGCGGCAAAAAGTCGCTCGTGTGTAAGGGCCCTTATCGCATATCATTCTCGCAGCTTACACAAACAATATTGGCTCGCCTACTGGAAATGTCATCGAGGTCATCTGCCAAAATCGGTGCCTCCGACTATACAGTACAACATGTTTTTCACAATTTCCGAAGAATTTCATATTTGCTGGTTACAACCTTGTTCTGGGCTGCTATTCGATTGGAGAGTACTTCTACTGTACTCGAAAGTGTACAAAAACAGTGCTTGCCGTGGATGGAAACTGATAACAAACTCAGGAAGTCACACACGCTCAAGACTGTGATGTTATGTGAGGTTTTATGTCCTCACAACGAGATGGCACTTTTCATATAGTTTTGTATGCATTCCCGCTAGATGGCGGTTTCGATATTGTTTTCTGTGCATACCCGCCAGGTGATCTAAATGAGGGGTTGGAAAGCAATGGTGGATCGTTAATGTTTAAGTTCAGTCTGTCTCTGAGGAGGGCCAGATTAGTTCTATTGATTATTTTTTCTGTGCGGGACGAATGGTAAGGCACTTTGACTCGTAGACCTTTGGGAATGATGTTGTTTGATCTGCATAGTAGAAGAAAGTTGATATAGCCAGAGGTTTTGGCTAAAAGAATGTACAATTTTTCGAATTTTTGAAAAGTTGAATATATTCCGGGTCCATACCGGTTGTCTAGTGTTGATCCTCTTCTCTCCTTCCTTCCACCTGAAGACGAAGGGAGAACCACCCTTCGAAACGTTGTGTCTTAATTTTTGATTGTGACAACCAGCAATGGAAAAAAGTCCAAACCCCTCACCTAAACATGGCATATTTGTGTTTGCTCTACCGGGTCCGAGATTAACTATCCAAAGTTTGGGTTTGAGACGAGCGATCTGATTCACCAATTTAAATGTGTAACCGATTGTTCTTGCTTTCGCTGCCGAGCTTGCGGATTGAGAGAGAGTTCACCACAGGACGTGGAGTTGGAGAGTGGCATCGGAACAGTGAACTTCGAGTCTGGAGACATCTACGCATGGGAACGGGCGGTGTGTCCGCTCAGACTGGAGTTCGTGCATTGCGGAGTACACGAAAACACTTGTATTCGTGAATACGTGAGTCTTCAGGTGGCTACGCACCGGATCGGATTGGTGTGTCCGGTTAGAGTGGAATCTTCTGGGAGTGAACCACTACATTGGAAAGAAGGCAGTAGTCTTCGTGATTGGGAATCAAGTTTTCAACGGAGGGTCGCGCATACTGGATGTACGCCGCAGCCGACTTCGTTACGCAATGTTGGACACAATTGGGGTCGTCTAAACAGCGTGTGGGCATGCTGTATATTGCAGTTAGTTACACGTGTGGAGCACGCTGATGGTGTACTGACTACTCGGCGTCGAGGACGCCGGAGTCGAGTTAACCACGGAACGTCACACACATTAGTTACGAGTTATTTATGGATCGTCGGCGGCGCCGAGGTATGTGCTGGCCATGGGACGCTGGACACTTTGGAATCATGCTGCCAGGTTGTGGACTGCTACTCAGGCTCGAGTGATATATTTCAGATTTAGTGATAGTGCTTATGACATGGAGGTATGTACTCATTTTTATTGCCGAGGTGAAAGTACGATTACTCCCGTTAATGCGGAAAGACATGTGTGTCTGGATGATACGTACGCATTTACCGGAAGTACATGTTGGACTCTTATGGCGGAGTTATGTAGAAGAAGAATGGACGTCTTCCCTAGTTGTAGTGTTCGCTAGATCCTTGTCAAGATTCATTAGTAACCTCCTCATTCGTTTTAGTGTAATAATATGTATCATAGTTTTATCAATGTTAGTTTTAGTTTTTCATTTAGTATAATAAATTATCATTTAGTTGTTAATGATTTATTATTTATTATTTGCTCGCTCCTATGTAACAATGAGACAACTCGGAGATGCTTCGTATAGAAGCACGATCCACGGCTCTTTGGGGAATTGGGAACCTAGCAGCTTAGTGAGTGTTTAGATTTAACCAGTAGAGAGAGAAAGTATGTTTCAAGACACTACAAGACACATGAGAAATCTCGAGAAAACTGTATTTTCATCTCTCCTTACTCTTCCCAATTCACTGTTCCCAAACGTTTTTCCCCCACACTTAATTTTTTCACAACCCGTATTTTTCCCAATACATGTTTATCAATATCCGTCTTTCCCAAACCAGATTTTTCCCACACTTAATTTTTCACAACCTGTATTTTTCCGAACCCGTATTTTTTCCAATACATTTTCACCAATATGCATCTTTCCTAAACCATCGAGAGGTGGTAATAAATTACTACTACATGGTTTGATATATCGCAGAAGGGATGCAAAGAACGGAAAAGATTACTGGTCATGTATCCGCAAAAATGAACGCAGGGGCATTGCGATCATTCAAGGTACAGAACATTCTATCAATGTTTCGAAGGAAGGTGATCATGTCCATGCGCTAAACCAGGAGAGTTTACAGGCAGAATCAGTTGCCAGCAATTTGAAGACAAAGGTAGCTGCTCATCCAGAGAGCCCATTAGCATAAATTCTACGCACAAAGTTGTCAAGACTGCCATCGGGTGTTCTTAGTCAACTTCCAGAAAGAGAGAACTTAAAAGAAGCTTTGCAGCGTGAACGTAGGAGAGGACAACCACGGGATCCTACTTCCCTTGCAGATCTGTACGAAATACCAGATAAATATAAGAGAAATATCAATGGAAACAGTTGTATCATTTTTTATTTATTGGAGGAACACGAAGAAGGGCTGCAATTGAGAGATGATCGAGTAATTGTTTTCGGAACAATATGAAATTTGGATTCATATAGATTCGAAATATGGTTTGTTGATGGCACATTCAAAGCTTCTCCACTTATTTTTTCGCAAATATTTACGATAGTTGGAATCATAAAGACGCAGAAACAAAAACTTACACAACACCTTGAGATATCTCACCCATTTACGCTACCGGTCAAACGTTTTCGATCACCTATCACAAGCATGGATTTGTGGATATAACAGGGATTTCGTTTTGAATATTCTATCATATCATAATGCTAGAGAGAGAAAATATTTATTTTGTTGGTCTATTTAGATTTTCCGGTGTGTTTGTAGGCCTACATTGAAATAAAGTATATAGTTGTTTTCATAGCTGATCGAAAACTTTTGACCGATAGTGTATATTCTCTCTACTTACCTGAAAAAAAAGAACTTATATACAGCAGTCTTCACGGCAATGAAACAAGATATATATTATTTTAATGTACCGAAGTACATATGATATTTCCATGCAGATATTCTGCTTCATCATACGAGGAAAGAGTAATGGAACGGAGAAAAATTCTCTCCGGCGCCGGGATTTGAACCCGGGTTTTCAGCTCTACGTGCTGATGCTTTATCCACTAAGCCACACCGGATACCCACCCCGGCGTCGGACAGAATTGTCTCAGTTTAAGTTCCAACTCTTGGGTTCCCTCTAGTTCATAGACATCTATGACGTAGTGCTGAGGGCGGCCACTAGAGGGAACCCAAGAGTTGGAACTTAAACTGAGACGATTCTGTCCGACGCCGGGGTGGGTATCCGGTGTGGCTTAGTGGATAAAGCATCAGCGCGTAGAGCTGAAAACCCGGGTTCAAATCCCGGCGCCGGAGAGAATTTTTCTCCGTTCCATTACTCTTTCATCGTATGATGAAACAAGAGGCAAGGAGAAGAGGATTGCAGTGTATGCAGCCTACCAGAATAATGGTCGATTTTGAAGTTGCAGTAATCAATGCAGTTCGTTCTACATTCTCTCAGCCTCGTATATAGTGTTATCTTTCCACTTAGGACAATCGGTATTCACGAAGGCTTACAAGTAGGATACAATGATCCAGAAGTTAGAGCTGTGAAATAAGGTGTGCTTATGCTTCTTAGTTTAGCTTTTGTACCACTTGAGAATATCATAGGGTAGAGTAGCATAAATCGCACCGCTTCCTAAATGGCACCACTGCTATTTTAAAGCAAGTTACTGTAGTTGTGTGGCATCTAGTGGTATTGTTATGATCTACCATATGAACTTCCACTATGTCACTTGATTTCTGCCACTTCTTTGTTTCTGCAGCGTGGTGACACTGTATCTAATATAATCGCTCAGGTGGATGTATATTTAGCTAACATTTTGTAACTAAATAACGGATTTTTATGCAAAGGAATCCATAATCTTAAGATGTTATTGGTTTAAAGAAATATTAAAGAACATTTAACTTTGTACGATTTTCGAACATGTGGTGATTATAGGGTAGAATGAAGGAAATAATAACTTATGACGTAGTTTCTCAATTCGCACCACTTTGTAGGTGCCTAATTCGCACCGGTGCGATATGAGCAACTGTAGCAATACTAACCGTACAAAAGAAGGCCCCAAAAATTTTAACTGAGCGACGAATGCATAAGGTGGGTGCAATATCAAGTGGTGAAAAGGGCGTTAGTACAAGTGTGTGTTGTACAAGCGCACCAGGTATTTTGTGCCACCTGTTATAATTTTTAAACGTCAAACAGTCCATCCTACATTATCAGCTGGTTCTCCTCCAGGATCGTTAGTTGTTTGCTCTGAGTCAGATTACATCAACAGTGAACTATTTGTCGAATAGTCAAACATTTTTATTTGCCACTTAAACCTGCCATAGAAAAAATTGCTGCTTCTGTATGTCCACTATACGATCCATTCCAACAAATTTAGAAGCTAGATTATCTCGGGAAAATGGCGTGCTCCTGTTTCAACTTTCTCGTGATAATACTCATAGGCCAAGCCTTTAGATGTTTCTATGTTCAAACCATTTCAGACAGCTATTTCATGAAGCAGTTCTTAGGCGGCATCGAGATAATCGCGGAGAAAAGGTGACGCAGTTTAGAGTCTGAACTGCCTGGTGAAGCACATGACAAATGTGTAACAATAAAAAACGCATTCAGGCAGTATAAATATTAGGTAATTTATGCTCTATTTTTCAATTTCATTTGAAGTTGCGTTACTCTCTTTCATTAATTTCAATAAACTTGTAATTTGCATTTATTACATTATTCATATTAAATACTGTTCAATATGTTCAATATTAAAACTTTCCTTCATCCTGTTCCCTGCAGATAAAGAGGTGCGATTTAAGAAACCACAGGTGCTATTTAGGAAACTAGTTGCCTAAATGGCACTACTGATAAGTGTTTCGAAAATGTCATTCCAATTAAAAAATATTAAATCAAATTCAAGGATTCTTTTTTACATAAAAGGTAAATGTTCTGGGAATGTATCTCTGTAAAGGAATGCAGAAAATAAAAGCTGTATTCTTCAATAAAAATTATAAATGCTAAAGTGGTGCGATATAGGCAACTTTACCCTAAATGCCTTTGAAAAAATTGAATCAATTGTCCAGATAAGCTTCTTCCTATTATGGACTATTTTGATCATGTATTAGAGGACGTTTATCAGTTAGAATATGTTTGTAGTGTACCATACTGCGAAAATCTTCTTTCGACATCACATGAGGTTAATGCAAAGTCCCAAGCAAATTATTTAAAGTAGCTGAAAAATGAAATAAAGCCCGGTGATTTCATTATCATTGGTGATTTTTCAGAGAATTATAGTTTCATTATTCAGGATGCTACACAAGGTCATCACTGGAGTATACTTCTCAAGCAACAATACACCCATTCACAGTATATGACAGATATTCAGTTGGTGGTAATTTAGGGAACCTTTGTTTTTCAGTAATTTCGGAATGCTTAGTTCACAATAGTGCAACAGTTCATGTTTTTTAAGGAAAATGTTAGAACATCTGAAACAAATAAATACCGAAATATCTAAAATATATGATTTCAGTGATGGAGCAGCTAGCGAATAAAAGAACGAAAAAACTCCGTTAATCTACTCAATCATGAACACGATTTTCAAATACCTGCGGAGTGGAATTTCTTTAGAACTAGTCACGGTAAAGGGCCCAGTGACAGTATAAGGGGTACAATCAAGCGACTCGCTGCAAAAGCCAGGAACTCTAATTTCAACTCCTAAAGGACTGTATCATTGGTCAAAATGCAATATACAGGGAATTATTGTGTCATTCACATCCATTGAAAAACATGAAGCAGTAGTTACAAAATCTAAATCCTCAAAGATTTGCCGGCCTGAAGACTGTTCCCGGAACAAGAAGTATTCACTGTGTGGTTCCAGTTAATGGAAAGTTAGCAATAAAACCCTATTCTGATTCATCAGAAGTACCGAAACTAGTTGAAATCAGACGTGTGACGGGCACGGTCAACGTGGAAACGCTTCTCGCAGTGACCAGCAGCAGTGACGGCGCATGGCGCAGCGGCATAGATCACTCTTTACATGGTGAGTTGTTTTAATTTATAACTTCCTTATTTTTGAAGATCCCATTATGAAAATTTGACAGCCTAATGAAAATGCTCAGTAAATTGTCATTTATTTTTTTTATGTGAATTGAAATATTCGATTTCAGTAATGGCGTTTTTTTAATATATTTTTCAATTTCTTTAAACACAATTTTCAGAGCTGCACTGAATTATAGTATCTTAATAACCTATTTTGTAAGCTATCTAACGATATTTTTTTTTAATTTATAATTATTCTTATGGTCAGAAAATAAATTTAAAATAGAGCTGTGCGCTCAAATAAAAATATTTTAACTGTCCATTACATTTAAACGGTAGCTGTCGCAAACATAATTTTGTACATAAGACATAAAGTGTTGAATGTACAATTTTTAACAAATTTGGAGATATGAATGTTTTTTGTCATACTGTTTTGCATGGAATTACCCACTATAAGTACACTTTGTTTTCGTAACTTCGTTCCTTTTCCTATTGGCGATTTATTACAATTCTTACACTTAGTCGGAGTCATTTCAAAGAAGGCCCTGGTTGTGGCTGTGGAGACACTTCACTGTTTTTATATTTTATCCAAGGCCAAAATAAATTAAACATTGTAAATTCACTAGCGTACTGTTGACAACCACAACACGCTGTTACTAAGATAAACTTAAACCGTAATGCAGTGGCAGGGATATTCTTTCAAAAATGGAAAATTAACAACACAGCATTTTCGGCGGTCTCCTGGCGGTATCTTTGTTCACGGTTTCAATAATTGGGGGAGCGTGCCAGTCAGATTTATGGCTTCCTGAACCCAACCCTGCAACGAAGGTTCTTTACATTTGAAACCAAGAGTATAGCCCTAGATGTCTCTCTGTGAGGTACCAATTTTGTTTCATCATGTGTCATCATACGAAATTTTGTTCTACAGAGACATTTTCATGACGTGAGACTAGAAAACGGCGGGTTACTGGCGGCCTGCTCCCTGCGAGGATTGCGATGCGCGGGCTATTAGAGGTGCGGCATAGTAGATCCTCAGTCACCATATGACATTCGCTATAGTCACAAGTTGTGTTATAAAAGTCTTGATTCTTCAAGTGTACAAAGTTAGTGTATAAAGTTTAGTGATTATTGTGTATGTTTATAATTTCTTAATAAAATGTTAAATTCGAGTGTATGCACCAATTTCTATCAAAAGATTCATGGTCGCATGCGGAGAAATATGGTTTTGTTAGTGTAAATCGTCCAAGTGAGAAAATCGTCGTATCTCAGGCTAAAAACGCGATTTTTGTATAAACGTTAATAAAATCTATAAATTCCAGCCGATTGTGCTAATTCTTTCAGAAAGTGTTTAATATGCGTTTTTAAGTGAAAATAAAATTTTTCTTAATAGTAAACTGACGGCGAATATAGTGAAGCACTGTGGGAACCCAATCACAGTTTTCAAAGAATACTTTCTAGAAAACTTGGCTTCACAATTTTGGATTAATGACCCATATTCTATTGACGAAAAATACGGACTGATAGAGTTGTCTTGTGATGTAAGTTTAAGACAAGTGATCAAGAGCATGGATTTAAGAGATTTTTGGTTGCCAAGAAGAAATTAATATCTTCTCATCTCAGTAAATGCTATAGCATTTTTATGGTGTTTACAAATACTCACCTTTGTGAATGTGGATTTTTCTTCTGTAATTTATTTTTTAAAAAGTAGGCCTACAGAAATAAACTGAATATTAAACCTCACTTAAGACTCAAATTAACCCAATTGAAACCTGACACAAAGAAGTTTTGTTCTGCTGCAGAAGCACAATCTTGACACTCAAAATGTTAATGTTTATTTCAGTTATATATTCTAGCATAAGCAGGGATATTGTATATTTATGATATATATTTTTTTAGTATTCAATTACTTACTATTATATAACAAATATTTGGCAGTTCACGGTTCCAGTGGACGGCTAGGCTAATGCGATGGAGAGAAAAGTAACAAAGGTGACTTCTAACGGAGCTATAAACAAGTAACATAATAATATTGATTAAACCAGGAAGAACGTGTAATCTGAAATAACTGAACGATAAACTAAGTAATATAAGAAAATAATAGATATTAAATATAATTAAGCTCGTGGCTTGTGCAGGAAATGCTGCAAACTAAATTCATTAGACGTTCAAGTAAAAATTTTTCAGATTTATTTTCAATGAAGAATATAAGACATTTTGAAATTTATTTGCTTCCATAATAATGAGACATAGGGTAAATTAGGGTCTGTTGGACAGTCGGGCATGTTGGACACTTTGTACTTTAACGTGTTACCTCGCCACTTGTGGGCACCACATTCTGCTAGAAGTCAATGACGGAAGTAGCCCACTCGTAGCTACTTTCGTCATTGACTTCCAGCAGAATGTGGTGCCCACAAGTGGCGAGATAACACGTTAAAGTACAAAGTGTCCAACATGCCCGACTGTCCAACAGACCCTAATTTACTCTACCCCCTCTGAATGTTTTTTTTTAATGCCAAATACTTTTTCTTGAACCTATCTACTTTCAGTTTTTGAGTTTCAACGCGAAAACGCAAGTAACAATAACTTCAAGGAAAAATTGTTCCTTGGCCGCGTATCGATCCCGGGACCTTTCGCTTAGCGCACGAATGCTCTCCCGACTGAGCTACCCCAGGAACTATACACGACACCGTCACAATTTCTCCATATATCCACACAACTCAAATGGACTGACAAGACGCCAGAACCCAACTTTGAGTACACACAAATTGTGGCTTTCTGTTAACGTACCTCCAGAAACGAATATATTATGCAAATCTGGCTTTCAGGTAGTAGCACCCTGTAAAGCAGATTTGAATAACTTCAAAGTTATTCAAATCTGCTTTGCAGGGAGCTACTACCTGAAAGCCAGATTTGCGCAAGTAACAATGTCAGGACGATCAGTGGGTTCTTCATGTGGAAGTAAAGCAGGTCATTTTCAGATCATTATGGATTGTAGGTGAAAGTTAAAAAAGTCAGGTTTGCTATGCTTTCGAACAATAGACATAGCATCTTGGTATAGCTGCTGCACGTAGAGCTTGAAATGGAGAGGGTAAAACATTTTATTCTGCTAAGAGATCTTGCTGAATTGATAGGAAGGCTACAAAATTTTGTAGGCCTTATATTTTATCAGTAAGTAATACCGTCTTTCGTTAAGAATTGTAATTTTTGCGCCAATACTGAAGAGAATGACGCATATAAGTATCTACACCACACCGCCATGAAGTATATGAAAAAGACCCAACACCACTTGATTAATAACTATAAAAATATTTGATTTTTAATAACAATATTATTATCTTACGCACGTTTTGTAGTTATGCTCGTATATATATATATATATATATATATATATATATATATATATATATATATATATATATCATGGTATTAACTATAATAATATTTCATTTCTAATGATAATAATATCATCAAACCACCTCAAGTTTTGTAGATTTTAATATCTAATACACAGCTGTAGGCCTACTCAGGAAATTACACACCGCAGAATCAGACCTGTAAGTTATTTTTAGTAAGTCTTGAAGTTTTAATAACCAATTGAATTTGAACTTTAAATATGTCAGCAGTCCTGCAGGTCATGGCCTTCGTGTAATATCCTATTGTTTATTGTAGTGTACTTTGTTTTATTTTGAAATGCAATTAGTTCTCAAAACTGACGAAAGATAGATTTTGGAAAATAGGAAAATTATGTAGGAAAACTAACGCTTCAGTGAAAGTTACTATTTTTCTGAAAATCCTTGGATGCCAAGCTTCAAAATGACGGGTCATTCATTAAAATCCATTCAGCCGTTTTCCCGTAATTTCTATTACCAGTTCAAATTATAATGTAAACTAACATAATAGATAAATAACACAGAAATATAAACTACATACAAAACCAAAGAGGATACAAAATGGAAAGATATGAAACTCTAGAAACCAAGGAAACATACGTGACATATGATCGTCACAGTGCACTTGGAGAAACATTAATGCTATTCACTTCCGCCATATTGTAGTGCTATACAACGTTCACCCAGGGAGACCGATTTTTTTTAATTTCACAAAAGTAACAGTAGATAGCATATCAACATACTGCTTGCATCAGTCAATTCTAGTCTTGATGTACAACATTTATACTCAAATTTTCCGAAATGTGATATACAATGTTGTTCCGGAGAACCCTACATTATTTTACAAAGATGTTAGTTTGGAGTCATGATTACTCTATAATTACATTTCTAGTGTATTTTGAGAGCAAAAAATAATCTGAGAGGTCACTACAACCGTTAAGTGATTAAGTTAGACTACAAAAATAAACTAATTATTTTGTTCAGGACGTGCTTTTACCTCAGCAACGTCTGGAACATACTTGTACATTATGACTTTATCATGTGCTTATTTGCATACAAACAGAGTCTGACTTCTTGTAAGTACTTAGGCCTACAGCAAACACTCGTTATTGAAATTTTGAATCGTTTGTACTCTGTAACCTTTGATGAAATTTTGTCTTTCGAAGTCAATAGGATCATAGGTTTTTTATCTCTAGGCTACTAAGTGAAGTGAAGAGTAATTTTTTCCCTCCAATGAACTCGCATTCGTGAGTGATAAGGTATTTATACTAGTGACGGCATTCACACGTCCTCGTCAGTAAATTGGTCTTCTTTATAGAAGACTGTGAGAGCATAACGCTCTTAGGAGTAAGCGAGTTATGGGGACGTTACAGGTAAGCCCTTCACGTAATTCTTAAGGGGATTATATTACGCTAGCCTTCAATCATTACATTTTCTACATATTTGTCGTATAATATTTGCAACGTATTGTGCAATCAAAATTTACATAGCCCAGGCAATTTTTAGTTACGATGTACCTTACTTCCAATACTCTCTCACTGATAGTACCTAATGTTTTAAATATCTGTATCTTACTAACACAAACATGTCTCTAATGTAAAACCTCTTTGTTCAAATTTTAGAGAAAGAATTAGGTATCTAATACATCACAAGCTCTGTTGAAACCGTTTCCACTTTGGAGATCCGAGATCAAATCCCGGTAGGCTCAAGAAATGTACGACGACTTGTCTCAAGCAAATGGTACCAGTAACTTTCGTCCCAATTCTTTTTGTCCCAGAGATATTTAGTCCCTTCTTTTTGTGTCCCAACGTTTTAGTCCCAAACGCCTGTACGTTCCAAGTTGAAGCTAAGGTAATTTATACATTTTATGGAATTGTGATAAAATACAAATAAATTACAAATGATTTGAAAGCGTAGTAGCTTTATTTAATTCAAGTACATATAATTCTGATATTATCAGAATAAGTGTCCTGAAACAGCACGTCCCAAATCGCGTAAGTACTGTGTAATTTCACCAGTATCCTTATACTCATTACAACGATTTACAACTCTTTGCACCTGACGATCTACGGCTACATGAATTTTTCTTTCTTCCTTGGAAATCCACCGACTTCAACACGCAGGAGTTCTCTGGCCACTAAAGATGCCTTTTTTGTACTTTGTCTAGGAACTCATTAATTAATGGATGTGGGTTTCCCATGATTTGATTTATTTTGTTATTCCAACCTTCCGTGGGGTGTATAGTTCTGGGAAGTCCAGCCACAGCACATTCGTAACAGATCCTGATTCTAATTGGGGAAAGTGATGGTCGATAACCTCTCCCTCTACAGCGGCCACGGAAGAAGTTGGATCCAACGTGGTCAAATATGGGTGTCAGCACAGGATCAGCGATTTCTTTCAAAGAGTCAAATGCATTTTTCACATCTTGTCGTACAGTATCTCTAAGGTACCTACGGCTAAATGTAATAGACCTGAATACTGTTCTCTCTTCTCACATCTCCATTCAGTTTTAACATCTCCTTCCCTATGTTTTGTGTATAAGAACCATTTGTAAATGAGTTTGGATTTCCCTCTTTTACATGTAGTCAGTCTTGGTCGGTTCATTTATAGATAATTTTGTAATTTTCACTTCAAATTTAGAAACCTATTGATTTGTAATGTCCCGCGCCGTGGCGTCGTGGTCTAAGGCATCCTGCCTAGGACTCGCGCTACGGAATGCGCGCTGGTTCGAATCCTCATGGGGGAAGAAATTTTCTCATGAAATTTCGGCCAGTGTATGGGACCGGTGCCCACCCAGCATCGTGATGCACTTGGGGAGCTACGATAGGTAGCGAAATCCGGTTGCGAATGCCAGCTGTAACGGCTGGGGGGATCATCGTGCTAACCACACGATACCTCCATTCTGGTTGGATGATCGTCCACCTCTGCTTCGACATGTGGGCGTGAGGCCTTTCACGGGCTGTAGCGCCACGGATTATTATTATTTATTGATTTGTAATGCTATAGAAACTACAACAAGCACTGTATTTTAAGTGGAATTGTTGTATGAGTTCTGAGAATACTCTAACCGTAACATAGAGGCTTGTCGTTATATTCGTACCTAACGAGTGAAACGAACAGAAATGTGAGACAAAAGATTTGAGACAAAAGTGTCTAGCTTTGGTCCCAGTTGCGTGGTATGAACATTAATTTGGTACGAAAACTTTTGTGACAAAATAATTCCTGGAACGTTAGTGACTTGGGACGAACCGCTCTGGATGATAAGTCTTAGGGGAGAGTCGGGTAGTATCGGATATCGGGTAATATCGGACAGTGAGTTTCTTTCATCTACCACAAGATGATAATACCTGATTGACATGGTTACGTTTCTGTGATGTCGCATAGAGAAACGTAACCATGTCATATGGTACTACCATATGGTGATAGATGAAAGAAACGCACTGTCCGATATTACCCGATGTCTGATACTACCCGACTCTCCCCTACTACGAGGCTGAAGGGGTTAAAGAGACTTTGTGAGACTGGTTTTCAGACAATGTTCCCTTTTTCTCTTGCCGGAATTTCACCCATTCCCTATTCGTAATTTTTATTACCATGCTATCACATCATCAACTTTTCATGTATACACCGAGGGCAACATCTATGGCGGCTAAGTGATCTACAAGTTATGACTTATAGCTGTTAGAAGTGAACGTTTGACGTCACATGATGAGACCCACACAGAGGCGTCATTCAGGGGAACAGGAGCTAAGGAGGCAATTTTCCCCTAAATTCAAAACAAAAAATAATAATTGAGTACTGCTGCTGAAGAAAGTATGAAAAAACTGTACTTTTATAAACGCTTAAGAAATAAAAGACGAGCTGTAGGTGAATTCATGACATTCAACAACGCTTTATGAATATTTCTGTGTTGTATTAAGTATTGATTCTAAAACTCTTCTGTATATAATTCAACTAGACTGTGACTATAATTAAGACTTTATAGTACTATCAAGATTTTTTTCGTTTGACATGTTCCATAATCTAGCTGTGAAGCGATGTACGAATACCATGGAATATGAATACAATACAATACAATGACTTTGCTGCAATGGAAGCAAGACGTTATCCTTTCCCACATTTGTGGTTGTTATCTATTGTAAATGAAAGTACATTTTCTTTCATTGGAATTAAAATTATTTTATCAGTAAAACTGTGTATGTTCGCTTGTTCGCATCTACGTCATATTAACAACAAATGCATGTAAATTACGTATCGTTTAAGTAGGATAAGAAATTAATATTAGGCCCATTATGTCTAAATTGAAAATGTATCCTGTAAAGTAGAGTAAACTTGACCATAACAAAAAATTAAACCTATTTGTTACTTAAAATAACAAAAATTCATTAATAAACTGAGAAAAAATAATGAACTTTAAAGTCTGTCCAATGCATCTGATATCAAGGTTTAATAATCAAATTGAAATAATTAAAAAACGATTATGAAGAAACATTTATATTAACAGATATAATTATTCCGCTTTCAATAACAAAATTTCGTACAACGGTCTGCTTACTAAATTTAATTTAATGTCTCTTGCCAGTCGTAGATTATTTGCTGAGAAAAAATATGATATTCAACAGTCTACTGGATAATAGCGAAATATTGTCACAAATCCAGCTTAGAGCTCGAACATCAAATTGAAGAAATACACTACAGAAAACCAAATAAGTCATCATAAAAATTAATAATTCACCACTGTTGAAAATGTGTTTTAAATTAATTAATTTTGTAAAATATTGGACATAAATTCAGTATTTCTTATATCAAGTACAAATTTTGTCTTATTGAAATAATTAAGATAATCGATTTAAAATAATATTTCTATCTAATATTTCTATCTATTTGTAACTCTTTAATTTTCATGTTTACATTCACATCTTGTACTATATCTCTATTTATATGTTTTTTCATGCCTTGACACTTTTTTCCGTTTTCAAAACAAAAGTGAATATAATTTTGTACTGTGTATTATAAACCATGTTGAATCTTTCGTACACTACTTTTAACACTTGAATATAAATAATTGATTATATGGCGATCTTACTCGTGTTAATTGTGTAAGTTTGTGCGGCTTACAGCTTTTTCGGTGCTTCTTCACACCATCCTCAGAGCCTACTAGATCTTGGCGTCATCTCGAACCCGACCATAATGACACACTAAATCACGCCTTGATCAAATTCTCAACACACAGATCAATTTCAGAACACACACACTATTCGACATCACATTTCAACACTTTTCAACAATCGAACGCACCCACACAACAGGCAGCGAAGTTCGAGATGACGCCGAGATCTAGTATGCTCTGAGGAGTGTGTGACGAAGCACCGAAACAGCTGTAAGCTGCACATGCTTACACAATTAACACGAGTAAGATCGCCATTTAATCAATTATTTATGTGTATTATAATTGAATCTTTACCCTGTTATGGACAAGTAAATAAATATTAGTCGACATCTTGGCAACAATGGTCCTCAATGTAAAATTTCAATCGCAGACTTACGATTTCACTATTATCAACAATACTCGCATAGCAATGAATATACTAGAAATTACTATCCTACAACCCTACCTGCTTCCGATCGACTCACATTAGAAGAAACTTACAACTTCATAGTTTCAAAACAGGAACTGAGAAACGCCGTTCAACATATTGCTGTCGACACATCCCCTGGACCGGATCATTTATTAATGCGGGTTGATTGAGAAGATTCAGTCTCTGATGTCATCGCTCTAATCGCTACCAGAATGTCAGAAACATCCTATGTTCCATCCTGCTTCCAACGAGAGAGGACAGTACTGTATTAATTTTTAAATCCGATAACTGGCGGCCGATCACTATCTGTTCGATGTTAAGAAGAGTATTCGAAAGAGTTCTTGACCCCAGATTAAGAGAATTTGTAACTTTTACCAACGAGGTTTTACTCATTCACCTGGCACTATACTGAACATCAGTCAGTACTGTACTTCAACAAGCTAAGAACGACAAAATGAACGCAACAATCGTTGTTCTTGACACCCGGAAGGCGTTTTATAATATAAGTCATACACACTTGCATTCCTCCCTTCCATCAAAACTTTCCAAACTCATTCATTCCTTACAAGAAAGGATCATACACCAACTGAAAGTAACAACTCTAAGACAAAAGAAATTGCTATAAAGCGCTATACAATATGGCTATTGACCACATACCAGTGGTGGCTGATTGACTGAGGCAAGTGAGGCCGAGCCTCAGTCACTTGGCTTAACTGAAATCAAATTTTTGTGTTTTTATATAATGTATTAGTTATTTGAATGAAGCATATATATCGCTGTAGAAGCATTTGTAAACTTTGTGACGTATACAGAAATGTTTTGCAGTAAAATTTGTTCCTGAGGCCAGGATCGCTCGTGCCGGGTCTGGCGTCTGCATTTCGTATGTTTTCGCGGGCTTTGAGGTTGCGCTTGAAACGTAGCTGAGGCACAATTCGTCTGGCGTTGTGGCCTGGTCAGCGTTCACTCCTCCCATCCATGGACCGGTCTCAAGGGTAGAGTGGGGTGGGAATATCAATGGTGACTTGTCTTCCTATATAGGCCATAAAATTCCAGCTCTTTGGCGAGCAGAGACCCACACTATTCTCTCCCCTTATGTCTTAGTTTATGACTTAAGCGAGGGTGTTGTACTATTGTACTTCGTAGTACAATAGTGAATCTGGGCCAATGTTGCTATGTATTTCGGGAAAATATAAACAGAAAGAAATGCGAGAAATAATGCTGGTCTAGACAATTCATTGTTAGAGTGTCCTCTTGCGAGAAGAAATAATATTGAAAGAAAGGAACTTTTAAATAAAGAGAGATACCTACGACATCGCTGACAATTTTTTGACAGGTAATCTTAAAACGCAAGTTTCTATTGCATCCTGGTATGGGCAACATAAATGGTTAAGTGGAAATGTGGTGCAAAATAAGCTTTTCTGTTGGCAAATTTGTTGCTGTTAAAGAAAAAGAAGAAGAATAAGGGGAATTTCAACACACAATATGGGTTGCTTCATCACACTGAAACAATCACTAAAACTCACAGCATAACAACTTATTTGGTGAGTGAAATTATTATTTTTCATTAATAATAATAATAATAATAATAATAATAATAATAATAATAATAACGATAATAAGTAATAACTCAGTAATAATGATATTAATAATATAATAACAATAATAATTAATATCATGAATAAACATTTCCTATGGGAGTTACTTAAACTATTTGCGTCTGGCCTCACCGAGGATTTCGATCACCGGCCGCTACTCCCACATACTCGAAGAACTTGCCGAAGAAACAATAGCCTCGGAATTCGGTTTCCCTCTACATTCTGACATGAAACCATTAGCTGTACTCGGCTTTGCAGATGACACAGTTATCTTTAGTAAGGACAAGGCGTCTACGAACTGAACTTACCAGAATGGCTATTCAGGGATTCCAAGAAATCGGATTGGACATTAATCCTATGTGCAAGTCAACGTGCATCAACATTGCGAAAGGAAAGCTCCAAGGAGGGAAACTGCATACATTCAACGGAGTATTACAGCGCTTTCACCAGAAGAGACAATCCGTTATCTAGGCATGAACTTTGAAGATGAAATTACCTTCGTTCCAAAAACTACGATGAAACATCTGAAATGTAAATTAGAATCGTTATCTTCCTCGCCCCTTCTCCAGTCGAAACAAAAATTTTCTGTCCTTAATTCTTCAGTCTGTCCAACACTCAGTCCACACCTGTGGAGTAACGGTTAGCACGTCTAGCCGCGAAACCAGGTGGCCCGGGTTCGATTCCCTGTCGGGGCAAGTTACCTGGTTGAGGTTTTTCCCGGGGTTTTCCCTCAACCCAATGTGAGCAAATGATGGGTAACTTTCGGTGCTGGGCCCCGGACTCATTTCACCGGCATTATCACCTTCATCTCATTCAGACGCTAAATAACCTGAGATGTTGATAAAGCGTCGTAAAATAACCTACTAAAATAAAAAAACCAACACTCATTTATCTTTTCCAACGATCCCTTTAAGACGGATTCCCCTCAAATACCTAGAAGACTCAGAGAAGATGATTCGGCATATCTTTAAAAAAAATTTACAACTCCCTTCCAACCTCCCAGATAGCATGATCTATAGTCACAGGAAGTTTAAAGGTCTCGGACTTTTGCGATCTCGATGGGAATCTGTACACCTCAATTCCCACGCACTCTCCCTCAAGTACGCCAATTCGAATAAGCCTATATTAACTAACATAGATCTTATTCCAGAGAGTGCAGACTGCCTGAGTAGACTCCACCTTCTACCGGACGACACCTTATTTAATCTTAAAGGGGGTTTCCTCTATGTACGGAAAGTTAGATCAAGATTACGAGATCTCGAATTCAAGAAAACATGCAGCGAATGGCGTGACGCTTTGAAGATGGCTGGTACCGGAGCAGCAGTTCGTGCCATACCTGGAAGGACCATAGACAGACCCCTGCCGTCATTGCGGCAGCGAGATGGAAACTCTCCCACACGTCCTCGGTTCTTACCCGCATAGCGAGGCTTTGCGCAATACCAGACACCACAAAGTAAGAAGAGCCATTGCTCAAGCACTACGTAATACCTACTGGGTTTACTGTTTTCGAAGAGGTTCATGGTCTATCAACCACCGGCAGCACTCGTAGTACAGATATGATCGCTTTCCAGGACCATCGTAGAGGTTTTATAATTGACCCTACAGTTCGTTTCCAGACTTGCAAGACCCAACCGCAAGATGTCCATAAGGAGAAACAATAATTCATCTATGAACCAACAATCCCGTATTATCAAGATAAATATCAATTACAACAGATAGAAGTAATAGGCTTGATCGTCGGAGCAAGAGGATCCATCCTGAAAGAGTTTGTTGATTTTTGCTAGGCTTTTCATTTTTCATCATCTTCTATAATTACCAATGTTTGTTAACTTGCGTTGAAAGGTTCGATTGCATTGTTGAGAAATCACCTTAGATAAGACATTGCACCGTAATTTATTTTTTTCTCTTTCTTGCAACAAATTATCTATGTAATATGTACTATTCAAAATTTTGTTTTGTAAATGGTATACTTTGTCTTCTAATCAATCCCCGTTTAGGGAAAGTATTTGATAATAATAATGATAATAATAATAATAATAATAATAATAATAATAATAATAATAATAATAATAAATAAATCCTTTGTCTTATATTAATTTTACACCAGTGCGCAGTGTCAAGTTTACCCAGTGCACGGTATGAAAAATAATTTCAGAAGAAATAGGCAGGGGGTACACCACGTGATACACAATACACCATTTAAAGGTTTTCTCTAAAAAAAAATCTAGCTTCCGCATGCTAAAACTGAAATGATTCCTCAAATCACAGTTCATCTGTACGTCTTTCAGTTGGATTAAAATTGCATTTAATCGACAATGTGATTTACAGTAACCTTCTTTTGGCCATTGTTGTTAATCTTGCAGATTCGTATAAATTTCAACTAAAGTGTCGCTATTGAACGAATCAGATATACAATTTAGATATGTGGAAGTTGCGAACAAAACCGGTCATTTCCACCGAAAAAAAAAGAGTTTTTACTGCTTCAGTATGTTTCATCTTGGGGAATTATGTATGAGTCAAATTCTACTTCTGCAAAACCTGAATATTCATAACTTCATCTTTCTGAATATGCTATTGTTTTTATTCTAACTCGGTCATTTCCATGAGCAAGGGTATGGTAAAATCAGTATTTTCAGTCAAAACCGGATAGTTCCATATTACACTGTGTTTTCATTGCCTTTTTGTATCAAAAACGGACATTTCCACATTCCGTATGTGTTCCAATTAGCAATCATTAAAATTCGGTCATTTCCACTTCTATGTGCAAGATTGATAATATCTTATTGCTGCAAATCAAGCTTTCAGGTATAACTCCCTGTAAAGTTGATTTGAATAATTTCGAAGGAGAAATTGTTCCGGGGTCGGGTATCGAACCCGGGACCTTTGGTTAAACGTACCAACGCTCTACCAACTGAGCTACCCGGGAACTCTACCAGACACTGATCCAACTTTTTCCTCTGCATCCACAGACCTCAAAGTGGGCTGACGACCGTCAAGCAACCAACATTGTGTGCATACTAACTCTGTGTGACTTAAATTGTGGTTTTCTGTTAACGAACAGTGACGTATATTATGCAAATCAAGCTTTCAGGTATAATTTCCTGTAAAATTGATTTGAATAATTTCGAAGGAAAAATTGTTTCGGAATTGTTAACAGAAATAGTAGGACCAATTTTTTTTTAACATTGTAGAGTACCGTTGGATTTTCATGAGGTCTTTGAGCAACTGGATGATATAGAGCTAGTGCAAGGATATTGTGTTGAGTTGTGCCTTAAATAGGAAGGAGGATTTTTCAAAATTTTCTATGGATGTTAGTAATATCCCAAAGATACTCTACATTTGAGGTATAACAAGTGGTTACATCATTCTTGTTGAAATAAGTAAAGTAATAAATGTGTTAGTTTTACACGAACCACTCTACATAAGACGTCAAAAACGACAAATACAGCTATCATTAGCTGGCGTGTAGGCAAAAGTTAAAAAGTAACTGTTATTGGGTACAAAACATTATATTCATACTGATTAGAAAGGAATTCATTTAAAAATCCTGACGATACTTGACCGACTTGAATAGTTATGTGAGGCCAAGAGCACGTTTATTGCTTATTTCTTATTCATGGTTTTTTTTCTCCTATGAGAACTTAAAGGTGTTTAATCATAAGGCATAAAGGCGTACATAGCTTACTAGAACACACATATGGGGAGGGGAGAAATCCTATCACTACGCAAGTGCGAATAGTCCATAAGACAAAGATTTCTCAGTTACAGGTTCGTAGAGAGTCTCAGTCGTCCAGTCAAGGAGAAAAGCTCCTGATAACTGTTCTCACAAATAGGTTTTTTCTTTCCAGGCCGTCCTTGACGATGAAAGCGTTAAGTAGTTTCGAAACGTTGGCTGCTTTTGCATCTACGAGATGTGAAAAACCAAACAATTTCGCACCACAGTTTTTACAATATTCTTCCAGTTCATCTTTCCGTTCTAAGTTATCTGAATATGATATATATCAGGAGTTGTCATTGTTCACAGAACAAAATATTTGATTGAATAACACGCAGTTAAATGGAACAGTAAATATGTTATGCTATCCGTTTCTGCAGTGAAATGTGAACATTCTTGTAAAAGAAATTCATTTCTTATGTGCGCTGTTATGCTGTAGTGTTTGTTAACGTCAATATCCTATTACCACTAAGTCCCAAACATCCAAATTGGTGATCACATATCCTGTATATCTAATAGGCTCTACATTTACAATAAGTTAGTTGTCCTTAAGCAAAGGATTGCCCAAAGAACACAACATACTATGAATACAGAAACAATTCCAATGCATACCATAAGTTTCCAATATAAGCCAAACAAAATATAGTCTATACAATATTAGAATTCCTTATCATATAAATAGTTTTTTGAGAGTTCATTGTTCATATAAATGATTTCTGAGAATTTATACTGAATATTTAACAGCAGTAACGGCCAAAGTTTTTAGTATACTTGTTGGAACATTAAATATCTTACGAAAAATCAACAAACAAGTTTAAAATGGTACTTCAAAGATCTAAAAGTAGACCTATCACCTCAATACCACCATTAATTTATATTTCTGCCTAAAGTATTCACGAACTGGCTCATATACAGAGTGAACCGTAAGTATTGTCATAAATTTAATTTCAAGGGTTTATTCTTTGCGATATTTCAAACAAAATAGTTTAATACAATTTTGCTCGTTTTTGGTTTCTTTTCGAGATAAAATTTGTTTTACATAAAACATTTCATACCGTGCTTTGAGAAAGCCATTGATTTAATTTCCCATATACTCAGTCAATTTAGGAGAGAAATGTACTATGATAATAAATTATTGAAAGAATTTTAGTTTTGTTCTTCAAATGTGCATATATTTGATCCGAGAAAATGTAAATTTTAGTTCTGCAGATAAATTTTACAATGTCTATTGTTCGGATTAAATTTCTGCTATTTTATTGGTTCGTAATGGATTTAAGTTTCGTTTCCAACATCTGCCCAAGTAAAATTTATACATATGATATTTCAGACAGGAACATTGATTCAATATAGTCTACCTACTTTGGAATACAACTAAGAACCAACAGAAAAATTATCACGTCAAATATTTTCTAGTAGTCTGGAGAAGAAACTACAGGAAGATGAAACATTAGTGCGAAATATACTAGAAAATATTGAAATGAATTAGTGAACATGAAGAATACGAACAGACCACTAAAGATATCGCTTTGAATCGACGTTATGTATCATGTTCGACTATCTTCACTTCCTTCATTGTTCAAGAGCATCGCTGATATACACGAAGATCTAGAAACAGTAAGAGCAACAACAAATAACCAGGAAGATTTTCTGTTGTGTAGCTAATAACGTTGTGAATAATATAGTTCATTATTTTCTTGCTTTAAACATTTTGTGTAGATGTGAAAAGGTTTATGTGGACGTAACTTTCGAAAAGAGTCCATTACTTTTATGAAATGTTTTCCATTCATGGATACAAAAATTATGATTATATTATATTGTACTCATATTCTTTTACCATATAAGGCTCGTGCAACGTACGAACTTTTTTTTTTAATAAAGTTAAATGTATAGGCCAGACTTGGAAAATTAGGCGACAATTGTGGCGTTGCGTCACTCATCGGATACATCACTCACCCTTTCCTTATATCCCCGCGTCATTTACATTATAGGGGAAGGGATTTGTATTCAGTGTCTGTCTTATGTGATTGCGTACGGGCCACAGATAAGTCATTCAACGCCTTTGGACTATGGACGGGGAACCAACGCTTTCCCCATGCTTTCCACCCCTCTCTCTCCAGTTCTGCATCCCTGGTGTAGACTATGTAATGCTAACGATCGAAACTTCCAGCTGATTGTTTTAGCTTGAGACTGTGAGAAGACAATCATTAAAATTCCGTGGAGAATTCTTTGCCTAATACTCAAGTAGGCTACATGGCTGTATTTTTCATTTATGTCAGAGTTGGTATGGAAAAAAGTTGAAATCGGCTTAGTAAAAAGCATACCAGGAAAATAGTTGTGAGTCTGGTACATTTTTGGGCTACATTTTAGACTTCCATTTCTACAAATTGAAGACATTGATGGCTAACAAATCTGAAGGAGACAGAATAGATTCCTTTTTCCATTAAATATTCGAGAACTACCTATATTTCTCCAGTCGCCAAGTTACCTCCCCCCACAATATGCGCAAACGTAGGCTATTTCCTGTACACTGTACAGAGTCGTAAATAAACCACAATGAATCGTCCTATTCAAAGTTCAATTCTTTCTTATATCATAACAATCTCAACATAATATGTATCTTCATTGACACCCTATTGGAATTTCAAATAACATAATATGTCAAAATCCGAAGCAGTAATTAGATTTGGCAGTGAGAATAATTCGTAAAGTCTGGGAAAATTGCAAGCGATTCTTAAAACCACCATAGCGTTGAAAACAAAATAGCACCAGAAGATAACAAAACAAAAAAATAACAATCTTGTGAAAACACCTAACACTGTGTCGGGTAGGAAGTTGTGGCGCAGCTAACACTAACTTGGGCCGGAAATCGTAGCGCACCTAACACTACGTCGGGCAGAAAGTCATGGCGCACCTAACGCTAACTAGGGCCGGAAGTCAACGTACCTAACACTATGTCGGGCAGAAAGTCGTGGCCCACCTAACATTAACTCGGGCCGGAAGTCATAGCGCACCTAACACTATTTAGTTTTATTTTTATTTTATTGGTTATTTTACGACGTTCTATCAACATCTAGGTTATTTAGCGTCTGAATGAAATGAAGGTGATAATGAGTACGGGCACCGAAAGTTACCCAGCATTTCCTCGTATTAGGTTGAGGGAAAACCCCGGAAAAACCTCAACCAGGTAACTTGCCCCGACCGGGATTTGAACCCGGGCCACCTGGTTTCGCAGCCAGACGCGCTGACCGTTACTCCATAGGTGTGGACACCTAACACTATGTCGGGCAGAAAGTCATGGCGCATCTAACACTAACTCGGGCCGGAAGTCGTGGCGCACCTAACACTATCTCGAGCCTATCTCGTACCGGAAATCGTGACGCACCTAACACTATCTCGAGCCGGAAGTCATTGCACACCTAACACTATCTCGAACCGGAAGTCGTAGCGCACCTAACACTATGTCGGACCGGAAGCCGTGGCGCACCTATGTCGTAAGTCAGGTGAGGTGACCGCGGCGCATTTCAGTGTCTTTCCACTAACCGTCCCGAGTCGATCACACCACCTGATTCTAGTGCCGAAGTGAAGAATGTTTGGAACTCTACATCCAAGCCCTTATAGAGTAGAAAGGAATACCTTCAACTTCACATCAAATTGGAGCACTCATAATTTAACTTGATTTTAATTTTTAAATTAATACATACCATTATATTTGTTTCTGTTCTGTTGTTCATTATATCAATGAATACAGCGACGTTTTCGTCTTTCTGAGTATGATTATTTAAACAAATCAATGGTTTGAATATACATTGTACTCTGCATTCCGTACCTTTAAAGATAGATTTTAAATTTTTTGTTTCTTCCATTCTTATATGGGGGGTTCACAACCAGAGTGGACCAAGTCCATCTGGAATAGTTCTGAGATATTGAGTCTTAAAGTTCCTGGTTCATGCTTAGCAACCTTCACCATCCATAGGAAATGCTGCTCTCTGTGGAGTAACAAATGAGTTATGGACTTTGTTTGTTATGGCAATGAATAAATCTAAGGTTTCTTCATCCGAGATTGTATTAATCCACAAGTGGACTTGGTCCACTCTGGTTGTGAGCCCCCCCCATATATGTGTATAGCATTGATTTTCAAAAGCACTATTAATTTCATATTAAGACTTTCTGTAATATTCATTACAATTAATTACGTATAGCAATTATTTTATTCTTTCCAACTGAAGTCATAACTCAGCTGTTTTCTGCAATATTGACTACAAGGTAGAATCTCTGAAAGGAAATATACAATGTGCTTCATAAGTTGTGGTAAAATTCAGGACGTATAACTAATTAAAATGTTGAAATCACTTTGATTTCAAAATAGTTTTTTTTGTGTATCTTAACAAACATATTCGTAGCTTTAATGTAAGTATTAAAACGGTGCGTGAATACAAATTCGACAAAGTCACGCCCGTTGAAAATTTTAGGTTTCTTTCGAATACATTTTTAAATTAAACGGGAGTGCCTTCGTGTTTATTCCCATTTCAAATTCAACGAATTATATGAAGTAGGAATTACTTTATCCACACCGGTACCGAATCTCAATCAAATTTTCTCTTAAAATATCAGTCGGAATTTCCTGTCACTCTCCCAGCTAGAGCAACAAGTACGTTCGAGCAGGACCCATTGTCTGACCTGCACGCTCCCCGGATTTGAGTCCACTTAATTTTTATTTGTATGGCCATATTAATATCTATTGTTTATTCAATACATACTGATAACTCTGAATGCTCAAGATCAACAATGTTGTCAACGAAATCGGTGAATACTTGGATTTTAACGAGACAGGTAGTCCATGCTGAGACATACAGTAAGTAATACCTTTCAATTACTGTTTAGAGATAACATGTTATTGTTTTAGTATGTTGCAATCAAAGTAATTTCGGGCATAAGTTGCTATGAACCTTTTTTTTTTTTTTTCGAAATTCTTCCCTAAGTGGAGTCAACATGTTATAATATAATCTTATATGGTTTATACTAAAATATTTTTTTGAGTTGCCTATTAAATTGTTCAGTTATTTCTCTTTTCGAACTTGATAACCTCCTACATAAATATTACTTTTTCATCTCAGTAAATTAGCACACAGATATTCACTTCATCGAGTCCTCTTGCATACTTCACTAGTTTTCTTCTCTTTCCGGTCAGACTGCTGGACGTGACATATGGGCAAATACAAAAAAAAAAAAAATAAAAAAAAAACAGTTGGCTGGGAAGCCTGGCTCGCAGGGGCGGAAATGCGGACCCACAGCTTCCGGGGAGGGGGGTGGAGCAGGAGGTTCATGGGCGTAATAAAAATTTTGAAAACATAAATGTTCATATTGTTAAATTTTAAATTCAAAACTGTCTATTTAAATTATTCAAAAATGTTATTTTACTTTTTAAATGTGTTTCAGAATTGCAAAATTTTAGAAAGAGTTACTTTACCGTTTATCAAATTGATTAAGTGACTAATATAATAGGGATATAATGGATTCTTTTCCTCAATAATAATAATAATAATAATAATAATAATAATAATAATAATAATAATAATAATAATATTATTATTATTATTATTATTATTATTATTATTATTATTATTAAATATCCGTGGAAAAGAACCCTAATTCACCAAACGGTATGCTAGGGTTTTAGTTTTGTTATACGATATACTACTTATCTATACTACTTATTTTTACACAGATAATGGTGAAATATATATCTACAGTCTTCTAAAGATAAAGTTTAGCAAGTCTATAAACTGTCTGTAGCAACAAGGTTTTCTGATTACTTCACATAGTGGAGTCATGTATTCGGTGTTGCAGCCCACAAGGTGTGTCTTTATTTGAAATCTCTTTGCTTCAATAATAGGACAGTCAAATAGAAGGTGTTTCACACTGTGAAGATCTTCGCGGCAGGAGCATGTAGAGTCGATGTCTGCTGGAATGTTGAATCTGTCGAAGTAACTACCAAATTTCCCATGTCCAGAAAGAAACTGCGTTGTTACGAAAGTAGGTTTGAAGTGATGGCTTTTGAGTCGGTCGTGGATTGTTGGGAAATACATAGGTGTATCGTGTTAGTGATCCGGTTGTGCTTGTCGTCCATCTAGTATTCCAGTTTTGATGAGTCTGTTGTCGTATTTGTTTCTTGATGTATGATATTGGTTGTAAAGTGTATGTCGGAGTTTCGTTGCTGGATGCTGCAGCTTTCGCTAGCTCATCAGCTCTTTCATTTCCTCTTACACCATTGTGTCCACGGACCCAAGTGAAGTATATGTGGTGTCCGTATAATAATAATAATAATAATAATAATAATAATAATAATAATAATAATAAAAATAAAAATAATAATAAAATAAATGTATTTAAATATGAGTATTCACAATAGTTAATTGTGAATGCTCACATTTGAATATATTTATTTTAACAACATTTCCGTTCTCGTTCTCGTTGTCGTATCCGTTCCCGGTTTATTGTGAACCAGCCTTCAGTTTAAACATCTGAAAAAGGAAAGGATCGATTTTAGAATAAAAACGCACACGCAGACCGACAGGATAGGAGACAGAATGTAAAGTAGACGAAATTTAGTAGAAGGAGAAAGTGAGATCACTGGCGGAGTTTCTATGGCTCGGCGCAGAATGGCGTTAGTATCGCTAGTCGTGAAAATTCACAAGAAACGGAGAGAAGCATGCAGTCAGATACAAGTTTCATAACCGAGCTTATTTATAATTATAAATGCCAGACTTAGATATTTGAACCTACAAATGTTAGAAATTCATGATAACTGGAAAATTCTTTGTCAGGACGGGGTGCAGTGCTATTAAATTGAAAACTCAGCAGCCAATAGCTTTCACAGTTTATAATTCTTTGTAATAATAATAATAATAATAATAATAATAATAATAATAATAATAATAATAATAATAATAACAACAACAGTAACACACAGGGGGCTCACAACCAGAATGGACCAAGTCCACCAGTGATCCGTTTGTGGATTAATACAATCTCGGATGAAGAAAACTTAGATTTATTCATTGCCATAACAAACGAAGTCCACAACTCATTTGTTACTCCACAGAGGGCAGCATTTCCTAAGGAAGGTGATGGTTGCTAAGCGTGAGCCAGCTCAATATCTCAGAACTATTCCAGATGGACTTGGTCCACTCTGGTTGTGAACCCCTCAAATATAAATGACACTCGGAAGGAAATTAAACGCAGAATAAATATGGGAAATGCCTGTTATTATTCGGTTGAGAAGCTTTTGTCATCTAGTCCGCTGTCAAAAAATCTGAAAGTTAGAATTTATAAAACAGTTATATTACCGGTTGTTCTGTATGGCTGTGAAACTTGGACTCTCACTTTGAGAGAGGAACAGAGATTAAGGGTGTTTGAGAATAAGGTTCTTAGGAAAATATTTGGGGCTAAGAGGGATGAAGTTACAGGAGAATGGAGAAAGTTACACAACGCACAATTGCACGTATTGTATTCTTCATCTGACATAATTAGGAACATTAAATCCAGAAGTTTGAGATTGGCAGGGCATGTAGCACGTATGGGCGAATCCAGAATCCATATAGAGTGTTAGTTGGGAGACGGGAGGGAAAAAAGACCTTTAGGGAAGCCGAGACGTAGATGGGAGGATAATATTAAAATGGATTTGAGGAATGTGGGATATGATGATAGAGACTGGATTAATCTTGCACAGGATAGGGACCGATGGCGGGCTTATGTGAGGGAGGCAATGGACCTCCGCGTTCCTTAAAAGCTATTTGTGAATAAGTAAATAAGTAAGGCAGTAAGTAATAGTAGTAGTAATAGTAGTAGTAGTAGTAGTAGTAGTAGTAGTAGTAGTAGTAGTAATAATAATAATAATAATAATAATAATAATAATAATAATAATAATAATAATAATAATAATAATAATAATAATAATAGCTATTAATGCTATCTATAATTCACTAAATAAATACTGTTAAAAAGATACATGATTTAAATCATATACTGACACTGATAATTGTTGTCAGCAGTACGAAACCTTCCATGATTTCCAAGACGATTTAGCCAACTTTCCACGTGTAATTTCTCTTAGAACCTCCTTTTTACAAAAAAAATCAGCACATTAGGTAATTAAAATCGAGCTTACCTATATTCATGGTAACATCTATGCTATCTGATAAAAGTATATATTAATTCCCTCAATACTGTCAATACACTCACAAAATATACCGGCCCCATATCACCAGCTGAACATTGTTATCGTTCCTCAATGTAACAGCACAGTTGACGCAATCAGTAGGCCTAATTTTACAAGGTTTTCTAACAATGTATCCTGCTAAATGATAAGACATTCTTTAGAAGTATGGTTTTTTAGTTCAGGGTTCATTTTCCCAGTTCTAGCATAGCGAACCATTAAAAATTACATTTCGTTTAATGCTAACCTCTACTGATTTCTTAATAATTATTCTGTTTTTATCCTCTACTTCTTTACACATTCTAAGAATTTGGTTTACAAAAAAAAATTGAGCGGAGATTCACTTTTCTGTTCATAATTTGTTCCCTATACCAAGACAAGTTCAAATGGCACATAAACAGATTGCAACATATGCAGATGTAGACAATTCACTATAGATGGATGATCGTCACAAATTAGAGAACTGAGCATTCCGAAATGACGTTCGAGAAGGTCTTGGTTTAGTTTAGCAGTGAGTAGCGTCGTACATTACAGGCGCTATGTTTGGCTCAAATTTGCTGAATCTCTGTAGAACCGAAGCTCGTTTTGCGGAAGCTAACATCTCATGTTAGTTCGAACTCGTTCCTTCAAGTTCGTTTAACTTTCCTCCTCTCCCCAACCCTCATGCTTTAGCTGCTTAAGGATTTAGAACGATTATTATTAAGTTTTAAGCAATTGTAAGTAAAGAAAATTTGTATTACAAAATTACGATTGAACATTAACAGGAATATACAGGGACATCATTTTGTTTTTATTAACATTTCTAATATTAATCTGGCTAAACCTTTGGATTAACGGATGAGAACCAGAAACACTGTTTTTTACCCCCTTCCACGACCGGAGTTTGATGATACGAACAAATCACTTTACCAGATAAAGAAGGGAAGAAAATTGGTGCATCCATTTATGTACTTAAACTTGGAAATATCACGTTTTTGAGTTTAATAATTTTCGTTAGATTTTTATTTAATAAAAATACAATACAGTATTAACAATGCATATTTCTACTCACGAACTGAGCTATCCATGCGGACGTAGTCATTATGCAGTGTAGTATGTTATACTGTCTACAGCACATTAGCATACATTATAGAGAGTGCATAAAATTTAAAAATAATCAAAATCTGGATATTTAAACAAAGTGTTGAAAATGGTGGCTGCTCATTTCTATAGAGGCTTCAGTTCTTTTGTGCATATTATCGCACTATAACCTATTGTACCTAATTTAAATGTCCGGTTTCGTCCTTCGTACCAGTAACTCATGTTGTAATAATTCTGTACGTACTCTATAACAGAGTATCTTACACAATGTAAATTTAGTCTTCACTTCTGCCAAATCCGCACAGATAAATTTACTCAGACATGCTATCTACTGTCCGTCCAAGTGGTTATGTCGCAGAGTCGTAGAAAAAGGGAAATGACGTGGCAATTAATTACTGAACGAGGAGGCCCTTTTATTTAAGTTATTTTAAACAGTTGTATAATATTATGTAGACGTCCAATTCCTAACAGAAAATATTTTCAAAACAGCAGAAGCGGGTGAGAAAGATCGAGATGTGACGTAACCAAAAGGAACGCCCAGTACCTGTACGAAAATATGATTAAATAATTAATTCTCTTTTTTCGCTGGAAAAATGTAACAGGATGACCAATTTCAGGGTAAGGGTTTTATGTTTTGTCAATAAAGTCCATTTTCAGGCGGTTTGGGAATTTGGAAGGAATAGTCATACTAAATATCAATGTCTGCTGACTCCGAAGTGAAGACCTAGGAAATTATTAACATCCGTGGAGAAAACAAAAAAGTGGAAGCTTTTCTTTTGTTCTCTTGATCTCTACAATTTAATTGTTTTTATGCATAAGAATTGTATTTTAGTTTAGGGACATTACATTATTTCCGGATCTTTCAAAATACTGTCTAAAAATTTAAACCAGTACATATAGGCAACTTTCTTTTCCATTTTTAGTTTACTGTGTTTAATTTGACATGAATGTAATGTGATTTTGTTTTACTTCCAGGAATGTATACAATTAATCGCTATTTTACTTATTCTTGACCAACATAGACTGGTTACTGGTCAATGGGGATTCGGAAATACAGGAAACTACGGATTTGAAGGAGTTGGATCTTACGGGCATTCGTTTAGACAAGGAGGACGTGCAGATGAAGGAGGAGATGGAAATGGATACCGAGGCTTTAGTGGGCTGTTCGGTGATGGAGGAAGACAAGGTGGATCGAGTGGCAGACGCAATGGGTTTCAATTAAATTTCGGAGGTCCGAGGGGAAGAGGACTAAATTTTGGACTCGGTTTCGGTGGTGGAGGACACGAACGTCGTGATGAAGGACACGAAGGCCGAAATAGAGTTGAAAATAGTGAGAAGGATTTTTATCCTACAAAATTAGAACCCGACAGAAGACAAGTGGATAGTGGACTTGGTTCCGCAGCAACGAATGATAATTGGAAGCCAAACTACGAGGGAATAAATAGTGGCGAAGGATATGAATCGCATCCATCTGGTCTTCGAACTCCAGGACAGCCTTCAAAGAAAAAATTAATTGAATACGAAGTAGAAGATACTGGAAGCGATGGGCGTACACACAAACAACATATTAGAAAGTGGGTCACCCCTGGCAAGGAAGATGAGGCCATACGACTTGATGGAACGTCTGGAGTGCGTAGCGAGAGATGGACCAAATTAATACACCATAAACATGGGAAGAAATATATACAAAAAAGAAAAATTATTGAGTACGATATATTTTCACCTACTCAACCAGGAGAGAAACCGCATAAGAAACATATTACAAGGTATATCGATTACCCAGATGAGGTCTATGATGATAAAAAACATAAGAAAAGAAGAGTGAAGAAAATTAAGAAGATCAGAGTACCAGGAAAGAAAGAACTGCAAGAAGTTGTAGTATACGTCGACGAAGATGAACCAGAAGTAGAGGAAACACCTAAGCCAAAGAATACAATCAATCTTGAGAATCCAGAACGAGAAACACAACAAAAAATGGTGGAATATCCAACTGAAGAAGAAGGCAATAATGTGCCTTATAGAAAGAAAAATAATTTATCTCAACCAAAGAATAAAAAAATACGAAAAAGGATAAGAAAAGTAAAGAGGGTTCTACTGCCGGGAAAGAAAATACCACAAGACATAGATGTTTATGTTGACGAGCCAGAAGAAACTACAACGAAGAAACCACATGAATTTACACCAAAAACATCACAAGCAAAACACAAGCCCAGACGCTTAAAGAAATACAGAAAAGTTTATTTGCCTGGGAAAACACAGCCCCAATTCATTGTGGAATATGTAGACGAGCCTTTTGAGGTAAAAGGAACAACGAAAAATCCTGACAGACACCCAATAAAACGACAGAGGCGTCGAGTAAAACGGTATAGAAAGGTGTTACTACCAGGACACAAACAACCACAAACAATTGTCGAATACGTAGATCTGCCAGAGGAGGAGGCACAACAGACAACTAGAATACCAAAGCGTAAGATTAAGAAATACAGAAAGGTGTATCTTCCAGGGATAAAATTACCACAGATTATCGTAGAATACGTAGATGAGCCGAATGAGGAGACCCAAAGTTCACATAGCAAACCTTACTTTCACGCGAGTACAACAAAGAAACCAAGAAGAGTAAAGAAATACAGAAAGGTACTCATACCGGGTAAGAAGCCTCAGTATATTGTAGGATATGTTGACGAGCCAGAAATAGAGCTACCAAGTCAAGATCAGAAAGGAAATTCCTTGCCAAACCAACAAACAACAAAACAACCACATGTTATAACACTAACAACACAATCGCCTATATACAACAGAAGAAATGATGCCTCACGAGCACCTAAACAAAAAGGCAAAAGAAATCCCAGTGAATTAGAAATCACAATTCAAAAACCAGAAAAACCACGACACGGAGAAATTGATTATCTAGAACCTGAAGAAGAACCTACCGGTAAACCACGACATCCGGGAGGAAACAGACCTACGCGTCACAAAAGAGGTAAACATCCTAAACATCCCGGTGGAAAACATCCACAAGGAAGGGAACCAGAATATATCAACGAAGGTCCAAATGGTGAACCAAGACAACCTGGAAAACACTGGCCGAAACATCCAAAGGGCGTCAAACATCCTAAACATCCAGGAAGGATATCTCCCAATGGAGAAGAACCAGTATACGAAGAACCTGAAGAAGAGACCAATGGTAAACCACGACATCCGGGAGGAAAGAGACCTAAACATCCCAAAGGAGGTAAACATCCTAAACATCCCGGTGGAAAACAACCACAAGGAAGGGAACCAGAATATATCGACGAAGGTCCAAATGGTGAACCAAGACAACCTGGAAAACACTGGCCGAAACATCCAAAGGGTGTCAAACATCCTAAACATCCAGGAAGGATATCTCCCAATGGAGAAGAACCAGAATACGAAGAACCTGAAGAAGAGAACAATGGTAAACAACGACATCCGGGAGGAAAGAGACCTAAACATACCAAAGCAGGTAAACATCCTAAACATCCCGGTGGAAAACATCCACAAGGAAGGGAACCAGAATATATCGACGAAGGTCCAAATGGTGAACCAAGACAACCTGGAAGAAATTGGCCGAAACATCCAAAGGGTATCAAACATCCTAAACATCCAGGAAGGATATCTCCCAATGGAGAAGAACCAGTATACGAAGAACCTGAAGAAGAGCCCAATGGTGAACCACGACATCCGGGAGGAAAGAGACCTAAACATCCCAAAGGAGGTAAACATCCTAAACATCCCGGTGGAAAACATCCACAAGGAAGGGAACCGGAATATATCGACGAAAGTCCAAATGGTGAACCAAGACAACCTGGAAAGCAGTGGCCGAAACATCCAAAGGGTGTCAAACATCCTAAACATCCAGGAAGGATATCTCCCAATGGAGAAGAACCAGAATACGAAGAACCTGAAGAAGAGACTAACGGTAAACCACGACATCCGGGAGGAAACAGACCTAAACATCCCAAAGCAGGTAAACATCCTAAACATCCCGGTGGAATACATCCACAAGGAAGGGAACCAGAATATATCGACGAAGGTCCGAATGGTGAACCAAGACAACCTGGAAGACACTACCCGAAACATCCAAAGGGTGTCAAACATCCTAAACATTCAGGAAGGATATCTGCCAATGGAGAAGAACCAGAATACGAAGAACCTGAAGAAGAGCCCAATGGTAAACCACGACATCCGGGAGGAAAAAGACCTAAACATCCCAAAGGAGGTAAACATCCTAAACATCCCGGTAGAAAACGTCCACAAGGAAGGGAACTAGAATATATTGACGAAGGTCCAAATGGTGAACCAAGACAACCTGGAAAGCAGTGGCCGAAACGTCCAAAGGGTGTCAAACATCCTAAACATCCAGGAAGGATATCTCCCAATGGAGAAGAACCAGAATACGAAGAACCTGAAGAAGAGACCAACGGTAAACCACGACATCCGGGAGGAAAGAGACCTAAACATCCCAAAGCAGGTAAACATCCTAAACATCCCGGTGGAAAACATCCACAAGGAAGGGAACCAGAATATATCGACGAAGGTCCAAATGGTGAACCAAGACAACCTGGAAAACACTGGCCGAGACATCCAAAGGGTGTCATACATCCTAAACATCCAGGAAGGATATCTCCCAATGGAGAAGAACCAGAATACGAAGAGCCTGAAGAAGAGAACAATGGTAAACAACGACATCCGGGAGGAAAGAGACCTAAACATCCCAAAGCAGGTAAACATCCTAAACATCCCAGTGGAAAACATCCACAAGGAAGGGAACCAGAATATATCGACGAAGGTCCAAATGGTGAACCCAGACAACCTGGAAGACACTGGCCGAAACATCCAAAGGGTGTCAAACATCCTAAACATCCAGGAAGGATATCTCCCAATGGAGAAGAACCAGAATACGAAGAACCTGAAGAAGAGACTAACGGTAAACCACGACATCAGGGAGGAAACAGACCTAAACATCCCAAAGGAGGTAAACATCCTAAACATCCCGGTGGAATACATCCACAAGGAAGGGAACCAGAATATATCGACGAAGGACCGAATGGTGAACCAAGACAACCTGGAAAACACTGGCCGAGACATCCAAAGGGCGTCAAACATCCTAAACATCCAGGAAGGATATCTCCCAATGGAGAAGAACCAGTATACGAAGAACCTGAAGAAGAGGCCAAAGGTAAACCACGACATCCGGGAGGAAACAGACCTAAACATCCCAAAGGAGGTAAACATCCTAAACATCCCGGTGGAAAACAACCACTAGGAAAGGAACCAGAATATATCGACGAAGGTCCAAATGGTGAACCCAGACAACCTGGAAGACACTGGCCGAAACATCCAAAGGGTGTCAAACATCCTAAACATCCAGGAAGGTTATCTCCCAATGGAGAAGAACCAGAATACGAAGAACCTGAAGAAGAGAACAATGGTAAACCACGACATCCGGGAGGAAACAGACCTATACATCCCAAAGGAGGTAAACATTCTAAACATCCCGGTGGAAAACATCCACAAGGAAGGGAACCGGAATATATCGACGAAGGTCCAAATGGTGAACCAAGACAACCTGGAAAACACTGGCCGAAACATCCAAAGGGTGTCAAACATCCTAAACATCCAGGAAGGATATCTCCCAATGGAGAAGAACCAGAATACGAAGAACCTGAAGAAGGGAACAATGGTAAACCACGACACCCGGGAGGAATCAGACCTAAACATTCCAAAGCAGGTAAACATCCTAAACATCCCGGTGGAAAACATCCACAAGGAAGGGAACCGGAATATATCGACGAAGGTCTAAATGGTGAACCCAGACAACCTGGAAGACACTACCCGAAACATCCAAAGGGTGTCAAACATCCTAAACATCCAGGAAAGATATCTCCCAATGGAGAAGAACCAGAATACGAAGAACCTGAAGAAGAGACCAATGGTAAACCACGACATCCGGGAGGAAAGAGACCTAAACATCCCAAAGCAGGTAAACATCCTAAACATCCCTTTGGAAAACATTCACAAGGAAGGGAACCAGAATATATCGACGAAGGTCCAAATGGTGAACCCAGACAACCTGGAAGACACTGGCCGAAACATCCAAAGGGTGTCAAACATCCTAAACATCCAGGAAGGATATCTCCCAATGGAGAAGAACCAGAATACGAAGAACCTGAAGAAGAGCCCAATGGTAAACCACGACATCCGGGAGGAAAAAGACCTAAACATCCCAAAGGAGGTAAACATCCTAAACATCCCGGTAGAAAACATCCACTAGGAAGGGAACCAGAATATATCGACGAAGGTCCAAATGGTGAACCAAGACAACCTGGAAGAAACTGGCCGAAACATCCAAAGGGTATCAAACATCCTAAACATCCAGGAAGGATATCTCCCAATGGAGAAGAACCAGAATACGAAGAACCTGAAGAAGAGACTAACGGTAAACCACGACATCCGGGAGGAAACAGACCTAAACATCCCAAAGCAGGTAAACATCCTAAACATCCCGGTGGAAAACATCCACAAGGAAGGGAACCAGAATATATCGACGAAGGTCCAAATGGTGAACCAAGACAACCTGGAAAACACTGGCCGAGACATCCAAAGGGTGTCATACATCCTAAACATCCAGGAAGGATATCTCCCAATGGAGAAGAACCAGAATACGAAGAGCCTGAAGAAGAGAACAATGGTAAACAACGACATCCGGGAGGAAAGAGACCTAAACATCCCAAAGCAGGTAAACATCCTAAACATCCCAGTGGAAAACATCCACAAGGAAGGGAACCAGAATATATCGACGAAGGTCCAAATGGTGAACCCAGACAACCTGGAAGACACTGGCCGAAACATCCAAAGGGTGTCAAACATCCTAAACATCCAGGAAGGATATCTCCCAATGGAGAAGAACCAGAATACGAAGAACCTGAAGAAGAGACTAACGGTAAACCACGACATCAGGGAGGAAACAGACCTAAACATCCCAAAGGAGGTAAACATCCTAAACATCCCGGTGGAATACATCCACAAGGAAGGGAACCAGAATATATCGACGAAGGACCGAATGGTGAACCAAGACAACCTGGAAAACACTGGCCGAGACATCCAAAGGGCGTCAAACATCCTAAACATCCAGGAAGGATATCTCCCAATGGAGAAGAACCAGTATACGAAGAACCTGAAGAAGAGGCCAAAGGTAAACCACGACATCCGGGAGGAAACAGACCTAAACATCCCAAAGGAGGTAAACATCCTAAACATCCCGGTGGAAAACAACCACTAGGAAAGGAACCAGAATATATCGACGAAGGTCCAAATGGTGAACCCAGACAACCTGGAAGACACTGGCCGAAACATCCAAAGGGTGTCAAACATCCTAAACATCCAGGAAGGTTATCTCCCAATGGAGAAGAACCAGAATACGAAGAACCTGAAGAAGAGAACAATGGTAAACCACGACATCCGGGAGGAAACAGACCTATACATCCCAAAGGAGGTAAACATTCTAAACATCCCGGTGGAAAACATCCACAAGGAAGGGAACCGGAATATATCGACGAAGGTCCAAATGGTGAACCAAGACAACCTGGAAAACACTGGCCGAAACATCCAAAGGGTGTCAAACATCCTAAACATCCAGGAAGGATATCTCCCAATGGAGAAGAACCAGAATACGAAGAACCTGAAGAAGGGAACAATGGTAAACCACGACACCCGGGAGGAATCAGACCTAAACATTCCAAAGCAGGTAAACATCCTAAACATCCCGGTGGAAAACATCCACAAGGAAGGGAACCGGAATATATCGACGAAGGTCTAAATGGTGAACCCAGACAACCTGGAAGACACTACCCGAAACATCCAAAGGGTGTCAAACATCCTAAACATCCAGGAAAGATATCTCCCAATGGAGAAGAACCAGAATACGAAGAACCTGAAGAAGAGACCAATGGTAAACCACGACATCCGGGAGGAAAGAGACCTAAACATCCCAAAGCAGGTAAACATCCTAAACATCCCTTTGGAAAACATTCACAAGGAAGGGAACCAGAATATATCGACGAAGGTCCAAATGGTGAACCCAGACAACCTGGAAGACACTGGCCGAAACATCCAAAGGGTGTCAAACATCCTAAACATCCAGGAAGGATATCTCCCAATGGAGAAGAACCAGAATACGAAGAACCTGAAGAAGAGCCCAATGGTAAACCACGACATCCGGGAGGAAAAAGACCTAAACATCCCAAAGGAGGTAAACATCCTAAACATCCCGGTAGAAAACATCCACTAGGAAGGGAACCAGAATATATCGACGAAGGTCCAAATGGTGAACCAAGACAACCTGGAAGAAACTGGCCGAAACATCCAAAGGGTATCAAACATCCTAAACATCCAGGAAGGATATCTCCCAATGGAGAAGAACCAGAATACGAAGAACCTGAAGAAGAGACTAACGGTAAACCACGACATCCGGGAGGAAACAGACCTAAACATCCCAAAGCAGGTAAACATCCTAAACATCCCGGTGGAAAACATCCACAAGGAAGGGAACCAGAATATATCGACGAAGGTCCAAATGGTGAACCAAGACAACCTGGAAAACACTGGCCGAAACATCCAAAGGGTGTCAAACATCCTAAACATCCAGGAAGGATATCTCCCAATGGAGAAGAACCAGAATACGAAGAACCTGAAGAAGAGGCCAACGGTAAACCACGACATCCGGGAGGAAACAGACCTAAACATCCCAAAGGAGGTAAACATCCTAAACATCCCGGTGGAAAACAACCACTAGGAAAGGAACCAGAATATATCGACGAAGGTCCAAATGGTGAACCAAGACAACCTGGAAGACACTGGCCGAAACATCCAAAGGGTGTCAAACATCCTAAACATCCAGGAAGGATATCTCCCAATGGAGAAGAACCAGTATACGAAGAACCTGAAGAAGAGACCAACGGTAAACCACGACATCCGGGAGGAAAGAGACCTAAACATCCCAAAGGAGGTAAACATCCTAAACATCCCGGTGGAAAACAACCACAAGGAAGGGAACCAGAATATATCGACGAAGGTCCAAATGGTGAACCAAGACAACCTGGAAAACACTGGCCGAAACATCCAAAGGGTGTCAAACATCCTAAACATCCAGGAAGGATATCTCCCAATGGAGAAGAACCAGAATACGAAGAACCTGAAGAAGAGACCAATGGTAAACCACGACATCCTGGAGGAAAGAGACCTAAACATCCCAAAGGAGTTAAACATCCTAAACATCCCGGTGGAAAACATCCACAAGGAAGGGAACCAAAATATATCGACGAAGGTCCGAATGGTGAACCAAGACAACCTGGAAAATACTGGCCGAAACATCCAAAGGGTGTCAAACATCCTAAACATCCAGGAAGGATATCTCCCAATGGAGAAGAACCAGAATACGAAGAACCTGAAGAAGAGACCAATGGTAAACTACGACATCCGGGAGGAAAGAGATCTAAACATCCCAAAGCAGGTAAACATCCTAAACATCCCTTTGGAAAACATTCACAAGGAAGGGAACCAGAATATATCGACGAAGGTCCAAATGGTGAACCAAGACAACCTGGAAAACACTGGCCGAAACATCCAAAGGGTGTCAAACATCCTAAACATCCAGGAAGGATATCTCCCAATGGAGAAGAACCAGAATACGAAGAACCTGAAGAAGAGGCCAACGGTAAACCACGACATCCGGGAGGAAACAGACCTAAACATCCCAAAGGAGGTAAACATCCTAAACATCCCGGTGGAAAACAACCACTAGGAAAGGAACCAGAATATATCGACGAAGGTCCAAATGGTGAACCAAGACAACCTGGAAGACTCTGGCCGAGACATCCAAAGAGTGTCAAACATCCTAAATATCCAGGAAGGATATCTCCCAATGGAGAAGAACCAGTATACGAAGAACCTGAAGAAGGGGCCAACGTTATACCACGACATCCGGCAGGAAACAGACCTAAACATCCCAAAGGAGGTAAACATCCTAAACATCCCGATGGAAAACATCCACAAGGAAGGGAACCAGAATATATCGACGAAGATCCAAATGGTGAACCAAGACAACCTGGAAAACACTGGCCGAAACATCCAAAGGGTGTCAAACATCCTAAACATCCAGGAAGGATATCTTCCAATGGAGAAGAACCAGAATACGAAGAACCTGAAGAAGAGCCCAATGGTAAACCACGACATCTGGGAGGAAATAAACCTAAACATTCCAAAGCAGGTAAACATCCTAAACATCCCGGTGGAAAACATCCACAAGGAAGGGAACCAGAATATATCGACGAAGGTCCAAATGGTGGACCAAGACACCCTGGAAGACACTGGCCGAAACATCCAAAGGGTGTCAAACATCCTAAACATCCAGGAAGGATATCTCCCAATGCAGAAGAACCAGAATACGAAGAACCTGAAGAAGAGACCAATGGTAAACCACGACATCCGGGAGGAAAGAGACCTAAACATCCCAAAGGAGGTAAACATCCTAAACATCCCGGTGGAAAACATCCACAAGGAAGGGAACCAGAATATATCGACGAAGGTCCAAATGGTGAACCAAGACAACCTGGAAAACACTGGCCGAAACAACCAAAGGGTCGTAAGCATCATAATTTCCCAAGGAATAGAAGTCCGTATGAAGAAGAGACTAGATTATATCGGAAATTTCGTAGACCTTTCAATCCCGAATTTGTGGTATTGGAACCTCATTTTGTTGGACCTAATGGTAAACCTTTGCGTCCTACTAATTTGTTTCCTCCAATTTGGAAGCGACTTCCTCATCGTTATAGAAGACCAATCGATGAAATTTTACATCCACGATATCCATACCTACGACCCGTTGTTGGAAATCCCAAACATCCTCGATATCCACACAAGAAGAAACTCCTCCGGAAGAAACCACGAACTCCTGATGAGGAGGAACCGGACGACGTTTTAGATTTCTTAACGAATTTGGTTGGAGTACCTGTGAGTTCTCGAGAAGGAAGTCCTAAAGAACCAGAATATGGTAGTGAAAATACAGAGCCCAACATACAGCCTAAGTACCCATCTAAAATTAACCCAAAGAAACCGTCAAAAAAGCAACTCAAGAACTATCTTCGACATTTACTTGATCCATACAAAAAGAATCCTCATAGTATTGATAAGCCTCTGAAACCTCTTGTACCTGGAAAGGCTGATGATGCGGAACCCGATGATATTTTAGAATATCTAATACAGTTGGTTCCTAAAAGGAAACATCCCGATTACCCTGAAAATCCGGATAATGATGTCGACGATGTAGTCGATTACATTATCCAGCTTGTTGAAAATAAAAGTTTGCGACCTGGGAAACCGAAGTTTCCAAGACATCCTACAGAGACTGATGAAGAAATACTGGACGTTTTATTGAGGCTAATACGAAGTAATAAAGCTAAACCTAGAGAAGAACCTGAGGATGACGAAAATGAGCCCGAGGACTATACTGAGGGGCCAGAGGAGCCTCCGAAAAATATAAAGATCAAGTATGTAATCAGAAAGAGAAAAGCAGCACCAGGTGAACCAAGCAGTGTTCAGTACCACTTTTCATGGAACGGCAAGCCTTTGAAATTAGACGGAAATGGAAAACCAATCTTGACAGGAATACCTGGTTTGGAAAATGTTGATCCAGATGATTTAATAAGAAGAGTTCCATTGAGTCTCGGTTTGGGAAATTTGCAACCATTGGGCAATATTTTGCCACGTAGGCCTAATACATTTAATGATTATGGATATAATCCAAATGATTACAACGTCTATGGAGATGACATAGGAGATTACGGAGACAAAAATGATTATGGTGATGTCGGATATGACGATAACGACTATGATAGGGACTATGGAAATGACTTTAATGATAAAGATGATCAATATCAAGATGCTGACTACGACAACGTAGATTATGACAATGACAGCAACGGATATGGAGGAGATCATCGAGATGGAAGAGATTCCACTGACTACAGTAACGACGGGAACAGTGATTATTTAGGCAATAAAGGTTCATATTCCTCAAACTATTGAAATTCAACATGTCCAGCAGGAAAGGCCTTGTGAAAAATAATTGTGTGTAGATCTCGTAGGTATATCTGTTTCAAGAACTGTAATTATAAAATCTGTATGCATCTGATTCATTGTGAAACATTTTTATGTTCACAAAGTCCGTACAGGAAAATTATGTAGGAATTCTGTTATATGGATTGTAAGAACATTTTGTATAAATACAATATTATCCTTCTTTGAATTAAATAATTCCTTGTTCCTTACGCTGTCTTTATCTTGTGATTTTTACCTCCGATCAGATAAATACTTATTATATATCAGATTGGTCATTACCACGTTATGAAATGGCAACATAAAAAGAGAACAACCACCACAGCCTCACAGCATTTTTTTTTATTATTATTATTATTTTTTTTTTTGGTAACGAGCGCTAGATGGAAGTACTGCTGCAAGCTATTACTCCATGCAATTCATTTAGGATTATAACGCGACTTCTTCTGCAGTAGCTAGATAGCAGCATAGTGAAATTGATCAAATTTGTTGCCTTTAAAGCCCATTAGGCTGATCTGTTATGTATGTGATCAGGGATTTTACTTACATACTGATGAAACAATTTTATATTTCATTATTGTAGAAATAAATTATAGTTAATATAAAGAATATGTAATATATTTAACCGTAACTGTAGACGAATTTTCTGAAGAATTCAGAGTATTCTAATTAAAGCTTGGTTTCTATGAGTTAAATTACTGTGTTGTATTTGTGTTGCTGTATATCCTGTTTATTTTGCAGTGTCTCGATTTTATGTTTAAATTAACCTAGGCAGTACTTAGTATACTTGGCTTACCTCCAGAAGTATGGAAGAGTGCTCACTTTGTACTCGGTAGAAACTAAATGGTACCGTAAACTGGGGTAAAGTGGATCATATGTGTATTGTTAGATAAGTCAGCGCCACATGGTTCACACATGCAAAGAAAACTATTTTTAGTGGCACTTATAGAAGAAAGGTTTTCTTTTCATGTGTGATCCATGTGGCGCTGCCTTATCTAGGCAATACACATATGATCCACTTTACCACATGTGATCCTCTTTACCCCAGTTTACGGTACCAAGCGGTGCACTCGAGTACATTGATGGTCGGACGGTAAAACAAATGCTACCTACCAAACCCTCCCCACAATGTACGAGTGGCAGTTGCAAGGCATTCGGTTTGTTGAGTTCAAGCCAATGCATTGGAGGAATTTATTACGTGATGTTATTATACAGGGACATCACTTTATTTTTACCAACATTTTTAACATTAACCTGGCTATACTCGGAAACACTGTTGCCCCCTTCCATTACAGGAGTTTGATGTTACTAGTGCAATATGTAAACAAATCATTTTACTAGGTATAGGAGGAGAGAAAAGCAGTGTATCCATTTATGTTGTAGGGAAATACGATATTACGATTTTCAGTTTGATCACCACTTTTACGGAATTTATCAAAATACAGTAGAGTAGTAACAATTTTTTTTTCAAAAACTCAACTTTTCAGGTGGCTATGTTCGTTATGTAATGTCTACTTTATTTAGCATATTAATTATTGATGTTAACATACAATATAGAGAGTGCACTTAAATTGAGGGGGTCATAAGTAAAGGGCTGTAAGTGCACTTAAGTTACTTTTGAGAAAATGGGGTTTAAATATTTAAGCTTTCGTAAAATCGGTGAAATTTTTATTTAAATTTTAATATGTGATGCGATTAAAATATCCCTTTGTCACTAAAATTTTAGATACTTTTGCTTACACTGGATGCACTTAACTCATGTTATTACAAATGTCACTAGCATTCCTTTGCTTCTAGCCACCTCAATTCAAAATAAGCTAATCTGAATTTTTAAACAAGTGCTGAAAATGGTTGCCGTTCATTACAATGCAGGCTTCAATTCTTTACGCATATTATTAAAAACATTTTGAAGCATATTATCTGAAATTGAATTTATCGTTTCTTGAATATAATTTTTAGTACGATATTATTAATATAGGTTCTTTCTTCTATAGAAAACGCAACCATATTTCTGAAACACACTATACACTGCAGTGTTTACTTCACTGATTGAAGACTTCGAATGCAACAGCAGCCGTAAGTTTGTGTGTCTGACGGGAGCAAGGACATTAGTGAAGGGGTGAGAGTGAAGTACATTCAGAAATGCAGGTACAATAAAAATGCAAGTAAAAATAAAATGCTGTCCCTGTACATTACGTTTATATTTAAAAAAACCACTCAGTATTATATTTTATTTTGGATTCAACGCTGAATTATAATTTATGTTGTATTTTTTGTTACTGCATATAAAATATTCATTTATTAACCAGAAACATTTAGACCGTTGACTTCTCTTCTTTCCACACTGAACATAAAGTTCGCTGCCTAACATCTTACTGGTTGTTGTTGTGTTCGGGGAAGAAAGAGAAATTGTTTGTCTTGTGATCGTCAATGCATCGAGTGCACTGTCTTCTGCTGGCTGGCCAAGTAGTAAATATCCGGCCATATCTTCTTTAACTGTCATGTGATTTTCATACATGCATTGGATAAAGAAGCTATATGAAAAATAAAATATTCTTCCTAAATCTCTTCTTATTTTCTTATAATTTAAATTAGGCGTTGCTATATTTTGTTAATTCATTAAGCCACCTGCTTTCTATTTCCAACATGTCTTACCGAATAAGAGTAACTTAATATTTGCTTCACGAGATCTTAATAATTTTTATGCTCGACCATGCCGAAATGTAGTAATTATACACCTGGTAGCAGCCCTTTAATGGACCTCATTAAAGTACACCTATTCATTAAAGTTCAGGTTTTCCATCAATCAGAAAATACCATTGTAGCAATATAAAAGCGCAAGTATCGATTATTCTCAGATATGCAATCGAAAGACAACTGTTTTCGCAGGAGTTCTGCAACAATTTTAGTAGACGCTGGCGGCGACATCACAACATTGAAACGTCACGGAGGTTGGAAATCCAATACTGTCGCAGAAGGTTGTGTTGAAGAATCGATCCAAAATAAAATTGAAATCTCAAATACAATATTAAACTCAGTCGAAAAAAAAACATTCACATCAATTCACCGTCATCTTCCAGCCTTTCACAAAGCATATTCACGCAAATTCATTCACCAATTGCACAATAAATCACCTATATTTGAAATAAAGTCAGTTCTGTTACTATAATAATTAGCGTTAATTGTAAATAATATTCAAATAAATTCAATTTGTCATCTCGTGTTTCAATGTCTAATTCAATTTCAAGGTTATATCAAGATTACTGTTTATTTTACTCTCAAGATTATATCAAGGTCAATGTCGACATTTGGTTCTCGGAAAAAAAAATCTATATTTTCGCGTCTGCGCACATCTCACAATTTACGAGGTATTGCACAAGGTCAGTACCGCTCCTCGGTTAGATAAGAATAACATGAGTACTTATGAATAAATTCAAGTTAGAAATATAGTCGAGCATAAAAAGTCGTATGAAATTTGACTATAATGGTAATTACGACGCTCTTATGAAAATTATGAAACTCGCTTGCGCTCGTTTCATAAACATACTCACGTCTTAATTACTACCATTATAGGCTCGTTGCATAATGTACTATTAATCAAGAGATCTCTCTTCAACAAATCTAATAGGAACAGTGTTTCGAAAACAATCACACCTGCATTTTGGAAAAATATATTTAGCAATAAAAATATATCATCGCTGTACTTTTGTTCCGGTCAATTACTGCCTCCATTCAGCTTCTGTAGCTCGACCAAGAGGCCTTGTTTCTTTCTTAGGTTTGTATTTCTCTTTGGTAGACACTAAAAAGATTGTACACAATGCTGTGTATGCAGCGAATGTCCTGCACTTGGGCAGAAAACTATGAACGAATATTATTGTCAAACATAAGGTAGTATAAGAAACCTCTTTTTTCCTTGTGATTTTAGATAGATAATCTGGATAGGCTCATGATTATATCACACGAAAGACTAATAACTGAAATATTTAATCTTATTAAATTTATTTTATTAAGAAATACTCTTTTCCAGTAAACAATTTTCCTTATTTTTTACTTTAGATTTCTATATAAATATTAATAAACGCACAAAATTCGAAATACTTTAAGCCACCGCTTACATCATGTAACTTATTCCAATTCATTATAATACACATTATTGCTTGTGACAAACTACAATAGAATAGCCTACAAGTAAAGGCTGGTCCACAATAAACCGGGAACGGAAACGACAATGAAAATGGGAGCTGAAAAATTGTTAAAATACCCTACATATATTTAAATTCAAACATTCACAGTTAACGAGAAGCTTACCCGGGGCCGGGAACGGAAACGTGAAATTAGATGAATTTTTTATTTTTGTCGTTCTTGTTTCCGATCACAGCCTACAAGATTAATTCTGTTGTCATCAAAAAGCTATTTGGTCGTCGTTTATTTTGCGGCAAAGAGGCCGTGTTGTAATTTCTTTTTCATCCATTGCTTGTAACTAACCAAAAATTCAGTACAATCACTTTCAATTATATAGTCCACCACATGTGTTACCAGACTATCATGTGCTTTGAATTTTGAAATATTCCTTGCCATAAATTTTGAAGTTGGTTAACTTCACGTTGGCTGGCTTGTACTCATGAGAGAACGCCATTGGTCAATTGAGTCGTTTAGATGCAAACCCCGACATTTCCATCTTTGTTAATCTTTTAGTAAATGAAAAAAATTATTTACTAACAAACTATGTTACATAAAATGTCTAAACTATAGTAACCGTTTAAAGACAGAACTGACACCATGATTATTTCTTTAAGTGGCAAGAAATGTTATAAATATAACAAGATATTATGGAAATGTCCAAGTTTGCTTTTTAATGATTATATTAATTTTTATAATGTCTATTATAGCATTATTTTACACCTGCTAGTAACAAAACTGCATCAATCTGACACTAAATTCATTTTTAATATAAATTTCATATAATTTTATTGAGAAACAAAAGTAAAAAATTAATTCAGTGCCGGATCTAGTACTAAGACAACTTCAGAATTGCCACTACTTTTTATACTATTTCTTTGCAAAAAATATGTTTTAAACTTATTTGAAAGTATCCACAGCTAGTTCATATTTTATATATAGTACTATAAACATTTTTACTTAGAAAAAAAGATACTTAGAACTGCCATTGCATAGAGTTCAAATCCTCAATAACTCAGCTCCATTCTGTGCTTCACAGAGGCATTCTTCCACCAGTAATGACTTACTGTGTGCTGCATTATCAACCACTCGCCTGTAGAACTCAAGGTCACTTTGTTCCTTCCATTCATATCTGAAATGACGCTTTAGTAATGAATAAATGTCAGAACACTTTTCTTTTTTAATTGCCACACCTAAGGACAAAATTTCAAGTTTGACCTTGTCAATGTTATTACTTTTTTTGAAAACAGAATTTGCAAATCATTGACCAGATCTGTAGAATGGTTCACCTCTGATTTTCAGAAGTCCATTTTCACGAGTCAGAATCATCCTCTTTTCTCCGTTGAATTTGAAATACCACTGTCCAGGAATTTTCATAAGTTTAGCACATTTTTTACAGTTATACTGCTGCGTCTGTACCTCGTTATGTTATTGTACCAAATTGCTGGAATATATCTTTATACTCAGGAACTAGTAATTGTTTACCTTTTCCTTACAATTTTTTCGATTTGACCGAAAAACCTGTTAAGGCTGGTTCACAATAAACCGGAAACGGAAACGACAACGAGAACGAGTACAGAAATATTGTTATTATAAATGTATTTAAATGTGAGCATTCACAATAATTAACTATTGTGAACGCTCACATTTAAATACATTTATTTTAACATTATTTCCGTTCTCGTTGTCGTTTACGTTCCCGGTTTATTGTGAACCAACCTTTAGAGGGAAGATAGCTATGGCCTTGCTACAGGAAATACTTACATTTTATTACTTGATAATATGTTAAGTAACACAGTCACAATATCCAATTCGTCAGCAACGAAGTACAGCTGATGAGTGGCAGCGAAGACGGGAACCACGTGACTTATTTCGCATCAGGTATTGGCTAACGGAAATGTCGGGGATTGTATCTCGCTGCTCCGAGGAAATGTCGGCGTTTGAATCTAAACCCTGCATTCGCAATGTTCAAATGAATAGGAATTGTCGCTATTTGCTTGCAAATTATTATTGAACATTTAGATTTCAAAGTGGACAAATTTTTTGCGTGAAAATCTCATTTTCGCTGAAAAGTGGAAATGTCGGGGTTTGCATATATACGACTCAATTATACACAAATAATATATGATTGCGTAATATCGACTTTCCATATCGTTATTGACATACATATTGATATGCATAGCCCTTTTCGTTCACGGTCTTCCCGTTCCCGTTATAATTTTCGTTCCCGGTTTATTGTGGACCAGCCTTAAGTGTTGGTTGACTACCTAATAGTAATATACGTTACAAGAGCGGTATGTTGACGTTTTCATATTCGAGGAAAAGATTGAAAAAGCGAAACGTAGTTGAGCTTTTTTAATGTCCGAGAACATGAAAACAAACATACCGCTCGTGTATCGTACATTATTTTGTGCGAAGATCGTTTATTACATACCTGAAAGACGAATTTCTAATTAGTTGCAATGAAATCTCCATGTTGGTTTCTGTTTAATGACGGCAACTTCGGAAAACCAAAATATCTTTCTTCAACATTGTTGCTATAAAATGTTTTCTGTGTTTACTATATTCCAGCAGGCCGTGATATACGTCTGTCTTTTTTTTTTCCCCCAGTCTATAAATGCGTACTTAAAACAAACGGTAAGGTTATGTAATGATTTATTTTTCATTTTAATATTTTAACAATATTATTTATATAACATATTGCAGTAATAACATCGGCATCTGGAATCTTGTTGATTTTTTCACGGCTTCCTTAATGTTACTTGCATTACAAATGCAGTAACTTTTGTGGTGTTGTAGAGTTTACTTAATTTTTGCAAATATTTAAAAACAATAATTAACATTGCAATTTAGGTGAAATTGCAGTGGTAAGTTTCCAGTTTATAATTATTACTATGTTAAAAGTCTCTAAAAATAATATGTTAAAAGCCTAAAGCAGTAAAGTGAATGTCGCGCTTAAGCGATAAGAAGAGGGAAATTGTTATGCGTGTTACGTTGGGAATACTGAATGTGATATTTCACACTTACCGCGTATTGGTTCTGTGCGGAAAACAAGCAAATACGCACGATCTCGCACAAAATAACATTACAACATCCAATTTTTCTGGTTGATATTGGAGTGGATTTCTGTATTTTATTGCGAGCTTAAATGGATCTGTTTCTTTCTGGTTCTTACTCTCTTCTTAATAATTCGTATGTCAGCATTCTTCACTGGACAGTGATACATAGCTTCAAGGGATATTTAGATTTTAGATGATGATGCACTGAATTGAATTGAAACACCATTTCTGCAAGTAAAGGATGTGGATTAGGGTCGAGTGAAAATATATGAAGCTAGATGCAGTTAAAAAAGTAGTAGATATGTAACAATTAGCCGGCTGCTGCTGACGTCCACATGCCAAAGCAGAGATGGACTATCATCCAACCAGAAAGGAGATACCGTGTGGTTAGCACGATGTTCCTCCGAGGCATTCAGCTGGCTTTCGTAACCGGATTTCGCTACCTATCGTAGATCCCCAAAGTGCAATCACGATGCTGAGTGGGCACCAGCCCGAAGAGATTGCATATAAATCACTAGTTCGTCCAGTAATGGAATATGGTGCTGCATGTTGGGATCCTTACAGATTAGAACATATTAAGACACTGGAAAAGATTAAAAAACGGGCTCTCAAATTTTGTCGTAATAATTCACCATTAAAATGGGACACGCTCACGGACAGGAGAACGCGAATTCGATTATGCGCAATGTTCAAAACATGCAGAGGTGAGCCTGCCTGGAGAGAAATAAAAAATAGGTTGCAGTCGCCAAATTACTCTTCAAGGAACGACCACTCATATAAATTGAGGGAAAGAAGACAGAGGACGGACACTGGAAAGTTTTCTTTTCTCAATCGTACTGTCAGGGACTGGAATGCTTTACCTGCACACTTACTAAAGGCTTTACCAATAACCAAAAATGTATTTAAAATAGGCTTAAGGACTTTACTAATAGACGGTAGTATATTATACACACTATTTAAAGGGTGTAATTGATATGTTATTATTTGACGTGTTGTATCAGTGAGGAAGTGTGTTGTGTCAGTGAAGTGTGAAGTGTGTAGTGTCAGTGAAGTCTATTGTGTAAGTGAAGTGTGTTTGTGTCAGTGAAGTTCTCTAGTTTATAGTGGCTATGCAAAGTATTTGAACAGTGAAATGGTTTTGAAGTGTTAGTGAAATCAGGATAGAATCAGTGCAGTGAGTGAGTTGATAGCGAAATAAGTGTAGTGCCGAAAGGTACTTGTGCAGGTATGAACTTAGGGTTAAGATACAAATTAGATTTACTTTAAATGTTATTTTAAGTGATCGTGCTTCATTTAATTTAGGATGCTCCTTTTTATTATTATTATTATTATTATTATTATTATTATTATTATTATTATTATTATTAATATTATTATTAGTTGTGTTTATTATTAATTGTGATTATTGAATGTAATTAGTTACCACTGCCACCGGGTATATATCCATTTGCAGTGTGAATAAATACATACATACATACATACATACATACATACATACATACATACATACATACATACATACATACATACATACATACATACATACATACATTGGCCGAAATTTCATGAGAAAATTTCTTCCCTCATGAGGACTCGAACCAGCGCTCATTCAGTAACGCGAATCCTAGGCAGTATGCCTTAGACCACGACGCCACAGCGCAGGACATATTAAAGCATATATAGTTTGCACATAATTATATACCGTGAGTCAAAATGAAAGAACAGATTTCAATTTTGTATTACAGATAAAGTATCGAAGATAGAAACACATTGCGCATGTCACTGGCTAGAGGAAGGTTCAAAGTTTAATCCTACAGGCACTGTACACTCAACATGAGCACCATGTGTTGTGCGAGAAACATCGAGACGGTAGTCCAGTTCATTCCACACACGCATCAACTGGTCCCTGTTTATTGAATTTTCAACAATTCGATTTCTCAGATCTTCAAGAGTAGCTGCCAAAGGTGGGAGAAACACTGTGTCTTTAAATACCCCTACAGATAAAAATCACGGAAATAAGGTCTGGTGACCTGAGAGGCCAAAAACAATGAAGAAAATGTTGTCTACCTTTTCCAATCCAACGTTGTGGAATGGTGATGTTCAGATAACTCCGTACCTCAAGGCGAAAGTGAGTCGGGGCGCCATCTTGAAAGAAAATGAAGTCATTGGAATCTTCATGAACTTGAGGAAACAACCAGTTTTGTAGCATGACAACCCGTGAATTCCAACACACAAAATTATTTTTCTTGCGATGTAGTAGCGATGTTGCTATAAACAAACAACAGCGCAGCTGTGTCCAAACTTTGAACCTTCCTCTATCCAGTGACTTGCGCAAGGTGTTTCTATCTTTGATAGTTTGCCTGTAATACAAAATTGAAATCTGCTCTTTCATTTTGAATCACGGTGTACTTGTGCTCACAAATATATATATATATATATATATATATATATATATATATATATATATATATATATATTTATTTATTTATTTATTTATTTATTTATTTATTTATTTATTTATGAAGGGTTCAGAACCATAGTGGGCCAAGCGCTATTTACTAAAACCGTAGAAAACAAGAGTTAAAATGAAGTTATTACCATAATTCAATGGAAACATATAGCAAGTAATATAAAGTATACACTTTAAAACTAAATGATATGTCAATCTTCATTAAAGTATGGTATTCACTTAACTTTAATCCTTGCTTTCTCCGTTTTTAATAAATGGCACTTGCCCCACTATGGCTTTGAACCCTTCATATAGGGTATACTCGTAGATAACAGCATAGGTAATTAATAAATGGTAGAGGCAGAATAAAATATGAGCAATGCAAACAATGCATTACATCAACATCCATTGCGTTCACTTAGTCAGTAAAACATAACACGAAGAGCTGCAATATAAATAACACAAGTATTATCATGTTTATCAGTTTCTAAATACCTTAGGCCTACTAGAGTAGGTCATGGCAATTACACCAGTCGTTCGCCTTTCAAAGAGTTCGTTCGTCCTATTTAAAGGGAAAACAAAGAAAATAAATGTTTGAAACTTGAGTGTGTAAATCTTACCCGAGGCTAATTAAAACATCTACTATAAAACAAACTTTTTAAATATTATTTCGTAAATTTGGCTAAGTCGTGAAATTAAGCTGTGTTACATTCGTTTAAAATTTTATGCGGATGATGGTGATTATGAGACGATGGTGATAATGACGACTACGGTGATTATTATCATCATAATGATGATGATACAGTTTACTGAACTTTATTTTGGTCTACTGAGAACCCTGAAGTCAGTTCGTGATGAGTAGGGACCGGATTTTTATGTAATATCAAGGTGTGAAATATGTACATATTTATGCAAGAAAAATAAGCTGAATATGTACCAAAATATGTAAAATCATGAAAATATTTAATATCAATATCTGCGCTGGTTTGTATTGTTAAGCCTAGGCATTTGTAGTCTGGTACAATTTTTAATTTTCTTTCCTTCATGACGATTTCTACTGTTTCTGGTGCTCTTCCGCCGTTTCTGAGTATCATCATTTCTGTCTTGTCCACATTTATATAAAATTTGTTTTATTTTACCATGATGTTTATTGTTTCTTGTAACTTTGTAAGGTCTTTAGACCCTATTACTATGTCGTCCGCTTATGCGTATGAGATTATTCCCTCCTTGATTTTTACAATACAAAGTAGTTGTATGAGAAAGGTTGCCTTTTGTTCATTCATATTTACAGTGGGCGGTAAGGGGTGAGTGCCTCTTTTACTTCCTGGAACTAAGATGTTAAGTTTCGTCCCGAAAAACATCCTTTCTCAGGTAGGTAAAAAGGCTTATTTCAAATTGTAAATTCCCCAGCAGCAGTTTTATTTTTCCTTTTAAAGAAGTAAAAATGAATAAAACCCCTAAATATGTAGATGTATGTAATACCAAGCCATAATATGTAATGTGGGGTAAATATGTAAAAATATGTAGTATCAAATTTTAATATATTAATGGTAATTACAAGATTCGCCAGAATTTGTTATTTATATACAATTAGGTTCAAAGGAATATAATATGTAATTACATAAAAATCCGGTCCCTGGTGATGAGTCACAAAAGTCAGCTGATGATGAAAAATATGACGATGACAATGACGATAATGATGATTATGATGAACATACAGTATAGTTATTGCTGTACCTTAAACTACTCACTTAAGAAATGTTACTTACTTACTTACTTACTCACTTACTTACTTACTTACTTACTTACTTACTGGCTTTTAAGGAACCCGGAGGTTCATTGCCGCTCTCACATAAGCTCGCCATTAGTCCCTATCCTGAGGATTAATCCATTCTCTATCATCATATCCCACCTCCCTCAAATCCCTTAAGAAATGTTACAGTTATGAAATATTAAGCCTTTAAAATGGAATGCAAAAGATTTCGAGGCACGAGGAGAACTGCGTATCGCTGAAATCACATAAAAACAAAATGTAAAAATCACCGTTAATTTTAAATATTTCACCGTAATCGCAGGAAGTAGTAATATGACATGCGTTGAACACTACAAGAAACTCCCTAATCATGAGTGGAGTTTGGCTTAGGAATCCCGATGGAACCGAAAGAACATTAGTCACAATAATAGTGTTATGTGAAAAGCATTATTCCAGGAAACAGATGTCGCCTTCGTCAAGGGTGCTTTGAAGCAACACCTTTCAGTTCTAATGAAGAAGAATGACGATATGCGACTATAAAATCTGTCGTCGATTTGCAAAGGGGACACGTCCAAAGTAGCAAAGTGTTGGGGGGGGGGGGAAACATAATGGACTTAAAAATATGTACATGAATCCTCAATGTATGTATCCATAGTGATCTAATTAGAAAAGAATATATGAACATTTTAATTTGTTAACTTAGTTATAGTTTTTGTGATATTCCAACACTTTGTTATTTTGGACATGTCCTCTTTTGAAAATCGACGATAGAAATAATGTATGCACATACGTTCATTAGTAGGCAACCATGAAGAGTAAAATTATACTGAAACTTTATATAAGTGGTTGACGTCGTAACTCTGATCGTGACTATTTTAAGGCATGAAACAAATTTTTAAAATCGTAATAAAATATAATTTCTAAAAACAAAGCACAAAGCAAAATGTTCACGTTTCATTGCAGAATCCTATATTTTGATGAAAAATAGTGGAAGAAATAATTAAAATGCTATCTGCGATATAAAAGAACTTGCAAAAATAGTAGTTCTCTTAAACTTCTATTAAGATTACTGCAACGAAAGTTATGCGACTGCTAGTTCTGTTTCTAGTTTCCTTAATTTTTCCTCTTGCCAACATCTTTATACTACACTAAGTAAAGATTTAATCTTTTCTGCACATTGACGCGGTAGATAGAAGCACAGAAGTGGCACCGATGCGCAAGAGCTCAACTCCAACAGAGATGCCACAACGAAGGGGACATATTCCTGCAACGTATTGTTGCCATTGACGATACGTGGACACGGGCATACGAGCCTGAACTACAGCGTCAGTCTAATGAATGGCACCAAAAAGGATCACCACGTCCAAAAAAGTGCGATATGAACCCTCTAGGGTGAAAGTCATGCTGATAGTGGCATACGACAGTGAAGGTGTTATCATTAGCCATGCCGTATCTCAAGATCAAAATGTCAATTCGGTGTACTACCAACATTTTCTCGAACCCAACCTACTTTCAGCTATGCGGCCCAAATATCCACATTTCCTAAGAAACAATCCACCTTTCATCTTGTACGATAACGTTCGTTGTCATGTCGCAGGAGCAGTGGCTGAATTGCTACAGAGATGGGATTGGGAAGTATTGGAACATCCTCCGTATTCCCCTGACATGAGACCTTGTGACTACGACTTATTTCCACGGTTGAAAGAACTACTTAGTGGCAAGAGGTTTCCAGATATTGCATCAGTGCTTCATGCAATAGGGCAGTCCATCATAGAGATCAAGAGAAACAACCTCGGTAACGGCATTCAACGGTTACCACGGATTTGGCTAAAGATACAGGAACACGCTGGTGATTATGTTGAAGGGATGTAAATGTATGTTCCATGTAATTCAATAATATGTTCGTACTGTCTATGTTGCCACTACTTTATTTACAACCCCCGTATGTATGTAAAGTATGTTAAGAAGAGCAGAAAGCTAATTTGTGTTGAACATAGAAGTTCGAAAATTATTGTTTACACGCTCCTTAAAAATAATACTGATATAGTGAATTAGGAAAGTGATAGACGTACAGTATTACTATAAGGCTGGGTCTACACATTGCGATTTTGCAGGACCGATTTTGTGGGACCGATTTTGCAGGACGACAACAACACACTGGTTTAAATGGAACGGTGCACACTTTTGCCGCAGAATCGGAGCTTGCGGGATGGGACTACAGCATGCCGCAGTTTTGCAGGATGCCGCACGGCGGGATGTAGGACTACAACATAAGGATTCAAATGGTGGCGTTTACACAGTGCAGTTTTTCAGGATCCCGCACGGGGAGTTTTACAACTACAACTCAAGCATTCAGGTAGTGACAAGGCGTCCACAAAGAGCAGTTTTGTCGTCCGTATTTTTGTGGATCTGCACTCTACAGTGAATGAAGTATTCGAACACCGACAAACTTGTAAGAAATATTATAATATTGTAGAATAATGCACTTGTTTACATGAAACATTTTTTCTGCACATACCGAAGTGTAGGAAATATTCAGTATTGAAAAGAAAATTAAAAATATGTATATTTAAAAAGACACGTTTAAGTTTCGTAAGATGTGTAATTGTGTAAATTGAAAAAAGTATTCGAACAGTTTAAACTCCAGTGACGATTAGACCTGTGACCCTTACGCGTTTGATCACGGGAACTTCTTATCACAATGGGGTTCAGTGTCCAGAGGCCAAAGAATAATATTGGAAAGCATGAAAATAACTTGCCGCTCAAGAAAAATGTCCAAAGCAAATGGAAAAGCAATTTTAAGGAAAAAAATCCCGTTTAAGTGCATCGAAAATTGTCTCTGAGCTTGAACTACAACTAAGTGTAAGTGACAGAACAGTTCGTAATTATTTGAAAAACAATGAATATCGTAATAGTCAGAAGAAAATATTTGTTAATGAAAACATTAGGAAGAAAGATTAGAATTCGTGGAGAAAATTATATATATGGAAAACATCTCTAATCCGTTCTGGAACAAAGCGAAATTCACAGACGAGAGCAAATTCAGTATTTTTCCTTCAGGTGGAAGATGTGACCAAATACTGAACTCTACTCATGAGTAAAGCCTTATTGGTGTCCCTTATGAGGTTCCAATCTGTCTTCGACAAGTTGACTAAACAACAACGTATATTGAAATTTATTCAGTTTATTTTGTACATTTTAATCATATATGTTATAATACAGCCCAAATAACTGAAATGGCTGACTATTGTGTTAATAATTATTATCTTTGATCGTATGGGATGCTTTCCTAAAAATGCCATAACTTTTGTCTTTTTAACTGAGCTTCCTAAACTATATTCTACAGTAACCTTGCATAAATACTGAACTGCTATCTGCAACTCATCATCTTAAATTGGCAAATATCACATGTTTATCTGCAAACATTATAGAATTTAAAATCTGTGAACCTAATTAAAATGTGTTTCGAGATTGTTTTGCTGATAATAGGATGACAAGAACTCTTAACGATATTCTGAAACATAGTACTGTAAAGATGATGATGAAGAATTCGTCGAAGAAATTGGATATTCGATAAAATTAAAAAAAGTAATTTTCATACTGTTTTAGTTAAGTAATTTTAAAATTTAACAAACCCTTCATTGACACAAAAAGAATGAACTCAGGATCTTCTTTCTATTGATTCCTTAAGCAACTAGCAGCTTCACACACAGAGCTTGCAGTTTTGAATGACTAGCTGTCAGACTACAATAACGGACCTTCGGCTGGGCCTCAAATTTATGATCACCCAAACGAGGGATTGCGTTTTTGTGGGAAATGTGTAGACCGATGAAGGGCATCCCGTCAGGCAGGAAGTAATAAAACGGGTCCTGCAAAATCGCAATGTGTAGACCCAGCCTAAATAAACTATTCTCCTTCAAATTTCTGATTCCCTTGATTTCGTGTAGATAACTTCTATATGGGTAATAATACACAATTAAAAAAATGAACTACGTATTATCAAATGTATGAATTAGAGTAAAAACAATAAAAGGGATAATTAGTAATGTTAGGAAAACATAATTGCCAATAACTAAATAAAATTTAACTCTGGTTTTCCTATTAACTAATATGTCATGCCTATTAGGTGCATAAGTCCACCGCTGTGGAGAAACGGTTGGCATGCCTGACCGTGAAACGAATGGGCCTGGGTTCAGATCCTAGTTGGGACAATTTTACTGGTTGAGGTTTTACCGAGGTTTTCTCGCAACTCATTAAGAACAAATTCTGGACAACTTTCGGAACTGGGCCCTGGACTCATTTCGCTGTCACTATCGCTTTCATCTCACTAAGACGCTAGACAGCCATAACAGTTGGTAAAACGTCGTAAAATAACCAACAAGAAAAATTATGTGCGTGGCTTATGAAAGAAATGGTAAGTTCATGAAACTCAGTACACAATTTCGTATGACAAGCAGGCTACATTAAACCTAACATGCTCGATAACTTGATTCGTGATTATTTAGGCTTGAAATAATGTAAACTGATTGTTGTCCGTGGTATTGTTATCAATATAAATTATTGTACTGTTTAATATTTCCATTAGTAACCAGATGGTTGACTGGCATTTTCATTCAGTAATCATATTCTTGAGAAATATAACCTCCGTTTCCATAACTGAGCATTTATTTCCATAAAATTAGTAAGAACAATCAGAAAGAACACAATAAAATTATGCAAATCGAGCTTTCAGGTATAACTCCCTGTAAAGTTGATCTGAATAATTTCGAAGGAAAAATTGTTCCGGGACCTTTGGTTAAACGTACCAACGCTCTAACCAGGAACTCTACTAGACACCGATCCAAGTTTTCCCTCTATATCCACAGACCTCAAAGTGGGCTGACAACTGTCAAGCAATCAACATTGAGTGCGCACAAACTCTGTGTGACTTGAATTGTGGTTTTCTGTTAACGAACAGTGGTGTGTATTATGCAAATTGAGCTTTCAGATAACGTTAAAGTTCCCTGTAAAATTGATTTGAATAATTTCGAGAGAAAAATTGTTCCGGAGCAGGGTATCGAACCCATGACCTTTGGTTAAACGTACCAACAGAGGTCAGTTCACTTTGAGATCTGTGAATATGGAGGGAAAAATTGGATCGGTGTCTGGTAGAGTTCCTGGGTAGAGCGTTGGTATGTTTAACCAAAAATACCGGGTTCGATACCTGGCTCCGGAACAATTTTTCCCTCGAATTTATTCAAATTATTCACAATAAAATTAGTCAAATTGTGTATGTGTGTGAGTGTGTATATATATATATATATATATATATATATATATATATATATATATATAAGATGGTTGACATCTCTAATTGAAATTCTGGCCGATATCTACATCTATTATCAGGCGGTATATCTCACTTGGCAATATGTGTTTAACCTACCTAAACACCTAGAGCAATAGTTCAATAGTTTTCCCAATTTAACCCACAAGCATAGGAAAATAACCGTGCCATGCATTAAAATTTACTCCTTGAAATCCCACCCCTGTTTGAATTCTATTTTGTCGCGGCTTTACCTCTGCAAAATTAACTCAAGTCCCTACAGCGGGGCAATGTGATCGAAGTGAGACAAATAAGACAACCTTAGGCTAGGAGCTCACAAATATTGTACGTTACGATGAGTCCCAGGAGCCAAGGACAAGATACTTTCAAATGATTTTCCTCCCTTTCCCCATTCATTCAATCATCCATTCGTTCATTACTTCGCTTTTCACAATCTATTCATTTTCATTCAGTCGCATTATCCATAATTGTACCTGGTACACCGAGGAAATCATTTCTCCCGCGTGCGCCTCGCCAATTAAGATACCAACCGTAGCTGTAGACTAGACGAAACGTCTGGATCCAACAACGCCTCTCAGCCTCAACAATAACCATCCATCCATCCATCCATCCGTCCGCCTATCTGTCTGTCAATCCGTCTATCTGTCTGTCCGTTTCTTTATCTGTCCGTCTCTCTGTCTGTCCGCTTCTCTGTCCTTTCGCCTCTCTGTCTGTCCGTTCGTTCGTTTGTCTGACTGTCTGTCTCCTATTTGATTGTTTATTTATTTATTCATCTATTCATTATTTTATTTGTTGATTTGTTTTTTTCCTTATTTGTTGCAGTGAAGGTAAGGACATCAGGCCTTCTCTTCCACACCAGCAGGAGTACAAATACTGTACATAAAACAACTGCAGAGCAAACAAATAAACAAGAAAAAGTAATGCTCTAATTTTAGGCTACAATACAAGTTGAAGGTAAAGGTAAAGGTAAAGGTATCCCCGTAACATGCCATGAAGGCACTTGGGGGGCATGGAGGTAGAGCCCCATGCTTTCCATGACCTCGGCACTAGAATGAGGTGGTGTGGTCGGCACCACGCTCTGACCGCCTTTTACCCCCGGGAAAGACCCGGTACTCAATTTTATAGGAGGCTGAGTGAACCTCTGGGCCGTTCTGAAAGTTTGGCAACGAGAAAAAATCCTGTCACCACCTGGGATCGAACCCCGGACACAAGTTGAAGGAAAGAAATAAAAATAAAAGATAGAAAACAGCAAAACAAAAGATAGTAATTCAAAATATACTGTACAGTAATTGCCTAATATACACGTACAGTATTTAGTGCTTAAGGATGTAACAAAGTATCTGAGCCTAAGTGACTGACTGATTGTGTAATTTTCAGGAGAAATATAAAAATAACAATTTCGCAGTTTGTAAATAAAATTAAAATTGCCAGTTCAAAGGCGTAATAATATGTATATAGGTTTAATATTTCAAATAAAAAAATCCTCCTCCGCTCTATTAGACAGTGTTTGTATCTATAAAACGTATTTCAATGTCACAAGAAGTAATTGGTAGAAAATGAGAATTTGAATTATCAGAGATATCTACATTGTCATGATTAATGTTCGCAACTTAATGCACGACGGAGTGGCTGCAACAATGCGCTACCTGGTGCAGTTACAGTAACTATAAACACTTCAGACACCATGTTGTTATTGTCTTAATTCATAGAGACGTAGTTAATAAAAAATAGGTTATTAATATGAAACTATGGTACAGAGAATGGAACATACATTCATATTAGAGACACGTAAATAATAAATAACATCGATACCCGGCCCCGAAACAATTTTTCCTTGAAATTATTCAACTTTGTACAGATTTCAAAGTTTCGCCATTCACTTGACATAAGCCTATCTAAGACCTAATATTTCAAATAAAATTACTGTAATGTATGATATTCGGAAATAAATTAAAGGTTACATGTCCCATAGCTTATTAACATTTGAATGGTTGTAGAAAATTCTTCATAGATTTATGACAGCAAATGAATATAAATCTTCAAGTCACTGAAACATTATTTGAAAATTGCTTCATGTATTTCATATTAACTCAAAGTATTCAGTGGCATAACCTTCATCCATATCTGTGATTTATTTCCCTGCCTATCATTATTTTAAGGAAACATTAAAGGTGTGAAGCAAAAACTTCAATGCACTTGACATATATTTAAATATTATGTACGTACATGTGCATATATAGCCGCATTTATGTAGCCGGCATTACTATTTCATTAAGTGATTCAGCACTATGATCAATTACAAGGTAAGAAGAGTAGTGTTTTATATCTTTCGTATATCTCGAATTAACTTGTTCTCATTATCAACTTCATTTTAAGATTTCCCTACGTCTTGTAAATAACAGTATCATTAACACATCGACGAGTAACATACAGGAATGTACATCAAAATACATTTCTATTACTCCTAAATGCATGGAGCTTTTTGTATTTTTATTGTTTTACATAAATGCTATGGGTGAGCGCGGCAACGTTGCGGTTATGGCGTTAACATTTAATGAGTGCCATAGTCAGGGGTAAAGGCGGCAGCACGTAGGACAGACACCCCTACTGCCATTAATGCCGATTGTTTAGGCCACCCTCTGGGCCTCAATACTTATAATGGAGTCAGTACGACTGTGATACTGAAAATTAATTATTTACAATAAAAAATATTAAAAACGGAATTTTGTTTGGCAAGTGTAGCAAAGGAACGAACAAAATAGCATCATTTCTAACGTGTCCGCCGTACACTTGGTCAAAATGGAAGTGGCCGGCGTCTGAGGGACAAAGTTCGAATCGTGTATTTACGTGAGAGCTCGGGATAGCCAGGCTTTGTTTAAAAGATTGCGTATATTTTTCTAGTAGTTATAATGGGAAACACAACTATTAATCACTAAAATCTTCCGAGAAAATAATTCATATACGAGATTTAAAACAGACCGTTCAGAGTGTTTAAACAGTGAATATTAACACAAACACTATATACTGTATAACAGGTTCTCAAGTGGAGTACGACCATTGCTCGTTACAATGCCATTCTGACTGCAGTAAAAATTTTAGCGTAGTTGGTAGAGCGTTAGTTAACAATTCATGAGGTTTAAGTTTAAATGTCCGTGGAGTAACTAAACGTTTTTTTTTTATTTTATTCTTTTAAATTCATCATTGAAAATATAACAGATTTTCTTCATTTTTTTTTTATCCTTAGAATACTTTTCGCTGTATCTTTTTTTTTTTTGTGTGTGTTAATAGAAACTTTTGACGCTAGATGGAAGTAACACTAAAGATGACGATTAGGAGCTTTCATATTAAAATGCTGTGTTAATTATTTTATTAATCCCTCCTGCTTTGCACTCTATTGCCTAAGTAACATTCAGTAAATATATTCACGGTTAAATAATTGGCAATAATTAATTTGCAGGTTGTGCTACAGGGAATATGATTATAATACTAATCTAAATCCGTGATCATCAGGGCCTAAACGTAGTGATTGTAAACAAGAAGAAAAACCATAATTCTGATGACAAAATATATTCTGATTTCCTGGAATTATAACCACAAATTTTAATCAATTTTGTAATTATCTGTATGAATAAGCAAAATTATTTGATTATATTACACTAAAAGGAGTTGCGAAAAATAAAAGAAAGGACAAAACAAAAAATTCACTACAAAGATTCGAAGCATGCTTTGAAGGTAGCCAAAATCAGTGTCTTGTAGTATGGAGTTAACTAAAGCGGCGCACAAAGGTTTACGGTAGTGAACTGCACGTTCACCCGGAGAGAGTTAGAAAATTTTTGCTGTTCAAGAGACCGGCCACTTTCATTTTGACCAAGTGTACACTAGACAGACATTCGTCCATTATGGTAGGCCTATAGTGTAGACGATGAAAGAGTAATGGAACGGAGAAAAATTCTTTCCGGCGCCGGGATTTTTAACCCGGGTTTTCAGCTCTACGTGCTGATGCTTTATCCACTAAGCCACACCGGATACCACCCCGGCGTCGGACAGAATTGTCTCAGTTTTAAGTTCCAACTCTTGGGTTCCCTCTAGTGGCCGCATCTCAGCACATGTGTGGACTTCAGTCCTTCGTTCATAGACATCTATGACGTAGTGCAGAGGGCGGCCGCTAGAGGGAACCCAAGAGTTGGAACTTAAAACTGAGACGATTCTGTCCGACGCCGGGGTGGTTTCCGGTGTGGCTTAGTGGATAAAGCATCAGCACGTAGAGCTGAAAACCCGGGTTCAAATCCCGGCGCCGGAGAGAATTTTTCTCCGTTCCATTACTCTTTCATCGTATGATGACGCAGAATATCTGCATGGAAATATCATATGTACTTCGGTACATTAAATAATATATACTATAGTGTAGAGACAATTCCCGGCTTCACTACTGTATTCCCCGATCATTATTGTAATAGTAAAACTTTATTATAATGAAACCAAGTGGTGGTGTAGCTCAATGATAAAGCATTGGACTGCAGCTCGAAAGGTCTATGGTTCAAACAGGGGTTCTTTCCATTCTTTAAATTACTTTAAATTCTTAATCGTTTCATATAGTTATCAATAAAATAGTATTGTTGAAGCAATTTGATTTGTGTAAATATGTTACACAAAAACAGTAATTTTTAAAAGCAGGCCTGACATTGTTTGAACCGCTTTTGATCGATTCCGATTCGTGAAGTGCGACATCTGGTGAGGAACAATTAAAATTCGGCCAAACAGTTGAAAGTCAGTGTTAAAAATACTTCACGCATATTACCATGGAATAGTCAATTGTAACACGCTTATCTAGCAATCTTATTTTAGAAATGGCTGTCTAAAAATGTATTTCGAGATTTTCGAGGAAATAAATCGTTAGCTTCCATGACACTGAAAAAGTGATTTCAAGAATTTTTTCTGCCTGTAAGACTCTCTGTGTGCAATGATTTCTCCTAACTATTGGACAGATTTTGTTCGCAATGTATTGGGTATCTACCAATCAATCTATAATTCTTTGTAGTAAAAGAAATTCTGTAGGCCTCCATTTCAATGTACACCGCAGAATAAACAGACAGATACGAGAATGACGTCTGATCAATGTAAATTTTATTTAATATTATTTTTACTAGGCTATTTAACGACACTGTATCAACTACTGTACTAGGTTATTTAGCGTCGATGAGAGTGGTGATAGCGAGATGACATTTGACGAGATGAAGCCGAGGATTCGCCATAGATTACCTGACATTAGTCTTACGGTTGCAGAAAACCTCGGAAAAAACTCAACCAGGTATTCAGCCCAAGCGGAAATCTAACCCGCGTCCGAGCGCAACTCAAATCAATCAATCAATCATAGTGTATTTGTCGGAATTGCAATTACGTAATTATAGACAATAGTCAATAGAAACATTTAGATTAAAATTCCAAGTTTATATAGCTGACAAAAAAGTCATTAATACGAGTATTATAAAAAGAATGATCTAAAAGCCATTTTTAAGACAACTTTAAATCTAAATAAGCCAACTGAGTGGGCATTCTTAGGCAAGCTGTTAAACATTTCTAAAGAAATAACATTGTGCCATTTCTTGGTCTTTGTCAACCTAAAAGTAAGTGTAACAATATAATGATTATTCCTAGTAAAATATTTATGAAGCTGGGATTGAGAAGCATGACTATTTAAATTAACCTTAGTATGGACTAGACAGTCGTAAATATATTGATTATTACAATAAGAAATTTAGCATTACGATATAAAGTTCTGCCATGAGCATTAAAAGATGAATTAGTAACAATACGTAATGTTTCTTTTTTGCAAGATTAGAAAACTATTAACATTAGCACCGTTACCCCACAAACGAATATTATTATGAGATACACTATGGAAAAATACAAATAGGCTTGTTTCAAATATCTACTAGATACAAGAGCTTTTAATTTACACAAGAGATAAAGTACACGGGAAAACCTTTTGCCCACATACGCAATGCGACCGCCCAAGTAAGCTTTGAATCTAATGTAATGCCAAGAAATTTAACTTCTGAAATCATTTCATTGGGAACATGATTTAATGGAAATAGTATCCGCTGAGTTTTAGATCTATTAAGTTTCAACCCCTTAGCTTCAAACCAACCAGCAGCATCACATAAATACTGTAGGAATCCATTAATAAACACAGTTGTTGTATGCCATAGCCTACGTAGTAGACAAAAAGGAAGTGTCATCAGCAAAAAGGACTGTGTCACAATTTATATTGAAAGACAGATCATTTATCATAATAAGGAACAGTAGAGAACCCACAACAGATCCTTGAGGAACTCCAATATTAACATTAACAGCATTAGAAAACTCCCCATTAATACATGTAATTTGAGTACGATTATGTAGATAAGATCTAATTAGGTCCAATTCTTTGCCTCTGACTCCATAGAACAATGGTTTCCTGAGATACACAGTTAAAAGCCTTGGACAAGTTATAATAAATACACGTTTATTTTCGTGGGACAAAGAATAATCTTTAACTAGTGCTTCAGATTTTGAGATCGGTATGAAAGCATGTAGTATTTTCGTGCCACTTACTGCTTTTGCTCTCTCATACCGAAACTGCAGTAAGTCACATTCATTTTTATGTTCATCATTGGTGAAAAATAGAAAATAAATTTCACTAAAATTCTTTTCAGCCCATTCAAACAATTTTCTCGGCGTCGTAATGGGGTCCTGATGTGGCTGAAGACTTGCTGTTGTTGCTAATCTTTTAGTGGTGTCACTAATCCCATCACAAGGGCCTTTCCCATGTGAAGTTCCAAAAAAAAAATGCCATTCAGCACTTACGCCGAAATCTTCTTCGTGAAAACACAGATTTACAAAATGTTTTCGTTTTTTGTATTGGGCACAAGCCTCTTCAGAAAAATAAATAACTCTTTTCACATTTCCTATTTCGTTCTTCAGAAACCGTATTAATTGTCGTTCGAAAAGGTGGACAGCATTTGTATCGTGTTTAAGACACTCTGAAATTGATACAAAGTTTTTATGTTTTAATTTACTTCTGTCTTTAAAATAAATTACAAAGGGATGGAGTGTGACCTAATTCTTATTCCAATGAACACCCTGTACAGGATCTTGAATCACGCAGGCATAATTTTCATAAAAATCACAAATTACAAGGCATTCACCGTCCTGGAGAGCTTCTTTCTTTTCCGCCAGAAACGCAGCTTGCTGCTGAGCAATAAATGCGTGAGGAGCTAGGGCTTTTAACTTGGTCGAAAGTTTATCTAAAAATTCTTCTACTGAAGAGTGCAAAATTTCTAAATTAGTTCGGTCAACAGTTACCCATTGTTTGTAATTGACTACATCTATCATTTATGTTTCAAATGCTTCCTGTAAAAATTGAATTAAGTCTGCTGTTGATGGACAATTTTAACACTTTCTGAAATAACAATCAGGGAATGCAGGGTTACATAAAATCTGTGAAATCAGATCTTTGTAATTTCTCAGTGGCTGTTCTAGATTGGCTGTCAATTTCGCAATGTTTCCACCAACAATGAACAACTTTATATTCTCACGATGAGCACACACACAGACTGAATGAGTACCAATGGCTCCAGGAAGCACACATTGTTTTGGTCTTAGTTCCGCAAATTTTGAAAAACTAGTTTGTATATCTGGATATTTAACCTTAAAAGCTCGAAATGTTTCTTTTAAATTTTATAACAACAATCTCTTTGTTTCTGTGCTTTGTGGCCGTCTTCTTTTACAGAAGCGAAGCTTTTCTTCCTAGCCATGACGCTGCTTACATGATCATTAGTGTAATGGTCAAGCACTTTTTTCACTGTGGATGTGTCTGAAGTTTTTCCACTTCTAGATTCTGGAGTTGAGAGAATTCTCCTCTCTGCAGCTAAGTTTTTTGCAACACTGATCATGTGATTAGATGCATCAAAGTGTTCCCTAATTTTACTGTATGGCCAGTCCTCAAATATAGTTAAAATCTGAATTTAAGTTTTCTGTCAATAGTGTTCCTGAAACACTCTGCTAGCTTATTAATTATGTCACTGCTACTCTTCTCATCTGGTGTTGTTTCTACTTCCTTTATTCTCAACGCGAAAAATCTTTTCCTTAAGCGTCTGTTTTATTTTCTGATATTTCTGTTGGGGATACTTCTTCTGCGATAATTTCTTCTTCTTAATTGGTGTTTCCCCCATTGAGACCAAACTGTCATTCAACTTATCCATGTCCGTCACTGACACCTCTGAATTACTTGACACACTACATTTATCAGCTCCCGAATTGCCTGTTGTTTCTTGTTGAATGTTCTGAACACTAGAATTGGCTAAGATATCAACATTGCTGGTTTGAACTGCAGTTGATTCACCAACATCTGACATTAACGAAATTTTCTTTGGACAATTTTCATAAATCCGAAGATTGTATGACAACTTAATGTGTTGCATGTTCAATTTTTTAAGCATGTTGCAAGTCACGCACCTCAATTTCCCTTTCTTAAACCTACGACTGTGGTTGCTTATTTTGAAAGGATTAAAACACTGATAATGTCTAGGTTGTGTTACATTACTCACTGTGATTAGGCTACACACTAATTGCACCAACTAAAAACAATAACAGAAACTACGCCATACACACTCTATGCTCTAAAGTATGAAGAGGTAACAATCCTTCCTGTGCAGAAATAATTTTTCACTCGCTTTCCGTTTCATTTGTCGACATTCAATAGTTAAGGTTATGGCTTTCACTATCTGCGACAGCAGCTACTTCACGTTTCTTTTAGCAACATGATGTGTGACATCCGAACGACCACAGTGTTCTATAGAAATAATAACTCTGCAATCAATGTATAGGTCTAACACTTTACCATCATCACCACTTTCAACAAGAAACGGATATTCCTTTTTTTAATGCATCTCTGTAAAACTATAGCCTACTTACGCTTCGGCATCTTATCCAACACGTGGTTACCAGAATGTAGTCTTAACACGACTCGCGATATGACCAAAGATGTTAGAGCGAGTATAAATAACAGCGAGAAAAAAAAACCATTAAACTCGTATATATATCTATGTATGCTGTATTACCGTAATTATAATTTTTCACATGTTCAATGTTGACTTTTGGTGAATAACTTTACTGTAGAATATATGAAAATGAAATGAAACTCGGTAACCTCATACAAATATCACGAACACAATACTTAAGCTTATAAAAAAAACTTTTACAATAGACAAAAACTTACAAATAGGAAGACGCCAGCAAACCGGAAGCGTAGGATAATCTCATTGCCACCAGATAGTAAAATTATCAACCTTTTGATTATCGATCTAAGGTCTGACGTAACGATTATGGAATTGAATTCTTTACGGTGATATCTGATGGAAACAGTATAGAATTAATCAGTGTTTTACGTGATTATTAAATAAAAGAAAAAGTAATATTTTAATAATAATTTATGAAAACGGGACGACATTTAAAAAAACGGGGCTGAAAAAAGAGAATCCCGTTAAAAACGGGACGTCTGGTCACCCTACTTTAGTCATTCTAAAAACTTTTCTCCATTCATGTTATGTAACAGTGTGAAGATATATTGTTGACAGAGCTCACATATTAATTTAATCAAAGTTATTGTAACTCGATATTAATTTAAGACATTCACTTAACTGTAAATGCCTATGCCAGCGTTTTTCAACATGCGGCACACTGAAGGTCTAATTATCATATCATATCAAGGAAAGATAATTCTTTGAATCTCGTCAGTACAATATATTCTAATGACCAATATCTTAGAAACTATACTGGGTGTTCATTTCAAGGTGTGTCATGACGTCACTGTTGTGAGTCAGCGATTTGAAGCGAGTTTCAGCTTTTATGTCAGAGAAGTTGCCTATTAATCAAGGTGTTCAATCCGAACTTGAGAACGTGTACTGTATAACTTGAACGTCGTAGCAACAGATGGCGGTCGGTAAGGTCTTAAAGTCTGTGTGCTACCATAACTTCTTTCGAACTGTGTTTTGCGCGGGCAAGTCGTAGTCGTACGCAGGGTATTTGTTATCATCGGTTGCGTACGGCGACATTCCACAACACAAATCAAATGCTCCGTGTCCATGTTGACCGTCGAAGTTAATGTCAACAAATACGTAAGTAATCGTCTTAACCCTCTCCACATATCCCGACAGTAAGAAAAAAACTCACCTCAGTACTTGTTTCCAAACAGTTCACATTCCTGCCACTACAGGTGTTACCGTGTGTATCGGTAAGTACTCTTCAGAATGAACGCCGTACTTGTTAAGCAACTTCTCTGGCACATACGTAATACGCCTCTATGGAAGTGTAGGAAGATTGAATTCTCTAGGCTCATCGACTAGCCACATGACGACATACAGCGAGCCATGACATAATTTGAACTGAACACACAGTATATTCTTCAATGCGCCAAAATAAAGTTTCATTTTCCCAAGTCATGTAGACCTATATAATATAAGGATAGTAAAGCTTTTAAATAGAAGCAAGTATAAGATGATCATGCATGTAGCTTATGTACGTAGGCGTATGTATGTATGTATGTATGTATGTATGTATGTATGTATGTGCACGAATAAGTCCGGTTGCGTGGTGTTGACTGGTGCAATGACATAGGAATAGAATCAAATCATGACGTAAGTGGAGGGGATACATGTTGCAGCAAGAAGAGTTCCTATTGGCCAATTTGAATAAAGAGTTATTAGAATTAGTTAATTAATCATTGAGTAACGAGATGTTATTACTAAGTGATTTAGCTATATAAAATTCTTCTGCAACTATATTAATGTTCTCGCTGTTAATAGGTTTTAAAATTTGTAAAGCATCAGACAGTTTTTGAACTTCATGGTTATTCTCAATTAAGTGGGATGCGAATTTTGATCTATTACGACTATGACAAAAATCTGCTTTATTTTCTGAATATCTAGTTTTGAAGTTCCTTTTAGTTTGGCCAATATATTTTTGTGTTCAATCCTTACAATGCAGCATGTATACTCCACAACTTTTATATTTCATAAGCTGTACACATGTTTTTGCAGAATTTTATTCAAGGCATAGACTCTGTATTCTAACATCTAGATTTTATAGAGATTGAATTACTACAACCACTACGCCTGTTTTAAGTCATTATTATCACTTTGCCTCTGTTTGTGCAGTTATTTATAATATTGTAATTTTTCTCACGTCATGTATTTTATCACTTTTTATTATGTTGCATTTCATCTATGTCTTTATGTTAAAAGCACCATAATATGCTAATTCGACCTGAAGATGCCATCCAATTGGCGAAAGCGCTAGTCATATATTTTTATGCGTATAACCTAATGTAATTCTTGTACTACTCATAAGGTTAAAAATAGACAGTTATTGAAGGATTTATGATACTCATTTTCATTTATTAGTAGCAGAGATCTGTACTAATATAATTATCCACTTTCATTTCAGGTCGTTACATTGTGCGTGGTCGCATATTTCTGTACTTGTTGTGAAGTCAGTGGATACCTCTCTACTGTTTCAAGCAAAGCTTCTGGTTTCCAGAAGGATATGAAAGTGTTTCGTGAGACACTACCAAACAGGCATGAGATAATTCACGAAGAAGCGATCGAAAGTGGAACAGAACCAGCCTCTGAAGAACAGCCAGTACCAACAATAACTCCTCAAACAATTCAAAATCACAATGACGTCTCAACTGTGCGAAAAAATAGTGTTCTTACAGGGTCATATTTGCATCGTCAGAATTTGAAACACAGACTTATACATCTACATAAACTATTACCTTGTTGTTGGTAAACGATTGTGAATGTTTCATAATCTGATGACTGTTTTAAACTCATAGTCCTACTTTAGAAGCAAGAAATGTCAGCTTGTGTCTAGTAATGTATTCATATAATATTTAAATAAATATATACAGTGTTTATTTCAAAATCTTATTAATATACATCTTGATTACACAACTTTTAACACTACATCACTTAGGAATAAAAACAGCCTATGTATATGACTTTCACGTGTTAATTTGAACTAAGTTTAAAAAAAAAACACACAAAATCACATCCACAACGAAACCTCAACACACAACTGAATTTCAGAAAACACACACTATTTGACTCCACACTACACAACACAAACGCACCCCCACCGGGGGCAATGACACCGAAAGACGCAAGGACCACGCAGTTCTGACCAAGCCGAAACTAGTCAACGAAGGTATTTTTAAACTTAGTTCAAGTTAGCACGTGAAAGTCATATACTGTACATATTTTTAATATTATTAGTTAAATTCAACCATACTAATTTAAATTCTCTTGAATATTACTTCTCATATATACGAAGTAATATAATCCCATTTCGAAGTTCTTCAGATTTTTAGAAACACTGCTGCTTCTTTCTATTCCATTTAACTGTTGCATTCTAACATTGTCCAATCTAAGAGGCGAGAGGGAAAGTGATACTTCCTCCCCAATTCTTCGTTTGGGCCTATTTGAGCAGATGCAGGTGACTTTTAATGTTGACATAATCAGAGAAAAAGAAATTCGTTTATTATAACCGAAAATACCTTCGTTGGCAACAAAAAATGTTAAATCATATGTTTCCGCTAATTAATAAAATATGCGCGAACATTTCCATGGTAGTTCTAATTTTTAGTGTTCTGTATTTCTATGCACAAGAAATGGCGAGATATAAACGCTCATGCTCCACCATAAAATAAAATAGCAGGACCATAATATAAAACTTACTTATGACATTTAAGGAACCCGGAGGTTCATTGCCATCCTCACATAAGCCCACCATCGGTCCCTATCCTGAACAAGATTAATCCAGTCCCTAACATTAGCCTATATTATACCTCCATCAAATCCATTTTAATATTATCCTCCCACCTACTTCTCGGGTCCACACCTGTGCAGTAACGGTTACCACGTCTGGCCGCGAAACCAGGTGGCTCGGGTTCGATTCCCGGTCGGGGCAAGTTACCTGGTTAAGGTTTCTTCCCTCAACCCAATATGAGCAAATCCTGGGTAACTTTCGGTGTTGAATCCCGGACTCATTCCACCGGCATTATCACGTTCATCTCATTCAGACGCTAAATAACCTAAAATGTTGATAAAGCGTCGTAAAATAACCTACTAAAATAAAAAATCTACTTCTCTACCTCCTCAAAGATCTTTTTCCCTCCAGGCTCCCAACTAACACTCTATATGCATTTCTGGATTCGCCCGTACATGCTACATGCCCTTCAATCTCAAACGTCTGGATTTAATGTTTCTAAATGTGTCAGATGAAGAATACAATGCATGCAGTCCTGCGTTGTGTAACTTTCTCCATTCTCTTGTAATTTCATTCCTCTTAGCTCCAGTCCCTTCTATGAAATTAGTGTACGTACGGTTGTATGTTACGTCCTCTGGTAGGTAGTAGATAAATGTAATTCAATACAACCCAGTATAGTAAGAAACAAATAAATAAAATAATACAATTAATAATACAATCCTGTATGTCATCATTGAGCTCCACCAGACAAATGACACCTGTAGGCGAATCACAGAACTGCGTCTGTCAAGATCTGCTGGTCGACCTGAAACTATTAAGATGATGCATGAAATGAAGCTAATGAAGGTGAAATGAGTTCGAGTCCAACGCAGAAAGTTACTTAACAATTCTGCTTCAAGCGAGTGAGGGAAAACCTAATAAAAAAAACCTCTAATAGTTAACTTGTCCCTTTCAGAATTTGAACCTTGGACCTCTCGCTTAATGGTCAGAAATGCTTACCGTTACTCCGTTTTATACGGGTTTAATTTCGAAACCATCACCAAGGACCAGCTCCCAGGTGTATGTGCAGTGCATGCTAAGCAGTAATAGTGGTGGACGCATAAGATTAGAGTGACTGTGCTTTCTTGAACTGTAACAACACGCATATTTGGCCTGGATTTCATCAAATACTAACCTATCTCGTTCAATCAAGTGAATTGCCATTTAAAATCCAGTCGGGTTCGAACCTGCGAATCTCGTAATCAAGGGCGATCATGGTAACCGCAAGGTTACAAAGGACGATTGCATGCATCTAAAAGAACGAAAGAGCGGTGTCATATCTTTCTAACAAGAATGGAGCTTGTTCGATCTTAAAACATCGTAATTACTATTTATTAAGGCTCATTCACAATGAAAATTAAACATAACGTAAGCGTTAACTTAAGAATATGAACGTTACGGTAAAATCAAGATAATTCACGAGGGGAACATAAACATAACAGCAAACATACTTGGTAACCATGGAAACATAACAACGACGCCATTTCCTCATATTCTGTCATATACTTCAGTGCTCCACGATTGTGTTCTGTTTGCAAATCACGTAAGCATAAGCATGAAAGTTTGGAGTTTGCAAACTTTCATGTTAATGTCTTACGGTAATGTTTATGTCAGTGATTATGTGAATCATTGTGAATGATCCCATTTGGTAGCCTGGGCGCAAACTTCTGTGTTTATGTTACGGTTATGTTTAATTTTCATTGTGAATGGGCCTTTAGTCTTTTTATCTTCGCTCTGTATTGTTGAGTAATCTAAATATGACAAACTAGCTCAACTTTCTACCATAAATGTATACCCACATGGCACATATGATATAACTGGTATGCCTGACCCAATGTTTTGTCCTATCTATCTCAAAGCATTGAAATCATTTAGCCTTCAGTTGTAAGTTATCTCTGACGTATAAGTGGAAGTCTTACGTATAACATTAGTACTGCAGTTCTGCTTTCTGAACACGAATTAACTGTAAAACAAGACAGTTGTATAAGGTATTCTGTATATTTGTGCTCTTCGCAGTGATCGTATTTAATTTGTACAGTTCCATGTCACTAACTTGTTACTGAATCGCCACTGCTGCCATGAGTTACAAGGTGAGAAGGACATTTTAAAATGTGCTCAGTGTATTTGCGAGACTTGAGGGCATCCTTATTTCAGTCCTTCTCGGGCTGTGTTTAGTGAAATATCCTGTTGCTTCATATTCCATCATAAATTCTTAAACCCTCTATTCGTCTTTAAATTGCAGACGAATGGTCAGGCGCTCTGATGAGCGTAGTCCTGAACTCTCTTTTGGATGATCAGAATGAGTAAAGTAATTAGGTTTACCGACAACTAAAGGAATCGAGAGCGTGGTTAATTTTTCCTCCACGCCGTTCAATATTATGAAGTTCATAAACGAAAATTGTCAGTGCGTTGATTTGCTAATTTCTGCCTCAGTTTTCTTCCGATGAGTTGAAAGAAATCCTGTAACTTCTAGTTACAGTCTACGGTTTACAATATCTTATCTACACACATAATCCTACTCATTTACGGAGGTGTGAAAAGTTACATTACTTAAATTCATAAATATATCGCAACTATTTCTAACAAAGTTGTGAGAGACAGATTTCCATAATAATTTCATGTAATTTTTTTAGGTAAATTAAGCATTTTAATGTTTTCCGTTAATATGCTGTAGGCCAAATGGTTTATTATTATATTTAAATGAGGAACACAAATTCAAAGCGTTGACTTTTGCTACATAGGCCTACTCATTCCTCGCGAAATCGCACAATTTTCAACAAAAATTCTACTTTCATAACTCCGGTTCGGTTAATGTTCATACATCAAAGTAAATTAATGAACTTGTATTTTTTTCTCCCTATCATCATTATTTTAGTAATTGTTAATAACCAAATTCCGTTTAAAATATTTCAAATTATATCTTCGGATTTTACTGAGAATAAGAACCTGTTCCACCGATCATTTTAAAGCTCAAGAAATATTCTTTAATCTATAATTAATTTTTAAAATGTCACAATAATAATTGATATAATTATTAAATAATTAAACTTCAAAGGACATATTTTACCACAATACCTTCATTTAAAAACTACAAAAATATAAACAGATAATATATTATTCCTTTTATGAAAAAATAAGAATTGTAGTCCGATTGTTGTTACGTGTACACCTCCCAACTACAAATCACAAAGAACAATATTCTTCCCATGGCACAAGTTTTCTTTCCATTGAGTACAACATTAAAAGTTTGTTGTTAAGCTACAAACACATGGAATATTAAGTTTAATAATTTGTTCGGTAGTTCCTTACAAATACATCAACCGGAGATTGCAATGTTTCCAAATTCATTCTTGCAATGGCAACCCACTACTTATAAAAGATGCCTTCAGCATTCTCGGATTTTAATTTCTTTCTGCAAATGTCTGGTTCATTTTCTGATCCTAGACATTTGAGATAATTGTCGAGACGGAGTACTGCAGATCATTTGATTCAAATTGCTCTTATTATTATTATTATTATTATTATTATTATTATTATTATTAATATTATTATTATTATTATTATTACTATTATTATTATTATTATTATTAAGTTACTATGCTGGGTAACTTTCGGTGTTTGATCCCGGACTCATTTCACCGGCATTAACACCTTCATCTCATTCAGACGCTAAATAACCTAAGATGTTGATAAAGCGTTGTAAAATAACCTACTAAAATAAAAAAAAATTATTAAGTTATTATTATTATTATTATTATTATTATTATTATTATTATTATTATTATTTATAACTAGGCTATACCTCGGAGTTCTAGGTTCTAAAAATCTTACATTCTACCTAAAATACTCGTAGACGCTATTCCAATGCAAAATAGGTTCTAAATTGACAAAATAGGTTTTTGAAAACTCTGCTTCCATTCATAAATTATCATCAATTAAAATAAAATAATGCGAGATGTAATACAGGAAAGTGTAATGCAGCAAAGGGAAGTTGCATGTTATTCAAAATTGTACTGATAAGAAACATATCGATTATTTCCTGACAATTAACTTTTTAGAAGTTCCAGTATACTTTCTATTGATTCAATTAGGTTATACTGTTCCTACCTTTATATTTTACACACACACAAACAGAAAATAATCACATATACCATATCTCGTATAAAGAAACGGGGCGTGCGGTAACATCGCGGTTAAGGCGTAACGCTATAAAGCCAAAAGGTCGCGGGTTCGATTCCCGAAGATGTCGTTGAATTTGTCCATTGATCTACTTCTTCCGGCCGCACTATAATCCTGGAGTCTACTCAGCCTCTAACAGAAATGAGTATCAGAGTTATTTCCTTGAGGGTAAAAGCGGAGGGACTTCCCTACTAGGAAGCCTTAACTCTCGCCGCTCTCTGAGCCGTTTTGGCCTAAAATGGGGTTTACTTTACCTTCACCTTTATATAAAGAAATGAGTGTAAAAAGGGATCATTGTTATTTTAGTCTTCATTAGTACTTTAACCCTTTAACGCCAAAATAAAAAAAAATTACCGAATATGTTTCCACCATATGTTTCTAGCTGTCTGTCAACGATTTTAACAAAATATTTCGTTCGTATGTTACGCTGTTTGGTCACTAGGGGCTGTGTTCATATGATCACGCTAGGCGTTAATGTTAGCAAATTTGTTGTAATTGTCTGGGAGTTGACATCCAGCAAAAATATTATTAGCAACATTTATAAACACAATATTTGCAACTACTAATGATATCAGACCAAAAAATACTTTATAAAAACATTCCTTTCGAAACAGTTTTCTGTAATTACGAGTTTCTCGGATCAATTCTCAAGAAATAAAATAACAAATATTTGTCACATTTTGTAGTACAGGACAAGGAACTCTTGTAAATAACGAGACACATTCGACACAGACTGCACTCTGTGACAGATGGACACTATGGTCACTGCGAAATTGTCCACCCACCGCAAAATATCAATTCCTTCGTCTAAAATGTTCACCATTTCATAAGAGCCACATTTCTTTTTCTTCATCTCTTTGGATGACGTAAGTGGGCAGTCTTTCGGTATTCTCTTTTCATGGATTGTCCCAGTGGCACCATAACCGTGCTTCTTGAAATAGACATGTAGTTTCACTCTTGTGAAGAGGTTGTCAAAATAAATCCTGAGCGGAGCGACTTCAGTTCTCCTGGTAGTTCGTCCAGCATAGATACCATCTGAGCAGCACATTTCCCGAAGTTTTCTTCGTATTCGACATTGCCATTAGATTTCGTCCCTTGGTAAACATATATATTTATCAAATATTCGATTGACGTATTGAGGCACCAGATTTTGTAGCCAAACCGGATGGGTCTTCCGCGGATAAATTGTTTGCAGCTGTGGCGTTTGTAATATTCCACCATGCTCTCATCGAAATCAAGACACTGTTCTGGTTGGCATCATTCCACGAATCGACTCTACAAGTGGTCCATTTGTGGACGAAGTTTGCACAATTTATCGTTTTTGTCGCGTTTAACTTTATCGGCGCAATAAACGAAACTACAGATTTCCGAAAAGAGATCTTATCTCATGGCGTTCACAACTAGTTCATTGCGCACATCACTTCCTGCTTCTCAATATGATCTCTTGCTGGGAACAGTGTTGTTGTATCCGGAAAGAAGTAGTATGGCCAGGAATATCTTCATCTCCTCGGAAGATGTTTTTTGGTCCATGAAGTTCTTGAATAATGCATAGTTGCTTCATTCCTCTGTTAGCAAATTTATAAGTTCATCATTTACAATCATCTCAAAACAATCTACAGATGACTTTTCACGCAAAAATGTATAGCCCGCTTCAAGGAACACATTGCTTCTATCGATAATATCCTCCTTACTCCACGTAATGTTTCTTTTAGACTATCTCTTTAGTTTTTTTGTTTAGCGACTGTGGCACTGAGGAAGAAAGTAAATCATAATCAACTCTCCCAACACCTTTGTTATTAGACAGAACTATTTCGGCTCCGCTAGATAGTGACGCCCAGTTAGATTGTCGACAAGACCACTGCCGTCCTTGTTACCTGAATCTTTATCAGAATCGATGTGCACAGCAGGAGGTTCAATAAATATGTTTTTCACATTATTTGGAGTGTCGTCTGATGCAATAATATCGATGGTTTCTTTCAGTGTTAATCCCCTACTGAAAACAACAATAGAATATCGAAACTAATTTCAATACATAAGAGAATAGAGTGTTTATATTTGAAATGAAGTAATATTAGTGATATACTTACTGTATATACACGCATATTATATAATTGTTTCTTACTGCCCACACAATCGTTATTACAAATTATAGAGATACCGTATGCATTCATTATATGAACATGCCTAAAATCAATTTTACGGATCAATTATCATGACGCACAGGTTCATGTAAAATAAATGGATCGATGAATAATGAGTCTTGAATGGAGATAATTCAATATCGTTTGTGTGGTGATGGTAGTTCCGTACTCAATGGTGGTAGAGAGACAACAGTTGTCTCTCATTGTACTACACAACACGCATGTACCAGTCTACTTTTATAAGTATTCTCAGGCATAATCTTCTGAAAATGGCTTATTCAAGCCGAAAACCTTCAAGTTAATAAAATGTGACAAGTATTTTAATATTTAATATTTATTTTGTTAAGTAGATAAGCATAGACGGACCCTGTTCATCCCTATTCAGTGTATTAGCTTATCGGTCCTATCATGTCTCTTAAATACAAAATAAGCTATGATTATTCTATGATTATTCTAGAGTACGATCAACATAAATATCCTAATAAATATCTTCAAACAATGCGATAAAAACAATACTTACACAAAGACTGCCATCGTATTCCAACCCATGTAGACGAACAGATAACTAACAATGCAGGCAGCTCCTAAATGTTTACTTCTATTATAAATAGTCGATCACTGTGTCTCGGAAATGGACTTATCGCAATGAGAGCGTTGCCACATACCTTCTGAACCAATAGGCATTTCCAAAATTCAAATCCGTAACGTAGTATTATTTTTTCAACAGTTTAAACCAGGTATGCTCATTCTGTGACTCCCGATTACGTTCTGTAATCGCAACCTTCGAATGTAGAGCGTGCTGTTCCTCGTTCGAAGCTCGACGGATGACTGCGGAAGGTAGTTCAAGTACTTAGTAAACGTACAAACAGTGCGGGACAATGACACAGTCAAAAGCTTCTGTAAGCAAACGATCATTCCGTACAGTGTGGGAGGAAGACTATTTTTGTTGTGAAAACGTAAAGTGTTTACTATGTTGTAAGGTATTGTCAGGAATACTACTGAGCAACATAAAACATACGCTCTGCCATCCAGAACATGTCGAAGTGACAGGGAAGCTGTTTTCTGTAATATGTATTCATATATCAGCTTTATTATTATTATTATTATTATTATTATTATTATTGTTATTATTATTATTATTATTACTACTACTACTAGTACAATTATTGTTATTGTGGTGATTTTATTCCAACAAATATACATGTTATGATAAAATAATTTTTCAGGGGTGCAACGTGCACTACAGTTTCAAGAATTGAAAGCACTTCATGAAAGGCCAAACATTGAAGACAGTCGAACAATTCAGAGTCTACATTTAGGAGCAAGTTATGTAGTATGTTGGGAATTAGCTAAGGCACTAAAAACCCTTCACGGATGGTGAACTTGTAAAGAAATCTATGGTGCCTGAACAAAATATAGTTAATTACATGTCCGTACTAGAACAGCTCAAATGTGAATTCACAGAACATAGATTTAATGATTTTAGACGTATGGAAAGTAATATTAATCTTTTGTTAATCCTTTCATAGTAAATTTAGTACAATCCGTGAGAGTGCAGTTCCAGGATGAGTTAATTGATTTACAAAGTCATGTAAATCAGAACTAAATGTGGAGAATATGACTTGCCAAGCATAGAAGTATTCAAAAATGAACAAAACGCAATATCCCAAGATGAGCTTATTCGTTGTCACTCGAAATATGTGTGCAAACAATTAGTTTTGAGAATGAAGGTTGTTAAATTCAAAAATCCAAACATAGATCCCGACTAACAGATGAGTATATTTTGTGCATTGCAGTAAATTCGTTGGAAATATATTTCCGATTACTTGCAGAAAAGAATAGGCCTATACATGTTGAATGTGGAATATGAAAATAACATTATCTATGATATAATAGTATCATAACTGTATAAATTATAATAAATAATGGAATAAATGAATATTTCCTTTTTCAAATTCAGTTAATTATCCGTATTTAATACAGTGAGAGCGATACCACGGGCGGTGCTGCAATGTAGTTGCGGAGCCCAGTTCCTACACTGTGTGTGTTATGCAGTGCAGCATCATCCGTGTAATCGGCGCTTTTACAATTTTGAGCATACCTGGTTTAAATGAACACATGAGTGCCGTGATCATATGATCACTAGGCTGCGGATTTATATGCACTAAAAATCGTGAAAATACGCATACAAATATGCTCATACTTCTCTCAGCCCTGCCATTAATGACTCTCAATATCTTCACAATTTTTAAGCCTTTGTTTTATGATTTGTCATGTTTTTCCATTCAGAAGGATCTTTGAAGAGGAGAACTTTAAAAATTCCAAGAAGCTTTAACAATCCTTCGAATTTTCGGTGTACAGCTACTCTAGGCCTCGATTTCCAAAAACCATACCTTATTTTACCCTGGGACGTTTAGGAGGATGGTCCGGTGGTCCGGTGCCTTTTCTTCCATCGCTGCAACCATAACGTTTCTTCGTATCAGAAGGCACTCTGCAGACAAAAGGACTCAACACAAACAGTTCCTCACATACATACGTATCACAGATGACGGCCAAGTTTTGTACTTGTTACAATAGAGATAGCAGCATGTAGATTCTTAAGTAAGTCTGAAGTTGCTTAGAAGAGCTTCAGCAGCTAATGGTGCTGTCATCCATTCTCCAAAATATATCGGGATGGCAAAAGTAACCAGATCATGGATTCCACATTCTTCTCATGCAGTAATTTTAAACTGACTACCTACGTAAAAGCCACATCTTGAGGGTAGACATTCATTTGGCATTATGCATAGCACCTGCAGTTTGGAAGTGGATACCACGAACAAATACACTTCTAAGTAAAATTATTACGGACAGTTCTACATATTTCCTGTAGCCATCCCTCAGTAAATTGATTCCTTTACTGATTCTCATGTTAGGATTATTTTCTTTTCCTTGTATTTCTCTGACCACTTGTTGATAGGCAAATTCAAGGATATCAACATTAGATTGAACTGCAAAGGCTTCCCTGATTGGTTTCTAGATACTGGTTGAATTTTTTTTTATCAATGGACTGTCACTTGTCTGTAATTCTTTTGAAGAGAAGTATTACTAGTCCACTACACACGTAGTTGTTTCAATGATTGTCTTGTCAAAGACAGCTCCTATGATAAGCTCCATCACATGATGACGACATGCCAGATACAGCGATATGGCAGTAGACTGACTTTACTGTACAAAACCTTGAACACAAAGGGCCGCCCCTAAATATTATTCAATTATTGAAAAAATATTTTACACAATATATTTTCTCTATAAGTGGCACAAACGTGAGACGTAAACTTTTTCCAACTTTATTTTTAAGTATTATTACGATGTACCCAAGTACATATGATATTTCCGTGCAGAAATTCTGCGTCATCATATGACCTAATAGGTATACTATAATTATATGTTATTTAAAACAAACATTTTTCTTCATTGTTTGATACTCTCTTTTAACACTTGTATAATCACTGATTAACAACAACTTCTTTACTGTGTTAATATTATAAAAATGCCTGGCTGACTAGTTTCGAGTTGGTGTCTCTCATTGTCCGAACCACCTCGAGTATAGTCAGTCAGGTATTTTTATAATATTAACACAGTAAATATGTTAGTGTTAATCACTTAATTAGTAACCAACTTTTTATTTTTAGTACGTTATTTTACGACGCCTTATCAACATCTTTGGTTATTTAGCATCTGAATGGGATGAAGGTGATAATGCCGGTGAAATGAGTCCGGAGTCCAGCATCGAAAGTTACCCAGCATTTGCTCATATTGGGTTGAGGAAAAACCCCGGAAAAACCTCAACCAGGTAACTTGTCCCGACAGGGAATCGAACCCGGGCCACCTGGTTTCTCAGCCAGACGCGCTAGCCGTTACTCCACAGGTGTGAACCCAACTTTTTATATTGCACTTTTAATATCGGTGTGAATTTTCGCAAAGAAAAAGTAAAATAGGTAAGAATAGCTCCTAACGTCAAGTTAAGTATTGTTAAGTACTATAGGACAACCAATATTGATCATATACTATTTCAATAAGTCGTCTATATACGAATTTATTTTCGAGTATTACATGAGAAATAAAATAGTCATTTACCTAAAATCCGAGGTCTATTTGTAACATACTACGCTGCAATTTCTTGTGAATTTGGTAATGTATGCTTCATCAATAGAGATCTCCGTTTGATTACCGAAAGCCTCCAATCAACCCGCAACGCTACTTAGTCGGGGAAAGTTACCTGGTTGAGGTTTTTTACGGGTGTTTTTCTTCAACCCAATATGAACAAATGCTGGGTAATTTTGGGTGCTGGATCCCGGACTTATTTCACCGGCATTATCATCTTTATCTCATTCAGGCGCTAAATAACCTAAGATGTTGATAAAACATCGTAAAATAACCTATTAAAAATTGTCTGGGTCGATTCGAGAAAAATACACCCAATTTTTTAGGCGCTTTGTAACCACTGATGAAACCTGAATCCACTACTGTGTACGAAACAGCAATCAAAACAACAGAAGTACAGTGATTCTACGCCCCCAAAGAAAAAAATCTTTTCAATCGGCTGGGAAATTCATAGCGTCCGTGTTCTGGGATTCTAATGGGATAATCATGATTGTATATCTAGCAAAGGGATGATAACAATAACCGGAGAATATTATTCAAAACTCCTGCAGTAATTGAAAACGAAAATTCGCGATAGAAGACCTGGTATAGCCAAGAAGAAAGTGTAGTTTCATCACGACAATGCACCTGCTCACAAGTCCGCAATTGCTGTTGCTAAACTACACGAACTACGGTTCGAATTGTTGCCGCATCATAGCTACTAGCTCTTTTCCCGAAACTTAACGCATTTGGCTGAGAAGAAATGTTAGTCAAATCAAGAGATTATTTTTAAAGTGGATGACTTTTAAGTAGACTTTCGGTAGATTTTTCAGTCCAGAAGGCTTTTTTCAGACCTCGAGGAATCTGTGTACAAGGAGGGTATAGCTGCACTGTAGCTCCGGTGGGCCAAGTGTGTGAATCTCAGAGGGGATTATGTTGAGAAATATATATTGTTTCAGAATAATCCTAGTTTAATTTTTATATCAGGCTCTGACTTTCAAAGAACCCTCGTATGTGAACACCGATAGCAATGAAGTTATCATTTAAGTGCCCATCCACATATCAAACTTATGTGTTTTCTCCGTCTCTACATCCATCTTTTCACAGGCCAATCAGTTGCCCTACTTCTTCGTTCATGTATCCGTCCCTCCGTCCATTCATTCATCCATTCATCAGCGGGACACACAACCCGGAATAATAATATAATAATTTTACGAAAACAGGTAATGTTCTTAACAGAAATGGAAATGGAAGATTTGAGAGAGGTGAGGAAGACATCCAACGAATCTGTGTATTATCTGAGCGAAGTCCACGAAAGTCGATTCGGAGGGCACCAGAAAGTTAGCTACAAAAAAAGTTCGTAAGTGTTGCATAAGAAGCTTCGACTTCATCCGTATGAACCTCAGTTACTGTAACGTCTCAACCCTGATAACCCAAAAAGGCATTGTTGTAAATATTTTGAACAGTTTCGAAGGGGACCCCGTTTATTTTGATCGCATTACTTTTTCGGACGAATCTATTTTGCATTTGTCCGGAAAGGATAATAGACACGATGAACGGATAAGGGCATCCTCAAGAGGTGACATAGGAAAAGGTAACCCACAGGTAAGCGTGTGGTGTAACCTTGTGCGTGATATGGTTATTGGACTAGTGTTTTTTTCAAGAAGTTACCGTTAATGCAAACTTTTATCTTAGCAAGGGCCCAAAATGTTCCTGATAGTGTGAATCGGAATTTAAAAGGTAGACTACGCGGATTGGGCGCGATGGCCTCATTCTCTGACCCCCTCGCTTCCCCGATATTACGCCACTCTATTTTTTCTTGTGATGTTTCATCTAGGATAGAGTTTACACAAGTAACATTTATAACATTCAAATAAATGAAGAGAAGAAGCTGTGTCACTTCGGACATGCTACGAAACACATGAATAGATATCTTGCGGGCAGCTAAAGCAGCTCATGATGAGTGGAGAGCAGAACATTTTTCGAGTCAAAAACCTACGTTCCTATAGGCCTACAACATTTTTTAAGTTGTTAATGAAATCCTTCACAGTGGTCTGGAACGGTGCATTACTACGAGTATATGCATGATATCTTATCAAAGGCATCTTGAATTTGATAAACTGTATAACTTTATGTAAAAAGAACGCCAAATTACTCAATTATTAGGTTTTCGTACTTGCTATCTTGCATGTGATGAAGCGAAGGAGCTAAATGTAGTGGCATAATCTCAGGGTACTGAGTGTTACTCAGGGTTCCAGGTTGCGCTCGGACGTCAGTTCCAGCTCCGCTTGGCCGATTACCTGACTGTGTTCGCCTACAGTTTTCAAGACTTCAAGGCGAATACCAGGTAATCCTATCGCGAAACCTCGGACTGATTTCGCTAAATACCATCTCGCTATTACTAATGCAACTGGAACCAGATAACCTCATAGTTAATACAGCGTCGTTAAATCACTAATTAAAAAATATTGCTTTATGATGAATTGATCCTGAGGTTATTTGAAACCAAGTGTGTGGCATTGAATTCGGACTGTTTTGAAGCAGATTAATTCTGAAATATGCATGTCTTGTATTTTTAAATAAAAGCCTGCTATACAAAGTTTTTTTTATCTATGAGGATGGTCGAAGAGGACTGTACTTATAATATTCGGTACTAATAAATTAGTCACAACATATATGTACTCTGAGTGACGTAATTTAAGACAATATTTTTTTGCTAATGGTGAGCACATGACTGTTCGTCATTCACCTCAGTTTAAGATAGTATAAATGCCGCATATCACAAGATAAATAACCGTTATAAATGAGAGAAACTGCAGACGTTTAATGCAAACATGGAGCCAATGTCATTAAAAAACCTTCCAGTAGATGAATAAACGTTAAGTTTAAATTTATGGCAAGTGAAACACATAAAAGTAAGATTTAAATAATGAGAATAATCATGATATGGTAAAGAATAACAAATTTTAGCTGGTTATTTCTACAGAAAAGTGGGAGGAAAAAAAGAAGACAAAATTAAAATGATCTCTTGTAGTGTAAGAAAGAAGTTTCGACACTGAAAAACCTCCGCAATTAAAAGCGTCTAATAGTATTGAAACTACTACTAACGGAAGTTTTTTAATGAAATTTACAGGAATGTTATTAAAACACAATGCTTCAAAAGAAACATGAAGCCTTTCATGTGTCGTCAGTAACGTATCCATGAAACATTAGTGAGTAGATGAAGGATGGGTAGAACATGGAAAAATTAGCTCCGGCACCGGGACTGGAACCCGGGTTTTCAGCTCTACGTGCTGACGCTTTATCCACTAAGCCACACCGGATTCCAGTTTCCTCTCGGTTTACGTTCTACCTCTTAGTTTTCTTTTGGTGGCCTACCCTCATGTACTATGTCACAGAATATGTGACAGTGGCGGCATAATATCCAACACACTATGACAGAGGTGCACTCATTACGAGTGACTAAGTGGCCGGAATCCGATGGATTGAGCGCCGTCTTGAATCACTACGTGATTACTTACACTTATCATATTATTATGATGTACCAAAGTACATATAACATTTTCTGCACGGAAATATCATATGTACTTTGATAAGTTAAAAAAAAATAGGTTGCAGCCGCCAAATTACTCTTCAAGGAACGACCACTCATATAAATTGAGGGAAAGAAGACAGAGGACAGACACTGGAAAGTTTTCTTTTCTCAATCCTACTATCAGGGACTGGAATACTTTACCTGCAGACTTACTAAAGGCTTTACCAACAACCAAAAATGTATTTTAAAATATGCTTAAGGGCTTTAATAATAGACGGTAATTATACACAGTATTTAAAGGGTGTAAATGATATTTTGTTATTGAAGTGTTGTATCAGTGAATAATTATGTTGTGTCAGTGAAGTGCGTTGTGTCAGTGAAGTGTGTTGTGTAAGTGAAACGTGTTCCTGTCAATGAAGCTTTATAGTTTATAGTGGCAGTGCAAAGTATTTGAACAGTGAAATATTTTTGAAGTGTTAGTGAAATCAGGATAGAATCAGTGAAATGTGTCGTACTTCCAGTGCAGTGAGTGAGTTGACAGCGAAATGAGTGCAGTGCTGAAAGGTACTTGTGCAGATATGAACATATCATACTCGTGGGTTTTAGCTCGAACTTAGGTTTAAGATACAAATTAGATTTATTTTAAATGTTATTTTAAGTGATCGTGCTTCATTTAATTTAGGATATTCCCTGTTATTATTATTATTATTATTATTATTATTATTATTATTATTATTATTATAAATTATTGTTACTATTAATTGTTTGTATTATTATTAATTGTATTTTTAATTAATAAGTTTATTATTGTCATTATTGAGTGTAATTAGTTACCACTGCCACCGGGAATATACCCATTGCAGTGTGAATACATACATACATACATACATACATACATACATACATACATACATACATACATACATACATACATACATACATACATATATAATTAGTCAGTACGACATTGTTATTGTAATTATTCCATTACTTTTTCAAAACACAGGATAAAAGTGATACATACTTTATTTAAATAATTTTACATCTTGATTACACAACTTTTAACACTGTATCACTTCGGAATATGTATGCTGAGACTTTCTTGTGTTAAATTCTAACGTACCTTGTTTACATGTTTCGACCTATTCATGGGTCATCCTCAGAACTCATAAATAGGTCGAAACATGTAAACAAGGTACGTTAGAATTTAACACAAGAAAGTCTCGGCATACATATTCCGAAGTTAAATAATTTACTAGTCCTGTTACAATCAGTATTACTTCTGTTGAGTTTTTCTTCCTTCTCCTGTAGGGAAATTACAATGGTAGTTTTAAAATTTTTCTCAAAATTTCCCGATTGAACAAATTGAACACCAGACTAACCAATACACAGTATACGACAATTTTATTAATTTCATTACAGGTTCCACTAATGGTGCTATCTCTGTCCAGTATTGTTATCAATTGCGAATTACAGCCTCTTCAAACACGGGACATTAATGTGACATCACAGCATGGACAAGATACAGAAGAAAACGTCGAATCTCAATTACTGTTACGAGAAACAGATAGATTATCAACAAAATATGACATACATGAAGGCATGACAGAATTGCTGAGCATCATTGCAAAGGTAATGGAAAATTCGTCCGATATTGGAACTTTGAGAGAATCATACAGAATGCTACTGTCACTTTGTGAAGATATGATAAACCTTATGAGAGTGTTGTTGGCAGACTGCTGCTATTAATACACTGACCGGCAAGAAACGGAACACCGTGAATATTTACAGATAACATTTAACTATGGAAGTTTCATAAATTATTATGATACAAAATTCATTTTCTAGGTAAATTAAATGACTCTACGATACAAATATCGTAAAATATAAAAGAAAATATTATAAAATTAAGGTTTGAATTAACAATTTGTTGCTGATAGAGTAACCCGCTCAGGGACACAACCTAGTAGCGGGTGTTTTCTCCTCTTGCTCTGATGACAGCTTCCATTCGGCTTGGCATGCTCCTTACTACAGTGGGCCTACTAATGTATTCCTGCCCACTGTTTTCCCATTCCTGCAGTAAAGCTTCCCTCAATTGTTGCATTGTTTCTGGAGATAATCTCTGCCTATAACACGTCGTCCTAGATTACCCCATACGTTCTCTATCGGATTTAAGTCCGGTCTGCATGAAGGCCACCCAAGAGACACGACATCAACTTCAGACAAAAAAAAACCGATACACCGAGCAGGGTGAAGACTGGTATTATCAAGCATAAGGATGAAATTTTCTTCTGCAAATATCGAGAACGGAACCACATGATAATGAAGAACCTCATCAGTATATCGTGCTGCTTTCAGAGATACATTTTTGATGAGAACAAGCTCCGTTTTCTCGTTGGTAGATATTCCGGCCCAGATCATAAAGGAGCCATCTCCAAATGGTATGCGTTTAGAGATAATGCAGTCACGATAGCGTGCTCCTGGCCTTCTCCATACTCGTTTCCTTCCATCTGGTCCTCTTACACAGAATCTGGACTCGTCTGTAGAGTGCATGGCTCCAGTCTTCATGTTCCCAATGTTGGTGATTCCTTGCAAAGGCAAGGCAATTTGTGCGTTGTTCTGCAGACAGCAGAGGATCAGTTATGGGCCTCCGAGATCTCAGATTTGCTTCATCAATCCGTCTTCTAACGTCCTTTCATTCATGTTCTTGTTCGTGGCCAATTGAAGTCGATTACGGTCTTCGACAGCGGTGGTGTGCCGGTCCTGCAAGAATCTGATGCACTAAAAATCTATCACCTCTGACTGAAATTTTCCTCTTACGGCCTGAACCCGGTCTCCTAGTGTACTGCTGAGTTTCCAAAAGCGATGTAGTGCCCTATGCATTCAACTTCCGGGCAACGTGTCGAAGACTGTGGCCATTTTCCACCAATGCCACTGGAGCTACTACTTCATGATATGAGAGAGGCATATTTGATAAAAGAACAAAATGGCTGTCTTATAGCAAATAAAAGACGCAACTATGGACTCATAAATTTTGCGTTATTCACTTGTTGCTATCTTCAATTTAACATCTTCTGCGCAGAAACAAAGTTTTTAATGTTATTACGCAGCAGACATCGCTATTAAAGTGTGACTTAAAGTTTTTATATTCTGGAAGTTCAAAATTGACGCAGATAAAAATTTTTTTACCATAACTGTTGATGAATGGACAATTGACTTAGTTTGTACTAAAAATTTCAAAGTGTTTCCTTTTTTGCCGGTCAGTGTATTAAAACAATTTCCATATCAATAATCTGAACTGTAGTAATGTAATATATTTATGTAAATCACACATTATTTTAATAAAGTTTCGATATGATCAAAGATGTATATAATATAATGTATATAGAATTAAACGTTCATACATCTACACACGCATACATTCGTACAAAAAATATATAAGTAAAATTCTATTGTGAATTCACGATTTTAAAACATAAAAAAAAAAAAAAGATTTCTAAAAAATTGCTAATGGTCGGTTTCTACATTCAATAATTAGCTAAAAATGCATATCTCAAATAGGTAAGCCCTTATTAATACACTTGACAGAGGACAGATAGACGGACATGCAAGAAGACAGAGACACAAGGCGACGAGAGAGAAAGCCACGCAGGAAGGAAGAGACACACAAGAAGGAAGATAGATAGTCATGCAAGAAGACAGAGGCACATAGGCAGGAAAGCAGAGACAGCCATGCAGGAAGAAGGAGACACACGGGCAGGGAGAGAGACAGCCATGCAAGAAGACAGAGACTTAAGACAACGAGAGAGAAAGCCATGCAGGAAGGAAGAGACACACAGGCAGGAAGATAGGCAGTCATCCAAGAAGACAGAGGCACATAGGCAGGAAAGCAGAGACAGCCATGCAGGAAGAAGGAGACACACAGGCAGGGAGAGAGACAGCCATGCAAGAAGACAGAGACTTAAGACAACGAGAGAGAAAGCCATGCAGGAAGGGACACTCAGGCAGGAAGATAGACAGTCATGCAAGAAGACAGAGACTTAAGGCAACGAGAGAGAAAGCCACGCAGGAAGGAAAATACACACAGGCAGGAAGATAGACAGTCATGCAAGAAGACAGAAGCACAAGGCAACGAGAGAGAAAGCCACGCAGGAAGGAAGAGACACACAGGCAGGAAAATAGACTGTCATGCAAGAAGACAGAGACACACAGGCAACGAGAGAGAAAGCCATGCAGGAAGGAAGAGATACACAGGCAGGAAAATAGACTGTCATGCAAGAAGACAGAGACACACAGGCAACGAGAGAGAAAGCCACGCAGGAAGGAAGAGACACACAGGCAGGAAAATAGACTGTCATGCAAGAAGACAGAGACACACAGGCAACGAGAGAGAAAGCCATGCAGGAAGGAAGAGATACACAGGCAGGAGGATAGTCAACCATGCAAGAAGACAGAGACACATAGGCAGGGCGGCAGAGACAGTCATACAGGAAGACGGAGACGCACAGGCAGAGAGAGAGACAGCCATGCAGGAAGAGGCACACATACAGGAGAAGAGACTGCCATACAGGCAGACACATATAAGCAGAAAGAGCGACAGAAATGTAGGCAGAGACACACAGCCAGGAAGAAAGATATACATAGGCAAGCAGGGACACTTAAGCAGCAAGAAAAACAGACATGGAAGTAGATACACGCAGGCAGGAAGAGAGACAATAATGCAGGCAGGAAGGGAGACAGCCATGCAGGCAGCCGGAGAGACAGACAGGAAGAGAAAAACACAGAGAGGCGAGCAACAAGGTAGACAGACAGACAGGTAGGTAGGCAGGCAAACAGGCAGGCAGGAAGGTACTGTGCTCCAACCACGAGAAAGTCTCCGCCGGATGAGACGAAGGAGGGTAATGCTGTGAATGAATGTTGATGTCATAAGATGTCATAAGGTCACACACATGGGTACTCTTATCTCTATCGGCTAGCTCTCACAGCAGAAACCATAACATTGATACAGACATATTGATACTACCCTAGTTACAAAATTACATTACAGTTTATCTCCCGGTCTTTTAATCTCTTCATACAGGAAATAATATATGCACGAGAGCGCATGGTTTTTAAACTGGCGCTATAACGGTAATGTTATTTATCTACTTCGTTCCAATAGATGAAGCAAGTAAGCACATTCCTTTCACAGTTGATCTCCTGGTTGGAGAACAGTAAGCAACAAGACAGACAAACAGATAGGCAGGATTGTAAACAGACCAACAGAGAGACAGGCAGACAGACACGCAGGAAGGAAAGCAGACTGACAAGCAGACAGATAGGCAGAAAGGTAAGCAGATTGACAGGCAGGAAGGTAAGCAGACTGACAGGCAAACAGATAGGCAGTAAGGTAAGCAGATTGACAGGCAGGAAGGTAAACAGACTGACAGACAGACAGGCAGGAAGGTAAGCAGACTGACAGGCAGACAGACAGACAGGCAGGAAGGTAAGCAGACTGACAGGCAGACAGACAGGCAGAAAGGTAAGCAGACTGACAGGCAGACAGATAGACAGTAAGGTAAGCAGATTGACAGGCAGACAGATAGGCAGTAAGGTAAACAGACTGACAGACAGACAGGCAGAAAGGTAAGCAGACTGACAGGCAGACAGACAGGCAGAAAGGTAAGCAGACTGACAGGCAGACAGATAGGCAGTAAGGTAAGCAGATTGACAGGCAGACAGATAGGCAGTAAGGTAAGCAGATTGACAGGCAGGAAGGTAAACAGACTGACAGACAGACAGGCAGGAAGGTAAACAGACTGACAGACAGACAGGCAGGAAGGTAAGTAGACTGACAGGCAGACAGACAGGCAGAAAGGTAAGCAGACTGATAGGCAGACAGATAGGCAGTAAGGTAAGCAGATTGACAGGCAGGAAGGTAAACAGACTGACAGACAGGCAGGATGGTAAGCAGACTAACAGGCAGACAGATAGGCAGTAAGGTAAGCAGATTGACAGGCAGGAAGGTAAACAGACTGACAGACAGATAGGCAGTAAGGTAAGCAGATTGACAGGCAGACAGATAGGCAGTAAGGTAAACAGATTGACAGGCAGACAGATAGGCAGTAAGGTAAGCAGACTGACAGGCAGACATATAGGCAGTAAGGTAAGCAGATTGACGGGCAGACAGACAGGCAGGAAGGTAAGCAGACTGACAGGCAGACAGACAGACAGGAAGGTAAGCAGACTGACAGGCACACAGACAGGCAGAAAGGTAAGCAGACTGACAGGCAGACAGATAGGCAGTAAGGTAAGCAGATTGACAGGCAGGAAGGTAAACAGACTGACAGACAGACAAGCAGGAAGGTAAGCAGACTGGCAGGCAGACAGACAGGCAGGAAGGTAAGCAGTCTGACAGGCAGACTGACAGGCATGAAGGAAAGTACACAGATAGGCAGACAGACTGGCAGGAAGTAAGCAGACAGATAGACAGACAGGCAGTAAGGAAAGCAGACAGATAGGCAGACAGACAGACAGGAAGGTAAGCAGACTGACAAGCAGGCAGGAAGGTAAGCAGACTGACAGGTAGACAGACAGGCAGGAAGATAAGCATACAGATAGATAAACAGACAGACAGACAGACACGCAGGAAGGTAAGTAGACTGACAGGCAAGAAGGTAAGCAGACTGGCAGGTAGACAGACAGGCAGGAAGATAAACAGACGGACAGGCAAGAAGATAAGCATACAGATAGACAGACAGACACGCAGGAAGGTAAGTAGACTGACAGGCAAGAAGGTAAGCAGACTGACAGGTAGACAGATAGGCAGGAAGATAAATATACGGACAGGCAAGAAGATAAGCATACAGATAGACAGACAGACACGCAGGAAGGTAAGTAGACTGACAGGCAAGAAGGTAAGCAGACTGACAGGTAGACAGACAGGCAGGAAGATACACAGACGGACAGGCAAGAAGATAAGCATACAGATAGACAGACAGACACGCAGGAAGGTAAGTAGACTGACGGCCAAGAAGGTAAGCAGACTGACAGGTAGACAGACAGGCAGGAAGATACACAGACGGACAGGCAAGAAGATAAGCATACAGATAGACAGACAGACACGCAGGAAGGTAAGTAGACTGACAGGTATACAGACAGACAGGAAGATAAACAGACGGACAGGCAAGAAGATAAGCGTACAGATAGACAGACAGACACGCGGGAAGGTAAGCAGACTGACAGGTATACAGACAGACAGGAAGATAAACAGACGGACAGGCAAGAAGATAAGCGTACAGATAGACAGACACGCGGGAAGGTAAGTAGACTGACAGGCAGACAGACAGACTGGAAGGTAAGCAGACTGGCAAAAAGGTAACAGACAGACAATCATACAGGCAGGCAGGTAGGTAAGCAGTCTGAAAGACAGAAAGGCAGGAAGGTAAGCAGACTGAAGGTTAACGCTCATTGGCACGAAGCGACCGGAACGAAACGAAGCGGAAATATATTGCGAGAAATGTATGCTTGTTTTTTAAACTCCAAACGCTCACTTGTTCGAACTGAAGCAACCGACTGCTGGTCCTGAGGGACAGGATTCTCGCAACACAATCCTAGCGGAAATTTCCGGTACAACAGATGGTGATCGCAAGCATTTGTGTGTCTTCGCTAGTGTTCGGAAATATGTGTGTTGGATGTTCTCAGTACTTTTCCATTCAACATTTTGCTGGTGCACTGTTTGGCCAGATCCTTATAAAAAGTCGGCCTCGGTAGCGTAGTCGGTATAGTGCTGGTCTTCTCTACTCGAGGGTGCGGGTTTGATCCCGACCCAGGTCGATAGCGTTTTAAATGTGTTTAAGTGATACAAGCACATGTCAGTAGATTTACTGGCATATACAAGAACTACGGTACACTAGCGACGCTATATAACCACTGCAGTTGCAAGCGTCGTTAAATAAACCATAATTTTTTCCTTATAAAACACAAAATGAAAACTCTCACTTATATCGTTATTTTGAATTATGAATCTTTATGGCTTAACAGAATGTGTAAAAACAAGTTACATATCACTATCTTTTATATATTTACTTTTTAATTTACATTTGCAAACGTTTTCACCCTCCAAAGGGGCATCATCAGGCATGAACTAGTATACAAATATCTAAAATGAAATATGTAGAAAGATGTACAAAACTGTGCACTGTGTTGGTACGGGAATAATCTGTGTGCTTGAGACTTTTGTCTTCTTGTAAATATTTCTAATATAATGAACTTATCGTTAGTGCAGTAGTCTATAATGCTTCGATTTATAAATCTCAAATTAAAATAATGTTGCATCAAAAATGAAGGGCTGAGATCCATAATGGGCCAAGTGCCATTTTCATGAAACCGACAAAAAGTGAGGTAAAGTTAAATACACAAAATAATTCACTGAATGCATATTAATAAGTAATTATGAATTTAATATATGAAAAGGTATTGATGAAATTATATATGTGACATAAAAAGGAAACAAAATATATTTTGCCCTAATTATAACATCATGAAATTACACGTATTTCAAAGTCTTGGAGTTGGCCCACTATGGCTCTGTAATGCCCCACTTTGATTATTGCGATTCCTTGCTAACTAATGTAAGTTCACTCTTAGCTGAGAGACTACATCGTGTTCATAATGTGTGCATACGATTCATCTGCAATAGTCGTAAATTTGACCATATAACACCTTCCCTCCAGTTACTTTCATGGGTGCGTCTGAAGGAACGAAGAACAAGACATTCACTGTCTCTTCTGTTTAGAATCATGCATACTTCTATTCCGAATTATCTGTCATCGCGCTTTTAATTTCTTACAACTTTTCGAAACCGGCATCAAGTACTTCTTTCTATCCCTCATCATAGAACGTCTTTATACTCATCTTCCTATACTGTAGAAATACCTCGCCTCCGGAATTCGTTACCTAATGACGTCAGGGACTGCTGGACTTTACCACAATTCAAAATTAAATTGGAAAATTTTGTCTTAGTTAATGTTTTTAAGTATTGCTAGAAGTATTGATTTGTGTTTTTTTTTCTATTTCCTTTTTAATCTAGATTAAAATTGAAAGTTTCTTGTTTATGTTAGTTAATTAGTTAGGATATAATTAATTATGATACTTAATCACTCATTTAAAGTTTGTGTGACTGCAACCTGTGTATATTTTTGTGTGGCTTTACTTTGTTTATAGTGTTTTTTCTCTCTCTCTCTTTATTTCTTGTGTAGCTTTACTTTGTATATAGTGTATTTTTTTCTGTTTATTTCTATTATTGTATTTGTATTCCTGGTGTTGTGGAAGAGAAGGCCTGATGGCCTTAACTACACCAGAATAAATAAATAAATTTATCATGTCTAAACAAAAATGTGCTAGTGAGCCATCTCCAAAAGCTGTCTCAGTGCCTACTTTTCCATTTCTAAATGTTGGAAGAACTGCTTCTAGCTCATTTAGAAAATAAAGAAATTTAATTTTCATTGGTTCAGCTGATTCGCACCTCAGCCATTTAATTTTCATCCATTGGACCTTGTTACCATCTGTAGTGTCTTTACACACAAAAAAATTGCATTTTGTAATACCTTTGATATTAAGGAAGTCTGACTGTTCCATTTTCTTTACAACAAAAGCTTTTTTTCTCTCCTACACTATTGCATTAAACCCACATAATCGTCTGCGATAAAGAGATTTCGGCTTTGCATTTATTTAACTAAGTAGTGCTGAAGTCCCTGTCATTAGAGAGGAAAGAATACCATAATTTTATAAATTTATGGCCTATTTCTTAAACTGTGAATGATGGGTAATGGAGGCTCAAAATGAAGCTATGTACTGGTTTCTATTTTGTCCTCCACGTGTTATTTGAATATATTATTAAGTGGTTTGCTCCAGTATTTACAGTTTTAAGGTATGACAATAGATATGATCCCACTGCACATGTCCCCCTCTGAGCAGTGTTTTCTCTCCAAAATAGCCTAACATCATGTTCACAGTTATGCACTCCAACGTTTTATATGCAAATTGAAGAACATCGTTTTGCATACTCGGTTATTACTGTCATAGTAAAAATAAAAATTAATGTTTACCATAGGTACACATAGACTACTTTTATAGAGACAACAATAGAGATAGCACAAGAAAATGGTTACAACCCAAACATCATAGACAACATCATAAGGAAGACAAAACAAAAACTCACAAACACAAAAACACACAAAACACAACACAAACACAAGAACACAAGAAATACATCAAACTAACATACGAAAACAAAAACACACACAAGATCGCATCCTCATTCAGAAAACAGAAATACAACATAGCATACATAACAGAAAACACACTACAAAGACATCTCAACACACAAACAACACAAACAAATGAATACAACCACACAGGCGTATAGAAACTCACATGCAATAATTGCGACAGTTTCTACATTGGACAGACAGGCAGATCATTCCAAACTCGATACAAAGAATACATTAAAGCAATAACAAGAGGACACAATACATCTACATATGCCGAACACATAACCAATGCTAACCACACATACAATAACATAAATACAGACATGGAAATCCTACACATACAACCCAAAAATCAAAAACTCAACACACTAGAACAATATGAGATATACAGACACACTAAAACACACCTGATCAAATTCTCAACACACAGATCAATTTCAGAACACACACACTATTTGACACCACATTTCAACACTTTTCCAGAGCAGTGTATATACACTGACACTGCTCTGCACTTTTCAACAATCGAACGCACCCACACAACAGGCAGCGAAGTTCGAGATGACGCCGAGATCTAGTAGGCTCTGAGGATGGTGTGAAGAAGCACCGAAACAGCTGTAGGCCGCACATGCTTACACAATTAACACGAGTAAGATCGACATTTAATCAATTATTTATATTCAAGTGTTAAAAGTAGTGTACGAAAGATTCAACATGAATTTAAACTTGTTTCCTTGTCCAAAAATTCGCCTTCTTTTGAAATATAATTTTCTAAATTGAATGAAAATTAATTTATTAAATAATTTATTTTTTCATTTCATTATAAATTAAATACTCCAACGAAGTTAGGTAAAATTGTACAGTATATCGCTAAATTAATGAAATGTTAATAGCTCAGATACAAGGTTTTCATATTAAAAGAGACAATTATTTAAATAGGTACCTACCTTGTTTATGAATATACTGCAAGTATAATTTTTGAGGTTATGGTATGTACCTTTAACGTAATATACGCGTGATTGCTGTTCATGACTATCTTCTACATCAGCAGATCCTCTGTGCCTCTTTATATTCATCATATGAACCATTCCTGCAAGATCTGCATTTGCTGGTCAAAATTATTTATTGACGAGAATGTATCATGCACATGTGCTCGATAATTTTCATTATCCAAGCGTTCGACATAATATTACCCACATTTGCAGTCTTTGTCAGTGTACATTTTCGCTGGCACATGATTTCCATTTGCATTTACATACTCTTGGCCACTATTTATTTTCCTTTTTCGTACATTCTTTTCCCCACTCATCACAGTTTCCACACGCTTCCTAGATTTCACTTTACTTGAGTTATTTTCCTTCACTTCGTCTGCCATGGTCTACATCAAGTCACGTGGCAAGAAGCAGCAGCTTTCATTGGACATTTGGATATGGCCCACTCTGCTTCTCAAAAGAATTGGCATTTGCTTGAGAGAATTTTTTGTTGCTTTAATTATTTAATAACGTGAGGGATTTTGGACTAAATGATGCTATCTGTTGAGTACGTGAGTCAGCAGGCAATCAAAAGATGAGATCAGCTTCAAAACTATGAAAATGGATTTGGCCCACTATGGCTCTCAGCCCTTCAATTATTAGTGGCATATACATACTAGAAACAGTTTCTGTTGGTTTTCAAATAAAGATAAGATTCAGTTCTTTTATCTCACACATTGCTCATGGAAGGGAACGACCACGTAAATAGACTGGTTCTGATAAAGGACGAAATCAAGTTAATGTTAATTTCCACTGCTACTCTACACATTGCATTGTATCATTCTAAATTCTGAAATAGAACAAGGAAAGAAGAGTGTATTATAGAGACAAATATTATTTTAAAGCTGATTTGTGCAATATAATTTTCTAAGTTGAAATTTACCGTAAGTGTGTGTAAGTCGTAATTTCGTTAAAATTAATTCCTCTGAATTTTCAAACAACCAAGACATCAATTTGCCGACTTATAAAGGTAAATATATAGTAGAATTCTTAACCTCACTTTACAGAAATGTTTAAATAGTATAACAGGAGGCATTTTGAAACTTGAAATATAAAAATAATATTTTCAGTTTGGTGTACTCAATCAATTCTGTAAAGATGTTTATTCATTAGTGAAATTATGATTGAAGATAATAAGGGGAAAAATAAAATAAGCAAATTCATCACTTAATATTAAGCTACACAAGTGACTGCAACCCGTATGGAATGGAATGCAGCAGTGCGACGTTTCAAAATCTATTGCGCTAACCCTCAAAGTTGGGCGCATTCCCAAACCCACACCGGCTGACTACACTAAGGTTTCAAGCAGACAACTCCTTTCGCCCCTAGGCCAGCCTCTTCCATGTGTCGTCAGCCGGCGTTGGGCTAAAGCCATGGAATTATGACGTCACTATGGATTTTTCAATAAAAAATCCCAGACCGAACCGTCTGCGTGACATAGTGAAGGCACAGTCTACTATATACAGTCGCGAAGCTTGAGGTGATTTTTTGCAAATCTCGTGATAAAGCGCTCCAAGCGGTTAGCAACTAGAAACAATAGACTGTCCACGGTCGCCTTTGGACTGTGTCGTATTTCCATCGAGTGCTAGCTCGTTGCGTATTTCACATTGATGCTTGTGAAATGTTCGTTATTGGTTGTAATGAAAATGTTAATGGCTAAAATACAATAATTGGAATAATAATATTTTACTAGAGACGTAGAAAAATTAAGTTTGTCTTAATGAAATTTATTGATCACGTTTTATTTTCAATTCGGGTGGGATTATTATTGCTTAGGCCTACTTTTTTTTTTTCAAAGGATATGTTTTTAATTATAGCTGTTAATTTTGTTGTTATTTTTATTTGTTACTTTACTAGAGACGTAGAAAAAGTCTGTTACAATAAAATTTATCGATCACGTTTTATTTCCAATTCTGGTGTGATTATTATTGCTTAACCTCACCCCACTTTGTTAACTACGTAAGCCTACACTACAAATCGGTACCCGTAAGTTACTCCATTAATTCATATTTCCATTATTATTGCTGTAAAGGGAAATGCAAATTAATATTTATTGGTTTCATAGTTAATTATCGCTATAATCTTGAATGAGCGAAGCGATTATAGTAAATTTCAGTTCGTTTTGCACAAACAAAATAATATTAACCTATTTCTTGCAGGTATCTTCGAGTTTATGGTGGAATTTAATATACTTCATTAAAATAATAAATTAACTTTATGCATTTAATATTCCAATAATGGAAGGAAGGTGTTAATTTTACCAAAAGAACACGACAACGAAAGTGTAACATATTTTACGTCTGCTAGGAGAGAGATCTGCGATGATGAGGCGATAGTAGCGATCCTAGTGGTGGGCAACTACCCATGTTTGCATTTTTACTACATATTGAGCTTCGCGACTGTATATAGTAGACTGTGGTGAAGGTCTGGCCACTCAGCCACTGCAGCAGGTTCGCTTTGGAAGACGCTGCTAACCACTAGCCTGTTATTTGTTTTGATTTGGCCGCTCGACGTAATGTATGTATTTATTTACACTGCAAGTGGGCAAGCACCGGGTGGCAGTAGTATATACAATATTAACAATACACAGTTAAAATGATAAGCAATACACAATAAAATTTACAATACATAATACAATTTACAACACATATACAATTTTATACACAATACAATAATAATACACAATACAATTTAACACAATAATAATAAAACATAAAATAAAACACCTAATTTTACAACACAACCTACATAATTATGTATAGGTCCTACATAAGTTTCAATAGTCTTTCACTTTACTCTCATCTCATTCCCTGTAGTGGCACTATGACGCATTTCACTGACACTTTAGCACAAATTTCACTGACACTCTGTAACACATTTCACTGACACTATAGAACACATTTCATTGACGCTATAAATTATCACTGATCGGAACTGTTCACTGCACTGTAAAACCATAACTTCACTGACTCACCTCGCTTCATTGATACAGCAGTTCAAATAAGTCAAATAATTGCATTCTTATGCATACTTATAAACAGAACTACATTTAAACTAAACATTTCTAGTCTAAGGCCCTCTTACACGCTATTTTTAAATAATTTACAATTCAAACCAAGGAAGTAAACTCGTCTGGCTAGATAAATACATGTCACCTTAAAAAATTAAATGTTGAATGTCACCTTAATTTTAATTTTCACTTTATACACAACTCTTTAAATTATTCTTGAATCTCCTTAAGGAAGGACAGCCCTCAAAGACCGCTGCAGGTAGGTCATTCCAATCATTTATAGTTCTATTTAAAAATGAGAATTTACCTACATCCGTTTTCTGTTTCCTACATTTGATTTTAAAATCATGATCGTTCCTACCATAGTACGTTGGCTTTTCTAACCGAGCCGTTATGTCTACCCATGCTTTCTGACCTAGATGTGCTCTATACAATGATGTTATTCTAGTTTTCCTACGTCTGTTTTCCAAAGTTTCCCATTTAAGTTCTTTTATCGTATCGTTTCCATCTTCTCTTTTACCTTTAACAAATTTAGCCGCCCTATACTGGATTCTTTCTAAGGAATTTATCTGATATATTCTATAGGGATCCCAACACGTAGTTCCGTATTCCATTAACGGTCGCACTAACGTTAGATATGCTATTTCCCTCGATTTGGGGCTAGCCTTTCTCGAGATTCTCATAATAAAGTGAAGTGCCCTCCATGCTTTGCCTGTAACATTATCAACATGCTCTCCCCAAGAAAGTTTGGAGTTTAAATACACTCCTAGGTATTTACAACATTGTTCTTGCGGAATTACAACACCACTGAATTCGTAATTAAGACTAGTTTCCTCTCGGGTTTTACAAAATGTTATAGATTTACTTTTAGAACCATTTATTTTCATCCTATGCTTTAACGCCCAGTTGTAAATGTTATTCAAGTCTGTTTGAATAGCATCTACATCTGAATTATTTCTAATCTTTCTATAGATAATGCAGTCGTCTGCAAATAGCCTCACATTTGATATAATATCCTGGCATAGGTCATTTACGTATATTATAAAGAGTAATGGACCCAGAACGCTGCCCTGTGGCACCCCTGAACTTATATTTCCAATTTCCGATATTTCATGACCTACTCTAACTCTCTGGGTTCTACCTTTTAAGAATTCTTGGATCCATAGCACCACTCTTTTATCTATTCCTAGCCTACTTAACTTTTCTATTAATATGTCATGTGGCACCAAATCAAATGCTTTCGAAAAGTCAATCACAACTGCATCGATTCTTCCGCCTCTATCTACCTCTTCAGCTAGATCCTGAACCAGCGACGTAATTTGACTATCACATGAGAAGCCTTCCCTAAAACCATGCTGGCGGTTGTAAAACCAGTCTTTCGCATTTAGAACATGACGAATATAATCCGATATCAAATGCTCCATGACTTTACATACGACAGATGTAAGGCTAATCGGTCTGTAGTTTCCGACATCTAATTTATTTCCACCTTTATGTATGGGTACCATTATAGCTGATTTCCAGTCACATGGAATAGCTGCATTGTTTATGGAAACATGAAATATACGCCTTAAGTATGGAATTATGGCCTCGGATCCTAATTTAAGAATCTCTGTAGCAATACTATCTGGTCCTCGAGACTTCCGATTTTTTAATTTCGTTATTCTCTCTCTAACCCCTTTGGAAGTTATTTTGAAAGTCGAATTTGGTTCACATTCACGGTCTGTGACACAACCACTCCTATCAGCGGGATTATTATTATTATTATTGGCGTTAATCCTTTATCATTTCTGTGTCTGTTATTGAATATGACGGAATGTGCTGATGTTAAGGTATATGTACGCCTTTACATACAAAAAATTTTATTTTGCATAATTTTGCTCTGTAAAATTTTTATACAATTGAGAATGGAACCAGAAAGAGAATGAAGTGAACAAATCCCTTGAAATTATGTCTAAATTATTTATAAAAATTATTTTGTTTATAATTTTGACATACAATTTGAAACATGATAGCTCATGCAGTTTTTAAGATAGAGCCACATTTTTTCACTGTTTTAGAGCTAAAACTATTCTTTAGTGCCTGACATAGAGCTATTTTTTATTTTCATTTACATTAATTAAATATTACCATCTATGTATCTTATACTAATATTTTATGTTGCCTATATCACGTAAAAATCCATAGATAATTATTAACTACATTAATGTTATTTTACTCATTGTCAGGCACTAGAGGACATTTCAATCTTCAAAATGACACCAATATCTTCTTGGTATCACCATATTTGACTGAGATATCATGTTTAAAAGAATTAAATATTCTAAAATTACTATTTACAGGAAATGAACCACAAACGTTCAGAGCCTAGAAGACTACATCATCATATGTGACCCCTTAAGCAGCTTCATGTCGGTCCTGTTTCAGCTTCTTTCTGCCTCTCAAATACCTCTTCCTCGTTTTAACTTCAGGTGTTGAATGTTTTTTTTAGTAATTTTTCCATTGATGCAACAAATCCTGCGATGGTTTTTGTCACAGGGTTTATGCTCATCCTCCTCAGAATTTTAATTTCTCCTTTTGGACTCTTATTAAATGACGTACAACATCACTGGCACACAAATTTACAGTTTTATGACTAACAGTAAAAGATTATAAATTACATCATTATGTAAAAACGTGTTTTCAATCTAATGATCATGCCCTGATATCTGTGCATCTATTTTGGGACTAGAAAGAAGTTTATTTTACAAGCAATGCTGGACGAGGGGATTGACTGCTACGAGGATCACTCAAAAAGTAATCCATATATTTGTTTAAAAATTGCATTTTTATCCTTCAGCTTTGCTATTTTCATAGAATTTAGATACATCCTTCAGGAACAATACGTCACTTTTCCACATAATCCCCGCACCTTTCAACTGCCTTACGCCACCTTGGAATGAGGGCTTGTATACCTGCACGATAAAAGTCTGAACCAACACGTCTGAGCTACTCACTGGCGCCACTCACGGGAACGACTTAAATTAAATTTGAATACAAGGGGGAAGGATGTATCTATGAACTCCATAAATTGCAAAGGTTTAGAATAAAAAATAAATTTTTAAAAATGTTCTGCATTACTTTTGGAGTGATCTTCGTAGAAGTGATCGTGGCTGATGACGCAGCATTTTGGAAAATGGGACTTATCTGAAAAACCATAAGGCATAAATCGAAAATTCTTATATCAAATTAAAAGAGAGAAAATTCTCTATTAAAAATAGTTATATTTTGAAAATTCTAATTTTTCATCATTTTTTCGTTTTGTGGGTGTGCATATACCTTAAGCATTGATATTTTTATTTTGTAACCCAAGTGCTGCTTAACAATCTCATTGTGTATATATAATTGCTGATTCTGTGTGTCTATATTCAGTGGCGTATACTGGTTAAAGGGTTTGGGCTACCGCTGACCCTATTATTACACAAAAATATCTAACAATTACTTTAATTTTAATTACTATGGTAAAACTAATAATACAAAATTATTACATTATGTTATATTATAAACTTTTTCTTTTGTAATTTCCTTGGGCTACCGCCGGTAGCCCGCAAAATACGCCCCTGATATAGGTATATTTTTGGAAATTATTATATCCTATCATTTTCGCTTTCTTTTAAAATTGAAGACCTTCCTGGAATAAATCTGTAATACACATTTCAGGAGAAAAGAAAATAGGCATACTTCGTTAGACTTATATTTACTAGTAGAACTATTTGACTAATCAAGGATACAAGTTTATTCAACTTTTGGATTCAATCATTTATTGTAATAAATGAAAGCTTCAAAATTATTTTTTTCCATCTAAGTCACATATTTTATTAATTTGATGTTACAGCCTTCTTCCGGGGAGGTCTTCAGTTATTCTTCTATTACTAATTTTAAGTTAAAAAAACTGTAAAAACAAGAGTGTCTGTTATACAAAGATTTCTGTTAATGACAGGGTGCGAAATAACGGTGCGGATGGGGCAGATTTCCTCCTGTTCAAAAGTTATTCCCCTCTCATAAATCAATATTAACATCCCTGCCAGGGATAACTTCTACCCTCCTAACAAAACATAATTATTGTTTTAATACGAGTTTACTGTCCACACCTGTGGAGTAACGGTTAGCGCGTCTGACCGCGAAACCAGGTTCGATTCCTGGTCGGGGCAAGTTGAGGTATTTCCGGGGTTGCCACACATCAACACAGTTACTTTATTGGTTAAGAAAAGAGCTTATAATACAGATTTAATATTATGTGCAGCACACGTTTTACGTTATTAACTTCATACTATAGTCAAACAAGAACTTAAGTTACTTACTTAATGTCTTTTTTTATTTTTCTTACAGTTAAATTTTCCGTAATTCATATAGAAAACGCAGACAATGTTGTAACTACGTGTTTTAACAGTGGGAAATCTTGGCCTCAACTGTATAACCTCTATTTGTCTGTTAAATTCTTCAGCAGTGTTGTTACGCGAGAAAGAGGAAGGCTGTTCCATCAATTTAGCTGTTACCCCTTAGTCGAAAATTAAACATATGGTAATTTTATAGGTTTAAAATATTTTAGCACACGAAATCGCGCTAGTTCTCAATGAAATTGTGTTCAGTGAATTAAAGAAAACTAATTAATTCCCAGTTCTTAAGAAAAGACTTATAAAATAGTACATGGAACAGCCCCCATATGTTCAATACTTTTTCCTTAAAGTGAAATCCTCTATACAATGAATTTCTGCTGATTATCAACATTGAAATGTCGTTTATCAGAAAATACAGTTTTCAGAACAGAAAAAAGGATGTTAATGTGCACTGCGGTAATTGGAACATACTTGAAACAAGCAATGTTCAACGGGTCCTTGTTCACAGAATCTGCATGTTCATCATTGAAAATATTTTTGTCTACATTTGTTATTGTTTTTAGGTCTGGTTGGCAGACATTACTCTATATCTGATATCTTATGTCACAAAATACTTCTTCTCGTGGTTTACAGACTTGACCCAGAATTTTCACACACTTTACACAGTAAAATAGTTTTATTTTTTGTAAAAATATGACTTCCAAACAAGTTTGTTCAGTTTGGTACTTAAATGTTCACTTGCTTTTGGCATGGTGTCAAATTGTGAAATCTAAGGCCGAGTGCACCAATCGTGGTCAAAAACATAATGATAAGGAGTCACAGAAACACGGTAAAAAGAAAACCGCGATTAAAATACGATTGCGGTGCACCAACAATGATCCTCGGTCACAGAAGCCCATTCTTGTAACTGCCCTCTCACCCGAGTTAATTGGAGCTCGAGTGCCATTTCTACAAAGAAAAGCGTCCATAGAAGAGCAAAATAAAAACAACGTATCCAATTGTTACGCGCTTCGATTTTGTTAGACCCAGTGTTGCCATGTGTAGGGATTTTTCCCTCGACGTAGGGATTTTTCATACAAAAAGAAATTTTTTAAGAACAATAAAAAAAATTGTAAGGATTTTCTGTGTACTTTTTTGTCTCCTTATTTACTCTTAAAACGGTTTAAGGAGCCTAACATAGGCCTAATAAAAACACGTGACTCAAATATCTAATGTTCTATAGTTCTGTCGGCACAACCGCCTTCATGTTTATACTCAAGAGTAATGAAATAAGCAATCGAGAAGTCACCAGCCTTGTAGGAATCTCTCCCTCGTTGTCACTCATAATCATAATCAGGCTTAGGATCCGGGACACTTTAGCAACCAATGTACGCACAACTTGACTATAGAGTTCCTTAAACATAGTAGACAGACATACTGTGAATGTAAACAACGACGTCAATGTGCTGAGTTATACTCTACTGTTAATAATATAATCTAGTGACGGTGGAAAATGAAGTAAGATACATACCTCACAAGTTTTCATGTCCCTCAGCAAAGTTGGAGGCGTTAGCGTTACAATGAACAACCATATACATTGTACATACTTGCAACCACTGCTCTGCTTGCAGCTAGTTCGAAAGAACTGTTCACTATGAATTGAAATTGCACTGTGATGGCCTGAGTTAGTTTCGTAGGGAGAAACGGAAGAATACTGTACCTCTGATCACGAACCAGATTGTACACTAACGCACAGGTAAACAAAACTCAACGCGCCACCTCACTCCATCTGTACTCTGTTGCACTGTAACTTCACTTCATTCTTAAGTTATCTCGGATCCTAAGCCTAATCATAATATACCTACACAATCACACAAGAGCTTCTCTGCTTATGTATTTACAGAGTCAACTACAAGGTTCGTTCCAACAACAGTCAGTAACCATCGTGAGCATGCGCAGTACAGAAAAAGCGTTCCAACACAATCCGAACCAGTCCTGAACCGGAAACCTGTAGTATTGTAGTCGGGCGTTCCAACGAGCTTTTGACAAGGGTTCGGAACGGTCAGAAATAGTCCGCGGATTGAGCATGTACGGAAGAGTACGCAAGACGCGCATGCGCATAAGCTCACCAACGTCTCCTGGATACTGAAGAAAGACATGATCGACTGTTCACATCAATGAGGTTAAAGATGAAAAGTGACAATACAGACGAATAATAAAACTAGAGATTTAATTTAAATTTTCGCCAAAAAGAAAGGGAATGGAAATTATTTGGGTATTTAAATAGTTACAATTTCAACATGCAGCTTTGATTAAAAGTATAATAAATAACGTACATACATTAATAATTAAAAAAAAAAGAACTATTTTTAGATGAGAGTCCTCCAATACACGACATTGAATTAGCGGAATTCTTGCCTTCCATATTTTTTGTCATCTTTTTATAGAAAATGATCGAAATTCTATTTTCTGCAATTAGAATTAGCTGCGAAACGATAATAATTAAGCATCCCGTTTTTAGCAAAGATGATCACAGTTATAGCATCTCTGGATTTAGTACATAACGATCCGCGAAAGCGTTCCAACAGCGTCCAGTCCAGTTTCAATCCCATAGCAGATGCTCAACTAGCGCATGCGCATAAGGAACCGTACATGAACTGATCCATGAATCGCTTGTTGGAACGAACCTACAGACTGCAGTCATTTTGTATCATTTCAGAATTTATACAGTGGAACTCCACAAATAGACACGGCAATGGTCCGTGTGCGAGACGAGGTACGAACTCTGTCTTTCTACGGAGTACTGCGGACATTGGTAAACATAGGGCTGTACAATGTTTTTATGGCGTGCGGACCGAAACATAAATAATTAACGTACATACTTTTAAATAATATATTGTAGTATATGCAAAATATATAACAAAACAACTTCGTGATTAAGTATAATATACGTGATACATTTGAAACATAAAACAAACTTCTGGAGGAAAAACTCTCTAAATGTATCTACATATAGGACTTTCATTTCAAAACATCCCACTCTAAATAACTAGTTAATTAAATTGAATTCAATTTAAACAAAAAATATAACACGTAAATTTAGATATTGAAGGGGAAGTCTTAAACCAAGCCTAATTGCATTTTAGATTTCACCTCCCACCCCAGCCACCCTCACTTTGAAATTTCAAACGGCACCCCTATATTTTTATATTTAAATACGAAAGAGCATTCAATTGTTTATACACCTCATTCATTTGTTTTCGCATCTTTTCTATCGTCGCCTGGCAGCCTGCATTTTTGTTATTGTTGATTAGAGCCGAAGAGAATAAAGCTACAAAAACTTATTGAGCATTTCATGTAATAGTTGTGTTTGTGTATTAAATTATCTTAAAATGGTTTATACCCTTCAAGAGGGAACATAAATCATCCTTATTGATTAAATTTAGGAAATACACAAAATAAGCTGTGTTTTCATCCTACAATAAACTGATAATAACAAAGCTTTTTATAATCACTACAGAATGCCTCGTAATTAGATTAATTTTGTTTTATCCTGTGCACTGTTCTGATCGAAATGTCAAATTCTTGAGGGATGGCTCTGATTGATTCACCTTTTTTAATCGTTCCAATATTAGTAACTTCTGCTTCAACATAAGTGCACATTTTTTGTTCCCTGCCTTTCTGCCAACGTGTACGAGTATCTGCACACTACTGCACTGGTTCAACTGGTTAGCCCTGTGCAGCGCGGGACAGGGTGCGTTGACTTACCTTGTATCGTGAAGTATACGAGAGTGAGTGTCTATTTGTAGAGTGTCTACTTGTGGAGTTCCACTGCATTTGATTTAAATTTGTTAATTAGGGTATCAAGTGAAATGCTTGAGCTTTGAACAGTCTCATTTTCGCCTAGCACATTTGAGAGTTTTGGCATGGTTAACTAGTCATAATTTCCTGTTGAAGAGACAATCTTTTAAGAAATTCATTGAAAGTATCCTGCTAAAATTTATTGTAAACATCGAAGTTCGAAGACTTCAGTATACCTTGACACATCGTGATCACATCACATAGCGAAAATTGCCAGAATTACATGAACACTGAATGATGGGACCGTTACGTTTTGCTTTGACTAACGTAGAGATTTTTCACTAATTATGGGGATTTTTTAACATCTATAAGGATTTCCGTCTGAAAAAATTTGGCAACACTAGTTAGTCCGTTCTGCTTGATTAGTTTGTTTATATCGCTGCAGGAAGATGAAATTAATATGGAAAACAATAAGATAAACCCGAAATTTTCAGATAATAAAATAAGGATTTTAGAGCTGATTGATTCTTACGCAATATTTTTTAAAACAATGAGACTCATAGATGTTCACTGAAAGAAAAACTAACTACGTGGTTAAAGTTAGGTACAGAATTTAATATCATACCTGGTGATTTATGTTTACCATATTTGAACATTCACATTTATTAAATCAAATAAAAATGTTAAGTTATAAAATAATAATATTAATAATAATAATAATAATAATAATAATAATAATAATAATAATAATCAGCTGCTTGTCTATGCGGATGACGTGAATACATTAGGAGAAAATTCACAAATGATTAGGGAAAACACGAAAATTTTACTTGAAGCAAGTAAAGAGACAGGTTTGGAAGTAAATCCCGAAAAGACAAAGTATATGATTATGTCTCGTGACGAGAATATTGTACGAAATGGAAATATAAAAATTGTAAATTTATCTTTCGAAGAGGTGGAAAAATTCAAATACCTGGGAGCAACAGTAACAAATATAAATGATACTCGGGAGGAAATTAAACACAGAAGAAATATGGGAAATGCCTGTTATTATTCGGTTGAGAAAATTTTATCATCCAGTCTGCTGTCAAAAAATCTGAAAGGTAGAATTTATAAAACAGTTATATTTCCGGTTGTTCTTTATGGTTGTGAAACTTGGACTCTCACTTTGAGAGAAAACATAGGATAAGGGTGTTTGAGAATAAGGTGGTTAGGAAAATATTTAGGGCTAAGAGGGATGAAGTTACAGGAGAATGGAGAAAGTTACACAACACAGAACTGCACGAATTGTATTCTTCACCTGACATAAGTAGAAACATTAAATCCAGACGTTTGAGTTGGGCAGGGCATGTAGCACGTATGGGCGAATCCAGAAATGGATATAGAGTGTTATTTGGGAGGCCGGAGGGAAAAAGACCTTTGGGGAGGCCGAGACGTAGATGGGAGGATAATATTAAAATGGATTTCAGGGAGGTGGGATATGATGATAGAGACTGGATTAATGTTGCTCAGGATAGGGACCGATGGCGGCCTCATGTGAGGGCGGCAATGAACCTCCGGGTTCCTTAAAAGCCAGTAAGTAAGTAAGTAAGTAAATAATAAAACTTGTATCGTAATAATAGGCTTGTATTTTTACTGTTAACACCTAAGTTTAAGCTTTAATTAGTATTGTAACTGAACAGTGCTTCCCTACATTTTAGGTGACACCAGGAGGTCACCTACTCAATTAATGAAATCCACATATTTGATCAAATCTATCCTTTATAGATCGTAGTTCTGTCCTTGAAGGAAACGAAATACAGCGTGGGCAGTAATACGCAATAATTTTTGACCAGGGGCGACCAGTCTTTAGGGGCCACCGAGACCGTGCCCCACCAATATTTCGTTATCAAGAAATTTTCTTTTCGCATTTGAAATGCGTACATTTTGTTCAGGACAGTGTACTGGATTCATAATTGTTTCAGTAAATTCCGGCACTTGACGCGATGTGTGTCAGTAAAACATTAAAGATTAACCTATATGACACTAAATTTTGTGAGCTTGGGCCTGCGTCAAAGGGCCCACACAACTTGAATAACTTAGAGCTCAAATGCCATGGTGCGCGGCGTGCAATGTCGCGTTCGCTACCGACGGAGATTTACGAAGTGTTACGAAGTTACCTTTACGAGTATATGCTTCGCTTGGGGCCCGACCAGCCTGGCCCGCTTGGCCTGTTTTTGTTGTCTATTGCTTGGTAGTGAGGGGCTATATACGTCGACAGATTGCAGAAATATAATAGTACATTATGCAACAAGCCTATAATGATAGTAATTAAGAAGCGAGTATGGATTTTCATACGAGCTTCTTAATTACCATTATAGGCGAGTTTCATACGACTTTTTATGCTCGACCATATTTCCAACTTGAAATTACCGGTATTCAGATGTATACATTTTATTTGTATCTGACAAGGTCGGAAGTGACCTTGTTCTAGGTCGTGAATTGTGAGATGAGCGCAGACGCGAAAGTATTGATTTTTTTCCGAGGAACAATAATGTCATTGGCCTTGATATAATCCCGTTAAACTTGATAATATAATATTATAACCTTGATTATTGAATTCGACATTGAAAAAGAAGATGACAAATTGAATTTATTTGAATATTATTTACAATTAACGCTAATTATTATAGTAACAGAACATAACCTTCTGCGACAGTATTGGATTTCCAGCCTCCGTGACTTTTCGCTAATTCTCTTTCGATTGCATATCCGAGAATAATCGATACTTGCGGTTTTATAACGGTACAAAGCTGACTTGTCATTGGCTGAACACATGTAAGCTGAGTTATCATTGGCTGAAGACCTGTACTTTAATGAGTAGGTGTACTTTAATGACATGCATTAAAGGACTGCTACCAGGTGTATAATTAGTACTTTTCGGCATCGTCGAGCATAAAACATTCAAGTGAACGCATCATAACACACGAAGAAAGTGGAATACATTTAGAAAATGCTTGCAAGTTTAAAATATTTGGGACAGTAAATATCGCAGCAATCCCGCGCCGTGGCTTCGTGGTCTAAGGCATCCTGCTTAGGACTCGCGTTACGGAATGCGCGCTGGTTCGAGTCCTCATGGGAGAAGAAATTTTCTCATGAAATTTCGGCCAGTATATGGGACCGGTGCCAACCCAGCATCGTGATACACTTGGGGAGCCAAGATAAGTAGCTAAATCCGGTTACGCAAACCAGCTATAACGGCTGAGGGGCTCATCGTGCTAACCACAAGATACCTCCATTCTGATTGGATGATCGTCAACCTCTGCTTAGGCATGTGGCCGTGAGGCCAGCAGCCAGCTGGTCTATCTTGGCCCTTCCAGAGCAGTGGACCCTTCGAGGCTGTAGCGCCACGCACAAATTGATTCCGCGGTCAAATTTCAATCCAAAAACACAACGAACAGAGGTCACAAAAACAGGAATATAGGCTACCTATACAATGGATAGTAACTGATTCTTTAGTATTTTGCGGAACTCACGAATTATCAACGAGAGGTCATAATGAAAATCAGGTATCGACAAATCGGGGAAATTTGTTAGACTTGTTATATTTAATTGCCAGTCTTGATAATGTATTGGATGAACACTTAAACAATATTTCTGTTTTTAAATATAAGCTCCACACAATATAAAAAATTAATACAGTATCTATGAAGAATACATCGAAGATCTGAAGCATATTGCGATACACTGCTTACTCTTTACCATTTCAACGAGTGCTGACGTCCACTGCTGTAGACGATTCTGTAGTGTTTTTATACGTGGGATCTTGCTTGTGATTCATTAATGAAATGTATATAAAGTAAAATAATAATTTATTACTAGCCGTACCCGTGCGCTCCGCTGCACCTGTTAGAAATAAATATAAAGTAATTACATAATTAAAATAGGACATTTGATCCAGGGAACATTCGTGTTTGATAGAAGGATTAATCTGTAATATGTTACTTAATTTAAATTGCATCCAAATAATTAAAATGCGATCATTTTGGTCCAGAGACCACTCATTGGTGCAATGACAATTCCTTTAACCTGTTTCTAATTTTTATTACATGCAACCATAGTTTAATGAACATTGACATCATTTAGATTTAATGTGTATACTTTATTTTACTTGTT